>NW_027411866.1:221593417-222319251 GCF_047663935.1 Musca autumnalis
ATATAACGGTACCTCCGGATTTGAGGTATTTTGACGTTATTCGCCACATTTGCAGACCGAATTAGCTATAATTTGGCACTTAGGGTTCCTAGTGATCAACAAACTTATATCTTAAAGGATATGGGCATAGGTCCATGTTTTGGTATAGTCCCCATATAACGGTACCTCCCGATTTTCGTTATTTTGAGAATTTTAGCCACAATTTTTAACCGAACTATCTGCAATTTGACATTTGAGGTTCTCAGTGGTCGTGAAACATCTCCACCAAACATCGTCAACATAGGTCCATGTTTTGGTATAGCCCCCATATAACGGTACCTCCCGATTTTCGGTATTTTGAGAATTATAGCCACAATTTGTAACCGAACTATCTGCAATTTGACATTTGAGGTTCTCAGTGGTCGTGAAACATCTCCACCAAACATCGTCAACATAGGTCCATTTGAGGTTCTCAGTGGTCATGAAACATCTCCACCAAACATCATCAACATAGGTCCATGTTTTGGTATAGCCCCCATATAACGGTACCTCCCGATTTTCGGTATTTTGAGAATTATAGCCACAATTTGTAACCGAACTATCTGCAATTTGACATTTGAGGTTCTCAGTGGTCGTGAAACATCTCCACCAAACATCGTCAACATAGGTCCATTTGATGTTCTTAGTGGTCATGAAACATCTCCACCAAACATCGTCAACATAGGTCCATGTTTTGGTATAGCCCCCATATAGCGGTACCTCCCGATTTTCGGTATTTTGAGAATTTAAGCTACAGTTTTTAACCGAAATAGCTGTAATTTGACATTTGAAGTTCTCAGTGGTCATGAAACATCTCCACCAAACATCGTCAACATAGGTCCATGTTTTGGTATGGTCCCCTTATAAACGTACCTCCCGATTTTCGGTATTTTGAGAATTTTAGCTACAATTTTTAATCGAGCTGGCTGTAATTTGTCATTTGAGGTTCTCAGTGGTCATGATACATCTCAACCAAACATCGTCAACATAGGTTCATGTTTTGGTATAGCCCACATATAGCGGCGTCTCCCGATTTTCGGTATGTTGAGAATTTTAGCTGCAATTTTTAACCGAACTAGCTGTAATGATCGGTATTTTGAGAATTTTAGCTACAATTTGGTCTATTCAAAAATAATCGTCAATATAGGTCCATGTTTTGGTATATCCCCCCATATAACTGTACCTCCTGATTTTGGGGAATTTTCAGTGGTCACGAAATTTCTTCACTATAATTCGTCAATATGGGTCAATTTTTGAGGGTCTACATTGTTTTGATGAAACTACCCTCAATTTGACTCTTGAAGTTCCCTGCAGCTATATAAGTGGTACCTTTCACCTAGCTGAACACATTTTTTTAGATTAGATTAGATAACATTGTGCAAAAAATGGAGGTGAAAGTCTGGGGGACGGAAAATTCCTCTTGGGGAAGAAAGGCCTTGGTGAGTATATTATGAACCCCGAAGAACAGATGCGCCGTGAGTCGAACTTCCGCGTTATGGCGTGATGAAATTTTTGTTAGAGACCCTGTGGGCCATCAGCGTTATATCTTTGTTCACTGTTGCTTAAGTGCTCTACAAAAACAATAAACAAAGATATAATGCTAATGCATGATGGCTTACAGGTTCTCTTGCAAAAACTTCATCACGCCATAACGCGGAAGTTCGACTCACGGCGCATCTGTCCTTCGGGGTTTTTGATATACACACACCAAGGGCATTCATCTCCAAAAGGAATTATCTCTGCCCCAACATTTGCGTTCACACTGTAATTTAAGCAATAGTGGGAGGCAGTTGGAGTCTATCCATTGTCGAAAAGTTGTTACACCTAAAATTGTGAAAGGACCCTAATTATTCCATTTTAATTAAGGCTATTTTAGGGTGGAGGGTATAAAAAATTCGGCCCGGCCGAACTTAACGTTTTTTACTTGTTCAGTATTAATTTCTTAAAAATTTCCATTAGTTCTTGCGTTTGTTAATGTTGTTAATGTTGCATTTGGTTCTCCACAATATTTTATTTTAAAATCGGAATCGAAGTCGTTGGCAGCTAGTGATGTTCATGTTGCTACAAATGTCCATATTGAAATTTCTATAACGACGCTTTTGGATGGTAATAGGCCAATTTATCGATTTAGTACAAAAGTTGAAACTATAGCTGTTCTGAAAATTAATCAATGTTTCCATGTCTCAATGTATCTTATATTCCAAGTGCGTTAAAATCAGGGCATTCTAGTTATGTTTTTTTAGAAATCTACACAATCATTATTACAACATCTTTAACTCTTAAATACTGATGTTAATATGAACACCCACGAAGACGCGTGTCCTCTGTCTAGAAAACTTCATTCAAAGATATGACTGAAGTTCGTTCTTTACAATTGTATTTAAAAGGTTATCTGTAATTGTCTCAGTTAAAAGGTGTTGTCACGAACGCACTGAGCTCGTAATATTGGCAATGAAAGTGTTATCTAGGTGTCGTTGGGGTAGTGACAAACGTTGGTGTTATTTTCTCAAAGAAGTGATAGCCATGAAGTATTTAAGATATTGCAAAGGCCACCCATGTAAAAAATTTAGTGAGCACAACTATATTACATATGTATGTGTCTTAAGTCTTTTGTTTTGGTTAGGAGAGAATGTGGATGAAATATGAACATTTTCAATTTCAATTAATGATGTTTCGCATTTTTGAATTATTTAATTTCATGCTTTGAGTGCTACGGTGGCACGAAGGTCGTAGGTTCGATTCCCCGGCCAGGCAATATCTAATTTTCAACGGTGGCAAAATACCCCTCAGTAATGTTCGCGACATTTTCAGCCATGTAAAACTTCGCTACAAGTGGTGTTTTAGGACATGCCGCTTGAACCCGGTCCCTTCCGGGATGTTTGTGGAACAATCCAATTCCAAAACGCTCATCAGCAAAATATTTCAGTATATTTTCAGATTTTTTTTACCAACTGCTCCAGAGATATCGCGCCTTGAAAAATACGATTTCTGTAAAAACTATATGCAAAAAATACTCATAACTTCTTTAATATTGGGCCAATTTGAGAAAATCTTTTTTGTATGTTTTGTTGTTTTATTCGCTATTTTATTAAGAATAGAAAAAAATATTGCACAGTGGGCTTGGATGCAATTTTCACAATTTAATATGTAAGTTCAATTTTTAACAATGATTGACCCCTTCGATTTTCTTGAAATTTTTTTGTATTAAACTACGATCAATAACAAAAATTTTAAGTCCTGTTTGGTAGAGGGATTCAAATGATTACTCTTTTTCTAAATTTTTTTAAATTTATTAATAAATCAATCGAGTTCAAATCCAAAATCAGTAACCAACACATTTACGACGACGAAATGTTAATCTCTTTTGATGTTATTTCCTTATTTCCCAGTATCCCTGTAAACCTGGCAATCAGTACCATTAGAGAAAAATGGAACATCATTAAGGAACACACAAATATTCCACAAAATCTGTTTTTAGAAATTTTAAGCTTGTGTATCAAGGAATCAAGATACTTTCATTACAATGACAAGTTTTACGAACAACTAAAAGGAATGCCAATGGGCTCGCCTATTTCTCCAATCATTGCGGACATAGTTATGGAGAAACTTCTTGACGAAACGATGGAAAAATTACCCATCTAACCCAAGGCGTTAACAAAATATGTTGATGACATATTTTGTATAGTTAAAAAAGACCAAATTGACCAAACTCTTGCAACTCTGAATGCGTTCCACAAACAAATACGGTTCAGAATGGAGTGTGAAACCAACAGTCAACTACCATACTTAGACTCAATAATTCATAGAAAAGGCAACAAGTTGCTACTGGATTGGTATCAAAAGCCAACATCTTCTGGTAGGCTTATTAATTACCATTCAAAACACTCCAGAAGAATAAAAATAAACACGGCAATGAATTTTATAAAAAGAGTCCTAAACATCAGCGACCGAGTTTTCCATTCAAAAAACATAAAGAATATGAACGATTTTCCATACAAAACGATCAATGAATTGATCAGACAGGCAACATTAAAACCCCTGAGCAACAATGAACACAAAGAAGAGAAGATGTTTAAAAGGTTCACATATATACCAGGCTTTTCTGAAAGATTCTCAGGTTCAAATTTATACGACAAAGAACGCTACCAATTAGCAATGAAGAGCAACAATACCAATAACAGCTTCTTCAGCCGGACAAAATCTAAAACACACAACGAAGACAAATCGAATGTTATCTACAAAATAAAATGTAATGGTGACTCGTCAAACTCATGCCAAAAAGTATATGTGGGCACGACGAAAAATAAATTAAAGACTAGATTGAGTAGTCACAAATCGGACCAAAAAGTGAAAAACAAACCACTAGAACAAAAAACAGCTCTTGCGGCACACTGTGCTCAAACTGAACACACTCCAAACTTCAAGGATGTGGGTGTTTTAGCACAAGAAAGCAACAGTAGACGTAGGTACATGTTAGAAATGTTGCACATAATTAATGTACCAATGGAACAACGTATGAATTATAAGATGGACACAGAACACTGTGCCCAAATATACAGAAACATTATTGGAAAACACAAAAATTTCAGTTCAGTTGGACATTAGTTGTGAAGTGCAGATGTTGTAACCGATAACTAATTAAGTGAAATTGTAATAAATAATCATTCTTTGCTTATATATTGCTATAACATATATTATTTGTTTATTCTTTAAAAGAAAAATCCCTGATGATGAACGTCGAGGACGTTCGAAATATTGGATAATAAAGCAAACAAAATAAAAACAAAAACCCTTGTTTTTATTCCTGACCTAAAATCCAAACAAAACCAACAAAATCATTTATTAATAAAGTTTTTCCTATATACCACTGTGCAAAATATTGTATTTTACCAAAAACATAATACGTTGTATTTATTAACATTTGTTTTGTTGTTTTATTAAGGAATTTATCTTAAACATCTTAAAAACTTCTTTATTTAGCGATTTTAAGAATGGTTTATAAATTGGTGTACCAGCATTAGTGGGTATTACTGAATGAAGTTTTTTGTGCCCGCGATAGGTTTAAACATTACATATTTCAAATCCTCTTTTGTATTTAAATAATCATCTTCCGAAGAAAATATCTCTTTAATATGTGGTAGAATATTTGGCTCGGATGCTCCGTCATATAATTCCCGAGCTGTAGTTTGATCATTAATTTAGTTAGTTTAATGTCCGCTGGCACCATAATTGCTAATCAATTTTCAAAATCGAAAAATAATTACGATGTTTATGAAAAGTTAGCGACGTATTCGTGACGAAAAGAAATCGATGTAATATTTTTGGTGTTAAGTAATAACGACAATGTGGATAAAAATCGTAAAATATGACCTAAAAATACATATCAAAAATTTTTAGATTTTGGCCCAATCATGTAAAATTAACAGTACAAAATTACAACAAATAATTTCATCCTAAAATATATAAAATTGTAACCTAATTTTTTTAAGAAAATAATATACGTAGATATACTATGTCTTATTCCGAAACTCATAGTGAAATTTTATGAAATTTTTTTTTTTTTTACACTTTTCACCTAGAACCAAGTTTCATATTACTTTCATGTATCAACTCGAAAAAAGAAGGGAATTTTTTCTTAAAAAAAAATGGTGAATATTTTCGTGTTTTTTCAGCAAAATCGATACTGATATTTTCATGGCACGTAATGTAAATGGAGACTTCATTTCTTTGGTGGCCTATATTGGAATTCGACGAAGAATATTTTGCCCTTTGACGTCATTGCTCTAAATGTATGTTTTGTTGGACAATTTTGAATAAACTCAGATGAAGTTCGACTTTAACACTAAAACGCGTTTTTTCTTATTAGAGATTCCTGGCTATTACAATAGATTTACAGATTTGGTGTGTTCTGACACCTATAGTAAAATTTTATGACGAACAATTCTGTAGAATATTTTGATTTGATATGGTTACATTTTAAAGGAGATTTTAAACTATTTTCGAAAAAGGACCGAAAAGAACCTTTTAATGAACAGACTCTTGTCTTTAAAGTTGCCAAAGGCACTATACATATGTCTAAAATGCACGGATTCCAAGATATCTTAAATCGAATATTTCGGAAAAACATGAAATGGGCGGAACTTGCCCCGCCTAATTCGGTGAAAAATGCCGATACACGTCTCTCATATTTTTAGCCCTACTTTCATAATCTGCTCAGTTTTTCCCATCATTTTGAAAAAAATTTAATTTTGTTGCACAGTGTTATCCACGTCGAAAATTGTCAAAAATTATCGGAAGAAAATGTTCACACGTAAATTCCATTTTTGTACACAGTGTTTTTTTTTCAAGTCACTGTAGACAACACAGCAAGTGATTGTATTAGAAACTGTCCAACTTTCCAAACAAAATTTCAAATGGCGCCTGGCAACACACGGTGTTGCCTAGACCACAAAGTTTTCTGATTACAACCATATACTATTTTTTTCGTGGACAAGTCCATGTTCCCTCACATAATAACCCAAAGACTTTAAGAAAAAAGACTGGTTGGCACGAGAAATATCGAAATAAAAATATCGGTCCTTTTAAAAACTTAAGTCGCAAATTTTTAAAAACTCTTATATAATAAATTGTTCTCAATCTCATAAACATATAATCAATTTTTCTAAAAACTTTTGTTGCCTACTATGAACTATGGTTGATCCAACTATGTGCCTTTCAACAATGGTTTATCCATGTTTATTGTTGATGTAAAAATTATATGATGTTTTTTCATAACATATTTAGGCCAAAGGTCACATTTGTTTGTCCCAAAAAACGTATGAGAATACTTTGTTGGGATACCCAAACATGCCTTTTTGGTCTGTAAAACAACAAAAAGAGGAAATTTCCTATCAAATACACAAAGTCTTTAAGATTGTCAATGACAGCGAGTAACGAATTCATTATTTTTATGGGTTGAGATGATACAAGCCCAGTTTCTTCAAATTCAACATTGCTTACCATTTAATGTGCAGAACCGCACATTTCGCTTCAATGTTTTTCCCTTTCTTTGAAGAATATCTCAAAAGTGATAATTATTTACACGAATATCCTTTTAATTAAACCATAAAGTCATTAAATGTTTTCTATCGTCGACGTTGCTGATATCCCTGGCCGTTGTGGTGGCTATGTGAGAGAAAGGAAAAACCTATCAATGGTCAAAGCTACTATCATCATATTTGTGGTCATTTCCGATAATGATTTCTTCCTTATTTTCAAAAAGAAAAAAACCTTTACCACTGCATTCCGCAATCGACTAAATTGCCTTACCTTTGCTTTCGAATTTTTCGTGTGTTTGTCAATGGGAGGATGGATATTTCTTTGAATTACGGCTAAGCAAACGAAAGAGAGAAACGATTATCAATGAACTGTAATGACAGTTTTCATAGATTACGAGACACATTGCATGTGCCTGTGACTGACATTAGATAAAATGCACACAGACAGACTTGAACAACAAACACTACACTATGCACTTGATGCAGAAATGTTGCATGAATGAATGATTTGCTGGCTGGCTGGTATGGGAATGAAATGGGTTGCACGAATCCACTTGTTATTGCTGTTATTTGGTTACCTGTTTTAGCCGACAAGTGTTTTTTCTCATTCATTGTGTATATGGCTGGCTGTTAGAGTTCTCACTCTCATTCATGGAGATGTCAATGTTATCTAATTACTTCAAACCGTATAAAACTGGAATATCACCTATCATTTTAACAACTTTATTCTAGACAATATATCGAATACTATTGTCAATTTAGGGAACATCATGTTGTGCCGTTTCATATTTGAATGAGTAAAACTAAAGGGTGGCATTCATATCTTTAAGGGGAAAGTTTAGAAATAGAATAGTTAAGATATAGCCAAGACCACCCTAGTATCATTCATAAATAAACATGAACACGACATATATTTCTTAATGTTGCGGTAGGTGGCAAATCTAAAGGAATTAAATTAAGATAAAATCACATTTCCACCGGTGATTATTGCCACATATTTCGTATTATTTTAAATATTTACATACATCGTTCAAAATACCTGATACGTACCACAATGTATTGTTTTAACTGAAACACAAACAAGGCGGTAAAATAACTTTTTAAATTTATAGCTTAACTTAGACAGAGCACAAAGCACTAGGTTTGGAGCAATATATCTATGTCGATCCCAGATTAATCCGATAGATTTCATTTCAGCTTTGCTAGAGCGTGTCCATATTTTCCTAAGCCTCCAACTTTTCTTAACCCTTGGCTTAACGAATTCCAACGAAACGCTTTGTTTGCCATTGTATAGTATCCACAGGGAAAATAATGTCCAATCCACTGCGTTTGCGCTTCCGTATTTCATATTCATATAAGTAGCTTATCATAGGAGCTCTGCATTCGTTACGAGGGAACTAGAGTCGTTTGCGGCCTAGGCAACACGCAGTGTCGCCAGGCGCCATTTGACTTTTTTTTGGAAAGTTTGAAAGTTTTTAACCTAAGCGTACTCAGGACAGTTTGGCATACGACCATCTCACGGTGAGATCCACTTGTATGGAGAAGGTGGCTAAAAATATTTCCAGTGTAAATACCAATCTGCTGCTACAAAAACTCTAAGTAAAAGCGGGAGTGTGAAAAAATCGTGAAGGTACAGGATCACGAATGAAGTCCGAAAATTCTATCAAAGAGTGAAACATCAAACTGATGGCTTTGATACAGGAACATCCTCCTGTAGAGACAAGCAAAGTAATTTGATAACAGTGTCCTCGGGATTTGGAAAAATCATTTTTCCAAACTGTTGTTATCCAATACTAGCAAAGACGGAGATACCTCAGATCCAATCCCAAAGATGGTGTTAAGCCAGCAATAAACCACCTTAAGAATAACAAATAAGAACAGCGTAATGTTCGGCCAGGTCGAACTTGTTATACCCAGTACCAAGAGTTGTATTGAAATAAAATGGAACTATTAGTTTCCTTTCGTTTATGAAGACGACTGAATACCAAATTTCGGCAAGTTCGGTAAAACAATGTGGCTAACCTTCAAAATACCGAAATTCGGGAGGTACCATTTAATGGGGGGGCTATATCAAAACGTCGATCCATACCTACAAATAACTGGCTGAAAGTTTTTAGACTTCTATGGGGGATATAGGAACCCGCGGACCTATACTGATAATTATCTTCTGGAATAGTTTATAACCCCACGGAAAACTAAATAACAAACTTCAACCTTCAGAATTAAGAAAATCGGGAGGTAATGCCCTATGGGGGCTATATCGATACATGGACCTATACCTATACAGTTAGAAAAGCATTTACCTCCAAAAAATACCAAATACAAAATGTCAGCCATTTCGGTGGGTTGCAGTGGTCACAACCTTCAAAATACAGAAAATCGGGAGGTACCGTTCTATTGGGGGCTATACTAAGGCGTGGACCTATACCTACATATTTCAAATAGAAAGTGTTATACCATTAACGAAGACTAAATAGAAAATTTCAGCCATTTCGCTGAGATATTGAGGCCACAACCTTTAAAATACCGAAAACCGGTTCTATGCAACGGATTGACTCGGAGAAATATTCGACAGTCCCCTTAACAACTATGTGTTTGTGTTCGCATATATTTTCATCTTAAGGCAGAATCCCTGACCATGGATCCGTTCCATTTGCCAGATACGCATCCAGCATATGTCAACCTCGGTGAGATGTAATGGATGTATGTTAAACTTCCGAGGCTGCTTTAGTCCTAGCCTCATCCAGGGCTCCTGCGATAGGACTAATGTTGCTACGCCAGATCATCTTCCAGCGTGGTCGCTGCGATCCAGGAAACAAAGTTCACCGCCACCTGTAGCAACGTCTTGCGAATGAATGGTACAAGACACTGAGGAGGACGACTTGCCTTTCTTATACACCAGTCTGTTCGGGACAGGCCTATCTAGGTTGAGCTCGACTCTAGTGAATGTATGTAATTTATGGGGCCAACGAATAGCTGTGTCCTGCGCTACATGCCCGTATTACTTTGATTCTGGAGGTCAATAACCGTCTGGTTCTAGGGGACTTTAATGCTCATCATGAAATTTGGTATTACGTCCTAGGCAATGACCAGAGGGGTACAGCGATGGCCGAACAAATTGATAACTCCACATTTTGCAAGGTGAACGAAGACGCTCCTACGAGAATAAGATGGGATTGTCACAGCTCGCTAGACATAACCATTGTGGCGTCCACTCTGATCAATGACGTCTCCTGGCAACCCGTTATTTCCCTTTGAAAACTGATTTGCAAGAGTTCCGAGAATTTACTAATCATCGATTACAAGAGCTGCCGGTTCCCTCAGATCCTTGGATAGCTGAGAGGATTTCCCGGGATATCATCACTGCTGGGCGAATACGAAAACTGGACTAGAAAATTAACTTCATCGTACGAACACTTAAGACCCAAAATTTAGGGAAGTTACTCATGACGTCAACAGGCTAGCAGGCGGAAAGAAGTGACAAGACCACCTGAAGCAATGCACCATTTATACCGGATTAAGTAAATTGTGGTCAACATTTAAATCACTCTCAAATCAGGGAAAAAAAAGGATTTTAAAACGGCTGTTACTTTCAATGGCATGACAGTGACAGGTCCGAGGAGGTGCTAGTGTTTTTTTAAGCGACAGTTTATAGAGCACCCTGTGAGTGCTAGGGCGAAGAGCAGTGCCCTTCCAACAGAGAAGGTACTACCACAATTTATGATGAAGATGTCGCAGGCGTCATCCCAAATGCGAAATCATCCAAAGCGTTGGACCAACACAGAATCACAATGACAACGCTTAAGCGGGGCTGGAAACTTGGCAGGTTGGTGTCGCTACTGAAACTAGGTAAGTATTAGAGTTGGGTAATTTGGTTTCTAGTTCGATATACTAGTTCCAAAACGTATGATTAACTTCATAAAATCGAATGTGTGATATTGCGTTCATTAAATTTTTCATAAAAATTATGTGGGCCATTGGGCGTAGATCAACATATTTTCTTTGGCACAACTCTAGTAAGTATGCCAGCTGAGGTGAATCGTATAGACCAACCCATCTCTTGTCGCCAGTAGCAAATATTCTAGTTGCACTACTCTTCCCCATGATGGGGAACAGTTTCCCCTTGGCCAAACATCATAGAGGTTTAGGAAAATGCACAGCAGTTATGGTGGCTCTTGGCATTTCAAAAGTCTTCGATGCCAAGCTGTTCGAGATATAGAGAAGATTTCCCTCCATTCGTGTTTGAATCGTTGGATAATGAACTTGTGTCGTTTGTAGAATTCATAAATTAGAAGTTCACGACCCGTAGCGTCGGGTCCTATCGTCGATGACATACATAAGGTTCACTACCGAATATGTTGGGTATAACGTTCGACTGCACGTTTAAGTCGTCCGCACAAACCACAGCTATTTGAGACAAGATCAGAAATATGGATGCTGACAAAGAAACCTTGTTGACCTCTTATAAAGCAATCGGCCGGTCTGTGGTAACTTAGTGTGGTAGGCAAATGTTAGCGATACACAGTGCAAGAATATTCAAACCTACCTGGAATATTCAAACCTTATAATATCAGTGTGAATTGAAGGTAAGGAAAACAAAACAAAAAGTAGTAGTCCTAAGTCAAAGTAGTTACAATTTATAAAATTTTCTCCGGTTTTGGTACATACTCGTAGATACAACACGTTCAAAATTCAAGCGAATAACCAATAACAAAAATGCACCTAAGATGTCAGTAAACAACTTTCTAGAACGTACGAACTTATTAGGAACGGACAGATCAAAATACCAAAAACATTTAAACAATCGATTTTTTATCTTTTTTCTCTGGCCCACTTCGGGAAACAATTAACTACAACAGTTTATCTAGAAACTATAATATTTCAAGAAACGATTGTCAAATCGTAAAAATTAGACTAGTTTGGCCAATTTTCTTCCTCTTATATATGTAGATGCACGCTTAGTATAGTCAATTTTCATATCCTAAGCATTTATGCTAATGAGGGTATATACACTTTCATACGGGCAAAATGTGCCTCGTCGAAATAATGGTTTTAGACACCTAGTATTTTTGGACGAAATGGGTTTCAGACAATTTAGAGTTGATTTAGCCATGTCCGTCCGTCTGTCTAGCTGGAGCGCACGATAACTCTGCAACGGATCAACCGATTCGGTCCAAAATTTGGATTTCGTAATATTTTGTCCAAACTTAGTTTAAGTTCGAAGATGGGTTATATCGGTCCACTCCTTCCGGTACCTCCCCCAGAAAAGTTCGGAACTGTTCGGAAAATTTGTGCGCACGATTACTCTTGATGGAAGTAACGTATTTGGTCCATACTTTGCACATCGTGAAATTTCTACCAGACTTATATGAGGTTCCAATATGGACTGAATCGGTCCACTCCTTCGGGTACCTTCCACACAAAATTTCGGAGAAGTTCTGTTTAGGACCTGCTCTTAAATCGTTTTGATTTTTGCTGTAGCAACTTCTTTTCACTGCCCCCACGCGACGTTATAAGTTTCATCAGGGGCAAGTCCATACTTCCTGATAAAATAGTCTGGAAGGTACAAAAAACCCCTATGATACCGTGTGTAGTGGTTAGAGCGCATAATAGCTCTCGAGCGGATCTGGCGATTCGATCCAAAATGTGGCCTTCGTAATATTTTGTTTAAACTTAGTTTAAGTTCGAAGATAAGCCTTCAGGTACCACCCACACAAAACTTTAAAAATGTTCGGAAAAATTATGCGCACGGGAGTGACCGATTTGGTCCATACTTTACACATCCTAATATATCTACCAATCATAGATCAGGTTCGAATATTGACTATATTTGTCCACTCCTTCGGGTACCTCCCAAACACAATCGTGGATAAATTCACTTTAAGACCTGCTCTCGAATCACTTTGATTTTTGTTGAAGCAACTTGCATTCGCTGCCTCAATTACGGAGAAAACAGCCCGAAAGTTGTAAGAAAAAACCCCTATGGCACCATATGTAGTGGTTGGAGAGCTCGAACCGAATACAGTGTTCGTCCACACTTTGGATATTGTAGTATTTCTTCGAATATTAGATGAAATTTGAAGGTGGTGCTTATATGTCCACTCCTTCCGGTACCTCCCCCACGAAAGTTCGAAAATATTCGCTAAAATGGTACGAGCGATTTCGCGCTTTGGTCCAAACTTTGGATCTATAAATATTGTCGAAACTTAGTTTATGTTCAAATTTGGGTCCTATCTCTCCAATCCTTGTGGTACCACACACAAATGTTCAACATTTTTGTGTGGTTAAGGGTCTGTTCGAGAATCATTTTTTACCGAAGGTTTTCCTAGTGTACCTGTTTACAGCGGTATTATGTTTTTCGTAGGCTAGTGTATTAAAAATCTCTATTTATCGATATCCCTGCAAATTTTTGAGCTTTAATCCTATCCATACTTTTTTCGGTTCATTAAAAAACCCCCTAAATACATAAGTTTTTATGGGAAAAAGTATTTCAAGCCACAGAGACTGAGGGTATATTTCTGTCGGCAAAGCCGACTGATACTTTTTTACTTGTATATTTATTAGTTACTAGTAAAATGGCCGCTACTTCGTATGCGGAAAAGAAATAATATACAAATTAACAATATTTATTTATATAAAAATACAACAATTTATTTTAATGGTGGATACTGAAAAATTTGATGTACCTATAGCTATTTTAATCAATATTAAATTTTATTTAAGTACTGTTTGTACCACTTTAGTTCGATTTTCAAAAAAAAAAAAAGAAATCAGCCATATCTCACCCTTCCTTACACATCAACAGCGAGCCAAATTTTGTCAGGCATTTTAATTAAGGGCTTTCTGTCCTCAGAAGGTAAAACATTCTTGTAAACAAATAAACCCAAGACCAATTTTAGTACTTTTTGTAGCCTTATAGCGAGTATTTTCCGCATACCAAATTTCAAAATATATAAGCATCTCAAAAAAAAAAAAAACGTATATTATCGTTCATGCAATAACAAAATGGTAATTCTAGTACACATGAGTATAACCCTAAACAAATTACCTTCTTATATCAACCATCTATACCAACCGCCAATCTCATTTCTAGATCTATCAGTTCTTCCAACCTCAATAATAGTAATTTACATATATGTAAATACAAAACAATGAATTTCCGTAACCTCCTTCTAAAATTTCAAAAATTCCTGCTAACCCCTTTATACAAATTAGATCAAATTAGTACTTTTCATAGTATCCATTTCCAAAACCACATCCATATCTTAACTCCACATACCAAAATCAAATTTTTGAATTCCAGCTTTGTTCCTACACCCGATACAACATTTAGACCCCTTAAGTACTTTTCGTCAATTTATAGTACGTATTTCTAAAAATACGTCCATATGCCAACGTTACACACTAATACTGGCGTTACGAAATAAGTCCCCAATGAAATAAGTCCCCAAACTGAAAATGAAATAAGTCCTTAAATTTAAATGAAATAACTCCCCAACGAAGTGAAATAACTCCCCAAAATAAAATGAAATAACTCACCAAATTTCATTATGAAATAATTCCCCAAAAACTTTCATCGATTGTTATGTTTTTTTGCTCGTATGCAGCAAAAATGGTAATTGATAACATATAGAGTTATAAAACATCAATTTAGAAACAAATTTTCTAGGCCACTTGAAGACGTTATTTTGTTCTGCAATTGAGTTATTTGTCAAACATTTTATTTTCATCTGAAAAACAAACTTTTGGAATTTCCTCTTGGAAAATATCTACTTTTGGTACCACATTTCCACACCTTTTCACCGTTATCTTACCGTTTTCCAATAACTCTGTTGACTTATCTATTTCACTGTCTTCCATAGGAATATTTTTTCTTTTTTTTAATAAAGATACATATTCAATGCTTTGAAATATTAAGAATTTGAATGTAAATTGTTTTGTTGTGAAAATGGGTTGATATTTTGGTATGAAACAAAAATTCGCGCGAATTTGGGTTGATATTTTGGTATGAAACAAAAATTCGCGCGAATTTCAGGATTCCAGCTCTATCCGTTCACCCAAATCCAAATTGTACCAAATTTTCGTACCCATAACTATGAATTTCCATAACTTTCGCAATCCCACAGTCCAAGAGTAATCTTAATTGCAAATTTCAGAATTCCAGCTCCATCCGTTCACTAAGATCCATATTTCCGTATCCATAAGTACAAATTTCCCAAACTACCTCAATCCTTCACTACAACAGTAATATCAATCCAAAATTCAGGATTGCAGCTTTATCCGTTCACCTAAGTCCAAATTGTACCATATTTAGTACCATTTAGTACATTTCGTACATATAAGTGCGAATTTTCAATACTTCGTCAGTGCTACACTTCAACCCTAATATTAATTTAAAATTTCAGGATTGCAGCTCTATGCGTTCAACCAAACCTAAATTATACCAAATTTAGTACCAGTTAGTACGCTTTGTACCCATTAGTACAAATATCCAAAATTTCCGAAATCCTACACTCCCACAGTAATTCTTAATTTAACAATGCGAGCTCTATCCGTTCACTAATATCCAAATTGTACTAAATTTAGTACCATTTAGTACTTTTCGTACCCATAAGCACGAATTTCCAAAACTACCCTACACCCCTATAGCAATTTTATTTCTAAATTTCAGGATTCCAGCTATATCCGTTCACCCAAATCCAAATTGTACCAAATATAGTACCATTTAATATTTTTCGTACACGTAAGTACGAATTTCCAAAACTATCTCAATCCTGTACTCCAACATTAATCTTAATTTCATATTTCAGGTTTCTAGTTCTATCAGTTCACCAAAATCCAATTTGTACCAAATTTAGTACCATTTAGTACGCTTTGTACCCATTAGTACGAAGTTCCAAAATATCCGCAATCTTACACTCCCACAATAATTTTTAATTCCAAATTTAACGATGCGAGCTCTATCCGTTTACCGAAATTCAAATTGTACCAAATTTAGTACCATTTCGTACTTTTCGTACCCATAAGTTCGACTTTCCAAAACTAGCCCCATTCCTACACCCCAATAACAATCTTAATTCCAAATTTCAATTCTAGCTCTATCCGTTCATCCAAATCCAAATTGTACCAAATTTAGTACCATTTACAACTTTTCGTACACATAAGTACGAACTTCCAAAACCTTTTCATTATACCAACACCACTTCCCAACATCGATTCCCATGTTAAATTTCAAGATTCTAGCTGTATTCGTTCATAATATACCATTTGTACCAAATTTAGTAGCTTTTAGTACTTTTCGTACACTTGTAGTTCGAATTTCCAAAAACCCTTTGGTACTCTCCATTAGTGACACTCATTCCAAATTTCAGAATTCTACAAAGGGTACCATATTTAGTACCTTTTAGAACTTTTCGTACCCTTCTAGGTCGAATTTCCAAAAACCCAGCCTTATCTCACCCCTACAAACCAACAGCAACCCGCACTCAAAATTTCAAGCTTCTAGCTTCAGCCGTTTCGTCTGGGCGATGATCTATCAGTCACTCACTTATCACTAAGCTCTTTTATATAATAAGATTTTTAAAGTTTTAATATTTGTAATACTTGGTTTTGTTGGTATAGCCCAATTTTAGATATGTATTTTGATTTATTTTTTCCATAACTTAAATTGTTTATTTGCCTTTGCCGAACTTTTAATACCCTCCATATTAAAAGGTCGGATTCATCGAACTTACTGCCTTCTTTACATATTCCATTTTAATTGGATATTTAAAATATTTGAGAGAGATTTTTGACACTATTTGACCCAACATATTTCTCGTGTGTGTGTCTTGTCACAAGCAAACTTTACAAAATACGTCTCCATCACACGCAAAAAGTAAAAGCGTTTCGAACATCATATTTAATTTTATTAATGCAACGAATACCACTTCTCCTTGGCTGTCAACACGAGTGATTAAAGCTTATTTAACGAACGACTCCCTACTGTTAATCGGTCATAAAGCAACTGCGTACAATGTCGGTCGGATTCACCGCTTTGCCGGTTATCGTGTCTGGCACAAATAAACTCCCACCGGACGAATTTGTGGCGACCTGTGGTCACCACATCATTGGTCAAGTTTGCACTTCACTCATCAGTAGTAGTTGTTGGGAAAAAAGTTAACATATAACATGTACAAAAGCGTATATCACATGAAGAACACCGACACAAAGCGAAGAGTTTTATTTTTCTTCTCCACCTCCACCTCCTCCTTATTGGATAAATTACAAAACAGTCCAACAGTAGGTGTATTAAAAACAACAGCGGGTGTGCTACATAATTATGGAGTCTTTAGTCGATAATGGAGTAAGGCTTCTGCTTTGGCTGCTGTGTAGGAGATGTAATTGTGGAATGGTAGTTATGTGATAGGAAAGAATGAGTGCAATATTTGCAATATGTTACTTTAATGAGTTCCTTTTATGGCCGACGGCTGTTGAAGTATGTAAATATTTAAAATATTTAAAACAATTGTAAATATATTGGCTCCACAAAGTAGTTTATTATTAATTAACCCAAATAAGTTCACCTAAAAAAGTGTAACGATAGACTATAAACGGCCAAAACATTTAACTTATCAACTAAAAGTTAACAGTAGATAAAAGGTTTTTTGTGGCTCTGCCTGCCGAATTGGTAATTTTGGTAAACTAGTTATGTGGTTGTAAAGGAGGTGTATAATATTTGGAATTTGTCACCTTAATGAGTTGAAGTAATCGCTGAAACTTTTTTATGTGGAAACATTTTAAATATTTTAAGTTTGCTGATAAGTTTAATGGATTACAATCTTTTCAATTTTGAAACATGTTAAAAAATTCTATTCAATGAAACTGAATGTGAAATGTTTGTATTGGTTTAATATGTTTCCTATTTTAACTGGACTAATGCGATCTTTCAAAGGTCAATGAGATTTTTGGGGATTGGGATTAAATTATTTTTTTTATTATTTATTGCAAATAAATTTGCCTCGTCCGAAGTATGAAGATTCTACTGTACGTTTTTACGTTTACAAACCAAGAGCTCTCTGTATTCATTTGACTGTAATTGCTTCCAATTACAATATTCATATTCAGCATAATCTCCTTTGCTTGCAAAAAAAAGAAAAGAAAAGAGCCGTTACCAAAATGTAACAGCAATAAATCGTAGAAATCAAACAACAATGTTGAACACACCTCTTAGTATCGCTTCCGTTCGATAGCAAGCAATTAATAATGCAAATTGTATTAATTTTCAATTGAATTGTGGACTTGATTTATGATTTCTCAGTTGTTTCTTTTACAATACCAACAACGAACGACATAATTGGAGTACGTAAGTCTTAAAGATATTTTTGCACAATATTTTATGTTGGACAAAAATAAATCTTATTTTCCCCTTTCAAGAATTTATCGTATCATGTTGTCGAATGAAACATGCATTTCACTAAAAAAACAAAAATTGGAGGGGGATATTTAGTTGTAAAGACGAAAATTAATCAAAACACTAATTGATTTTAACATTTATTGCGTGACTTCAATATGGTTAGTTTTTGCTTTGCTTATTTGCAAATTGAGTAGAGTATTTGTGATGTTGGTACAATAAATGAGAAGTCAGGTTTAAAGGTAAAACGTTTAAAGTAAAATATAAAATACGAAATAAACAATATTACATATAAAACATAAACATATAAAATATAAATTATAAAATATAAAATCTTTATAAATAAAAATCAAAAGCCGTTCGTTGGAAATGTCATCAGTTGAGAACGGCTGGCCGATTTGGATAATTCTTTATACCCTCAGCATTTATGCTAACGAGGGTATATACACTTTCATACGGGCAAAATGTGCCTCATCGAAATAATAGTTTTAGACCCGAAGTATGTTTGGACGAAATGTGTTTCAGACAATTTGGAGTTGATTTAGCCATGTCCGTCTGTCTGTCTGGCTGGTGCTCACGATAACTCTCGAACGGATTAACCGATTTGGTCCAAAATTTGGCTTTCGTAATATTTTATCCAAACTTAGTTTAAGTTCGAAGATAGGTTATATCGGTCCACTCCTTCCAGTACCTCCCCCACAAAAGTTCGAAAATGTTCGGAAAATTTGTGAGCACTATAACTCTTGAAGGATGTAACCGATTTGATCCATACTTTGCACATCGTGAAATTTCTAACAGACCTAAATGTGGTTCAAGTATGGACTTAATCGACCCACTCCTTCGGATACCTCCCACTCCTTCAAAAATGTTCGGAAAAATTGTGCGCAGATAACTCTTGAATGGAGTGACTGATTTGGCCCATACTTTGCACATCCTAATATATCTACCAGATATAAATCAGGTTTGAATATGAACTATATTTGTCCACTCCTTTGGGTACCTCCCACACAAAATTTTGGATAAATTCACTTTAGGGCCCGCTCTTGAATTATTTTGATTTCTGTTTAAGCAACTTGCATACCCTGCCTCCTTTACGTCGGCAAGAGTTCTTTCAGAGGCAAATCCATACTTCTTGAGAAAATAGCCTGAAAGGTGCAAGAAAACCCCTATGGTAGGAGCGCAAGATAACTCTCGATCGGATCAACCGATTTGGTCCAAACATTGGACTTCATCATATTTTGTCCAAACTGAGTTTCAGTTCGAAGATGGGCAATATCGGTATTTTCCCCAATATTTAATAAATGCCACTAAAATGGTATGCACGATATATCTTGAACGGAGCAACCAATTTGGTCCAAACGTTTGATCTCCTAATATGTTGTCCACATTTAGTTTAACTTCTAAAATGGTCCATATCGGTCCTCTCCTTAGGGTACCTCCCCCACAAAAGTTCAACATTTATTTCTAACAAGTCCATGCTTCCTGGCATATCGATCTAAAAGTTATACTTTGACCCACTAAAGTGACTAGCGGGCATTATATCAATCGAAAAGATTTGAACTTTAATCCTAATCCACATTTTTGTCGGCAAGTTTAAATGTCCAAAAGAGTCACACAATACTGTACGTAGATGAAAGTTTCAATTCATATACGCTGAGGGTATATAACTGTCGGCAAAGTCGACTAATACTTTTTTACTTGTCAATTTTTATCTTTGCTACAAAAACTACTGAACTGATTTTCCTGAAATTGTCAGATGAAAATAGGCTACATATTTTGTTGAATTCCGGAAGGGGCGGGGTAATTTCCCTATACCCTATTTCGTTAAAAATGCTTTATATATATAAATAAAATACAAAAAATGTAATATACAAAATATATAAAATCTTTATAAATAACAAGTAAAAACGTGTTAAATTCGGCCGGGCCGAACTTTTTATACCCTCCACCATAAAATATTCTGAAGTAAAACTGAATAATTATTTTCTTTCCTGTCCACAACTAAGGTAAAAAAAATATAAAAAGTGTATTCAATCGGTCGGGAACCCTTTATGGGGCTAAATCAAAGTATGGAAGAAGTTTTGTGACCACTGAAAAACTCAAATGTCGAATTGCAGATACTTGGGAACCTCAAATGATATGGGACCTACTGTTTATCGCCGAGTCCGAACGGCGTGTCTAAGACACCACTTGTAGAGAAGTTTTACAAGGCAGAAATACTCATTACTGCGGGGTATTTTGCCACCGTTGAAAAGTGTTTGATGTTGACTGGCCGGGGAATCGAACCCACGACCTTTAGCGTGCAAGGCGGGCGTGCATACCATTGCACCACGGTGGCACCCAAGTTCGGTCAAACATTTTAGCTAAAATCCTAAAACCTCTAAATACTGAAAATCGTGAGGTACCGTTATATGGGGGCTATACCAAAACATGGACCTATTTTGACGGTTTTTAGTGGAGATATTTTGTGAACACTGGGAACCCCAAAAGTGAAATTACAGGTAGTTCGGTGAACAATTTTAGCTAAATCCTCAAAATACCAAAAATCGAGAGGTACCGTTAAATGGGGGCTATACCAAAAAGTGGTCCGATAGAGCCCATCTTCGAACATGACCTGCCTATGTAAAAGAGACACTCAATTATTGCTAACGCCCATACTTTGCTAGAGTGATTACAACAGACGGACAGACGGACATATCTAGCTATGTCTTAGAATTTTATACTGATCAAGAATATATATGGGGGTTTCTGAGTGAAATCGGACACTTTTTCAAGATGAGGTTTTTGATTTCCTTTATTTTTTGCTATGGTGATGCTGCTCATTATCAAAACACTTTAGTATATTTTCAGATTTTTTGACTAATGGTTCCAGAGATATCGCGCCTTGAAAAAGTCAAATTCTGTAAAAACTACATGGAATGAAATACTCATAACTTATTTAATATTTGTCCAATTTGAAAAAATCTTTTTTTGTATGTTTTGTTGTTTTATCAGCTATTTAACAAAAAATAGCAAAAAAATTTTAATATTTGTCCAATTTGAAAAAATCTTTTTTTGTATGTTTTGTTGTTTTATCAGCTATTTAACAAAAAATAGCAAAAAAATTTGCACAGTGGGCTCGGATGCTATTTTCGCGATTTAATATTTAAAATCAATTTTTAAAGATGTTCAACCCCTTCGATTTTCTTAAATTATTTTTGTATTAAACTACGTTCAATTACAAAAATTTTAAGCCCTATGTGGTAATGGGATTCGGACGATTACTATTTTTTCTGAATTTTTTAAAAATTTTCAATACAATTTTTCCTTTATACCAGTGTGAAACATTTGTTATTTTACCAAAACAATACAAAATTAAATTTTTTTACATTGGTTTTGTTTTTTATTAAGAATTTATCTTAAACATCTTAAAAAGTGCTTAATTTTTCTATTTTGAAAATGGATTAGCAAGAAGTGTACCAGCCGGACAATAAGCTTAATAAATTGTTAATAAAAAAACCACGGTTTGGGAATTACATGAATGGGCATCCGAGCAAATAATATACCAATTATTAAAGTAAGAATTGCCCAAGAAGATGATTATTTAAATACGAAAATGGAGTTGAATTTGAGATATGAAGTGGCTAAACTTGTCGCGGGCACAAAAAAACGCCACTCAATAATTCCCCCTAATGCTGGTACACTAATTACAAAACCATTCTTAAAATCGCAAAGTGAAGAAGTTTTTAAGATGTTTAAGATAAATTTCTAAATAAAACAACAAAACCAATGTAAAAAATTTAATTTTGTATTGTTTTTGTAAAATAACAAATGTTTCACACGGGTTAAAAGAAAAAATTGTATTGAAAAATTTTAAAAAATTCAGAAAAAATAGTAATCGTCCGAATCCCATTACCACATAGGGCTTAAAATTTTTGTAATTGAACGCAGTTTAATACAAAAATAATAAAGGAAAATAGAAGGGGTCGAACATCTTTAAAAATTGATTTTAAATTTTAAATCGCGAAAATAGCATCCGAGCCCACTGTGCAATTTTTTTTTGCTATTTTTTATTAAATAGCTGATAAAACAACAAAACATACAAAAAAAGTTTTTTTCAAATTGGACCAATATTAAATAAGTTATGAGTATTTCATTGCATGTAGTTTTTACAGAATTTGACTTTTTCAAGGCGCGATATCTCTGGAACCATTAGTCAAAAAAAATCTGAAAATATACTAAAGTGTTTTGCTAATGAGCAGCATCACCATAGCAAAAAATAAAGGAAATCAAAAACCTCATCTTGAAAAAGTGTCCGATTTCACTCAGAAACCCCCATATACTTAATATGGTCGCAAATAATTAGTTCGATGTGTTACAAACAGAAAAACAAACTTAATACCCCCTCCGTACTATGGTGGAGGGTATAAACATCAAATGTTGTTCGTTGGTAACGGTATCAGTTGAAAACGGCTGGACCGATTTGGATAATTCTTTTTGCGAAACGTTCGCCATAACTCGACTTAGGTTTCTATGCAAATAAAATGAGACCACGCCCACTTCTACGCCCACTTTTTTCATTTTAAATTTTTATCTTTTCTAAAAAAATTACTGAACCTATTTTTCTGAAATTGTCAGGGAATGTACAGGGATAAAATAAGCTACAAATTTAGTTTCCCCTATACCAAATTTTTTAAAAATGCTATTTACAAATGTATCGGTTTGAAAATTAATTTGCGAGACAATTGCGGTTGTGTCTCCGACCTTACCTACTTTTTTAGGACCCAAAGACGGGCGATTGGCATGGTCAAGTCCACTTTTTAAAATATGTTACATCTAAAAAACTACTTAACTGATTTTCCTGAAATTTTCAGGGAATATACAGGGAAGACCTCCTGTGAAAATAGCATGCATATGAATTCGGAAAGGGTGCGGGGTACTTCCCTTTGCCATATTTGAAGAAACGCCATATTTTTATGAATAAAAATTAAATGCCGTCATAACCCAACTTAGGTTTTAATGGAATGAAAATTTTACCGCGCCAACTTTTTTCAATTTTCATTTCAATTTAAAGTTTTTTCTGCAAAAACTACTGAACCGAATTTCCTAAAATTGTCAGGGAATGTACAGGGATGGCCCCGGAAAACAGGCTACATATTTTATTGAATTCCAGAGGGGGTGGGGTACCTCCCCTATGCGATATTTGTAAAAAATACCCTACATTTGCAAAAATTACGCATGTATCGCTTTAAAAATTTACGGATTAATCTATAATTTAGTACTTCCTTGGGGCCCAAAGACCCGCCCACGCCTGTTTTTTTTGTTTTAAATGTTATATCTCCAATAATACAGTACCGATTTCCATCAAATTTGCAGCAAAAACTCAATGTCTGCCGTTGATATGTATAATCTATGAATTACGAAGGATGTGGGGTACCTTCCCCACGCCTTTTTTTAAACGCTATATGTATAAGCCAAACTTATGAATATATCGGTTACAGCATAAATTTTGGGAGGCAATGGAATTGTGTGTACCCTAGTGACATATTTGGAGCCAAAATACCGGACCAGGCCCACTTTTTTAAATATGTTTTATCTTGAAAGCTGATGACCACGTTCACTCTTTTCAATACATTATTTTTTCCAAAACTACTGACCCTAATTTCATGAAATTTCATGTTCAGGAAAATCCCGTGATCCAAAATGCTATATATTTGTAGACGAATTTCGGGAGCCTATTTTTGTATAATCGCTATATTTGCTAATCTTAAGAGTGCATCGCCTTGCATATTAATTTTCCAGACAACGGTGGTTGCGATAAAGAAAAACGATATATTTTGGTTGAATTATTGTTGACCTTTGGACTTTATTAACTTTTGTTTGGCTTTAGAAAGAAAAACAATAAGATTTTTTTTTTATTTTGGTTTTATTATTCCAATATTTCGACCCTCTCCGAAGGTCATCATCAGGGAAATTGACGTTAAAAGAAACAATTAACAATTATTTTATAAATATTAAACAAAAATATTTTTAACAATAATTACATTTTGTTTTCTTAGTGACTGTCAAATATGCACATCTTGTATTATGCACGAGTATTTTACAACTAAACTAAAGCTTTTTTATGTTTCTCTATTGCATTCCTATAAATTTGTGCACAGTGTTCCGTATCCATTTTGTAGTTTTTACGATTTTCCACTGCCACATTTATGATGTGAAGCATCTCTAGAATGTATCTTCGTTTATAGTTTCTTTCCTGTGCTAATATTTCAACTTCTTTAAAATTAGGCGTGTGTCCTGTTGTTGCACAGTGTGCTGCAAGGGCAGTTTTTTGTTCTGGTGGTTTGCCTTTATTCTTCTGGTCCGACTTGTGACCACTTATTCTAGTCTTCAGCTTATTTTTTGTTGTGCCAACATATACCTGAGGGCATATGTTGGACGAGTCCCCGTTGCATTTTATTTTATATACGACGTTTGATTTTTCGTCGTTTGGAACCTTCGTTTTGGTCCTGCTAAAGAAATTATTGTTTGTGTTGTGGCTTTTTAAGGCTAATTGGTATTGTTTGTTATTGTATAGGTTTGAGTGAGAAAATCTCTCTGAAAGACCAGGCACATACGTGAATCTCTTATATATTTTGGCTTCCTTTTTGTTTTTTGCTCTCATTTCTTGTGTTTGTTACATGTTTGATTAGTTCGTGGATCGTGTTGGGAGGGAAATCATTCATTTTTAAGATAATTTTAATTTTGGTTTTGTTTTTGGCATGAAATTGTTGGTCGCTTATGTTCAAAACTCTTCTTATAAAGTTTGTTGCAGTATTGATTTTTATCCCTCGGGGGTGTTGGCTATACAAACCATAAAAGAAAAGTGGAACATCATAGAAGAGCACACAAAAATCCCACAAAACATTTTCATAGACATTCTGACTATGTGCATTAAGTAAATTATCTACTTATGAAGATAAAATATTTTAACAGTTGAAAGCAATGCCAATGGGCTCCCCCATATCCCCAATTATAGCAGACATGGTCATGGAAAAGCTCTTAGATGAAACGATGGCAAAACTAGAGGTAAAACCAAGGATTTTAACAAAATATTTCGATGATATATTTTGCATTATTAACAAGTACCATGTTAATAACACACTGATTATATTAAGCATCTATATATATACTGTAGGTTGCTGTTGGTGTGTAGGGGTGAGATAAGGCTGGGTTTTTGGAAATTCGACCTAGAAGGGTACGAAAAGTACTAAAAGGTACTAAATATGGTACCCTTTGTATTAGGCAAACGGGAAGAGCTAGAATGCTGAAATTTGGAATGAGGGTAACTGATGGAGAGTTAGAAAGATGTACTAAAGGGTTTTTGGAATTTCAAGCTATAAGTGTACGAAAAGTACTAAAATTTACAAAATTTAGTACCAATTATATATTTTGAACGGATATAGCTAGAATCATCGAATTTGGTATGGAAATCAAGGTTGGGAAGTGGTGCTTCTAAAAGGAAATGGTTTGGAAAATTCGTAATCATGTGTAAGAAAAGTACCAAATGGTACTAAATTTAGTACAATTTGGATTTGGGTGAACGTATAGAGCTGGAATCTCGAAATTTAGAATTGAGATTACTGGTGGAGTGTAGGATTGAGGTAGTTTTGGAAGTTCACACTTATGGGTACGAAAAGTACTAAATGGTACTAAATTTAGTACAGTTTGGATTTGGGTGAACGTACAGAGCTGGAAACCTGAAATTTGGAATTAAGATTACTGTTGAAGTGTAGGATTGAGATATGGGGGAGGTTTTGAAAACTCGTACTTATTTGTACGAAAAGTACTAAATGGTACTAAATTTGATACAATAGGGATTTGGGTAAACGGACAGAGCTGGAATCCTGAAATTTGGAATTGAGATTACTGTTGGAGTGCAGGATTGGGAAAGTTTAGGAATTTCGTACTTATGTGTATGAAAAGTATTAAATTTTGTACAATGGGGATTTGGGTGAACGGATATAGCTGGAATCTTGAAATGTGGAATTGAAATTACGGGTGGAGTTTAGGATTGTGGAAGTTTTGGAAATTCATACTTATGGGTACCAAGAGTACTGAGTAGTACAGTTTGGATTTGGGTGAACGGATAGAGCTTGATTCCTCAAATTTGGACTGAGGGTCACTGATGAAGAGTAAGAAAAATGTAACAAAGGGGTTTTGGAAACTCATAGTACTTTCTTCTTTATTTGCGGATCCGTTTTTCGGATATTAAGCGACCATACAATGTTATAGTATTACATTTGAATATGTTTTAATATTTTATATTATGAAATTATTGACAGCTCTCGGTTTTTAGCAGCATGTAGCAGATTTGTTTCACATCTGCATCCTGTCCACTCTTGGATGTTACTTAGCCAGTATATCTCTCTTCTGCCTCTTGGTCGTTGTCCTTCTATGGTACATTTAATAATACATTGCATAAACTTGTATTTATCATTCCTCATCAAGTGTCCAAGGTATGCGGTTTTTCTTGATTTGACAGTGTGGAAGAGTTGTCTGTCGAGATGCATTCGTCTTAGAATTTCTTGGTTTGAAGTGTGCGATGTATAGGGCACCTTTAGAATTCTTCGATAGTTTCAATTTTTTTTTGATCTGCACTTTTGATGAACTCATAGTACGAAAGTACTAAATTTAGTACAATTTGGATTTGAGTGGACGGATAGAGCTGGAATCCTGAAATTAGGAATTGATATTACTATTGGAGTGTAAGACTAAGATAGTTTTGGAAATTCATACTTATGGATATGAAAAGTACTAAATGGTACTAAATGTGATACAATTTGAATTTGGGCGACTGATAGCGCTTGAGTCCTTAAATTTGAAATTAGGATTACTGTTGGAGTGTAGGACTGAGGTAGTTTTGGAAATTCGTAGTTATATGTGTAGTTATATGTACAATTTGGAGATGAGGTAGTTTTTGAAATTCGTACTTGGTACGATATGTACCAAATGGTACTAAATGGCACAATTTTGATTTGAAAGCACGGATAGCGCTGGATTCCTGTTATTTGGAATTACGGTTACTGTTGAAGTGAAGGTTACGAAGAGTACTTAATGGTACTAAGTTTGGTAAATTTTTTATTGGACGAACGGAAATTAATATTACTGTTATTATTTGGTATTAATGTCAGTGTAGGTTTGATATATGTGGTTGTCGAAATACGTACCATATGTATACGAAAATTACGAAATGACACTCAATTTGTTATTGGAGTCAGGGAGAGTGTTGGTGTGTAGCGTTGGTATATGGAGGTGGTTTACGAAATACGTGTATACCATAAATATACGAAAAGTACTAAATCGTTCTAAATTTGAGCTGGAATTCTACAATTTGTTCATAGAGCCACTGTTTGTGTGTGAGTTAATATATGCAGATAGATGACTTTGGAAATACGTACTACGAAAAGTACTAAATGGTACAGAATTTGGTACAATTTGTTTTTGTGTAAAGGGGTTTTTGCAAATTCGTTCTAGGAATGTACGAAAAGTACTAAAGGGTGCTAAATTCTGAAATTTTGAACGAGGGGTCACTGATGGAGAGTTATAGAGATGTACCAAAGGGTTTTTTGAAATTGGACCTATAAGAAATTGGACCGAAAAGTTTCAAAATTTGGTACTAATTGTACATTTTAAACGGATATAGCTACAATCTTCAAATTTGGTATGGGAATCGAGGTTGGAAAATGGCGTTGAAATAAGGAAATGGTTTTGGAAGTTCGTATTTATGAGTACGAGCAGTACTACTACTGCATAATTGAGGTAAATTTGGAAATTCGTGCTTATGGGTATGGAAAGCACTAAATTTGGTACAATTTGGATTTTAGTAAACGGATTGAGTTGGAATTAGGAATTAAGATTACTGTTGTAGTGAAGTATTGAGGAAAAGTCGTACGTATGGATACGAGAAGTAAATAAATGTTACTAAATATGGTACAATATGGATTTGGGTGAACGGGTAGAGCTGGAATCTTGAAATTTGGAATTAATATTACTGTATAAGTGTAGGATTCAGGTAGTATCGGAAATTCGTACTTATGGGTACGAAAAGTACTGAATGGTACTAAATTTTGTGCAATTTGGATTTGGATGAATTACTGGAGCTGGAATCCTGTCGAAGAGTAGGATTCCGGTAGTTTTGAAAAATACTTATAGGTACGAAAAGTACTAAATGATACTAAATTTAGTAAAATTTGGATCTAGGTGAACGGATAGCGGTGGAATCCTGCAATATGAAATTATGATTATTATAGCCCTGTTGCATTAAGGAAGTTTTGAAAATTCGTATTTACGGGTACGAAAGTTCTAAATTGTTCTTAATTTGGTACAATTTGGATAGAGCTGGAATCCTGAAATTTTGAATTAAAATTGCTGTTAAAGTGAAGGATTGAGGTAGTTTTGGAAAGTATTACTTATGGGTACGAAATGATACAGCTGGAATCTTGAGATTTGAAATTACGATTACTGTAATTATTTTGTATTAATGTCAGTGTATGGTTGAGATATGCCGTCGAAATACGTACCATAAGTATACGAAAAGTACTTAATGGTACCCACTTTGTTTTTGGGTATAGGGAGAGTGTTGCAATCTGTATTTTTTGATCTCGCTGCTAATGTGTAAGAGTGAGATACGGCTGATAATAAAAATAAATATTGATTAAAATTGGTATTAGTGCAACAAAATTTTCAGTGTTTGCCATTTCCATATGCCCGCTACTTCGTATGCGGAAAAGATTTAAAAAACTAATAAACAATATATAGTTTATTTGTTTTTTAAATCCTTTCCGCATACGATGTAGCGGGCATTTTGCTAGTATATAATAAACAAATACAGTTCACAATGGGAGTGAAACCGACAATTGCTTACCATACCTGGATTCCATTGTGCATAGAAACTTTATAAAAAGAGTTTTGAACATAAGCGACCAACAATTTCATGCCAAAAACAAAACCAAAATTAAAAATATCTTAAAAATGAATGATTTCCCTCCCAACACGATCCACGAACTAATCAAACATGTAACAAACACAAGAAATGAGAGCAAAGAACAAAAAGAAGCCAAAATATATAAGAGATTCACGTATGTGCCTGGTCTTTCAGAGAGATTTTATCACTCAAACCTATACAATAACAAATAATACCAATTAGCCTTAAAAAGCCACAACACAAACAATAATTTCTTTAGCAGAACCAAAACGAAGGTTCCAAACGACGAAAAATCAAACGTCGTATATAAAATAAAATCCCAGCAAAATAAATTGGAAGTAGTGCAATGTGGACTAGTTCTGTCACGGCATGTTTTGATGCAGTTCAACCGGAGTCGTGAAAAAGGCACTCCAGTCCTCACATTTTAACCGCATTTGGATGCAATCCAAAGAATCACATCCACTTGTCACATTTTAACAACATCCGGAAGCAGTTCAGCGGAGTCGTGAAAAAGGCACTCCAATTCCCCACAATTTAACAGCATCCGGATGCAGTCCAAACGGAGTCTTGAAAAAGGCACTCCATTCGCTACATTTTATTATCAGTTGTTAGAGATCCCTACATGTACATAAATCAGTTTGTACATCTCTACAGGCAGCGGAATAGATTTTCCAAAAAGAGATAAGCGTGTTAACATTTCCAAACATTTGCTAATGCAAAATAAAAAATATTTAATTTGTGAACATTTTCCGGTAACTCACGAGGAGAAAATTTCCGAATGGAGTGCTGTTGGAGTACATGTCGAAATCATAACTGGTGATGGGAAGACAATCCATTTAGCAGATGAAGCAAAAACAGTTCAGCTTGGATTAAATGGAGAGAAGAGGAAACACGCATGTTTGCGATTGAATTCAATGGAGAATTTTCATAATTTGTGTTAATGTAATAAAGTTCTTAATATTTTTGTTTTACACAAATAATGCATTTTATTTTTTCTGGCATATTTTGTAATGGCTTGCACAATTTCCGCAGAATGCCTGTATCAAAACACGTGCTTTGGACTGCCTCCTATTCTACCCCAAAGGGTTAGTTAAAATGCAATGCCAAAGGGTCGGTTAAAATGCAGTGCCAAAGGGTCAGTTAAAATGCAGTGCAATGGAGTGCCTCTTTCCGTAGTCACTCTCTTGTAAAAATCATGAGTGAAAATACATAATTTGATGCACTTCCAGATCACTTGTACATATCATTTAACTGCCTCTTTGGAGGAAAACTTTTTGCTGGGATGCAACGGGGACTCGTCCAACATATGGCTTCAGGTATAAGTTGGCACAACAAAAAAATAAGCTGAAGACTAGAATAAGTGGTCACAAGTCGGACCAGAAGAATAAAGGCAAACCACCAGAACAAAAAACTGCCCTTGCAGCACTCTGTGTAACCACAGGACACACGCCTAATTTTAAAGACGTTGAAATATTAGCACAGGAAAGAAACTATAAACGAAGATATATGCTAGAGATGCTTCACATCATAAATGTGCCAGTGGAAAATGGTATAAACTACAAAATGGATACGGAACACCGTGCACACATTTATAGGAATGCAATAGAGAAGAAACATAAAAAAGCTTTAGTTTAGTTGTAAAATACTCGTGCATAATACAAGATGTGTATATTTGACAGTCACTAAGAAAACAAAATGTAATTATTGTTAAAAATATTTTTGTTTAATATTTATAAAATAATTGTTAATTGTTTCTTTTAAAGTCAATTTCCATGATGATGACCTTCGGAGAGGGTCGAAATAGTGAAATAATAAAACCAAAATAAAAAAACAAAATCTTATCGTTTTTCTTTCTGACCTAAAGCCAAACAAAATCAAAAGTTAAAAACGATATATTTACAAATTTCCTTAAATGATGAGGTTCAAAGGTCCATCAGCCCTGAAAAACTAAAACATACAAGTCTCAATAAGCGAGAGAATTCGACTTAAACATTTTTTTAAATTATTATATTTAGACAGGGGAATTGACGATAATAAATCCTAAACAGCATCAATGGGCGAAAAAATCCGACAGGCCGTAAAGAAAAGAAAGGTTACAGACAAAATCTGTTGGTAAATTTAAAATCCTCCTCAGTTTGACAATGGACCGGATAGAGATAGAAAATACCTATTTTTGAATTGTCAAGCTTACATGTACATTAAACGTTGTCGTTAAAAATCATTACGACGAGTCAGCAACGCCGACCGGAGTCTGCTAGTATAAAATTGAAAATATAAAGTACTAGCCGGCCCGGTCCGCGTTGCTGGCACTTGAAACAGTTTTATGTTACCTTTTCTTAAGAAAATTATAATTTTCTTGCGTCGCAAATTAGTCGGTATCTGCAAGTGACTATAAATAAAACATCTTCAGAAATGATGGTGTCTCTATGAAATTTGGCGGTATGTTAACTTATGCCTTGAGGAATGCATTTATTCCATCTGCTGGAATAGTATAACTGGCAGTGTTTGTCTGAAATCTAAACATGAATTGCTCTTTAATCCTTCAAGAATCGTTCTAAAGCTTCTTGGGAATTTTTATGTGCCATCGTGCATTCGTTCCAGATGATAATTTTCATTTAATATTGCATGTGTGCAATTCAATCAATATAATGTCCAGTCCTTGCACCTTCTTATAATGAATACCTGATGAAGCTATAGTTATCGATATGTTGGGGTTGGGGATACGGACACGTTCGTAAGTTTATATATCCGTGTACATGATCTGGTAATGACATGGAAATCGGCTCAGAAGTTCTGGAGATATAACCTATTTAAAAAATGGGCGTGCTTAAAGGATTTTAAAATAAGGAGGGCATGGGGAAGGTAACCCGTTCCGTCCAAAATTCAAAAAAATATATAGTATATTTTCACCACGGGTGTTCATGATGGCCATCGCTGTAAATTCTCTGAAATTTTAAAGAAAATCGGCTCAGTAGTTTCAGATATATAACATATTTAAAAATGTGGGCATGGTTGGGTCTTTAAGCCCTAAATAAGTACCTAGGGTCGGATATTCAACCACCGTTGTCTCGCAAATTTATTTTCTAAGCCATACGTTAGTAAGTTTTGCAAAGACAGAGTTTTAATAAAATAGGGCAAAGAGGAGGTACCCCGCCCCCTCAGAAATTCAACAAAATATATAGCCAGGGGTCATCCCTATCCATTCTCTGAAATTTTCAAAAAAAATCGGTTTAGTACTTTTGGATATATAAGATATTTAGAAAGTGGGCGTGGTCTGGTCCCAAATGAGTACATAGGGTCGGACACACAACCACCATTGTCCCCAAATTATTTTTTCAAAAAATAGGCCATGGGGGAGGTTCCCAGCTCCCTCCGAAATTCAACAAAATATATAAACTATTTTCAACACCTTTCCTCCGAGTAGAATCTCTGAAATTTTCAAGAAAATCGGTTAAGCTGTTTTGATATACATATAAGCTATTTAAAAAAGTGGGCGCGGTCGGGTCTTTATGCCCCAAATCAGTACCTAGGGTCGGAGACACAACAACCATTGTCTCGCAAATTAATTTTCTCTCCGATACGTTCGTCAATTTTGTTAAAATATCGCTTTTAAAAAATAGTGCATTTCAAGAAAATCGGTTCAGCCGTTTTTGAGTCTATTCGGAACATACAAACAAACAAACATACTAACATACACACATTGTCTTTTATATATTAGAAGAAGATAAAATATAAAATTAATTAATTGTTATACAGTGATTGTGAAAAAATTTATATACCCTCTGTAGCCATAAGTCTGAGGGTAAGCAAATCTGCGTCAAAATGGCTAATGAGATACTTGACCCTGTAATGGTTCAGACTCTTAAGAATCAATTTATTTACAGACATGCTTTGCATAATTTTATGTCTCACAGTACAGGTATAGAATCGATTAAATATATTTATATTTGAATTTATATTTGAATTACCAACAGTAAAATACATATGTGATGAATGACAACAGCAACAACAACACCACAGCCATGATTAAACAAAAAAAAACTTTATATTTTAGTCGCACTCTTAATCCATAACTTCAGCGCCAGAAAAAACATAAATCGTGTGACATAAAACCAAAAAATATATTCGAATTCGCGCCCTTCGCAACGAATCTTTAAATCTGTAGTGTACGACGCTTGTTTATTTCAGGCCACAAATGTTTTATGGATTTTCACGGCAGGCTTTAATGTTTCTCAACTTTTTTTGTTTTCATCATGATTGGACAACCTCCTTACAAAGGTTTACACAATTATGCCGATTTCTACCACATCCAGATACATATGTTGTATATTGGTCACCCGTACGACGAGACGACAAAGGCGGGGAGAAGGGCAACTGGAGGATTAATGTAGCCCTACACATTAAGTCAAGCTTATGGTAGTCATGTATGTCTTAATTATTTCATAACAAAAAATAAAATAAACTACAAAGAAAAACAGCAACAACAACAAAGATACTCGAAAACATAAATAAATTAATGATATGTATGTTACTGGCCAGCATTTATTGACCATAACTGTTGTAGAGCAATATGTTGTATTCGTACTATGTTCTTCGTTTTACATGGCGTTCCGATAAAAAATGCGAAACATTAAAACTGAACATGAAAAATATTTGTTAATATGTGAATCCTTAAACTCTATTAGCTGACATAAACACAGCGGGTTGGAAATTTGTTAAAAGAAAAAACGTCTGCAATGAAATGAAAAACGAAACTAGATAAATGCTTTTGTCGGCCTAGTTTGAAGGTGGAAGATTTGTTTTAAAAGCCATGCTGTTGTAATTGTTGTTAAATGGAATTTCAATACATTTTTTTCTTTTTTGTTTATAATTATGTTTTCTTCGTAAGACGTATATAATGGTAATTGGTGGATTTGCAATTGCATTTTTAATTTTATATGGGAAATATAAAATTTTATTCCTTAGTAATACACAAACGCTTTTTAATCGTAGAAAATATATTCAATAGCAGAATAAACATGGAATAGTAAGCGATTTTTTTCGATTTTAACAAATATAATAAAAAGAACTTTCGACGAACGTCCCAGAAGGCGCAAGGTGAGACGTCTATATAAGGGAGCAGTTCACTCGTTTTTATCCCAGTCGAGATAGACATGCGTATAAGGGAGAATTAGCAAAAATTTCCACAAAGCTGAATTTTGGTGGAGAGTTAGGGTTTACTACTAGAAGCAACGTCCTAAAAGTCCCCACCGATCCCTTGTGTGCAACAAAGTTATTCGCGATCAAAAGTCATTTTTGGAGGCATTATTCAGTATTTTTTTTTTTTTTTTCATTTTTCTCAAGACGGCAAAAGCTGGCAAAAGTAATAGTTGTAGATTTAACAATTGTCTAAAAGAGTGGTCTTTATGATTTCTAAAAAAGACTTACCATTTTTAAGATATCGCTATCTAAAGGTCAAATCAATAATTACCCGCGTAAGTACATTATGACGCGTACCGGTTAAAATAACCACATTATGTGTTAGGTATTTCCATTAGCTATCAAACTATATCCACTATGCAGTAATCGGTTCTAGGTCCAACCCGGTTTTTGAATCTGGCCTTTCGGGTCGAATAACCGGCGAACCGGATCAGCCGCCCATGATTACAAAGGTGGGCTATTTTTGTCTAAAATGGTTCTATCATAGAATAACTCTTCTAAACACTCTCCGATTTGTTGGGTTTTTTTTAAGATAGGTACAATTTCGCTCTTCAAGCAAAGATGTATTTTTTGGACGGATAGGCCTCGTTACTTCGGTTATCTTAGCCGGTTCGTCTGAATATGTGCATATTTCCCTTATACGTGCATAAAACATATGTTTTTTAGAACAGAATGGTTCCTTCTAGGAAAAAATATGAAAACCAAACTTGCAGATATTTGTTCTATATTTTTAGTCACAAAAATCCGGAAACCAAACTCTTAAAATTTTATTTTTCACTCCGAATAACTTTTTTGCACACATGGGATCGATGAGGACTTTTAGGACGTTGCTTCTAATGACAACACCTAGCTCTCCACCAAAATCCAGCGTTGTGGGAATTTTTGCTATTTCATTGTATATTTTGACTGTGCTATTTCCTGACTGTGCTATTTCATTGATATTTGACATAAATGTTATGAGAAAGTTCGAACAGCGTTTTGAACGGATTACAATGTCACTTGCAGAAAACTTCATCATGGCTGAGAGGTTTAAATAGCGCAGAGAAAAGCTGTACCAGCGACCATAATTAATGGTGGGTTTACTACTAACAAACAATGTTAAAAAACTCAAAGAAATTAGATACCAAAAAAAAAATATTAGGGAATTGGAAAGTAAGTTAAATGTACTGAGCATCAGTCCCAGCTTAAATGCAATTTAATAACCAATAACAAAATAGGAAGTCAAAATGGTTTACCGACGAAATATATAAGACGGACGAATAAATCACCGCTGTTACGACTTCACGCAACTTGAGGAGAAGGAGACAATGTCACAGACATGGAAGAAATACGTTATTGGAAAGTCTATGTTGTGGGAACATATATGTGTGTATGTGTGTATGGGAGAATAACCCTGCCTAATGTCAAATATAAGATACAAACGGCATTAATACATGAACGAATTCAAGAGCATAAAACTTTTTGAAATATATATGTATAAGCTGAATACAATTGAATCTGCAATGGTGTAGACAGGCCAATATCCTACAAATTATAGTAGAAGAGTCTATAAAATATCGCAATTCATTGTATCTATTGCTTATCGATTTCAAAGATATGCTTAGACGAACTGTCATATGGGAAACATTGAAACAATGTCACATACACAGTTCACAATAATCGATAATATACTGGGTGATGTAGGAGATTAAAAATACCAAGCAATGACACTGACCGGGTTTGACCCAGGACTTAGCATGGCCCCTCTTTCATCACAAGTGAACACTTACCTCCCCGTGGTCTCACATGGGGAGCTGCCTTTAACAGATGTGTTATAATATGTGAGGCGCGTTCACCCATAAAAACGTTAAAATTTGGGTTTGACGTTAGGCTAGTAACCCATCCCTCAAATCAAAATATATACTATGAAAACAGAAACAAAAACAAGTAAAAAAGTATCAGTCGGCTTTGCCGACAGACATATACCTTCAGTCCTTGTGAAGGTACCCTAAATAGAAGACCGATATGGACCATTTTCGAATTTAAACCACGTTTGGACAAAATATTAGGAGGTCTTTGGATTCTCTTGCACCAAATCGGCACGTCCTTTTTAGAGGTATAGTGCGTACCATTTTAGCGAAATTTTTTTAAACTTTTGTGGGGTATATACCCGAAGGAGTGGACCGATATGGCTCACCTTCGATCTAAAACCAAGTTTGGACAAAATATGACGAAGGCAAACTTTGGACCGAATCGGCTGATCCGTTCGAAACTTACCGTGCGCTCCAGCTACTGATGTCGTAGGGGTTTTTACAGCTTTCGGGCCATTTTCTCAGGAACTATAGACTTTCCCCTGAAACAACTTGTGTCTTCGTAATGGGGACAACCAATACATACTGCTACAACAGAAATCAAAGGGATTCAAGAGCAGCTCTTAAACTGCACTTTTCGGAAATTTTGTGTGAGATGTACGACATATATAGTCCATATTCGAATATAATATGTGTTCGTTTACTTACAATTTGTACAAATTGTTACTGGATGTTGTTCGTCCACTCTACAGTACCATGCAAAAGACCTTAGTAGTTTACAAGAAGTTACAGGACTTTTACAAATTATTGAGTAAACGTAAGTAATATCTATGTCTCGTAGAAATATTACGATGTGCGCAGTATAGACCAACTCGGTTAATAACTTCGAGAGTTACCGTTCATACCATTTTAGCGAAAAGCTTAGAACTTTTGTGAGGGAGATACCAGAAGGATTGGACCGATTTTCTCAGGAAGTAAGGACTTGCCCCTGATGAAACATGTACCGTCGTATAGGGGACAGCGAATACAAGATGTTACAATAAAAATCAAAGCGATTCGACAGCAGGCCCTAAACTGAACTTTTCCGAAACGATTGGACCGATTGAGTCCATATTGGAACCACATCTAAGTCTGGTAGAAATTTAACGGTGTGCAAAGTATGGACCAAATCTGGTACTTCATTCAAGAGTTATAGTGCGCACAAATTTTCCGAACATTTTCGAACTTTTGTGGGAAGGAGTGGACCGATATAACCCATCTTCGAACTTAAACTAAGTTTGGACAAAATATTGCTGTAGCCAACCTTTGGACCAAATCGGTTCATCCGTTCGAGAGTTATCTTGCGCACCAGCCAGCCAACCAGACAGACAGACGGACAGACATTGCTAAATCGACTCCAAATTGTCTGAAACACATTTCGTCCAAAAATACTTGGGGTCTAAAACCATTATTTCGTTGAGGCACATTTTGCCCGTATGAAAGTGTATATACCCTCGTTAGCATAAATGCTGAGGGTATAAAAATGGTCGCAAGTAAAATAGCCGAATGTTAATCGGGACTAGGGTTCCTAAAGTTGACGAACCCCGCAAACGTTTTAAGGACCATGATCTGCGAATCTGCACCTGGAATGTTCGCACTCTTTATGGAGAAGATGCAGTCTTCGCATTGGCAGATTTACTTAAAAAGTACAAGGCCGACATTACGGCCATACAGGAAATACGATGGAACGGGAAAGGCGTCACAACAACACCTAAAGGTGACGCGCTGTATTATAGCTGCCATGACACAAAACATTAGTTTGGCTGTAGATTTGTAGTTAGTCGATGGTTAATAAACTGGTTTCCAGCTGCACCCCGGCAAATGAAAAACTTGCAACTTTTATCCAGGATTTCGGAGTCGGAGTCGAGCAATTTTGCTGGAGTCGGATTCCGAGTCTGAGTCGAGAAAAATAACTCGACTCCGACTCCGGGCAATTTTTTTCTACATCATAGAAATGTAACAGTAAATTCGGCGCACCAATTTTTTTCGAAAAACATTATTTGTTTGAAAATAAATCTATAAGAAAACATATAATCGAACGGTAGTTAGAGGACGATTCACAGTATATTTACTATCCTTTGAAGTCTAGACTTATTCAACTCTATGTTGATTACAAAATTCATGTGGAAAATATTTTTTGGTCCAATTGATTCTTTAATCAAAAGTAAAGTTATATAACAATGGAGTTATAATTGAACATTTTACGTCGTCTATATAAGTCCTACAAGTCTTCTGTATATTTATACATGGAATAATTACATTGTTTCTCTTCAATAGTGAAAGTACTTAGCTCCACCTTCACGTCATGGCTTATTATTCGGGGGACAAAAACAGTTGTTTATTGGACGCCTTTCATTACATATAACTGCTTATGAGCTAGTTAAATGTGAAAGAAGATGCACATACACATGAAATCGGACCGATTTGTATCTTAAATATTTTAATAGGTCAGTATTGCTATAGAACGCTCCCTATCTGGAACTATATTAAACTCCGAACTGACTAAATCGGACAAAAATATATGGGGGCTATACTTATTTCAAGACCAAATTCGCTCATACGTTTCAAATTTCTTCAAAATCGGACAGAATTCGCTTGTTTGGTGCACCAAGTACCTACGGAAAGCTATATCCAAATCTGAACCGATTTTAAAATAAATAGCGTTCGTCCTTTGGCCAAAAAAATTATCTTCCTTAATTTTTATTTGAATCGGACAATGAATGCGACCTTTACTTTGATTACAAAAATACATGGACAGATGGACGTACATGCATAAATCGAGCCAGAAAGTGGTACTATGTATATGATTAAAAGAAACTCTGGGTCTATCTCGCTTCCTTTTGCATGTTACATACAAATGCATAAAGAATAATACCCCTTACCAAAGTGTAGGTATAACTAGTGACTTTATTCTAGATGACACACGCACATCCTGTATGCATAGTGGATATTAAATGATTAATTTTTACAGGCGATATTGCTTCCCAGGCGACTTTTGTGACTTCAAATCAAGTTTCTTTGGTTTTGCAATTGCTTCGGTTGATTTTTGAGTTAACGATCTCCCACAAGTCCCAATCGGGAGCTAAGATCAGAGGATTGGGCTGGCCAATGGAGAACATCTTTCGCATTGTTTTAGAAACACTCCTTAACCACTTGCCATACATGTTTTGGCTCGTTACCTTACTGGAATGTCAATATAAGTGGCATCTCTTTTTCAGCATAATATAGCATAACGACCTTTAATACGTTGCGATACTTGATATGGATCATATCCATAATTCTATCAATTCTATAAATTGGTCCAATCGCCTGCCCCGAGAATCAATTCCGGACCATAATGTTGTCGCCTCCATATTTTACAGTGCCTTTGCAATCAGTGAGTGCACCCCGATGCATATTAACTCAATGATATGGGACCTACTGTTTACCGCCGAGTCCGAACGGCGTGTCTTACGACACCACTTTATAGAGAAGTTTTACAAGGCAGAAATACTCAGGAAATGTCGCCAACAGTAATGAGGGGCATTTTGCCACCGTGGAAAAGTTTGATGTTGCCTGGCCGGGGAATCGAACCCAAGACCTTTTGCGTGCAAGGCGGGTGTGCATACCATTGCACCACGGTGGCACCCACAGAAAATTGACAATGGAAAAAAGAGGGACAATATGAAAAGGCAAAGTTAAAAAAAAAACACACCAAAACAAATTTTTTTTCACATTATTATTTAAACTGACTACAAATAGGCAAAAAAGTCAGTTTATAATCAGTCGAAAAGTAATCTAGCGATGGACTATACTGACTACTTAGGCGCTCGTCGCCTTGTAAAAGTAGTCAGTTGGCATAAGGGAAAATAATGGATAACAAGTAAAAAGTCGTTAAGTTCGGCCGGGCCGAACTTTTTATACCCTCCACCATAAAATAGTCTTAATTAAAATGGAATAATTAGTGTCCTTTTACAATTTTAGGTGGAACAACTTTTCGACAATGGATAGACTACTACTACCTCCCACTATTGCTTAAATTACACTGTGAACACAAATGTTGGGGCAGAGATAATGCCGTTTGGAGATGAAAGCCCTTGGTGTGTGTATATTAAAAACCCCGACGGACAGATGCGCCGTGAGTCGAACTTCAGCGTTATGGCGTGATGAAGTTTTTGCAAGAGACACTGTAAGCCATCATCAATTAGCATTAAATCTTTGTTTGTTGCTTTTTGTAGAGCACTTAAGCAACAGTGAACAAAGATATAACGCTAATTCCTGATGGCCCACAGGGTCTCTAACAAAAATTTCATCACGCCATAACGCGGAAGTTCGACTCAGGGCGGATCTGTCCTTCGGGTTTCATAATATACCCACCAAGGACTTTCTTTCCCAAGACGAATTTTCCGTGTCCTAGACTTTCACCTCCATTTTGTTGCACAGTGTTATCTAATCTAATCTAAAAAATGTGTTCAGCTAGGTGAAAGGTACCACATACGGTGCTATATCAAAGAGTCAACCTATCTTTAAATTTTTTGGCGGAAAAGTTTTATAGCTGCAGGGAACTTCAAGAGTCAAATAGAGGGTAGTTTCATCAAAACAATGTAGACCCTCAAAAATAGACCCATGTTGACGAATTTTAGTGAAGAAATTTCGTGACCACTGAAAATTCCCAAAAATCGGGAGGTACAGTTATATGGGGGGATATACCAAAACATGGACCTACATTGACGATTATTTTTGAATAGACAAAATTGTAGCTAGTTGTATTGTATTCTCAAAATACCGATCATTATAGCTAGTTCGGTTAAAATTTGCAGCTAATATTCTCAAAATACCGAAAATCGGGAGATACCGTTATATGGGGGCTATACCAAAACATGTACCTATGTTGACGATGTTTCGTTGGAGATGGTTTATGACCACTAAAAACTTCAAATGTCAAATTACAGCTATTTCGGTTAAAAACTATAGCTTAAATTCTCAAAATACCGAAAATTGGGAGGTATCGTTATATGTGGGCTATACCAAAACATGGACCTATGTTGACGATGTTTGGTGGGGATGTTTCATGACCACTGAGAACCTCAAATGTCAAATTGCAGATAGTTCGGTTACAAATTGTGGCTAAAATTCTCAAAATACCGAAAATCGGGAGGTACCGTTATATGGGGGCTATACCAAAACATGGACCTATGCTGACGATGCTTATTGGAGATATTTTGTGGCCACTGAGAACCTCAAATGGCAAATTACAGCTAGTTCGGTTAAAATTTGTAGCTAAAATTCTCAAAATACCGAAAATCGGGAGGTACCAATATATGGGGGCTATACCAAAACATGGACCTATGTTGACGATGTTTCGTGGAGATGTTTTATGACCACTGAGAACCTCAAATGTCAAATTGCAGATAGTTCGGTTACAAATTGAGGCTAAAATTCTCAAAATACCGAAAATCCGGAGGTACCGTTATATGGGGACTATACCAAAACATGGACCTATGCCCATATCCTTTGGGATATAAGTTTGTTGATCACTAGGAACCCTAAGTGCCAAATTATAGCTAATTCGGTCTGCAAATGTGGCAAAGAACGTCAAAATACCTCAAATCCGGAGGTACCGTTATATGGGGGCTATACCAAAGAGTGGAGCGATATAGCCCATCTTCGAACTTGACCTGCCTATGGAAAAAAGACCCTCGGGTGCAAAATTTCAGCACCCTATCTCAATTATTACGGGCGCTAGAGTGATTACAACAGACGGACAGACAGACGGACAGACGGACGTGGCTAGATCGTCTTAGAATTTTATCCTGATCAAGAATATATATACTTTATAGGGTCGCAAATGATTAGTTCGATGTGTTACAAACGGAATGACAAACTTAATATACCCTCCATACTATGGTGGAGGGTATAAAAAGTCACTTATGTTTACAAAAAAGCTAGTTTTAAGTTAACTTTAAATCAGCGTCAGTCCCTACAGGGAAATATAGCGTTCTAGCTCAATTACAACGGATGGACACACATCAGGAATATATATACTTTATAGGTTCACAAATGATTACACCAATGCGTTGCAAATGGAAAAACTATCATAATATACCCTCCATACTCTGGTGGAGGGTATAAAAATTTCCACATGGGGGAGTTCCACTTGCTAAAAGCCATTGATGCTAGACAGATTGGTACCTTACTATGGTTTACACGGCGAACCCAAATAACAGACCGTAAGTGACAACGCGAACCCGGGACAGCTAGTCCTACATATAAATTTTACACTGGTATTTAGTTAGCAATATGCAAAACATTTTTCGTGTAGAAATCTTTTAAAATTTCCAAATCAAATTTCAATTGCAACCAAATTCAATTTTGTTTAGATTGAACACTGTTTGTGTAAACGAGCGAAAAGCAATTATCAGTCCTTTAGCTTCTGTATAGATGAACAAAGTTTGTGTCTTAAGTCTTTCGTTTTGAAAACAAATTTCGCAAATTTAAGACACGTAACAATTTGTATGTGTTTAATATACACTTTTAAGACAATTTATCTATCAATCTGTTACGCAGAAAACTAAGACGTTTAAATTAAAACCACAAAATCGCTAAACCGCAGACTTTGGATTTCAATTTGCCTACCATAGTTAATGTTGAAAAAACACAAACGACCAAAAAAAAAACTCACAAAAATTCCCTAAACAATTTAAATGAGGGCACACTCGCACACAAAAAATCAACAGGAGCCGAAAAATCTACTAACACGAAACGGATGCGTAACATTTGAAAACATTAATTTTATAATACAAACTTTGGCCACTCTTTCTTTATGGTAACAAATCATTTACCGATATCCACGTTTTTGTTATTTTGCATCTAAAAACCACTAATGACAGCCTTTAACAACGAACGAACTGAGTGAACGAACGAATGAATGACTGAATATGCCCAGACTTCAACATCACATCTGATTAGAACGTGTTACTTTTTTCACGCAAACTCATTCATCTTTCATCTAAAATTTTGGGATAAGTTTAAGCCTTAAAACCAGATGCAGATTTGTTGGTTTTGGCGTAAAAGTGAAAATTTCTATAATTTAGAAAAGCAAATAAAGAGGATGGTCAAATGGTCGTTTGTGGCAGTAAGGCAAGGTTTTCTTCCATTTATATGCATAAAAAAGCATGCAAATTATTTATGATCTGTCTGAATGTTGTTTTAAACTCAAAATAAAACCTAAAATTATCACTGTGTTTGCTAAATTAAGGTTTCCTTATACGAGGGTGGTACAGGTAAATGTGGTGAACTTAGTGCAAGTCACAAAATTAAAGTGTTTTGGGAAGTTCGATGTTTCTGACATGTGAAGCATATATATGTGTCCCTCGAATTTGGTAATAACAAGTTAAGAGTGTTAAATTCGGACGGGTCGAACCTTCTATACCCCCACAATATATTTCATAATATTATATATAATAGAAAGTTTAAAATTAAAACTTTGAAATACCTGAAATCGACTATGAAGTTTTGTTACCACTGGGAATCTCAAATGTCAAATTACCTGTAGTTTGTTCTGTCAAAAAATTTAGCTTAATTCTCAGAATGCCAATAATCGGAATATGCTGATATATGGGGGCTATAAAAACTTGACCCACATATGTTGTATTTTTTGGTAGAGACGTGTTGTAATCACTTAAGACCAAGCTTAAATACATGCCAAATTACAGCTAGTTCGGTTAAAACTTGTATCTAAAATCGTGAAATGCCGAAAATCGGAAGTTACTGTTATAGAGGGCCTATAGACAATTCTTGGTGGAAAATAATTGTGACCACTAAGAAACTCAAATGTCAAATTACAGATAGTTCGTCAAAAATTGTAGCTAAAATTCTCCAAATACCGAAATTTGGGAAGTACCATTATATGGGGCTTTAACAACATATGGACTTATATTGACAATATTTGGTGGAGAAGTGTAGTGACCACTTAAAACTTCAAATGTTAAAAGGTTGCAAAATTGTACCTTAAATACCCAAAATGCAGAAAATCGGAAGGTATCAAAATATAGACCCATATTGAAAACTTTTAGTGAAGAAATTTCGTGACCACTAAGAACCTTAAATGTCAAATAACAGCTAGTTCGATGAAAAATGTAGCTTAAATCCTTAAATCTGGAGTTAGCGCTATATGTGGGTTATACCAAAACGTGGGCCGATATAGTCAATCTTTGCAGTTGACCAGCATATGGAAAAAAGGCACTCGGATGCAAAAATATAGAGCAACTACTATGGACTCTAGAGTGATTACAACAGACGGACCTACGGACATGGCACAATGCCAAGGCTGCCGGTTCTATGCACCGTAGTGACTCGTCATCTCAATAATTATGTGTTCGTGTTTTTTTTTCAACATGGGAGCCGCAATTTGTACCGAAATGCCTGCTCCAAACTCTTTTAGTCGGTACCTGGTTAGAGATGAACCGAATCCAGCACATGTCAACAATGTTGAGATGTAATGGATGTACGGAATGGGTGCACTTCTGAAGATGCTCTGACCTTAGTCGCACCCAGAATAACTGCAATCGGTATGTTGCTGCTTGCTGCGCCAGAACATATCCCAGTGTATCTCCACCTTCGTCGACCCATTCTTCATCGTCGTCGAAAGACGAGACGCCCTCGTAGTCTCCCCAACAAGAACAAACACAGCCTCTAACACCACAAGTTGTTGTTCAGCGACCCGCAAATGCATCATTCCTGCAATTCAATTGGAACGGTTTCCGCATTAAAGTCACCGAAATTGTGGACTTTTTGAGTCGGAAAAACAGCATGGTCGCCGCGTTCCAAGAAATAAAGCTCACTGCCACCTCTATCTTGCAACGTTGCGATGGTGACAACTTCCTGCGGAATGGTCGCACAAGACGCGGTGGTGGAGGACTTGCCCTCCTAATACACCAATCTGTCCAGTACCGACCTATCTCGCGTGAGCTAGACTCTACTGAGCCATGCATGGAATGTATGGCGGTAGCAGTAAATTGTGGTACTGCCGAGGTAGAGCTGCTTAATGTGTACATGTAGCCGATGAGTAGCCCTACCCTGTGCCCTGCGTTATATGTCCGATATTAGTTCGCTTTTAGAGGGCAATAACCGACTGCAAATTGATAGCTCCACACATCCTACGAGGATAAAATGGGATTACCACAGCTCGTTAGACATCAGCATTGTGGCACCCGGTCTGATAAATTACATACCCTGTCATTTCCCATGGCTCAGAACATCTTCCGATCATGGTCTCCGTAAACAGACCACACGACTTCATAACCTCAAAACCTCGTACTTTTCGGAACCATGGAAAATCAGATTGGCAATAGTTCAGAGAATTCAACAATCACCCCTTCAGGGAATCACCCCTCGGGTAGTTGAGAAAACTTTCCGTCACATCATCACTGCAGCAGCCGCTCGCTACATACCTGGTGGTCGAATACCCGAACTCCGACCAAATTTAACAGCAGAGACGACAGGGCCAGGAAATATGCGATAGTTGAAGAGCTTGCTCTTGAAGTTAACAGGCTAGTAGGCGAACATAACCGGAAAAAGTGGCTAGACCACATAAAGCAATACCACATTGGTATATATATATATATAATATAATTGTTCCACAAACATCCCAGAAGGGACAAGGGAGACTTCTCTCATATCAATGAGTGCACCCCGACAGGGACGTACACAGGATTTCATTTCGGGGGGGGCACAACTTGACCAAAAATCATGAAAAATTCAAATGTTGTGTAGCGTTACGTAAAGCTATTTTAAGGGGTTATGGCCACTTATAAGCATGAGAAAAGCCATTTTCATGCATTTTTTATAAAAAAAATCTATTAAACCTTAAGTTACCTTCTATTTTTTTTTTTTTTTTTTTTGAAAAATCTTACATTCAAATGCCCGCTTATAAAGCACTGTTTTTACTAAAGTAGTTTGCGGTATCCACTGTAGTTTGAAAAAGAATAAACCGATCAGCATATATTTTTGTGGGATCATTACGAACCTAATAATCTTGTCCATTATTGAAAAGGAATTAAAAAATCAATTTTTAAACATTTTGAACAGTTAAAATCAAAATTTCGATTTTAACAAAAACAAAACACTGTACAAAATTGATATTTTTTCTGACTCCGTCAGCAGTTTTTTTTAAAGACTCTCTCGGTTAAGCACATGATTTATGTGTACAATAGTCCCACAAAAACATATAAAGTGCCACTTCGAGGAAAAGACGTTTTTAGTTTCTATGCTACATACTAGAGTTGGGCAATATAGTTCCTGGAGCGGATCGATCTTTCTAGTTCCTTTTGCCAAAAGGAACTAGTTCCTTAATATAGTTCCAAATAGTTCCGAGAGCGATATAGTTCAATGCATCTTTCTCGTTCCATGTTCTTTTTATATCCTTCATTCCAAATAGTTCCGGGACCATTATAGTTCAATGCATCTTTCTCGTTCCTCGTTCTTTTTATTTCCTTAATTCCAAATAGTTCCGAGAATGAAGTAGTTTAACGCATCTTTCTCTTTCTTTTTGTTTTCATTTTTTGGTGGATGAATTGACACAAAAATAAATAAATTGCAGCAATGTAACAAGGATGTAATTTACATTTATTTAACAATGTGTGGAATGATGAAGGAACCAAACGTGAAAGATCGAAGAAAGAAAATGAATTATATAAATGAAAGGAATTATGTGCACGGCTGGAACTATATGAACTAAAGGAACTATATAAATGAAAGAGCCGGATATAGTTCCAATAGTTCCTTGTCCGGAATAGTTCCTTGGAACTAGTTCGTTCCGGAACTACACAACTCTACTACATACAAAACACAATAAATGTTTCCCTTCGAAAGCTCATGTCTCGGTAATTTTTTGTCCGATGGACTGGAAATTTTGGCACATATTCTATTCTATATTTTTTATATGAAATAATGGTACAAAGTATATAAATTCAATAGAAAGAATTCATAATATTTAGTCCCAATTTACATTAGGCGAGTTTACTTGCGGCAAGTCTCAGTTTGTAGGAGAGACACGTAAGGGGTATGGAAGTGGAAAAAAAATTGCTCGTACCGGCAATTTTCAGGCAATTCCTTTTATATTTTTCATTTTTGACATTGTTTTCATTGTTTTGAGAACAAAACTTGCAGAAACAGAATTGCCTGTATAAACGCAAGAGGCAAGTTTAAAAGAGAACGAGAAAAATTGCCGCAAGAAAAATCGTTTAATGTAAATTGGGACTAAGGATACAATTTTAAATATTTACAGAGTAGGATATTTAGAATTGAAAATAGACAATATCTGGCCACGTTCGGTAATGTCGTCATGTAAAATTTATTGAAGTATATTGAAGTTTTTAATCATACAGGTCCACGTTATGGTTTATCGCAGAATTTTACAACCACAAAGAATTGCCGTTGTCTTTGCTATAGCAAGATTTTCACTATTTCGATGATCTTAGCCCAATATTTAAGAATATTGGCTGTCGTTGTCCTTGAAAACATTAAGAAAAATTTAACAGTTTTGGAGATATGGTGCGAAATGTATACAAATTATGGAATTTTTATATATATTATAAAATTTATTTTTTTCATTTCTTCAAATATTTTATTTTGGCCCTTATCTACAAATTTGCTGCAAAGGTCAGAAGAAGATTTGCATTGGTTTCAGAGATATAGCCCCGAGTTGTTTAAAAAGTCGATATTTAATAATGTTTAGATGGGGCCATAAAATCCAAGCTGTATCTGACTCAACTAAACGGAACTAGGGCTTTTGTACTTTGGGTCTGTACTTAAAAAAATCCTCACTTCAAATTATTTGCACAAGATTACCTTAAAAATTTTGCACAGTGTTATTTACCGAAAGAGATAGATTCTGATACCAGGATTATTTTTACTTTTAATATTATGTTACAAAAGAAGCGTTATAATTTGTTTTCTTAATTGTACGGTTAGAAGTTTTTGGACTCGATGACAAACACTTTGATGGACTTAGTTCTATATAGTTTTAACAAATAACAATCGATCCTTATTGAACCCCACATAATTATTCACTAATAATTATTTGAGAGACACTCCTCTCGATAGTTACCGCGCCCATAAGCTTTTTAGTTGGTCAGGAAGCATAAACTTATCCACGAAAAGTAGGATATCGCTGTAAACAAGACTACCATATGTCCAAAGAATCATAGAACAGTCTTTAAACTGCAGTTATGTTAGGCTTGTATAAGAGTCCTGAAGATGTTGTCCAAACATATTCTCTTGGACCTTGATGTACTTTTGGAAATAATCATGCGAACCATATTAGGTTCGATTTTAGACCGAATCGGTTAGTCCCTTCGACCATTTTAGTGAACATTTTTGAACTTTTATGGCGGAGGTACCGATATGAAAAACAACAAAAAAAACATTGTTCCACAACATCCCATACGGGACAAGGGAGACTTCTCTCATATCAATGAGTGCACCCCGATTCATATTTAGCTCAATGATATGGGACCTACTGTTTATCGCCGAGTCCGAACGGCGTGTCCTAAGACACCACTTGTGGAGAAGTTTTTCAAGGCTGAAATACTCAGGAAATGTCGCCAACATTACTGAGGGGTATTTTGCCACCGTTGAAAAATGTTTGATGTTGCTTGGACGGGGAATCGAACCCCCGACCTTCTGTGTGCAAGGCGGGCGTGCATACCATTGCACCACGGTGGCACCGATATGACTTACATTTAATTTGGACAAAACATTACGAGATCCATAACTTGGACCGAGAGTTATCATGAGTTCCAACCTGCCAGACAAACAGAGATACAGACGGACGGACGGTGGTAAGTACTTCCATCTTGGCTGAAACAAATATCGTCCAAACATATGTGAAGTCTTAAATCATTATTTTGATGAAATCTATACGATACAATCCTAGTGTATATAATCTCGTAATCTAAAGTCTGAGGTTACAATTATACTTCGGTGATTATACTTCGGTGATGTATTTTGTGTTTCCAGAGGCTAAGAAATATTTCTACCGTAAAATGTTTATATAGGTCCACGTGCTGATATAGCCCCCATAATACAATATCTCCCGATTTTCGATATTTTGAACGTTTTAGCCTCATTATCACACCGAGATGGCTGAATTTTGGTATTTAATCTTCTTTAGGCGTATAAAACTTTCCCCCAGAAATTTTTAGGTATAGGTCCACGCCATCATATAGCCCCCATAGAACGGTACCTTCCGAATTTCGGTATTTTGCAGCTTGTGGCCACAATATCCTACCAAAATGGCTGAAATTTGGTACGTAGTCTTCTTTAGGGGTACTTGGTACTTTGTCTACGTTTTTGGTATAAAACTTTCCCCCAGAACTTTGCCGGTATCGGTCCATGCCTTCATATAGCCCCCATAGAACGGTACCTCCCGATTTTCGGTATTTTGAAGGTTGTGTCTTCAATAATCCACCAAAATGGCTGAAATTTGGTATTTAGTCTTCAATGTGATATAAAACTGTTCGCCAGAAATATGTCTGACTAATATTCGTCGGTATAGGTCCACGTTTCGATATAGCACCCATAGAAAGGTACCTCCCGATTTTAGTAATACTGACGATTGTGACGTCAATATCCAATCGAAATGGCTGAAATTCGTTATTTCGTCTTCCAAGAGTTATAAAATATTCCAGAAGAGTATTGTCAGTATAGGTCCACGTCTTCCTATATCCCCATAGAAGCGAACTTCTTGATTTTCGGTATTTTTTAAGTTTTAGCCACATTCTCTTACCGAAATATAGGAAATTTGGTATTTAGTCTTCTTTGAGCCTAAAAACTTTCCGTCAGAAATTTGTCGGTATAGATCGACGTTTAGAAATGGCCCCCATAGAATGGTGCCGCACATTGTTTTACCGAAATTGCTGAAATTTAGTATTAAGTCTTCTTCATACACGAAAGAAGCTAATTATTCCATTTTACTGCAATACAACTTGTGGTGGAGGGTATAACAAGTTCGGCCCGGGCGAACTTAACGCCGTTCTTACTTGTTTTTGTTATAACCGGATGAGTTTTAAGCCTCGAGAGCTCTATACAGTTCGAATAAATAATAGACATAAGGGTATATTCATTAAGGAATTAGCATTTGATAGTGGTATGATATGACATGAAGAAGTAATTCAGATTTCATTGAAAGTTTCTCTCAAAAACAGCTTACAAACAAAAATTTTTAAAATATTTTCTTACAAAACTTGTTAATGATGTATATTTTCTGTTCAGAAACTTAAGAAAATATAAGTTTTAATTTGAAATCTATATACAAACAGTTTTATGAGAAAAAAATATAACAACTAGTTACAGTAGCTTAAAAAATTTTGTTCGACCAAACCATTTCGGGGGGGGCCCGGGCCCCCCGTGCCCCCCCCCTGCGTACGTCCCTGCACCCCGATCCAGATTGGTATAGTATTAAGTAAATTATGGGCAGCGGTCAAATCACTCTCGAATCCGGAAAAGAAGAATGATAGAGCGGTTGTTACTTTCAACAGCGTAACAGTAACTGATTCATAAAGGTGCGCGTGTTTTTTAACCGGCAGTTTATAGAGCACCCCGAGTAGAGTTTACGATGGACGCTGTTGCAAACGTCATCCTAGGCGTTCGGCCCACACGGAATATCAATGGTAATGCAGCTGGATGAACTCGGAGGTGAGTATTTAACAAATGTCCTCAACCTATCGTTAGCCACCGAGATTATACCAGAAGCCTGGAAAGTTTGCAGGGCCGTCCCGCTACTGAAGCCCGGCAAGGATGCCAACAGAGGTGAATCGTACACTTCGGAACTATGGAAAAGATGATTGGCTTCAGGGAGCTGCCCACTCCCTCAGATCCTCCGGTAGTTGAGATAATTTTCCGGAACATCATCAATGCAGCAGCCGCTCGCTATATATCCGCTTGTCAAATACCCGAAATCAGACCAAATTTCCCAGCAGAGTCGACGGGACTAGCAAATTAGCGTGATGAGCTTCGTCGTACGAATCCTGAAGGCCCAAGAGTTAAAGAACTTACTCTTGAAGTCAAAATGCTAATAGTCGAACATAAGCGGAAAAAGTGGCTAGGCCACCTAGAGCATTGCAACATTCGTACAGGATTAAGTATATTGTTGGCAGCGGTTAAATCTCTCTCGAATCTGGGAGAGAAGAGTGATAGACCGGTTGTTACTTTCAATGGCGTGACATTAACTAACCCAAAGAGGTGCGCGTATTATTTTAACCGGAAAATTTATGGCAAAGAACCGTTCCTAGAATCTTTTTATGTTCTAGAAAGCTGTTTATTGAAATCTTAGGTACAGTTTTGTAGTTGAGTGTATCCTTAATTTTTGGACGGTTCGGTGTCTGTGGTCCGGAATTGGAGAAAAAAGTATAAAAATCGAATGTTTTCAAAAGTTTTTGGCTATTTTGACATTAAAAAGCCGGTCATAGACATTTCGTATGTTCCAGAAATCTAAGGTATATTTTTCTAGTTGATTGTTTGCTTCTATTTTGATCGGTTTAATATCTGTAGACAAAAATCCGAGAAAAAATTAAAAGGGAAATTTGACTTTGACGATTTTGACCTTGAAGGTGAGGTTGAATGCCACCGTGGTGCAATGGTATGCACACCCGCCTTGCACACATAAGGTCGTTGGTTCGATTCCCCAGCCATGCAACATCTAAACACTTTTCAACGGTGGCAAAATACCCCTCAGTAATGTTGGCGACATTTCCTGAGTATTTCAGCCATGAAAAACTTCTGTACAAAAGTGGTGTCTTAGACACGCCGTTCGGACTCGGCGATAAACTGTAGGTCCCAAAGCACTGAGCTAATATGAATAATATTATATTATTATATTAATTATATTATTATATTAATATTATATTATATAGGTGAGGTTGAATGGATTTTATATGTTCACAATTATTATTCTTTAAGTCGAGAGCTACAACTTTTTCTCTACGAGTAAATCCAAATTCTTAGCAGTTTAGAAGATATGTACCTGACAAAAGGATCCCTTTTGAAATCAAGGCCTCAGGTCTTTAGGGGCCCATAACCGCGAAAGTTGAAGTGATAGGGAAAAACGCCGGGACACTTGTCTTCTTATGACTCAAAAAATTACACACAGTGTTTTAAAAATGTACTGTACAATAAATTGGATGAAAATGTATATGGGGCTATATCCAAATCTGAACCGATTTCAGTATAATTTGGCAAACTTCTTTCTAGTGCAAATTCCGTCATACATTCCATTCATCAATATTGGACTGACATAGCGTGATTGGTGCATGAAATATCTAATTTATATGTGGGAGCTATATCCAATTCTGAACCGATTTCAATATAAATTGGTAAACTTATTTATAGTCAGAATTCGGTAGCATTGTCCAAATTTCATTATAATTAGACAGAATTAGCGTGTTTGGTCCATCAATAACTTGAAATCGGGCGAACATAAATATCAACCAAAACCGATATCAACCAAATTTGGCAGATTCATTTCTAGGCCGATTATAAACATCTGCACGAAATTTGAAGGTGATTTTTTGCCTCAAACTCCTGACTTTGAGGCTTTAAAAGACTTCGTCTACCTCGGTACCGCCAAAAGCACAACAAACAACATCAGAAGGAAAAAAATATTGGCCAACAGATGCAACTTTGGCTTACCTAAGCAGCTTAAAAACAAAGCCACAACTCGACCAACAAAATCAACACTTCACTGATACTACCAGTATCCCGGTTCCGAAGAAGTTGGTGTGTTTGAGAGAAAAAATATTCAAAACATATACGGGCAAACTAAGTACATTTGCACCAAACATTATTTATATAGGACCGCGTTTGGGCAAAGCTTCTATATAACAGTACCACCCTATTTCAGGTATTTTAAAGTTCTTATCTCCATTTTCGGTCCTAATTGGCAAAATTTTGTATTTATTGTTCCTAGTAGTCAACAAATTTCTCCACAAGACATTTTTGATATAGGTCCACGTTTTGATATAGCCGCCAAAGAACTTCCGATTTTCGATATTTTTAACCCTTCCGGTGATTCTATGCCATATGGCATAGCCAGTATTTGAAGCCCGTTTTAAGGCAAAATACGTATGGGTACCCTTTTTTAATAATTTTGTATTTTTCCCTGAAGTGTTATTTAAAAATAAATGGACAAAAAATGTTGATTGGTGGACCCTGTACATTGTTATGTCTCAAAGAGCGAGCGCTCCTCGTTCGATTTAAAATTTCCATGAAAACACCATCCTATAATTTTATATATTTTATTAACAAACATTTTTTTTTTAACTTTTTTGCAATTAATTTAGTAGATAATCATTGCCTTAATAATTAAAGCGAAAAAGCCAGACTTTTTATATTTCATACTATGCCATATGGCATAGATTTTTCCCAACGGAAATGTTTCACTTTCTTTGACTCCCAGATCTTCTATAATAAAACCCCTAGATCTTCTATAAGAAGACCTCCAGATCTACCATAAGAAGACCTCCAAGTCTACCTTAAGAAACCATCCAGATCATGCGTAACAATTCCTGCAGATTTTCTAAAATAAGTCCTCCAGATCTTCTATAAGATGGCCTCACGTCTTCTACAAGATGACCTCCAGCCCTTTTATAGGAAGTCATTCAGGTGTTCAATAAGAAGTTCTTCACATCTGCTATAAGAAGACATTCAGGTCTTCTATAAGAAGTTTCTCTATAAGAAGGCCTTAGATTTTCCATAAGAAGGCCTCAAATCTTCCATAAGAAGACCCTATAAGAAGCTTTCAATGTTCTAAAAGAAGACCTTCTATGTGAAGACCCCCAAATCTTCTAAAAGTAGACCTCCAGATCTTCTATAAAAAAAACCTTCATGCGTTCTATAAGTAGACCTTCTGGTCTTCAATGAGAAGACCTTATGCTTTTCTATAAGAAGGGCCCGTGCTCTTCTATGAGATGACCACCTGTTTTTTTATAAAAAAAAGTCTCCGGCTCTTCTATGAGATGATCTCCTGCTTTTCTATAAAAAGATCCACCTGCTCTTCAATAAGAATACCTCCTGCCCTTCTACATGCAAACGTCCTACTCTTCTATGAGAAGACCTCCTGGCCTTTAATGAGAGGGCCTTCTCTTCTTCAAGGAGAGGACCTCCTGCCCTTCTGTATGAAAACGTCCTGCTCTTCTATGAGAAGACCTCCTTCTCTTCTATAAGAAGACCGCCTGCCCTTCTATATGAAAACGTCCTCCCCTTCTATGAGACGACCCTCTGCTCTTCAAAGAGAGGATCCCCTGCTCTTCTTTAAGAAGACCTCCTGCCCTTCTATATGCAAACGTCCTAATCTTCTATGAGAAGCCCTTCTATGAGACGACCTTTTGCTCTTCAAGGAGAAGACACCCTGCCCTTCTATGAGAGGACCTTCTGCTCTTCTATGAGAAGACGTCCAGCTCTTCTATAAGAAGACCTCTTCCTCTTCTATATTTTTTGTTTGCTTTTTTTAGTTGTTTTTTTTTTAAATACATTCTATGTCATATGGCATAGTGTCCAAAAAACACTTTTCCAAACAAAATGTAAAAAAATTAGTTTTGATTATTCATATAGTGGGCTTAGGTATATACAAAATTGGAAAAATAGATTTTTCAGATCAAAAACAAAAAAGGAGTACAGAAAGGGTTAAGGTTTAAGCCTCATTATCCCATCGAATTTTGTGGGTCAAGGTCAAGTCTTAATAGAGCACCTACGGAACAGTACCTCCCGATGTTTTAAGGTCTTAGTCGCATTATCCAACCAATAGCTGAAATTTGGTATAAAGTATTCGTTGGATTAAAAATTCACACAAAGGATGGTCGATTCAGGACTATGTTTTTATATACCCCACACGGGAACCGGTATTTGCTTGTTCTCACACACGTTATTTAGTATCCGTTGCTATAACAAATTTCTGCACAGAGTAATCGGTAAAGGTCCACGTTTTAGTACGAATTCCGGCTATACAAAGCCGACTTCATTCATTACTGACTAAATCTAATTAAAGAACTCCTGAATCTGGCTAAACCAACCCTCGTTAATTTTAATAAAACAAATTGGCGCTTGCACAAAAGTAAATACCTCACATAATTTTAGTTGAAGAAGACGATTTTTTTGTACCGCCCGTCCTTTAAGTACGAACAAAGGTAGAAATAATAAAGGATGGTTAGTTATAAAACAAATACTTTAAACGAGGTAATATTGAATTCCCACTGCCGCCATAACAAGGAGCTAGTAGCGGTGATGGTGTGGTAGCAATTTGCCGTACTAGTTAACTGCGAATGCGATGGAACTCATTCAAGTCTTAGCCACTTTGTGTTGGTTCTGTTGTTGTCATGGCCAGTGGGGCTAAGAGCTGTTATTTGTTTGTTTTTTTTTTCTCTCTGCCGGTGAGCTTGAGCACCTTGTTATAGTGTTAATAGTAGCAAGTGTTGTTTTAGCCACTTGTGGCGTCAAGTTTTGCATCTCGTTGTTGTTACTTGATTATATACTTTAATATGCATGTGAACGGCCCATAAGAAGGGTACAGTGGCGTATGGCCTCTACGCGCCCTCTCTTCCTGCTCCTTGTAGGTTATGCTGCTAAGGAAGCTGGCCAGAGCCCTTTTAAGTGGGTTGTTACTACCATTTGCAATTTTCTTGGCCCAAAACTAGCAACGCTACCGCTGATGGCCTTAGCCGTTGTATGCATGTCTTTGCCAGGATCGATGGATGGATGGCCACATTTAACAGTTCATTAAAATCATCATATGTGAGTTGCATTACTGTTTGTTGTTGGTTTTTGCTGCTGATGATGGTGCTGGTGGTGTTACTGGTCATCGTGTTAAAACAAACACGTTGTGTATTAACTTTCGCCCTTGTTTGTTTAATGCGAAAGTAACCAACAACAGCCCCGCCCACATGCAGAGGCCGCCAAAAATGTTATTACCGATATAAATCACATTCATTCAACTACAACCAGATTCTTGCTTCTGTTGGTGGTGGTAGTTCATCATCAGGACCAGGAGCAGCGCCAACAGCAGACCTGGTCAATCTTTAAATCATACTAACTGACCAGTGTTAAGAAGCATTTTGGTAGCAAATTTTTACTTATCTTAACCTGATAAATTCCAAAAATTTACAACACACATACATATGTATGTACATGCATACAGACAGACAGACATGTGTGTAGATATCCACATATCCGCCTTTGGCAATTGATCTGCCAGATTCTTTGAATTTGTTAAGATTGCATTATGATATGTGTACCATTTATTTACAACACAGTAACTTGTTGAGTATCTCTGCCTGTCTGTCCGTCCGTTTTGCTGCCACCGCCCAACCTTATCGCTTTCAAACAGTAGTTGTTAAATGATAAATTTTGTTTTGTTCATTCAATATTTTGCGTGAGGTTATCTTGTTAACAAAAAAACAGTTTCGTTCAATTTACATTGATCGAAGTTTAGATTGTTGCAGTAATTATCTGTAATGGAGGACAAACAAGCTCAAGTAGGATGACATAATTGGGTTGGTTGACACTACACTCGAAATTTAGGGTTTGATTTCGTTGCAATATGTAGGGCTTTGTGTATAAAATAGGTTATTAATGATTAATAGGAAAGGGGCTTTGTAGCCCATAAAGTAATTGGGATTTTCCACAGGCGGGGGCAAATGGCAATCTTTACATAATTGGTCAAGTATTCGCTGACAAATGTTATGATAATGCCTTAATCCAAATGTTGTACATTTCTGTTAATGAGTATTTTGATCATTTTAATAAAAAATGTTGCATATTTTAGGGAGCTACGATTTGTATTAGAATTTCATAAAGCAAAAGTAAGGTAAAATCCGATTGGATTTATTATGCGTGGTAGTCGATGAAAATGCTCAAGAATGCCTAGAACAAGACCAGCCCAGTTGGAAATTGTCTGCAATGTGCCTTCAAAGGTGTCCCTAATCCATTGAAGACGGCTTGACGACAGCCTTAATTCATTAATAATACAAAGAAGAATATCGGTGGTGAGAGTAACGTTGAAACTCACCACACTTAAGATTGTGTTAGTTCACACAGTAAGAGCTCGCGAGCCCCGTGGTAAAGACCATTGCAGTAAGGGCTAGCGAGCTCGTGGTGAAGACCATTGATCAGAGCTGAGCAAAATCGAGAGAGAGGCAAATTTAAGAGAGAATTAATATTTAATTTTTCTTGATGTTTCATTACTTATTTCCACATTTTTTAAACATTAATGTTGTCTAAAATCGTCCACAATGCAAATTATTAAAAAATATAAATAAAAAATTGCATAAAATTTTAATTGTTTATGGTTCACAAAAAAATAAGAGTATGTTTTCACAATTTGCTCACCCCTACCATTGATCTAGACCAGTGTTCACCAACAACTACAAATGCAACCGCTCCGTTTGTGTTGGGCACACACACGAGATTATCTCTCCCACTCTCGATAAACATCGTGTGCGTAAATTCATTGCTAAAACAAAGAAGATGATCGGTGGTGAGAGTAACGTTCAAACTCTCCACAATTTAGATTGTGTGTGTTCACACAGACACGGCTCGCGAGCCCAGTGGTGATTAACACTGATCTAGACCTGCCTCAGCCTCGGGCACTTGGTGAGTGCACAAACGCAATCTCACTTGTGGTGAGTTTAAACGTTAATTGCACCACCGATAATATTCTTTGTTTTTTAACAACAAACAAAAATTAGTGTCGGCATAGATTTCAACGAAGAATGTGGTGCGGTCGCTTGTTTTCATGATTTCCCATTTTGGCAATGAATTAACGCACACGATGTTTATCGAGAAAGGGGGAGAAAATCTCATATCTGTGAGCACACAAACAAAGCGGTTGCATTCGTAGTGGTTGGCTATCGCTGATCTAGAGTCTAGATCAGCGTCAGGCGAGAGAGCGGTCATTGAACATTGCTCTCTCCACACACAATTTAACCAATTCAAAAAGCACGCACTAACACAATGACACCCCGTAAATTATGCAATCGAAAAGTATGGTTCCTGACGCGGTTCTAGATTCTAGACCAGAATTTGGCACCTCTTTACTCGCGAGCAAGCAAAGAGAGCTTCTCTCTCCACTCACTAATTGAAAAACCATGCACTGACAACAGTGTTTGCTCAAATTGTTGTTGTTGTGTGCCGAATGCTGTTCTAGACCAGGGATGCACACCATCATTTTTATGGCATACTTTACGGCAGCCAAGATCATCCATATACGTTAACGTATGTGAGAATAACAATCAGTCGTCGTTGAGCAGCCGACAAGTAAACATGTGCATGGATATACGCATAATTTTAGTGGGGACACTGAACAAAACCTCACACACCCGCCACATGTTTACTGGTCACAGGTCTAGCAACCACTGAATGCTGATACCATAGATGGGCTTTCTTGCACGCCAGCGTTGCTATGTTTTGTTTCTCTTTTTCGTTGTTTCAACATAAATAAACATTTACGAGTAATTTTGCAAATTTGTTTTTAATATAATAGTTTTTTGGACTTGTTAAGATACCGTCTGTGTTTAAAAAATATTAAAAAGGCAAAGAAATTTTAACAAAAACCCCGTTCTAATTTTCCCTTAAATTATATTTAAGAGAAATTTTGCCCATCTATGGCAGATACAAACTTTCTTGTGATTCTCGCACTACTTTACTCTCATTTTTATTTTGAGCATCAATTCTTTACGGGGTGTTATTGTGTGAGTGCATGCTTTTTATTATAGTTGGGTAATCTAGTTCCTAGTTCCTTGTACTAGTTCCAAACCGTCTGAGTGACATCATGAAATGTAACGTGTGATATTAAGTATACGCAGTTTGTTCAAAGAAAAAATGTGGGTCATTGGAACTGCGAAGTGAACTAGATAGTTCCTTTGGCACAACTCAACTTTTTATACCCAACACCAGCGTGAGGCATTGTGAGTTTCGTGAGCGTAAATTTACTCTCGCTCACAATTTGTGTAGACCGTTGATGTACACGCCTGCACGTTGTCGTAACAACAGAGAATAACAAATCCAAATGAGAGCCATGTCAGCCGTTGTTTAACAAAGGGACATTACTCTCCCAACAATTCTCTCTCATTTATTTTGGACACCAATGGTGTAGACTCTAACTGGTGGTGAGCGGAAGTAAATTTACGCTCACGTAACTCACAATGCCTCACATTGCCCTACACCACTATGGTACACCACTATGTGGGGAGGGTATTATAAGTTGGTTTTGGCCAAAAAGTTTGTAACGCATCGATATAATTGTCGTAGACCCATACTTATGTATACCATATACCAAAATGAATGTTTGGTCGAGCTGAGTCGATCCGGCTACGTGTGTTCGTTCGTCCGTCCGTCTGTCCATCTAAACCTTGTAATCACGCTACAGGTCGCAATTTTGATCGGATCGTCACCAAATTTTGGGGGTTGATGGGGGTCCTGGAGGGGAAGAAGTTTATTGATTTTGGTGATGGTCGGATAGTATTTAATAGTCGGAATAGGCAAAAAACTTATTTGGAGAAAAGTTTTGTTCCAAAGCGAATATCTCAACTTCTATAAGGGGTATACTAAAAGCAAAACCTGACAATGAAAGTAGAAAATATCACCTTTCTAACAATGTAAAATAGACTGTCGTAGTTGGTAAAACAACGAAGATATGACAACGGTCCCCAAATTTCGACCGAACAGCGAGTTATTATCACAGATACATGCCAAGAAACCGAATATGTCCTTAAAATTTGCGGATCCCCGAATACTATCCGAACATCACTAAAATCTATAGTCTTCTTCCTCTCTGGGATCCGCATCAAGCCCCAACATTTCGTGACGATTCGATCAAAATTGCGACCTGTAGCGTGAATACAAGGTATAGATGGACAGACAGACAGCTGAGCGTCTTGTTCTATATGTCTAGTATTTGAACAATTTGTGTAAGGCAATTGGGTTCAGAATTAGTCACTTTTGTTGAAATGCGCCCAACTAAAGCTGGAATATGGCTAAGGCTATGTTTATATTATAGCCTTTTTAGGGTTAACCTTCTTAATGAGGATTTATTTGACGTATACGCAAAGTTTGTTAAATCCGATTATATAAACGTACTATAATACAATTCAAATCAAACATGTAAAAAAGTATCAGTCAAGTATTAACAGAGGTATACCCTCAGCGTGTGTGAATTGAAACAATTTTTTGCCAAAAACCTATGTATTTAGGGAGTCTTCAGAATTTTGGGCGTATGAACTTGCCGACAAAAATATGGATTAGGACAAAATGCAGGGAGGTATCGAAAGGAATGGACCAACATAGTGCATGTTGGAAGTGTGTCTTATTTTGAGAGTCATTCCTTTCGATAGGACCATTATGTCAGGAAACATGGACTTGTTCACGAAAAACATCATATCGCTGTAAACAGGGCTACTAGGAGTACCTTTGGTAAAAATTTCCAAAGGATTCTCGCACACACACATACATACACTTACACAACAAATGTTGATAATTTTGTGTGTGGGTGATACCCTAAGGAATATACTGATAGGGCCCACTTTGGAATCCAATATTTGGACAAAATCGTTTGCTCCTTTTATGAGATATTGCGCTTACCATTTTAGCGAATATCTTCGAACTTTTGTAGCGGAGTTACCGGAAGGGGTGGACCTATAAGCACCATCTTCGAATTTCATCTAATATTCGAAGAAATATTACAATATGCAAAGTGTGGACCAACGCAGTATTCGGTCCTGGAGTTGTCGTGCGCACTATCCACCACGCATGCAGTCCGTAAGAGTTGTTTACAGTTTTCGGGTCATTTTTGCAAGTGTGGACTTGCCACTAAAAAACCTTGTACCATCGTAATAGGGGCCATGAGTGCAATCTGCTGCAAGAAAAATCAAAACGGTTTGAGAGGAGGTCCTAACCTGCACTTTTCCGAAATTTGGTGTGGCGGGTATCCGAAGGAGTTGACATATATTGTCCATATTCCTGATTTATGTCGCGTAGAAATATTACGATGTGCAAAATATGGACCAAATCGGTTAGCCCGAGAGTTAGAGTGTGCATAATTTTTGCGAACAAAATGTGAACTTTTTTGGGGGAGGTACCAGAGGGAATGGACCGATATGGCCCATCTTCGAACTTAAATTAACTCTGGACAAAATATTACGAAAGCCAAATTTGGGACCAAATCGGTTAATCTGTTTGAGAGTTATCGGTAGGCTCCAACCAACCAGACAGACAGACGGACGGACATTGCTAAATCGACTGCAAATTGTCTGAAACGGGGTCTTAAACCATTATTCCGATGAAGGCTAGAGGTTAAACAGTTCCGGAGGTATCATCCCACCTTGGGGAACTCCCTGTTTTACTCTACGGGGCTTGGAGCTCTTGTTCCTAAATTCGACGTACGATTGGCATTCACACATATAATTGACTATCCAACGTTTTAAACTTGACCGTAGGGTTGTCTACTTGATGCCTTCAAACAGTGTAGAGTGATTGACAGTATCAAAGGCTTTTGATAAGTCAAGCGCCACCAACACTGACCTATGGCACGGTTGAGTCCTCGACAAATATGTGTGGAGATGGCGTTCAGCGCTGTTTTTTTTTTATTTTGCTTTGCTGCTTAGGCTACACATGCTGATGATCGGCAACTGGATATGGCGGTTCCTCCTCGGCAATAAGAGATCTAATGCGACGTATCGGGAGCTTTCGGTGGCACGGACTGCTCTGGTTCAGTCCTCGACTGGTATGTGTGGATATGAGGTGGAATGCTGTTGTGCTGCCGTGCATTTTCCGGAACCATGCTACAACTGGGAAACTGCTTCTTATCATGGAGAGGAGTAGTGCCTCTTGAAAATATGTTACTTAAAGAGATTCCGAGTCGAGTCAACGCTTTGTATGATTTTGTGTCTTTTCTTCTCCCTGTCACTCACTTGCGCATCTCTTCGGCGTAACGTCATTCTCCCTTCCAGGGTTCGAGAATGACTTAACTGTCGCCCACAATTCACTTATTCCGGCCCCAATGTTGTAATTCGACCACTTGTTTCGCTCACCGACCAATCTGTTAACTTCCAGTGTTCCGAACTCTGTGGTTACTGGGGTTGGCTCGATGAAGCTCATCATGCTAATTTGCTAATCCACTCGTCTCTGCTTGGATGTTTGGTCTCCCTTCGGGTATTCAACCAGCAGATATGCAGATATGCAGTGATGATATCTCAGAACGTCCCTTCTACTACCCTTACGTTAGAAGGGTTGGGCAGATTTCTGAATCAGTGATTTGGGAACTCTCTAATTCTCGGTCAATCAGTTTTACCATGATTGATGAAAGTGCGGCGTTCATAGGTGATCAAATCGGGCAGTCTGCTGGTGGATACAATTATGGGGAGATGGTCTGATCCAAGAGAAACGACGGATTGTCAGATACATAAGTCATTTGTCAGACCAGGGAACACGATGGTTATGTCTGGCGGGCTATCACACTCTCTGCTAATTCTGGTACGTGGAAAACGTAAAGCTATCAATCTGCTCAGCTAACACTGGTCGTTTCCGAGAACCACATGTCATAACTCATGATGTGCATTAAAATCCCCCAAGATCAGACGGTTATGAACTTCCAAAAACGGGATTATGTTGTCCCTGTAACCTGGAGTAGAGCTATTTATCGGGGATATCTATACGTTCAGCACTTCTACCTCGGCAGTTTCACACCTGACTGCTACCGCCGTACATTCCATGTACGAGTTATTACAGCCAGACTCAAGCGAGATAAATCTATATTGAATAGACTGGTACAATAGGAAAGCTAATCCCCCACGACCACTTCTGGTGCGATCCTTCCTCAATACGTTGTAACCACCACAACGCTGTAAGCTGCAGTTACTGCTGAGATTGGTTTCCTGCTCCGCCGTTCTCACGATATTCCTCCGACTCATGAAATCCACTATTTCCTCGATCTTACCTCGGAGTCTATTACAATTAAATTCCAAAAAGGATGCATTTTCAGGTATTGGAACAACAACAACCGGTGTTAAGTGCTGCGTTGGGACTGCAGGGAGTCCAGAAGAACCTATGAGATGCACATTCTCCCGACATCTATTGTGCAGTATAACAAAGTAGCGGAAGTTTGAGGGTGGCGGATGCGGATGTGTGTGAGCACAAATAAATTAGTCCATCCCGGCACGGACCAAAAAACCCAGAGCACGCATTCCGGGATATCCTGCTCCCAACACAAAAAGACAATAGCAATACAAACATGTATACGGGTGTTGTATGGTCTGTTGAAAAGGGTTACAATATTATCTCAACAAGTGATTCTAATCATTTTTTATCCATTTCCCACAAAATATCTCGAAAGGGTTAAGATAATCTTCTTTAATGTTGCAAAAGTGCATATTTCCAATTCAGCATCTTTGTGTTCTTCTCACTGTCGCATCTACGCACGACATTCCGACATTCCCGACCCCTTTCGACGAATGTTATAAATTTACGTTTTTTTTTGAGTGTGTAAAGGAAACTCAAAATATTTTTTTTTCATTATTTGCAATTGTTTTAGCTACTCATCAACAGTAGATGAGTTTCTTTCTGCACTGTTGTCGTTTATATTTTACGCACTTCCTTGAGACAGACAATGTGTGACTTTTAACAGGCAACGTGTTGGCAGCACAACGTGTCACAATTATGTGTGATAAAACTTGTGCTTTCGTTATGTTATCTATACCCGTGGCATCTCTAAAGTGGGGCGAAGTAGTACTTGATGAAAAGACATCATTCATGCATGCTCTGTCTTCCTGATGATCGATTTTTTTTTATCGTTGATTATGTTTTGTTGTCAGTTATAGGTTTATGTTGGTGTAATGTCCCGGCCAACCCAGCCAACCATCAGTCTAAATAAATTTCCTTGAAACTTTCGACATTTTAAACAACATCTCTCACCATATCCACGTTTTCAATCATTAAAATAAATGTTTATCGTTATTGGAGACAAAGCGTTCTCTGTCTCATAAGCGCAAGATCATTATTTAGATTATCTTCCATCAATTTTGTAATTACTCAGAACATTAAAAAACAATAAATTTTATATTCACGTTATGTTACTTCCGCGAGATATTTTTAGGTAAAAGAAGCTTCAATTTAATTTCGTCGTTTTTTGTGTTATCAAAAATGGGATTTTAAAAATTACATGTTAATTAATGGAAATTGCCTTAAAATATGCTTTATGTTTTTTATGTTTAAGTCGCTACGTGCAGATACAATCTACATGTCGGTATTACCAGATGTCTTTGTGTAGGTTGTAATACTTTTCTTATTAGCATATGTTAAATGTCTAATTGGAGATTTTAATGGGATATTTCGATGAGGAATATTCATAAAATCTCATTCGTATGTAATACATTTTACCAATGAAAATTGTGTGGAATCTCAATTTTCTATATGGTAAACACCAAAAATGTTTTACAATCGATGAATCCGAGTTGCACCCTTTCAGAATTCGTGAACTGTTATCATATTCCATATACTCGTAGTATGACTGAAATTATTTAAATGAAGTGTTTTAGGACCATTAAAATTAATTTACGTGGAAGCTGTGTTGTCATCAATGTAGAAAAATGGGTTAAAGCCAACAAGTTTTTTATGCTACCTTCCGATTTCTGGCTTAACCTTACATTTGATAGACCTATGCCAAAAGAAAAAATCACAGAATACTCCATGGGCAACATGATACTAGTGTATGATTTTTCGATATATCCACTGCATCTACTTAAAATTTCTGGTGACATTTTGAGCACGGAATTTCGGGGTTTTTTGATTTTTTTTAATAAACTGGACGCGCAACAAGATTATATTCAAAACTTATAATAGGATTGTCTTCTTCTTTTCCGTTTAACTCCTTGAGGAGCATAGGGCCTCTACAAACAACCTCCAGGATGTTCTGTCATTTGTTTGTGCTTTTATTTCGCTCCATGATTTTCCGGTGCTTTCTAACTCCTTCATAAGACTTCTTTTCCAGGAGTTTTTAGGTCTTCCTTTTTTTCTGCTCCCTTGGGGATTCCAATCTAGGGCTTGCCGACATAGTTCTTCGTTATTTTTCCTCAACGTGTGCCCTATCCACTTCCATTTTCTCCTTTGTATGATGGTTGTTAATGGATCGATACTGCACATTTGGTAGAGATCGGAATTGGTTATGACATTTGGCCACCAAATTTTTAATATGTATCGAAGACATCGATTTGTAAATGACTGTAGCTTCGAACTTAATGATATTGTTGTCAACCAGGGCCCTATTCCTCGAAACAACTTATCGCTTTTCATTTTGCACTTATCAAAAATAGTTATTTTGAAAAGTGATAACCTTTTTTTGTTCCACAAAATTACTTTTCAATTTCCCTTGCACTTAGCAAGTTTGTCTATCACTGTTCTTATAGCACAGTTGTTGTGCTCTCTTGCTCAATTTTTCCGCCATATTGGTAAGTATCTCAGTTCTCTTGCAAAGTGTGAATGATATTTTTTTCACAGAACGTTTTATTATCTTTGCATTATTTTTTACTTGACATGTAAGACATGTAAAATTGAGACGAGCGAAAAAATGAAATGAAACTGATATTATTAAAAGTAAATAAAATTAAATAAATTAAACTGAAATAAAATGAAACAAAATAAAATAATATAAAATAAAATAAAATTAAACGAAATAAATGAAATTAAATTAAAATAAAGTAAAATAAGAACAAATAAAATAAAATGAAGTAAAATAAAATAAAAAATAAAATAGAATAAAATAAATTAAAATAAAACAAAATAAAATAAAGTGAAATAAAATAAAATTAAGTGAAATAAAGTAAAATAAAATGAAATAAAGTAAAGTAAAATAAAATAAAATAAGACAAAATAATAAAATAAAATATAATAAAATAAAATTAAATAAAATTAAATAAAATTAAATAAAATAAAACAAAACAAAATAAATTAATATGAAATAAAAATAAAATAATTTTAATAAAGAATAAATAATAATTAAACGAAATAAATTAAAATAAGATCAAAATAAATCAAATGAAGCAAAATAAAATAAAAAATAAAATGAAATAAAATAAAAAAAAAAATAAAAAAATAAAACAATATAAAATGAAGTGAAATAAAAAAAAATTAAGTGAAATAAAGTAAAGTAAATTGAAATAGAATAAAGTTAAAAAATAAATAAAATAAAGTAAAATAAAATTAAGTGAAATAAAATAAAATGAAGGGAAATACAAATAAAATAAAATAAAATTAAGCGAAATCAAACAAGTAAAAAGCGTTATGTTCGGCATAGAGTAATTAGTTTTCTTTCTCCACATAGTGGAGAAGTTACTTGTAAAATTATAGCTAATTCGTTCTAGAAATGTATCTAAAAACCTTAAAATAGCTGAAATCGGACGGTACTGCTATATGGAGGCTACAAAAAAACGTAGACCTATATCCATAATTTTTTGTGGAGACGTTTCTTGGTGACTGACTGAATTATACCTAATTCGGCCTGGAAATGTAGCTAATAACCACAAATTAGCTGAAATAGGGCGGTATATGGGGGCTATAATAAAATATGGGCCTATGTCGGTAAGTTTTGGAAGCATATTAAAACTAATTCGTTCTGAAAATGTAGCTAAAAGCCTTAAAATAGCTGAAATCGACGGCACTGCTATATGGGGGCTATAACAAAGCTCAACTTCCAACTTGATTTAAGACATGTGTGAACAGCATTTCATCCCCCTATCTCAACTCGTTCGGAAGATAGCGTGATTACAACAGACGGACGGATGTGGTTAAATTAACTTAGAATTTTACGCTGATCAAAAATATATGTATATACCTTATAGGGTCGCAAGTGATTATTTCGATGAGTTACAAATGAAATATTATGGTGGAGGGTATAGAAATAAATAAAAATAGTCTCTCAAATAGAGTTTAGTCTAAATGTAAAATCGAGAAACATCGATTTGTGAGGTTGTTCGCAGGGTGGAAGTTCGGAATGGGGTTGTTCGTAGGGTGGAATTTCGGATAGTGAGAGTTCGAAGTAGGATGGTTGATTCAGAGGGTAGAAGTTCAGAAAAATCTTTACAATTTCTTGTCATAACCGTGTTTTCAGTATTTCCGAACAAAATCTCGCTTTAACAATGTACATTGGCAAAGAGAACGTTAACCTCGCAAATTTAAGGCAAACTTATCAAAATTTGATCTGCAAAATCAAAATGCAGAGTTTTCTGTGGAACGAAAGAGCCAATTTTTTTGAAAAATCTTAGCAAAATACGCTTTGCCGTTACAACTTTTCACTTAGCAGAAATAACGTTTGTGGAACAGAAATCAAAAAAAGAGCTACATTATTTTGAAAAGTAAGCAAACTCACTTTATAATTAGCAACTTATCACTTATCAAAAAATAATGGTTCTGTGGAACACTTAACTTTGAGCATTGTCAAAAATATTGATAAGTGCAAAATGAAAAGTTGATAAGTTGTTTCGTGGAATAGGGCCCAGGTTTCACATCCGTAAAGCAATACTGATAGAACGTTCGACTTGAATATAGTTATTTTGGTATTCGTGGATATAACTGAGGAGTTCCAGATACATCGTAATTGATTGAAAGCTCCGTTAGCTTTGCCAATTCTACTTGCGATATCGGCTTCCGCTCCGCCTTCGATTGCAATTATACTTCCGAGATAACAGAATTTCTCCACGAATTTAATCGGTTCGTCTCCAATAAAAAAGTGGGTTGGGTTTATGGATTTCGTGTTTATTGCTTTTGTTTTACTTATATTGATCTTAAGCCCTGCTTTAGCTGACTCTCTTACTAAGTCATTTATTTTTGACTGCATATCGCTGTGTTTTGTGGACAAAAGACATACGTCATCTGCATAGTCCAGGTCCTCTAGGTTCCCCGTTAAAGTCCAATGAATTCCTCGATTTTTATGATTAATTGTGTCAGTAAGGACTTTGTCGATGACCAGCAGGAACAAAATGGGTGAAAGTAAACAACCTTGTCTTACACCCGACATAGGAGTGATCGGTTCAGAGAGGCGACCATTGTGTAGAACTCTGCATTTAAAGTCTTCTTATTGCGCTTTTATGAGATTGGTCAATTTCATGGGGATGGCAAGCGAGTTAAGAATACTCCAAATTTTTTGACGGTAATCACTGTCAAAAGCAGTAGTATAATCAATGAAGGCTAGATATATGTGGGTTTGCCATTCTTTTGTCTGCTCAATTATGATTCGGATTGTATTTGTGTGATCAACGCATGATTTATTTGCTCGAAATCCTGCCTGCTGCTTACGAAGTTTAGATTCAAATGTTGCGCTTATCCTGTTTAAAAGGATTTGTGTCAGAATTTTTGATGGTATTGATAGCAGTGATATTACCCTGTAGTTCTTACACTGAGAAAGATCTCCTTTTTTGGGATTTTTATTATTATTATTCCTTCTAGCCAGTCTTCTGGTAGTTTTTCTTCTTCCCAGATTTTTTTTATGAGTGGGTGGAATATTTTTGCCATTTTGTCGGGGCAGCATTTTAATATTTCTGGAGGTATGCGATCGTAACCTGGTGATTTATTATTTTTTAGTTTCCTAATAGCAATTTCAATGTCAAGGACATCGGGACAACTGGTGTTTATATCGAGGGGTGGTGGCGCTATAATTTCTGTTGAGTCGAGAATAGAAGAAGTATTGGGATAGTAGTTCAGAGATTCCATGAAGTGGTCTCGCCATCTTATTAGTTGATCGTCGGTATTCGAAATGAGAGTTCCATCTTTAGACTTAATTGGCCGATCTGATGAAATATCCTTTCCAATAAGCTTTTTAGTAAGTTTATAAACGGTTTTAGTGTCATTTTTACTAGCAGCGTCGTTAGCTAGAGTGGCAAGTTCGTCTATGAATAACCGTTTGTCCTTTCTACAAGCTTTACGCACTTTTTTGTTCTTTAGTTGGTATTGTTTTTCCAGTTAGATCGCCCATGCAAATCAGTATATCACCTTTTGGAGTTTACGATAGAGTACGGTCCAATTCGCTATAGAATTTCGTTTTACTGTCGATTGTGGATGTTTCTGTCGGTGCATATACTTGAACAATCGTAATATTTCTAATCTTGGAATGGAAACGAGCAGACATTATACGGTGATTGATGGGACGCCAATATATTAGAGAGGCGGGTGCCGAACGGCTAAGTAGGATTGCCACTCCATCGCAGTTGATATCATTCTCTTCGCGACCAGAATATAAAAGTTTCTCTCCTGATTGAGTTGTGAACGTACCAGAGCCATTCCACCGGCATTCGCTTATACCCAATATATCAAGCTTTTTGTAGAAAATTAATTTATGTTGAAACTGAGGTATGGGGTATTGTAACTCGCGATCAGTTTTACTATACCATAACTTTTGGCCGCATTTCGGTAAAATAAACTGTTTTAGCCCGATTCACCGAGAGTTTCTTAAAATAATAATTTGAGCGGAAGCTGTGGTCGTACTAATGAAAAAAAATCGGAAAAAATCGTTGAAGAAAACGAGTTTCATTATGTTATTTTCCAATTAGTGGTTTTACAACACAATGTAGAGCTTAATGCTCAAAGGAGAAGTTAAAGAGTACACTTCAGAGTTGAAGTTTCTAATGTATGATTTTTTAATATATCCACTGTATCTACCTCAAACGGATGCTGACATTTTGAAACCAGAAAAATGGGGTTTTTTGAATTTTTGCTCTAATCGGGACGCGCAGCTGGATTTCCCTAAAAGCTTATTATTTGAATATAGTACTCGCGATTTCGCATTTTTTAATGTATAACATGAGGGTGTAGCCCTCACAGGATCACAGTAGTGTGCACCCAAACACGAAATTTTTGTGAGTAAATTTTTCTCAAAAACCTATTTTTTTGGTTTAAAAACAAAAAAAATGGGGTTTTTTGAATTTTTGCTCTAATCGGGACGCGCAGCTGGATTTCCCTAAAAGCTTATTATTTGAATATAGTACTCGCGATTTCGCATTTTTTAATGTATAACATGAGGGTGTAGCCCTCACAGGATCACAGTAGTGTGCACCCAAACACGAAATTTTTGTGAGTAAATTTTTCTCAAAAACCTATTTTTTTGGTTTAAAATTTACAAACGTCAATCCGTGGAAACCCGCGTAAATTCAGTTGTTTTTACGTTCTGAATCCAACAAGCCACGACGCGTAAAAATCCACCCACTAGATCGGCGGATATGATACCCCTCAAATTTCGAAAATTTGCAAAAAATTATTTTGAAAATATCGCGTAATAAAACGCGTTTTGGATGTGTCAGTTCAACTTAAATAAATAGATCGATACGCGTGTTTAAACTGCGCGAAAACAGATATTTAAAAACTCTCGTAAATCCAGAGATATAATAGATTTTTTCTAAAAATTGAGTGCGATGCTACATCCACGGTTCTTGATGGATCGCATTGAAACGGCATAGAATGATGTATTTTTTAATGGTGATTATTGAAATCGGATGCGCATAAAATGTAAATGAACTTCGCGGAAATTATGACCATTTTACTGTATTTTGCACCCTAATATGCAGCAGATGCTACATCGTGGTCGCCATATAGAATTTGACAAACTGTACACAGAAAAAAAGCCACCCTGAAAATTTTGATTAAAAGCTTTATCACCATAGTTTTGTCGAATGGCGATAAAATATTACGAATATATAAGGAAAATGTTTATCAAACATGAAAATGTTACTAGAAAGCGATCAATAAACGATTTCAAACAAATAATTTATTGAAATTTGTTTATGGTTATTAATAAATTTCTGTAGTTAAAATGGTTTTCAACGCTTGCCGCATGTTCTCGCTCTCAAGAGCGAGAGAAACAACAATATTAGGGCATAAAGAGAGCGCTACAACAATGTGCTTTGTTTTTTCTTGAGATCTGAGTATGGTTGCTATGTATATTTCAAAGCATGGTCATGGAATTTTTGCGGCATGAAGGGATGGAGCGTTTGTGTGGCATTTGGCTTGTTTATTTATTTGTGCTCGGGTGAAGGCTTGTATGTAAGTTTGTTACTTTTTTTGTTGCTGATTTTTATGAACCTAACAAACGAAGAGGGAAAGAAAAAAAAATGGGACGTGTTCTCATGTTTTGTTCTGTTCGTGGTTAAGAAAGGCAGATAACATTTTTTAACAGTCAGTTTGGTATTTTTGGCAGTCTCTTTAAAGCAGTCGTTCTGTGTGGATCGGTAGTGCAGAAATAAATCAATGTTTGTGTGTTTTCTTAAAGTAAAGGTGCCTTTCAAGTAAATTAAATGCCCAATACATTTTATAATTGAATTCACGAATATGAAAAAGGATAATAAGAATATTTATTGGACAAAGAAGCAACCGCATGTGATATTGGTAATAACATCAAAACATTTTATATATTTGAAATATATATGGATGTACTATTTCTCACATTACAGAATGTGTTTTATTTCACAACGTTCAATGATGTTCCCCGTATTTTATATTTAAAAGTGATTTATTTGTTTTCTTATATTAAAATTAATGTGTGGCACTAAATAATTATGTACTTCTGTTATTAATTATTCCATTCCGTTTTTCTTTCTTTCATCTGTTATTTTTTATGTACCTATGCGTCTGGTGTTGCTTTTGTACTTGGCATTTCAATTAAATAAATAACCACCACCATTTGTAAATGTGTGTATGTATCTTTTTTTTTGTTTTATCAGTTCAAAATAAAAAAAAATCGATAAATATTTTAATCAATATTACAATTTTATTTTATCAATATGTATTTTTACTTTGTGATCAAAAAATTTTATCGAATTTTGTCAATATGACAATTTTTTTTATTGCCGGAAAATCGATAAATTTTTTGTTGAATCTTTGAATTTCTTTATCAAATGGCTACAATTTTTTTTCTGTGTACATCAAATAAGAGGAAAATCGGATGCGCATCATGTCATTTTCATAATTACGCGGTTTATATGCATCTCAAATGTTGTAATATTCAATATAACATTATCTTAACATTATGCCACCATTGGAATTCCCTGTGATTTAATATAAGGTTCTAATAATATTATCCAATAGGAAAAATATAAGAGAAAAATTTGTTACAACGGAATATCAACATTATTGCGTGGAATTTGGACGAAAATGACGAAGAACTCAAATATTTTTTCTTCAACCTTTCCTATAAAACCATAAAAAAATAAAATTAGAATAACATGATTTTTATTTTTTTCGTCATATTTTCTTTGTATTTTTGCAAATAACATGAATACTATAGCTCCAAACTTCACGACTTAGGTTTCATTTTATTCCTCACAATGTCTGGATGCTGCTATAATTTTTTATATATATTTTTGTAAGTAAGTATAAGCGCTATTGGTTCAATAATATGTTTGTAAATACGTAAAATTATTTAACAAATCTAATTTTTCGCGAATCCATTGAAACTTTTCGATTTTTTTTGCATCATCGCACGATGGGGCCAATAGCAGGTTTTCGAGGCAAAAAGTCAATTTTTGAAGTGAACAATTTGAAAAAAATAATAACGGATTTCGTTTGCCAACACTCTGAATCACTAAAAATAAAAAATAAATCAATCTGGTAACATCACGTTGCGACATACTGATCTGGCAATGGTGACATATTTTCTTATGCATAATTTTCCGACATTCATTATAAATAAGTAGTGAAAGCATTTTAGGCGCCAAAAAGAACATTTCAACATTTTTATATTTTTTAAACATGGAAAGCTCTTCAATGGGTATGTAAAATAAGATAGTGTTAACAAATAATAAAAATGTTATGTGCGGTAAATGTATTTTTGAGTTAAGATGTTATGTCTTTTTTGGAGTATTTTGCTTTGTTATCCATGTGTTCTCTGGAGTATAACTTTTGAGATCTAGGTAGATCTAGGATATTATATATATGTGGTGAAAGGCATTAATGTGTACTATCGTTTTGTGAAAAAATTAGCTGCGCCCAGCTGCGCCTTTTTATAAAAATCTGATTTCAGATGTCGTAATACTTAAAAATATGGACATTATTATGTTTTGGTTGGAGAATAATCGGAAACCCATTAATGTTATCAATTGGATTTCGGAAAAATTTAATAGACGTATATAATAATATATATATAATAATATATCATTTCAAAGATATCGCAGGCAAACTTGGCTTTTGTGGCGGAATCTTAGCCGAGTTTTACTAAATTTGGAACCTTTTTTTTTAACTTATAACAGACCACAGACAAAACCATGAAATTTGAACATATGTATATAAGGGAGCTATTTCTATATCTGAACCGATTTCAATATAACTTGGCAAACTTATTTGTAGTCTTAATTCCGTGGTATTTTCCAAATCGCATAAAAATTGGGCAGAATTTGCGTGTTTGGTCCAACAATTGCTTGAAATCGGGCGAACATATATACGGGAGCTATATGTATATATGAACCAAATTTGTCATATTAGTTTCTAAGCCCATTATAAACATCTGTACAAAATTTGGAAGGTCTAGCTTGCCCCAGTGATTTGTTGCCTCGAAAACCTGTCATTGGCCCCATCGTGCATCGCAAAGGGTGCGAATTCAGTTAACGATAATAGGATATAACAGCTAACTATATTAAGCCGCGATTTTTTAGAATTTTTTTCTAATTAGCATAACTAAAACGGTCATATCTTTTGCGCGCAACGATCAAAGTTGGTAACGAAAACAGATTTGGAATGACGATTTTTTTCTAATCTATGTACCAAAAATCATAGATGTAGTATCAAATTTTTTTTTTTGATTTTTTGAAATGAAAAGGACAATTTTAGACATTTTTCCTGATATCTATCCCCAGTTTTCTTCGTTCTTTACATAGTTGTTGTATTTTTCCGCTTTCATATAAAGTGCGCACGTTCCAGCAAGCAATGTTGGTTCTTTTCTTAAAAGCAAATGGTCCTTTTATTTTCTTGTTTGTAGAGGTTTCTGAAACACTGTCTGAACATGAAGTGCTCCCTCCCAGACACGTGGAGCTTGCCGCAGTTGCGGGAGGATTTGGCATGTGCCTGTGACCTCCTGGGAGATTAAAATTGCTTTTCGTTATTTCTTTCATGTTTTTGGTGACAACATTTGTCAGGATTTCTTCTTTGCTTGTGAGCACAAGGAAGAGCTTAGAGAGCACTCAACATCGTCTAAGCACGAGCGTCAACTTCTTGGAAGCCTGTGGGCGCCACCGTTGACCTATATGGGCTCATCCGCTGCCATCCCTACTGCATTGTCCGCCATAACAACGCAGGTATCTGTAGACCCTATTCCTCAAGTACTTTGAGTTGGCTCTAAAGTGTGTTCTACACGGTATGTTTTTTACATATTTGTGCATACCAACTGTCACTTTTTACAAATCTGAATTTTGTACACATGGTGTGAACCATACAGAAATTTCAATGCATCAAAGTGTTATGTGCATACATGTGTATATTTTTCGAATAGAACACGTTCTAATCTCGTCTGTACAACCAAAGGTAAACAGCTGTTTTGTTTGTACGCGATATAAATAAAGAAAACAACAGAAAACGAATGAAAAATAAAATTTTGCCATGCAGAAGGAATTACATATGGGCGAAAAAAGTGACAGTTGATATGCATGAATATGTAAAAAACATACCGTGTAGAAACCCCATAACAGATATGTTGGTAGTGTTGCAGGTATTTCTTCCATGCATCGGGTTAGGGTTATACCGCCCATGATCGGTCGCCAGAGCCTCGTTTGCGTGAACAGAGGACACCAAGTCTCAAGTGGACAGTGGGTGAGGTTGACGTTTGAAGAGGATTGGCTACGTGAACAAATATATTATTCGTGTTTCGCATCACTCTTCCGATAGTCCTCCATAATAGGATTGTAGAACTCGTGATTTTACGTCGTTTAATGTACATCTCATGAGTATGCTCGGTACAGAATCCTAGTAATTGGAGTCTAAAGGCCAAAATTTGATTAGTAAATTTTCTTAAAAAACCTATTTTTGCGTGTAAAATATATACGCGTTATTCAATTTCTTTTGAACCCAGCGTGAATTTCATCCACTAACACGGTGAATATAGATACCTTGAAAATAGTAAAATCTGCAAATATATATATTTTGACAAATCCGCGTACTAAGCTGCAATTTTCATTGAAAGTTTTTATACATATGGAATCCTTTATGAAATAAATTACGGAGATACGCGAGTAATATGGGTCTTTTACCAAAAATAGAATATGGAGGCACATCTTGAAGGATATATTTGAAATTTGTGTATACTGATGTATTTTTGATGGGTGCTACTGAATTCAGATGCGCATCAAAATCGTATGCACATTGCGCGATTTTTACCCACTTTAAGGATTTTTGCATTGCGTGATGCAACTAAGTCCATATTTATATTAGGCAATTTTCCTTGTGGCAATTGTTAGTTTGATAGAGAGAGAGGTGATGCGTATGGCAACCTTTTCCCTGCAAAATTTGAAGGAAGGGGTTCTATGCGATGAAGTGATTTCATGTCATCTTTTGCATTGGTTCAAACGAAGTCGTGAAAGATCTGATCTTTTCATTAGCATTTGAACCTATGCAAAGGAAGTCGTGAAAGATCCGCTCTTTTCATTAGCATTTTAACCCATACAAAGGAATCCGTGAAAGATCCGATCTTTTCATCAGCATCAAATGCCCATTCCTCCGATATTTATATATTATATTTTCTTTTATTTATCTAAATATGTTTTAAGCTACATAAGGTTTATTATTAACAATAGTCTTGATGTTGTCGGAGACTCGAAATCACGACCAAAGTTGTTAAAACTCTCGTCGTGATGTTGTCTTACATTTCCTGTATACCATACAGGTACGACTTCTAAACAATTGGGATTGTACCTAGTTCAAAACGTCGTTCAGACACGGCAATAAAAAGGAAGTCCCAATTATCGAGCTAACAATAGAATCGGATTGCACTCTTTGGTACTATTAACATTCCCTTATATGTTCTAAATCTGACATAGAATTAAATCAACCAAATCTCGCTTCTCGAAATTTGAACAAAAAGTCCGAAAAGAAAAGGAACAAGAATCTGAAACGAAAGAAGTAACGACTTTTGGAAAGAAAATGTTTTAACTTAAAAATAAATTAATGAAGGCCTGGGTACATAAGCTGCCTCACCTGCTTGCTTTATTCCCTGCTTCATTTCTGACATAACAAAAATATAAGAATAAAGAAGGCCGAGCAAATTTCGAACTGTGTTGCCCTTTTCTTTTTTATTCTTTTATTAGCAGCAAGCAAGGCAAGTAGGCAAGGCAGCTTATGTACTTAGGCCTTTACGCATAAATGATATTTTCCTGAAAAAGTCCCTCCTCTCCTTTCGTTACATATGATTCTCTAGAGATCCCTAAAAAACAAATCGATTTGTAGATCCCTACGTAGCGATATCACAAAGATGTAAATGTACTAAGATAGGAAAAGTCAATTGTGAAAAATTAACTGTAGGTGGAGTTAACCTCTGTTGCTACGATATCATAACAACATTCTGTTAAACGAAAACTGTTAAGGCCTGCGTACATAAGCTGCCTTGACTGCTTGCTTCTGATAAAAGAATAAAAAAGAAAAGGGCAACCCAGTTCGAAGTTTGCTCGGCCCTCTTTATTCTTTTATTTTTATTATGTCAGAAATGAAGCAGGAAAGCAAGGCAATCAGGCAAGGCAGCTTATGTACGCAGGCCTTAACTCATTGGAGTATTGACAAGAAAAACATTAAAACTCAAGTTTGACGGCATTCGCTTTTGATTTTTTATTAAATAAAAAACAAAAAATAGTGAAGAAACAAAGTTTAGCCACAAAACACGACGTTAATGTTTTCTGCCGCTAGAAGCGTTTTCGGTATAGCCCCCATATTTTGATGCAAATGTAAATTTTAAGATGTTAGCGAATAAAAATCCTCCTCACATAAAATCTGTCAACATTAGGGTTATGACTTTTTGACATTTTTTTTCAAAAATTATTTTTGTTGCACGAATGAATAAATATAAGCCTACTAATAACTATAATAATGTTTATTTCATTCAAATATTGAAAAAGGTCATGCACAAAAATTTTTAAATTTTTAGTTTTTTGTTAAAAAATTATCAGCCAGTTTCTGTATGTCGAAAGAAGAATGTGTGCGAAAGAAACACGTCAAAATCTTGTGTGTTTTTCAAATTTGTTTTTTGTGTTGAAGCAAAAGCAAAGGTAATATTATTTCGAAAACTAAAGTTCGGGCGTGTTTCATTCGCACACATTCTTCTTTCGACATACAGAAACTGGCTGTAAATCTTTAAATAAAAGCGTTTACGACATTTTACGATTCTCAGAATTAAAGAAAATTAGTGAGAAAGAAATGTAATGTCAGTTTAATTATCTCATGTGACTCTAAAGTTTATTTTCAGTTGTATATCTGCTTACAGTGACTTCAAAAAATTGTCCATAATTTTGATAAATTCAAATTTTAATTTAGTTTTTTTCACCGAATCACCTTATAATTATGATTTTATGTAATATTATGGCAAAACTCATCACGCTATGATACAGGGATATGAGGTTGTAAAAAAGTCATAAGCCTAGTCAACATAGGTCCACTTCTGGGTGAAGCCCCACAACCCTACACATCCATTAAGGAGTAAAATGTCAATATTTTTTGTTTTCATTTGTATCTATAATGTTTATTGGTCTATTTAGTAGGTCTGTACTATTAATTTTATAATTAATGTCTCTCAGATCAAGTTCATGTTGGAACTGCGTTACAATTTTTAACGTATATTGGTATTTGCACCACAGCATCGAAAAATCTTGCTCTATATATAAATCACCAACATTTACAGGCCAAAACTATGAAAAATTGCGAGAGGATTCTTAATTTAACAGTAATCATCATTTGATAGAATTAGTGAGTCCATTTCTTGAAAACGCAGTCAACAATGGCGTTCATTGCAGCGTTAAACTTCTGCTTTGGAAAATGCTATTAAATGAAATTTCCAAAGTAATTTAAAAAAAACGCAGCTGTTTTATGGCTTTGCGAAAAGAGGAGACCCAATCTTTCAGATCATATATATCTTAATGCGGGAATGTACGGGACTCTCTTTTGAAATATCCACGGAAAATAAAAAATAATTTGGAAAACGTCAAAAAAGCACTTCTTTCCGATTAAAATTGCACGAAAAAGAGTAAAATATCATAATTGTTTTGTAAAATATTAAGAAAAATAAGTCATGGCATACTGACTTACCATTTGTAAGTGCATTTCAAGGCGTTTCGCGGAGTAAATCGCCAAACTGAGTATGGGTTATTTGTCGTGGAGTACTTAGCTAACGAATTCAATAAAAATAATGTTATGTACTTTCAAAATTCCTCAAAGTTCCACAAAACTGCCCATATTTCGCACTGTGCGACTGTGAGTGTTGAACACACAACCCTACGATTTGTAGTCGGAAGCACATGCTCTGTGTCATCGTACTCATAACATAGTAAGATGTAATATAAGTAGTTATAATACCCTCAGCATTTATGCTAATGAGGGTTTATACACTTTCATACGGGCAAAATGTGCATCAACGAAATAATGGTTTTAGACCCATGTATGTTTGGACGAATTCCGTTTCAGACAATTTTGAGTCGATTTAGCAATGTTCGTCCGCCCATCTGTCTGTCTGGCCTTCTAGTGCGCACGATAACTCTCTAACTGATCAACCAATTTGTTCCAAAATTTGTCGTTCTTAATATTTTGTCCAAAATTAGTTTACGTTTGAAGATGGATCATACTTCGTCCACTTCTTCAGATACCTGCCCCACAAAAGTTCAAAAATGTTCGGACAAATTGAAGGGAGTTACGGAATTGGTCCATACTTTACATATCCTAATATATCTACCAGATATAGATCAGGTTCGAATATGGACTACATTTGTCCACTCCTTCGGGTACCTCCCACACAAAATTTCAGATAAGTTCACTTTAATACCTGTTTTCGAATCACTTTTATTTTTGTTGAAGCAATTTGCATTCGACGCCTCAATTACGACGATAAAAGTATTTTCAGGGGAAAGTCTACACTTCTTGAGAAAACCGGCTGAAAGGTGTAAACACCCCTGTGGCACCATATGCAGTGGCTTTAACTTAGTGTCAATTCGAAAATGGACAGAACTTCCGGTACCTCCGCTCAATATTTAAATATGTTACTAAAATGATATCTCTTGAGCGGGGCAAACAATTTGGTCCAAACTTTGGATATCCGAATATTTTAGTTTAACTTCTAAAACGGCCCATATCGGCCCTCTTCTTAGGGTACCTCCCATACAAAAGTTCACCATTTGTGTCTAAGTGCAGTTTACGGTCTGTTCGGAGATCCTTTGGAAATATATACCGATGCTGTTCGTAGTGGTCCTTTTTACAGCGATATTATGTTTTCCGTGGACAAATCCATGCAATTTATACAATGAACCACTGAAATGACTAGTGGGCGCGATATCTATCGAATAGATATGACTCGCAAAGTAAGATCCCTTTCAATAATGGACTATGTCGATCCATTTCTTTATGTTCCTCCTCCGCAAAGCTTTTGCACTTTAATCCTAATTCACATTTTTGTCGGTTCGTACGCCAAAAATGTTCGCTGAGGGTATATCTCTGTCGGCAATGCCGACTGATATTTTTTTACTTGTTTTTGTTTACATTACTTTGTAATGGGTTACATAATTACTAACGGATCCGAATTTTTGCTGGGAATAATCCTAATTCCAAATTGCAGGTTTCTAGCCCTATCCGTTCACCCAAATCCATACTGTGCCATTTAGTATTTTCGTATACATAAGTACGAATTTCCAAAGCTGCCTTAATAGCTCAATTCTACCCTTCAACAGTAGTTTTAATTCCAAATTTAAAGTTTCTAGCTCTAACCGTTCACCCAAAATCGTACTAAATTTAGTACCATTTAATAATTTTCGTACACAAGAGTACAAATTTCCAAAACTATTGCCTGTTATAAACACCACTTCACAACATTGATTTCCATACCTAATTCCAATATTCTAGCTATATCCGTTCCAAATATACAATTGGTACTATATTTAGTAATTTTGCGTACACTTAGAGCTCGAATCTCCAAAAATCTTTTGTTACATCTTTCTAAATCTCCTTCAGTGACCCTCATTTCAAATTTCAGAATTCTAGCTCTTCCCGTTTGCCTAATACAAAGGGTACCATATTTAGTACTATTCAGTACTTGTCGTACCCTTATATTTCGAATTTCCTAAAACCGGCCTTATCTCACCCCTACACACCGACAGCAGCCCACACTCAAAATTTCAAGATGCTAGCTTCTGCCGTTTCGTCTGGGCGATGATGTACATGTCACTCACTTATCACTAAGCTCTTTCTATGTCGGTGTAATAATGCAATCAATAAAATGTTGAAAGGTGGAAACTTTATTTTGACGCTCACTGTGTTTTGTCGATAAACACATTATTCATCTAAAAAAAAACAAATAATATACGATTTCTTTAATTTAATATTTTCTTCTTTATTTAACAGATACATAAGTAATTTTTGTTTTAGTTTAACACAGAAAGTATAAAAAATTTACTAATTACAAAAATACAAATATATGTATATGCCAAATATGATGATGATGACGAAGATGAACATTTTATACAAATTAAAAAAAATGGACGAAATACATATTAAAAATAATAAATTCAGCACTAAACGTTACATACATACAAATATTTTAAGAAAAGAAAATAACATACAAACATTCAATACTTCTTCACAATATGAACCACAATGACAGAATTCTTAAAACAACACAGACACAAGACATTTAGACTAATGATGATTGGCGAAGATGATCCTGATTATTCCTAATGATGACGTTGCCACCAAGGTACGGAACGTGATGTAGCATAGCTACCCAAACCTTCACGGGCTGGGGCGGGATGTTGGATTTGTTGTATTTGTGCTATCGCTGGGAATAGGTGTGGACCATTGGCGGCATCATAGGTAAGGGCATTATGTTGTTGATTATATATAAAGGCACTAGGAACATTCAAACGCTGCGAACCACTATAGTGTGGTGGTAAATATGATGGGCCGGATGAAGGAATGGAAACATAGGTTGGTTTTGTTGTGGGATTTAAATAGGTTTTAGGGTATAGGGTAGTTTTAGGTTTGATAGCTGCCACAGAATTGTGAGGACCATAGACATTGCTGCGTTGATCACAAACTGTGCCTTCAATGAGAGTACTGAGGGGAGCGGTATAGATGCGGAAGTTAACATCATTGTAGTCCAATTCAGAGAGCAAGAACACCGGCATACGGTCGGAGAGCACCCACACATCTTTGTTTTCATCAATCTTAACATCAGCAGGGAATACCAAACCCACATCATCACGATCCACAATACCATGGAATTGAGGTGAGTAGGGATTCGATGAATGCCAGCAACCAACAGCATTTTGATCAATCAAATTGAACAATTCAACACCATCATCGCTCATAACACGGGCTGTGGTATGGGAATTGGGTCCACGTTCATCCAAGGCAATGAAATCATGATAGCTGTCTTCAACACGAGTCTCATCACGTAAAATTCTTGTGGATACGGCAAATTGTCGATGACTGGCCAAAGGACTGAAGTACATGGTACGATAACCATCAGATCTAATGGGCGACAAAGCCATGCCGAAAATACCTTCCTCACCCCATTGGAAGTTAAGGCCAGCAATATTGTAATCACCTCTCAATGGATCGGGGAAGAAGTATGAGTGTCCCGAAAAACGCCATGATTTGTTCTGTTCCCAAGAATAGGCAATTAAACCATAACCCAATTCATCGGAGAAGTAAGCGAAAGCATCGTCACAGGTCTTGCCAATGTCCACAGCAATGTTGGCGATAAATGTATTGGCATTTGTATCCTCTGCTCTCAACTCATAACGGCGAATACGTGTGTGGGTTGCCAAATCGAAAACATTCACAGCATATGGACAGGGATTAGTGGTGGTATTGCCAATACCCAAGGTGCCTGTATCCAAAACCCACAAACGACCACATTCATCAACCTTAATACGGTAAGCTGTGGTTATGCTGTTTGCACAATCACCAGCCGTATTGGAACGCCAATCCGGGTAGGGTATCAATGCTGGAGAACCGGTAACACTGTGATCCATATTGATGTAAGTCAATGTGGCTGGTATACCTGAAAATAAAAAGAGAAGAAAAAAATAATTAATATTTTCAAAGCAATTTATTATTGAGAGTAAATTTTGTGCAACAATTGTTGCACGTAATTATTGCTTAAAAATTATTAAATGTATATTATTTGTTTATTATGCTCGCGAAATAGATTGTAAATATTAATCCAGCTTATAAAAATTGACACATTCAAGTTTGCAACAAGTGTAATTACAGTAATTCATTGCTTCTAATTATAATACTTATCGCATTTGTGGCTTACCATTTCAAACACCAGTACTTTAACAATGGATTGTTTGTTATAAACAGCGGCTTAACTGTTGCAAAGCAGTGATTTTTTACATTGAGTATTTCTTTTATAAACTGTTTACCGGCACATGATGTTAAAGCATTTTGACTAGTAGAGAAAACTTTGCGTGGGCATGGACTGTTATAAACCCAGGCTTATGTGTTATTACAGAGATGATAAAATACTACAGTGGTTCAGCTGCTGATTTATATAAAATAAATAAGTAGTGATATATAAAATACTTTTAGGCTAAACGAAGAATCTATGTCTGTTATAGACAGTTGCTTGGACTTTTATAAATTTTACGTACTCGTATATCTATGTTACTGCAACCGAGTGATAACAGATTTTCGTTTACATTAACCATATTAATAAAACAATGTCTCTGCTGTTATTGTACACAGAAGTTGCATAAAATGTATAGCATAATTTTAGGCTTAAAAGAAATTGTAATGAAATGTATTTACAAAAAATATGGACTGAAGTGAAAAAACGTTAAGGCGCCATAAAAGTTGGACAAGGCAAGAAACAGAGTTATACCCTCAGCCTATGTGAATTGAAACTTTCATATACGGACAAATCGAATATAATTAGGGTCTTTTCAGAATTTTCCATAGTCCATTGTGGAACTGGATTTTTTTGTGGGAGTAATATCATTTTAATAGATATCGCGCCCACTAGTCATTTCAGTGGGCCATTGTATAACTTTTGGAAAACATAATATCACTGTAAACAGGACCACAACGAACAGCTTCGGTATACATTTCTAAAGGATCTTCGAACAGACACTAAACTGCACTTAGGCACAAATGTTGAACTTTTGTGGGGGAGGTTCTCTAAGGAGAGAACTAAATTTGGTCAAGAGATATCGTGCATGCCATTTTAGTGACATTTTTTAAATGCTGTGGGAAAGTAATGGAAGTTGTGGACCGGTATTGCCATCTTCAAACTGAAACTAACTTTGGAAAAATTATGATGAAAGCTAAATTTTGGACCAAATGGGTTGATAAGTTCTATTGTTATCGTGCTCTCCAGCCACTACATATGGTGTATGGGGTTTTTTACACCTTTCGGGCTATTTTCTCCAGAAGTATGGACTTGCTCCTGAATAAACTTTTAACGCCGTAATGTAAGTAGTGAAAGCAAGTTGATTCAACAGAAATTAAAGTGATTCCAGAGCAGGTCTTAAAGTGAACTTATTCGAAATTTTGTGTGGGAGGTACCGGAAGGAGTGGACAAATATAGTCCATATTCGTACCTGATCTATATGAGGTAGATGTATTAGGATGTGTAAAGTATGGACCAAATCGGCTACTCCCTTCAAGAGTTATCAGGCGCACAATTTTTCCGAACATTTCTGAAAGTTTGTGGGGGAGGTACCTGAAGGAGTGGAGCGTTATGGCTTATCTTCGAACTTAAACTAAGTTTGGACAAATTATTATAAAGGGCAAATTTTGGACCGAATCGGCAGATCCGTTCGAGAGTTATCTTACCTCTGCACACGGTGTCATAGGGGTTTTTGCACCTTTCAGGCTATTTTTCAGGAAGTATTGACTTGCCCCTGATGAAACTTGTACCTTCGTATGGGGGCAGCAAATATAAGTTGTTACAACAAAATAAAAGCGATTCGAGAGCAGGTTCTAAACTGAACTTTTCCGTTTAATAGGGGCTATATCATGACGTGGATCGATATACCCCATTTTCAATACCAAACATCCTAGGAGTAATAGAAACTTCTGTACAAAATAATGAAACACTTCCTTATATGTATATTACGAGCTGTAGCATTATTTCAAAAGACAGATAGACAGACGACATCGTTGTACCGACATAGAATTATGCAGATCAACAATATATCGATGCCTTACTTCCTCAACCTCGTATCTTAAAAAATACAACTTTTTAGGAGAGACAAAAACGGTTTATCTTTTGATACATCCGTGTTTGGGTAAAAGTGTAAAAGGTAATTATTAGGGAATTAAGTACATCTATACATATTAGTAGGAATAATATGCGAATCTTTTTTAATTTAAACATGAAACGCATTTTTTGAGATACGAGTTTGAGGCAGTAAATCAAATCTAATGTTTGTGGGCCCATTACAACAAAAGTGCATGTGATAGCGACAAACGCCGAAACATGTATCTCTTCTTTTTTGTTCTTCTATCACGCTGCATTGTGAGAATATGGTTATTTTGTTCGTGGTACCTCAAACATACACACAATCAGTGACGTAGATAATAAATGCCATTATTCCACTTTTATCGTCCACTTACCACCATAAAGACTGCCTGCTTTTACTGTAACTATAACTATCTTGCACTCCGTCCCACGTTTCCGCTCAGAAATCTAGCTCTACTCGTTTGCGTAATACGAAAGGTAAAATTTTTTGAGCATTTTAGTACTTTTTTCTTGCGAACACACCTACATTTCGATAGGAACCCTCACACAGAATTTGAATATTCTAGATTTAGCCGTTTCGCCTCGACGTTGATTACCAGTAAGTCAAACAAATGGTACAAATTTTAGTACATTTAACTACTTTTCGTAACCCTTCTACTACGAATTTTCAAAAATCCAGCCAAATCGACCACCTACGCCCCAAGACTAACCCTCACCCAAAATTTCAAGATCCTTGTTCATGTGGGCACGTTACGTTCGAAATTATAACCTGTAACGTCTCTCTATTTGTACCCCACATGAACGTCTTTCTCCCATTGTCTTCTCTAATGGTTTGTTTACATTTATTTCCTGATTCCACTTTGTGTTGTTATTCCAATTGTTTCCTTCATTTCATTTGTTTCTTTATTCCACTCTTTCTTCTTCACTCTCGCTTTTGTTACAGACTGGTAAAACCAGTATTTTTGCAAAGAACAAGAAAAACTAAAATTGCCTTTGGAAACATCACTGTGAGCAAACCATTAGAAAGAATAACATATCCAAGAAAGAACCGTTCTAGTTACTCAAGAAAAAAAGAGTTATAGTTTTAAACAAATTAAAATCACATTGGAGTGTATTTATTTTCAAACTAATCATCAATAAAACGTTTAAAATCAAAACCCAAAACTAGTGTTATTTTTAAAGATCGAAAGTGTCAAACCTCTTGTCCAGAAAGAAAAGTTTTAATATTGCCCAAAGGCAACTAAGAAGCAAAGAGGTTATACTTGCCCAAAAACAACCACAGCGCTACTCTTGCCCAAAGGCAATTAACAAGGTGCTTTCCACTGTAAATCACTAAGGAGGTGATCGCTGAATCTTGCCCACAGGCAGTAGGGGAACTCGCTATTTGAACCAGTGCAGACAAATAGTGTTGACCGGGGACAAATCAAGAAAGTTTATCCATAGTGGTCAGCATTGAAACGTTGGTGAGTGCATTAACATCTGGTCCTTCGAGCCGGATCAGATGTTAATGCACTCACCAACGTTTCAATGCTGACCACTATGGATAAACTTTCTTGATTTGTCCCCGGTCAACACTATTTGTCTGCACTGGTTCAAATAGCGAGTTCCCCTACTGCCTGTGGGCAAGATTCAGCGATCACCTCCTTAGTGATTTACAGTGGAAAGCACCTTGTTAATTGCCTTTGGGCAAGAGTAGCGCTGTGGTTGTTTTTGGGCAAGTATAACCTCTTTGCTTCTTAGTTGCCTTTGGGCAATATTAAAACTTTTCTTTCTGGACAAGAGGTTTGACACTTTCGATCTTTAAAAATAACACTAGTTTTGGGTTTTGATTTTAAACGTTTTATTGATGATTAGTTTGAAAATAAATACACTCCAATGTGATTTTAATTTGTTTAAAACTATAACTCTTTTTTTCTTGAGTAACTAGAACGGTTCTTTCTTGGATATGTTATTCTTTCTAATGGTTTGCTCACAGTGATGTTTCCAAAGGCAATTTTTGTTTTTCTTGTTCTTTGCAAAAATACTGGTTTTACCAGTCTGTAACAAAAGCGAGAGTGAAGAAGAAAGAGTGGAATAAAGAAACAAATGAAATGAAGGAAACAATTGGAATAACAACACAAAGTGGAATCAGGAAATAAATGTAAACAAACCATTAGAGAAGACAATGGGAGAAAGACGTTCATGTGGGATACAAATAGAGAAACGTTACAGGTTATAATTTCGAACGTAACGTGCCCACATGAACAATCCTAGTTTCCGCCATTTCACCTGGGCATTGATTGTCAGTCAAACATAATTGCTCAGGTATTAAGATACGAGTTTGAGGCAGTTATCAATATAGGAGTGAATGAGATACGAGAATATATGTTATTAATATTTAGAGAACCGCGACAACATATTGAGATAATAAGTGGTTGTGGTAATAAAACAAAAAAATTGCAATCATTTGATACAAAAAAGTCAAAATCGCATTTTTATAAGATACGAGGTTGATGAAGTAATGCATCGATATGTACTTTCTAGGGCGGGACCCCAATAATATCTCGATGTGTTACAACGGAATAATATAGATTATATAAAAGAGCTTAGTGATGAGTGAGTGCTTGAGTGTGTGACTGACAGATCATCTCCCAGACGAAACGGCTGAAGCTAGAAACTAAAAGGTACTAAATATGGCACCCTTTGTATTAGGCAAACGGGAAGAACTAGAATTCGGAAATTTTGAATGAGGATCACAGATAAAGAGTTAGAAAGATGTATCAAAAGGTTTTTTTTTTTTGGAAATTCGTCCAATAAGTTGACGAAAGGTACGGAAAATTACTAAATTTGGTACCAATTGTATTTTATGAAAGGATTTAGCAAAAATCTAGAAAATTGGTATGGAAACGAGTTTGGGAAGCGGCGTTTATACAAGGTGGCGCAAAAGTAATCTTCCGAAGTTTTTTGGCTGTAATTTAAAAAAAATTAAAAACTTTGATTTTTCTTGTGGATTACTTTTATTTGGTCTTTTAATTTTGTTTACATCAAGTCGAGAATATGATATCAGATAAATGGCCGCCGCCACAGTTTATTGTCTTTTGAGCCCTTTTTATGCCATTTTCCATCACTTTGGCCAAAACTTCCGGCGATAGGTCCTCACATTCTTGTCGGATATTGTCTTTAAGAGCTGAAAGAGTCTGAGGCTTGTTGACATAAATCGGCGACTTCAAAAAGCCCCACAAAAAGAAGTCTGGAGCGCCTCATCACTCAGGATTATTTTTGATGAAAAATCATCTTCATGTTGGTGGTGATTAAGGATGGCTTGATCGTATGTTAGACGCGATTGGCGGTCAGCATCTAACAGCTGATGCACCGTCTGGACTTTGTACGGAAACATCTTCAAATATTGTACCAAAATTCGCTGTAAAGACCGTCAACTGATACCCATTTGCGTGGCACGTCGTCTGGCCTATGTCGACGGCGCTTCCATGACATCCTCGGCTACAGCAGCAATATTCTCTGCAGAACGGATACTCCGGGGTCTGCCATGCATGGCAGCATCACGTGTTGTGCCAGTCTCTTCGAGGCGAGCGGCTAAACGTCTGCGACGAAATTCACGTTGTGCCAAAGTCACCGACCGATTATTGGCCAAATAAATAGTCACCAATATTCCGCGTTCTGGAACAGTGTAGCGTAACATTGTTTATTGACGTGTATTTTACATGTGTTTACTACACAAATGTCAAAACAGAACTGACATTAGGGGCCAATCGCAAAAATTATAGCATTTTCTGATAGGAAGATTACTTTTGCGCCACCTTGTATAAGGAAATGGTTTTGGAAAGTACGAAAAGTACTAAATGACACTAAATTTGGAACAATTTGGATTTGGATGAACGGGTATAGCTGGAAAACTAAAATTTGGAATTATGATGTGGGATTGAAATATGGAGGTTGTTTCGAAAATTCGCACTTATGTGTACAAAAAAATATAGATGGATTTCTAAAAGTTGGACTTATATTTACTGTTAGAGTAAAGGATTGAGGTAGTTATGGAAATTTGTAATTATGTGTCGAAAAGTACTAACTGGTACTACATTTGGTAACATTTAGATTTGGGTGAACGGATAGAACTGCAATTCTGAAATTTCGAGTTATGATTACTGTTGCAGTATAGGATTGAGGTAGTTTTGAAAATTCGTACTTATGTGCATGAAGAGTACTCAATGGTACTATATTTAGTACAACTTGCATTCGGGATAACGGAGAGAGCTGGAGGTAGGATTGAGAAAGGGAGGTAGTTTTGGAAATTCGCACTTATGTGTACGAAAAGTACTAAATGTTACTAAGTTTAATACAACTTTGATTTCGGTGAACGGATAGAACTGGAAACCTGATTACTTTTGGAGTGTAAGATTTAGGTATGGAAGTAGTTTTGGAAATTCGTACTTATGTGTACGAATAGTACTAAATGGTACTAAATTCAGTACAACTTGGATTGGGGATAGCGGATAGTGCTGTAAAGCTGAAATTTGGATTTAATATTACTGTTGGTGTGTAGGATTGAGATATGTAGGTAGTTTTGGAAATTCGCACTTATGTATACGAAAAGTACTACTAAATGGTACTAAATTTGGTACAATTTGGATTTTGGAAAACGGATAGAGCTGGAATTCTGGAATTATAATTACTGTTGGAGTATAGGATTGAGGAAGTTTTGGAAATTCATACTTATTTACTCGAAAAGTACTAAGTGGTACTATTTGGATATGGTTGAACGGATATAGATTGAATCTTTAAATTTGCAATTAGGATAACTCTTCGAGTGTAGGATAAATGGTACTAAATTTAGTACAATTTGGATTTTGGTGAACGGAATTTGAAATAGAAATTACTGTTGAAGTAACGATTGATATATTCTGGTAGTTTTGGAATCGATCCTTTATGTACAAAATGGTACTAAATTTGGTACATTTTAGAGTTGGGTGAAGATATGGTTTTGGAAATGTACGAAAATTACTAAAGTGTACAGAATTATGTATAATTTATTATTGTGTAAGTGGGATAAGCTAGAATTTTGTGATATTGGGAGGGGGTTTTGGAAATTCGTACTTATGTACATACATATATGAAAAGTTTCTGGGGGAACAGATAGAGCTGGAAATGAGGAACGCCGTTGGTATATAGGGTTGATATAAAGTATTAAATTTGATACCATGCGTAATGCGTGTGGGAATAAAGCTTGAATAATTTTGAATTATACTATTAGTGTACTAAAAGTTCTAAAAGGTAAAAACAAACTAAAAGTACTAAATAATACTAAACATTGAAGCACTGATATTGAATGAAATTCTATTATGATGATCACTGTTGGGATTAGATCAGAGTGGTTATGAAAATTCGCACTTAATATGTGTGACATGTTTCTACATTTATGACATGTTAGTTGAACAAGTAGCGTTAAAACTGCAAATTGTAGACAAGGTCATAGGTTTAAAAAATTTCACCATTGGTTTTATAAGTAACTTACTGAAATCAAGTAGTCAAACGTGAATAATCTTTTCAACCAAATTGTTTTTTTTTTAAACGCTTTAGTTAGTCCATTTGGAAACGTAGACATACATATGAGATAATTTTCTATACAAGAAGATTTTTATCCCTCAATTGAAATACCTTAACAAATGTTGGTCGCTGTTGATGTTTTGGGGTAAGATACAGCCGATGTTTTGGAAATACAAATTAAAACGTACGAAGAGTATTTAAATAAAATTAATATCAATTAACTTCAAAATTATCATACTTCACCATTTCATATGAAATATTGTTAATATATTTGTTTTTTATTCCCTTGGCGCATACGAAGTAGCGGCCACTTTGCTAGTTATAGTTAATTATACCATATTATGGTGGAAGTGTATAATTATGTCGTCGTAATCACAATCAGAAGGACTACCGTCGATAGCAATTTCAAAACAATCCTAGAACTGCCCTTAAATTGGACTTAAACGAAAATGTTGAACTTTTTTGAGGGTGTACAATATTGTCCATCTTCGAATTTGTTTTAAGTTTGACATAAATATTATGATGCGCAAAGGTTGGACCAATATCCTTTCAATAGTTATCGTAGTCAACATACATTTTGGTTGATCGCCGTACCATTTCTTCGAGCTTTTGGACCATTATGTCGGGAAGCACGAGCTTACCCACGAAAAACATTATATCACTGTAAAAAACACACTATGTAACGCATTTTGTGGAGCTATATTGCGTGGTGTTATCAAACATTGCCCTATTAAAATTTAGACGACTTCACCACTCCGAACGTAGTTGTGCCTAGGTGAGGAATAGGGTGACGCAAAAAAACATTTTTTTGATTTCCTACCCTCTCAGTTTTTTTTCAATTGAACCAAAACCTTATTATGACAGCTTAATTTCAGATTTGTTGTTTTCACGTTTAAAAACTAGTCTTCTCTGCCTTTCCCGAAAGTAAATCAATTTTAACTACACCCAATTTAAAAAACTTGTTGTTTTTAAATTTGAAAACAACAAATCTGAGTTTAAGCTGACTTACTTTACAAATAAAAAAATTTTAATCCATAACTTTACCGAAATAAAGTGACTACATTATATTTAACATTATTTCCTATCTGCTATCGACACCTCTTTATCGCATGATTTATCTCGTTGTTTTTAATTAGTTGTCTATAAATTAATAACCGAACATCTTTAACCTGTGAAAGTAATTGACATATCAGCGTAGTAAAGATTTCATTAACAACTTCATTAAATTACAATTAACCAGTTTTGCCGACAATAAAAACGCATGTTAAAATTATCACCTATTAGTGTTCAAACAACCATTAAAACATCAAACATTTAAAAAATTACAACCGGCAAAACATACACCTCAAAACTTCATTGACATTCAGTCAGCTAGAGACCACGTCCATATAAATAGCTGGTGTTATGGCCAAAGCGTAAATAAAATTTGATTAAATTACCATATTAAATGTCATGTTATGGCCACTACATCAGTGAATGGATGAATGAAGACATGTTGTGTGAAAACGTCTGTCTCAACAGTTGTTATCATCTTTTCAGCGTATAGATGTTTCAACGAAAAAAACATAAACTATTCCAGTAGATATAAACAAATGGCAGCAACAGGAGTTACGCCAAACAACTGTCATGGGGAATTATTTTACATGAAACGTTTAAATCAATAATCAAGATCACCAAATAAGTATTTGCTTGATACGCAGATTACAGTGAATGCTCAAATTTTTACTTGTTTAAAATGATGTTTGAACAAAAAATATTTAGCTGTGGTGTGGAACCAAACAATTCCACACAACAGCAATGACACTACCCAAAAGTGATCCAAACGTCAACTAACCGGAATCCTAAATATGGTGCACAGTGTTTCCTGCACAAATATAAATTGGCTAGAAATACCTAAAGTGGAGTGCGATTTGCACGTTACAAGCCATTTAAGGTTTTTAGCTAAAGATTTAAACCAATTAAAATATTTTTAAGTGTAATGACTTAATACTGGCACATATCTAAATGTATATTTTTTGTGAATGCAATGATACATTGCATAATAGGTAACACCAAATTAGAGTTTGCATGCAAGGTTTGGAGAGTTGAGGCCAGAAATTCGTATTCAGATTCGCCTCAGTTGGTGAATGACTTGCAATTATTTAAATGAAGGCTAAGTTCTTTGACCATTCCAATGTCTGCGAAGTATAACATTAACTTGACTCCTGTCTCCACCATGACAATCAAATTGTCCTAAGGGTTTGTAATGATAACATTCATAAAAGGAAATGTTTGGATCTACAGTTGAAAAAAGTTTGCCTTCACAAGTAACATCACAAAGATAAAGTCAAAAGTCGTGATAGATTGATTCATTGAATATCAATCAATCCGATCACTAACTTGTTGCTATATAATTTAGGATTCGGAGACAAGGACATAAAAATACACAATACCGCTTATGTTACTCAAAAATGTTCCGTGAGAGTTTTTGTCTCTGATAGATCAATAATATACCCCATGACGACGAAAATACGAAAATACGACAAATACGAAAACCTTTGATTTAGCAGTCACGAATAAAAGTACCGTTATAACGGTCAACAACAATAAATTACAAAATTGTTCATTATTTTTGGGTCAAGGTAAATGTTTAGAATAAGACACCATTAATTATTTTCATATAAATTAAGGTTACTTTTCGGACTTTTGCGCCGCTAGATTTGAATTTCACCCACAGTGTGATGATTTCAATTTTGAGGAGAATGTGTTTTATTTCGCAACTAACGAGAAGCGTTCAACGATGTTTCTCTATTTTATAATCAATAGTTTTTATTTTTTTGTTTTTTTTTTTTTCTAAAAGTGTGTCACCACATTATTTTTTACTTTTTTATAAATCATTCTATTCCGTTTTTCTTTTATTAAAGTCTGTTATGTGGTTCTTGTATTTGTAATTTTGTATGAACCCAGCAAACCAAATGTCGGATGTCCGACATATCGGAACAATTTTGGAAGCAAAATCGTTCAGATTTCGTTTCGATTTCTATACGATTTTTCGTAGGAGAATTCGTTCAGATTTCGTTCCGATTTTGGAGAAAATGTCGGAAGTAAATTTCCCTTCGAATATGCTAATGTTTTTCTTCCGATTTCGTTATGACTTCGGATCGATATGTCGGAAACAAATTTCCCTTCGCACAACAACCACCTTTTGTATATATCTACCAAGCAACATTTTAGTTTGTTGTCGAAAAACAAAATTGTTGGTTATAAAATTCGCATATACAGTTTTAAAATATTTTATATATAAATGCAACATATAATAATTCCAGCTAGTGCTGATAGACTCAACACATTCGTACACAAAGTTTTCGTTACGATGTCGCTACGATTGATTTGCTGGGTACCTATGTGTCTGTTGTTGCTTTTGTGTTTGATATTCCTATGCATTTCAATAAAAGAAACAACCACCAACATTTATAAATGTGTGTGTATGTGTATGAATTATGTGGCATTTGGGTTTGTATTTATACTTCATCCAAACAAATATTTGTTTGCATGCAATCAGAAGACCGATATGGATCATTTTCGAACATAACCTAAGGTTGAAATCGAAGGAAAATTGTGTGTGGGAAGTACCCGAATGAATTTACATATATAGTCTATATTCGAACTTGATCTCTCGTAGAAGTATTATGATTTGCAAAGTATGAAGTATTGGGCGCAAAAGTTTTTAATTTTTGAGGGGAAGGTATTCGACGGAGCAGGCCGATATGGCTCAAATTCAAACTTAAGCAAAGTTTGGACAAAATATTACGAAGACCAAATTTTGGACACATGGTGCCTATGGGGGTTTTTCGGGACATTTTCTCTGGATGTATGGACTTGCTCCAGAAGAAACTTGTACCGTCATAATGGGGCAGCGAATACAAGTTGTAAAAAAAAAAATCAAAACGATTCGAGAGCATGTCTTAAACTGCATTTTTCCGAAATTTTTTGTGAGAGGTACCCGATGAATTGAACCAATATATTCCATATTCGAATTTGATCGCTGTCTGCTAAAAATATTAGAGCTATCGTGCGTACCAGCCAGACAGACGGACGGAATTGGCTTAATCGACTCAAAATTTCGTGCAAATCTACTTGGGATCTAATAAGGTTTGGGGTCGATGAGACACATTTTTGGCAAGTTTCCTGAATGTTTTTGGAAAAAATTCCGATCTGCCATGTTAGTTGCTAGCACGAGGGTTCCTATACGTTATTATACACTCAGCCCTTATGCTAACGAGGGTATAAAAAGATATCAATTTTTAAATAGAGAGATGTAATTTGGTACATTTGTTTATGTTATTCCCAGGCAAAATATCTACGCTGTACCGCCCGATTTTTATACCCTCAGCATTTATGCTAACGAGGGTATATACACTTTCATACGGGCAAAATGTGCCTCATCGAAATAATGGTTATAGACCCCAAGTATGTTTGGACGAAATGTGTTTCAGACAATTTGGAGGTGATTTAGCAATGTCCGTCCGTCTGACTGTCTGGCTGGTGCGCACGATAACTCTCGAGCGGATCAACCGATTCGGTCCAAGGTTTAAACTTAGTTTAAGTTCGAAGATGGTTTATATCGGTCCACTTCTTCCGGTACCTCCCCCACAAAAGTTCGGAAAATGTGTGCGCACGATAACTGTTGAAAGAAGTAACCGATTTGGTCCATAGTTTGCACATCGTGAAATTTCTGCCAGGTATAGATCAGGTTTCAATATGGACTCAATCGGTCCACTCCTTCGGGTACCTCCCACACAAAATTTCGGAAAAGTTCAATTTAGGACCTGTTATCGAATCTCTTTGATTTTTATTGTAGCAATATGTTATCATTGCCCCGCTTACGACGGAACATGTCTCATTAGGAACAAGTCCATACTTCCTGAGAAAATGGCCGGAAAGATGCAAAAACGCCCCTATGACACCGTGTGTAGTGGTTGGAGCGCAAGAGCTCTTGAACGGATCAGCCGATTCGTTCCAAACTTTGGCCTTCGTAATATTTTGTCCAAACATAGTTTAAGTTCGAACATAAGCCATATCAGTCCACTCCTTCGGATACCTCCCCCACAGTAGTTCAAAAATGTTCGGAAAAAATGTGCGCACGATAAATTCTTGAACGGAGTGACCGATTTGGTCCATACTTTACACATCCTTATATATCTACCAGATATAGAACATGTTCGAATATGGACTAAATTTGTCCACTCCTTCGGTTACCTTCCACACAAAATTTCGGATAAGTTCACTTTAGGACCTGCTTCTGAATCGCTTTGAGTTTTGTTGGTGCAATTGTATTCGCTGTCTCAATTACGACGGTAAAAGTTTCTTTAGGGGCAAGTCCATACAGCCCGAAAGGTGTAAAATCCCCTATGGCACCATATGTAGTGGCTGGAGAGCACGATAAATCTCGAACTGATCAACCGATTTGGTCCAAAATTTGACCTTCGTCATATTTTGTCCGATCCACAGCTTCCGGTATTTTCCCCAACATTTAAACAATTTCACTAATATGGTATGCACTATGTCTCTTGAACGGGTCAACCAATTTGGTCCTAACTTTGGATCACCAAACATTTTGTCCAAATTTAATTAAAATTCTGAAATGGCCCATATCGCTCCTATCCTTAGAATACCTCCCCCACAAAAGTTCAACATTTGTGTCCATGTGCTGTTTAGGGTCTGTTCGAAAATCCTTTGGAAATGCATACCGATGCTGTTCGATTTGGTCCTATTTACAGCGATAGTATGTTTTCCGTGGATAAGTCCATGCTTCCTGGCATACTGGTCCAAAAGTTATACGATGACTCAATGAAATGACTATTGGGCGCGATATTTATCGAATGATATGACTCCCAAAAAAATCCACTTAGATAATGGACTATGTCGGACCATTTCATAAAGTACCTCCTCCTCAACACTTTTGAAATTTAACCCTAATCCAAAAAGTGTTTCAATTCACATGGGCTGAGGGTATATTTCTGTCGGCAAAGCCGACTGATACTTTTTTACTTGTTTTTTTTGGTAAAATAACAAATATTTCACTTTGGTATAAACAAATTTGTATCGACAAATATTAAATAATTAAGAACAAATAGTAACTATTCGAATCCAAATACCAAATAGGACTTACAATTTTTGTAATTAGTCGTAGTTAAAACCAAAAAAAAATCAGTAGAATCGATTAAAATTGATTTAAAATATTAAATCGCGAAAACTGCACCCAAGCCCATTGTGCAAAATAAAAACGAAGATTTTTTTTCTATTTGGACCAATATTAAAGAAGTTATGAGTATTTCTTTGCATATAATTTTTACAATATTCGACTTTTTTAAGGCGCGATATCCCTGGAATCGTTAGTCAAAAAATCTGAAAATATACAGAAATGTTTTACTGATGAGCAACATCACCACAGCAAAAATTGAGGAAAATCAAAAACCTCATTTTGAAAAAGTGTCCTATTTGACTCAGAAATCCCCATATACTTTATGGGGTCGCAAATGATTATTTCAATGCGTTAAAAATGGAAAAACAAACGTAATATACCATCCATACTATGATGGAGGGTATAAAAACAACAAAATTTTATCATATCATCATCACTGCCTTAACAGGTAAATAGGAAACCAAAGGAACAGCAGCTCCTCACGTTTTATACTGACTCATGATTATCCCAATCAGTGGTATATTGATGTAGGATAGATCCAATAACGACTTCGTGTTTTAAAAATAATTAATAATTTGTATCAATTTCTCTTTTATGTTGAGCCGAGTGATCGACAATATTTTGCAATTGTAAAAAGGAAAGTCATAGAGATTCCACACACCCACCAAATTATGCGACCGGTTTCGCTATTATTTAAACAACCCATACAAGAAATTATATGGAAGAGCTTTCTCTGGATACTCTTTGAATGTTGTATAAAAGGAAGTTATTGTGTAACTGCGAAATATGTTAATCAACATTCAAAGCTTGCCATCGAATTTTGATTTTTCCTATGGAAATGCTTTTTAACTGATATAGTATTGGCTTTGAGCCTTGAAACGTCGTAACAACATTTTTATACCCTACACCACACTGTGGTAAGAGAATTATGTCTATGTGCATTAGTTTGTAAAATGCAAAAGGAAACGAAATATTCCCATAGTTCCTCTTAAGGATATATATAGAATCACTTTCTTAGTTGATTTACGAATGTCCGTCTGTCTGTCCGTCCGTCTATGTATTTTTTGTAAACAAAGTACATTTATTATCCACTGGCGAAGATCAGCCGGCCTGCTCGATTTTGATCCTTTCCTTACCGGTTATTAAATTATTCTTCGAATTTAACTGAAAGATTAAAGGTTTCGCGCGACTAGCCCTTATTAAAATAATGGGTCAATTAGGGGTTGTGTAATGAGCATTTTTACTGGGATTGGGTTTTATAGGTTTAGTACATTTTAATTTATTTTAAAATGTCGTCGCGAATAATTTACAAAATTTAAAATCTCCCTTTTGGGATTTTATATTCGAAACACTGTGAGCTATCAATGATACCAAAACAGATTTAATCCCGCTTCCAAATAAGGAAACGGGTTGGACAAATAATGTTATCTACAATGCAAACGACAGATGGTATGCGGCCTTTAGTGCCATGACAAGCTTCATGTAAATTGTGAACACGACACTGAATAACGTTTCATGGTGTGATCATCATGCTGTGTTTGTCTAGCTGGATGGCTGGCTGGTGGGTTGGTTGCTTGCTTGGTTGAAAGATGTAGCTACTTGTATTTGCACGTCATCCTTGTTGAATTGCAACGTTTTGTTTTCCTCATTTCAAACAAGTTCCACTAAATTCACACACACTTTTTTTTGCGAGATGTTTAACTTGTTGGATTCCAATTGTTCGATGAATTGCCATAAATTTTTTGCAGGTTTGGTCAAAAATGGAAGGAGTGAACGGAAATTGAAATCTACGATTCATGTTGACTTTGTTCAACAAGCTGGAAACAGGAGTTGTTTTGTTAGCTTTGTCTTTTGTTTTCGCCTTTTTTATTTTCGTTGACATTAAGTTGTCGGCCTATTAAGCTCGGGATTTATTTATTTATGCTTTTAACGGCATCATTAAATAGCAAAGAAAACACAAGCCTCATATATTTAAAATCCGAAAACAATTGATTTATGGATTTTGTAAATGGGACCCCATTGAGTCAGGAGCGGGTAGCATTTAAGATTATTTTTTTATGTTTGTATTTTTTGCCTTGTTAGGCCCAAAGAAAAATGTAATTTCTCTAAGCCACTTTTTTGAATTGTTGTTGTTGTTGATTTTTGCATTAATTGCCATTATGTGGTTTTAATTGGTGGCTGCATTTTTTCCTGTGACTATTGAGGCTGTTGGCGAACGATTGCCCAACTCCATCCAATGATAAGAAAAAATATTACCTGCTTATATTTCGTCGTTTGTGTAGGCAACATTTCTAAGCCTTGTTCAATTGGCGATTTCAGTGCATATTGCAAAACATCGTTAGTCAGGTGATGAAATTTTCTTAGCTTGTAAAAAAATGGTGCAGAGTTTGAGTTAATAAAATCCATTAGCTCAACTCTTACAACGTTTAATTGAGGATCGGCGGAAACTTGTTTTCTGAGACCATAATTTCTTTCAAGATTACCACACACACACACAACTTGTCCACTAGTTTTATTGATATTGCATGCATACTCGTATTTCCTTTGACATGGTAGAGTGTCTTTTAGACAGTTGGACGCCTATTACTTAAGAGACAATGCCAACATGAAAATCGGTGATCTATGATATGTGTCATGTAATAGCTGTCAGTAGAAAGAGGATGTGTTAGAGGGAAAATACTCATTTAAAGATCTCGAGCTCAAAATTCGTGACCGGTTGGCAGCTGGATATTGACTCAGATAAGACAATTAAATTACATGCACATTTTTGATAATCGGAATGATTTCCGAAATAAAACTGTTTTTTTTTTTTGACCACAAAGGATTACATTAAATTACTTTCATTGTGAAAACATTGAAATAATTAGCAATAATATGTGTCATACACATTAAATAACTTTAAAGTTTATATTAAAAATTATTTTAAGATTCATAAATTTGAATAAATAATCGAAATCTTGTTCATAGTTTTAAATAATTTAGCTGATACTTCAATATTTTTCTAGCATCGTTTGCAATACCAAAGCTTTATGTTTATATAACCTTTAACCGGAAAATGTCACCAAGCTGCTTAAAACCTTATCCTATGACTAACAGTGGTGGGATAGTTATAAATTGTTATAAATGATCCAGTGACACCGGAATGAATACATGAATAACTTGTAGAAACAGTTTGATTGTTTTCAAAGTATGTTCAGGAAATAATAAGCCAATGGTGTTTGCACAGGTTATGGATTTATAGATAATTTGCCCAAAAAATCCACCACTGACATCAGTTAATAGGTACTAAACTGCGAAATATGATATATTTAATTTAAAGCAAACTATGATTATGAATAGCCATTATTTTTATATATACCCTCAACCCACCGATGTAAAAAATACACAAGAAAAAAAGTATTATAGGATTTTCCAACAGAGGTATACCCTCAGTCTCTGAAGTTTAACTTGTGTGAAAATATCCAAACCCAAATCATTTATGGACATCGTCTGAGAACGGATATCATGACTTTATTCACCATTATACTTCATCAAAATTTAACACTGTTACAAAGGGATGCTTTTATCCATTTTAGCCTAAAGACTTAGGGTATAAAAATTAAAATTTTCTGGGGACAGGCGAGGGTCTCTCTGAACGATGCATGCCGCAGTTCGATACCAACGATAGACAACATGAGAAACTGCACAAGGAAACAATAAAAAGTCCGTAATGAAAAAAATGTATTTTCACAAGTGTCGAAAAAGTTTCGGTATTTTTTAGAGTAAAGTTTAAGAGGTAGGTATCACAAACAGTTAATCGAGTTACTCCACCTACATATGGTAAATTTCAAATTTCCTTTACAATTCCATTGAAAAGCAAGTAAGAGCGGGTTATAGTCGGACAAGGCCGACCATGTGATACCGTACTCCACTACACCAAGGAATTTCTTTTACATGATTGCGAAATATTTTAGCCGTCCGGTCATACATACATAAGTTGATATACATGTTAACATACCAGAGATATAGAACATACATATATATGACCAATCGGGACTTTTTCGTTACACATTATTAATACAAGTTAGAAAGTATCAGTCAGCTGCGCCGACGGAGATATGCCCTCAGACTCGGACACAACGAAAATAAGTAAACGTCTCTGTAGTTTTTTTTATGTTGGGTCAATTTCCCAAGAAGTAATCCAGGTCTTTAAGAAATAATACGAGGTACAAAATTAAGACCAAACCGGTTTCTCCCTTGGTGGGTTCTCTTAGGCACTAATCAGTAGACAGCGGAATTTTATGCAACCCCTATTTTTGGTCCGATTCATGTCAAATTTTGATACTGGGCATATTTTTGGCTTCTGATTAAATTGCAATCGAAACATATGACATATGCAAAATTATGCAAAATGCATACATTTTTGCATATGCAAAATTTATGCATTTTACAGCCATTTCGGTGGGATTTCTAGACCACAAATCCTTGTATATATTTTTGCATATGCTCATTTTATACAAATATGTAAAAATATGTCAAACTATGCACGATATGCAAAATATGCAAAAATGTCAGGGCCTAATTCGTTTTATTTTGTGATAAACCGAGTTTCTTTTTAATCAGATTTCCTCTACGACCATCCTAACCATATATGCATTTGAATAGGACTTGCCCCCAAAAAAATTGCACCGTCGTAAAAGGTGCCGCAAGGCGAACATGATTCAAAACGGTTCGAGAAGAGCTGTTAAACTATACTTATCCCAAAGGAGGGGCCGATATAGTCCATATTCGAACCTGGCATATGCAGGGATGTAATATTTCCACATCCCTAGTTTGGAAAAATTCGGTTAGTCCCTTCTGGAACTACCGTGCGAATAATCTTAGCCAACAACTTTAATTTTTTGTGGGGGTAATGAACGTAAGGGGTAGACCGATATGGTCCATCTTCGAAAATAAACTATTTTTGGACAAAATTTACGAGACCTAAAATTTCAACCAAATAGGTTGATTCTTCGAGAGTTATCGTGCGCACCAGCCAACCAGACAGACGGACGGACATGGGTAAATCGACTCCAAATTGTCTGAAATGGATTTCTTTCAAACATACTTGGGGTCTAAAATCAATATTTCGATAATCTCGTTGGCCTAAATGTTGAGGGTATAAACAAATATTGAAAGAATTTTAGAAATAGTTATCGGTGTTTGTTTATCGAATCGATCAATGGAAAAAAACAATATTTCGTGGTACCATTACATTATTTTTATACCCTCAGCTTTTAGGCTAATGAGGGTATATACACTTTGATACGACCAAAAATGTGCCTCATCGAAATAATGGTTTTAGACCCCAAGTATGTTTGTACGATATCCGTTTCAGACAATTTTGAGTAGATCTAGCAATGTCCGTCTGTCTGTCTGTCTGGCTGGCTGGTGCGCACGAGAACTCTCGAACGGATCAAACTTTGGGTATCGAAATATTTTGTCCAGATTTGATTTAAGTTCGAAGATGGGCCATATAGGTCCACTCCTTTAGGTACCTCCCCCACAAATGTTCAAAAATTGTCGCAAAATTTGTGCGCACGATAACTCTTGAAGGGAGTAACCATACTTTGTATATCGTAAACATTCTACAAGAGGAAGATGAGGCGCCAATATGGTCTCAATCGGCCCACTCCTTCGAGTACCTCCCACACAAAATTTCGGAAAAGTTCAGTTTAGGGCCATCTCTCGAATCACTGTGACTTTTGTTTTAGCAACTTGTATTCACTACCCTCCATACGACGGTAAAGGTTTCATTAGGGGCAAGTCCATACTTCCTGAGAAAATAGCCTGAAAGTTGCAAAAAAAACCCCTATGACACCGTGTGAGGTGGTTGGAGCGCAAGATAACTCTAGTCACGTGGGTGGAATGTGTCTATCAGGAATAAAGATATAAGATATATATTATTTTTTTCTAATTTTCACGCAGAAGATTCGGTCCATTTCACCCGCTAAAATTATCCGATCATCATGTAAAATTGCAAGCTTTTTTTTTTTGACATAAGCTCACATCTTATTTTTCGGGCTGATTGGACTATGATTGCGACCTACAGAGCAGATACAAATGTCACTAAAATGGTATGCGCGATATCTCTTGAACGGGCAACCAATTTGGTCCAAACATTGGATCTCCTAATATTTGTCTAAATTTAGTTTAACTTCTAAAATAGCCAATATCGGTCTTTTCTTTAGGGTACCTTCCCTACAATATTTCAACGTTTGTGTCTAAGTGCAGTTTAGGGTCTGTTCGAAGTTCCGTTGGAAATTAAAGCGATTTTATGTTTTCCGTAGCTTACTGGCATACTGGTACAAAAGTTATACTATGACCCACTGAAATGACTAGTGGGCGTGGTATCTATCGAAAAAATGTGACTCCCAAAATAAGATCCACTTCCATAATGAACTATGTCGGTCCATTCCTTCATTTACCTCCTCCGCAACACTTTTGAACTTCAATCCAAATCCACATTTTTGGCCTCAAGTTCAAATATCCAATCTCCGATCTGTTAGTAGATGAAATTTGCAATATACATAGACTGAGGGTCTATCTCTGTCGTCATAGCCGACTGATATTTATACCCTATACCACAATGTGGAAAAGGTTATTATAAGTTTGTTTTGGTAAAAATTAATGTAACACCGCGAAATATTCGTCGGAGACCCCCAATGTGGTATACCAATCTTCATATCTCGACGAGATAAAGCGATTTTGAGATGTGTGTCCGTCCGTCTGTTTATTATAAATTGTTAACACGCTCCAGGCCGCAATTATGGACCGATCGTCACGAAATTTTTTATGGAGGTCGGGTTCAGATCAGAATAGATTCCTATTCCTATTGGTGATGATCGTGATATTTAGCGGGTAAAATGGACCAAAAACATAATATTTATCCAATTTTCTAGCGGCTCTGTAGGTCTCAATAATAGTCCGATCAACGCGTAATTTTAAATAAGGTAAGAGTATATCACAAAGGAGAAGCTTGCAATTTGAGATGGCGATCGGATAATATTTAGAGGATTAAATGGACCAAAACTTTTGTGTGAAAATTTTGAAAATTGTGAAAATTTTTATATACAGCTTATATCTTAATTCCTGGAAGTGACATTCCGGACAAGTGAGATATACTTGATAGTGGATTGCTTGACCTTTCAATTGATGCCAATTATGTTGGTGTGCATGATCAGATAACAGAGTTACAGCCTAATATATTCCGTTATTTGTTTGTAGTGTAATAATAAACTCGCTAGAAGTCGTAAGAGTATAGGTCGAAAAAGATGCCTAAAATTTTGAATGATGATCTGATATTCTTTAGCGGGTGAAATGGACCATTACTTTTGTATGAAAAATATAAAAATTTTATTTTTGGTCGATATTTTAATTCCTTGAGGACATATATATTTCGCAAAGTAGCCTACATATGGAAAAAATCTACTGACCTTTCCTCTGATGTAAATTGCAATAAAGTGTTTGCTAGATAACGGGCCTACTGCCTAATATATAATGGGTTCTGTGTAGAGAACCACTTTTTTATCCCTCTCCAAAAGTTTATGTAACACCACGAAATATTCGTCCTAGACCCCTTATTTGGTATGCCAAAATTCATATCTCGACGAGATAAAGCGATTTAGAGATGTGTGTCCGTCCATTAAAAATTGTAAACAAGCTTAAGGTCGCAATTATGGACCGATTGTAACGAATTTTTTAAGGAGGTTGGGTTCGGGCCAGAATAGAAATAATTAGTTTTTGGTGATGATCGTGAAATGTTCAGGTTATGAAATGGACCAAACAAACAAAATTTCAACCAATTTTGTAGCGGCTCTGTAGGTCAATTTTAAACAAACTCTGTAGGAAGCATGGGGACATGTGTCGACATGCAACACTTTGTCTACTATTATGGTGACAAAGTCAACACTTTGTCAACATGTTGTCAACTATTGATACTTTTTATGTTAATAAGAAGAAGCATTGATTATGTTAACAGCTGATAGCCCAACGATTGTTTGGTGTAAAATAATTTTGGCGCTTCGTGAAAAAAGTGTTTTTGTGAAAAATCAATAAAATATCGTGAATTTAACGTGTGATTCAGCTTTTAATAACAAGTATGACCAAAAGAAATTATAAAAGACAAGTGAAAAAATTGACAATTATGAAAATACAAATTCTGAGGCGGCTGACAACATGTGCGGTGAAACCTTGACAATTAGACATTTTGTGGAATCTTTAGAGAAGATTGTGGAGCCTGGCGAATATAATGTCCCGTCTTGCTGGAAATGTTGAACCCAATATACATATTTGAACACGACATAATAATGAGTTATAATGGTCACTGTTTATACAGCTGTAATAGGTAAGCAAATTTAAGGACATTTTGTTTTTTATACATGTTTATTCTTTTCAATTCCTAGATGTTATATCAATATTCAGCGAATCGCATGACAAAAAGTGCAGCAGAAGAAGAAATATTTTGAGCAGACAAGTCGCACCAAGTCTTATGGCCAAGAAAATAAAAGGCGATGATATTTCTGACAATGAAAACGACTTTGTTATTATTTAAATATTCAAATGTTTAGCTAGCCTCGAAAACATTGGCTTTATTTTGAACTTATGTGGAATCTTGGAGTTAGGCCTTATTTAAAACCCGTTATACGCAATTTTTACTTTTTTAGCATTTTCAATAATATATATTTTTCTTTAATAAAATATACTATTTAAACAAAAGTGTAATATCATCGTCTTATTAAAAATACCATATAGCTTTTTAAGCTATAAACAAGTAAGAAAAGCGTTAAGTTCGGTCGGGCCGAACTTTTTATACCCTCCACCACAAATTTCAGCCATTTCGGTGGATTAATGTGGCCACAACCTTCAAAATACCGAAATTCGGAAGGTACCGTTCTATGGGGGCTATATGATGGCGTGGACCTATACCTACAAATTTCTGGGGGGAAGTTTTATACGCCTAAAGAAGACTAAATACCAAATTTCAGCCATCTCGATGTGATAATGAGGCTAAAACGTTCAAAATATCGAAAATCGGGAGATATTGTATTAAGGGGGCTATATCAACACGTGGACCTATATAAACATTTTATGGTAGAAATGTTTTTTAGCCTCTGGAAACACAAAATACAAAGTTACAACCGATTCTTTGGTCAAATGGGTCTAATACATTCAAAATATATTAAAATGACGCGTACTTTATAAGGGGCCTTATATGGGGGCTATACCAAAACGTGGACCTATATAACCCAACTTTGGTAGGAATGTTTTCTGGCCTCTGAAGACACAAAATATCAAATTACAACCAATTCTGTGGTCAAATGGGTCTAATACATTCAAAACATATTAAAATGACGCGTACTTTATATGGGGCCTTATATGGGGGCTATACCAAAACGTGGACCTATGTAACCCAACTTTGGTAGGAATATTTTTTTGCCTCTGGAGACACAAAGTACCAAATTACAACCAATTCGGAGGTAAAATGGGCCAAATATCTTAAAAATTCCTTAAAACGACGACGCGTCACGCGTCATTTTGTATGGGGGCTATACGAACGCGTGGACCTACATAGCCCGCTTTCAATACCAAAAGTCCTACGTAAATATAACATATTTTCCCAAAATTTCATCAACCTACGTCAATCCGTTCGGACGCTAGAGTGATTTCCACAGACGGACAGACGGACAGACGGACGGACATCGCAATATCGATGTAGAATTGCACGCTGATCAAGAATATATATACTTTGTGGGGTCTACAATCATTATTTCGAGTAGTTACAAACGTAGTGACAAACTTAATATACCCCCATCCTATGGTGGAGGGTATAAAAAGTTCATATAAGCCAAAAAACTTAGTAAGGAAAGTCTGGTACCAATGTCTCCATATGACCCCTTATGAACTACTGACTCACTACCTCCGATGTCAACACATGGTTCCTCAGGAACTACTGACTTACTACTGACATACTAGTTCCAATGTCAGTATTGACTTTCGAATGACACGTTCATACAAAATGTCTATAGGAAATTACATTAGTTGTCTACAGTTTGTCAGTAGTACTGTTGACAATGTCAGTAGTAAGTCAGTATAGATTCACTATTGACATTTCCTACAGGGAAGTTTGAGTTTATGATGAAGAAGAAGCGTACAAACCAACGTGAAGATCAGATAATACTTAGCGGGTTAAATGGACTGAAACGTTTGTGTGAAATTGGTAAAAATTTTAATAACGTAGCGGTTAAACAACAGAAGTAGTAGTACTACATAAGTGGGTTTCATTACATTTTAGTTTGTGTGAACTAGATTTTCCTTTTCTGCTACAAAAATGTCTTTGTCATGCTAGATAATTTTTTGGTTTTGGTCATAAGTATTATACATTACATCTCTGATATTTGATTATTAAATTTTCACAATCATTGAAAAGAAGTTCCGTGGAGAGCGATTGTCCAGAGATAGTGGTATAGGATATTCCATGGTCGGCTCCGTCCGACTATAGACTTTTCTTACTTGTTTTGTGAGAAATGTATTATCATGACAATAAAAATGGTCAAACCTTATTGCACAAAGATTTACCGCAAGTATTAGAGCAGGTATAAGATGTTCACAGATTTAAAAACAATGGCCATTAGTACTGCTCTTCAAACTAATACGCCCAATATTAGCTAATAGCATATCACCGGCTTATTGTTTCTCAGCCTTGAAAAGAGTTCACAAAGTTCCCCATACACATAGACCAATCACATGCTTACATCTTCTAGGTCATGTTGCAGGTCGAATTTGGCTTTTACTTTCATTGCATTACAAAACTGTAGAAAAAATATTAAAATTTTACGGTACCAAGTTTGTGTCTTAAGTCTTTTGTTTTAAGTCTATTGTCATTTGTAAGTTAATGCAGTTTGGTTTTTTTTGGTTATAAATTGATTTATTAAAAAAACAATGTAAAAATATATTAAAAACACATTTAACCATAAAAAATCACAGTCTGTTTATTATTTTTTTGTCTTTGGTTGTAAATTGATTTATTCAAAAAACCATGTAAAAGTATATTAAAAATACATTTAACCATTAAATATCAAGTTGTTTAAAATATTTAAAAAAAATATTTCAAAGTCCCTGAGTTGCTTTATGTTCATGTCATGTCATTGAATGATCAATGTTGTTGTTACTTTTTTCAAATTAGCCTTTCAATTGTTTTTGAGGTCCACAACAGAAATATGCGCTATCTCAAAATGTTGATTTGCTTAAAAGGTATTGAAAACAAAATTGCCATTGAATTTTATAATTGTGTAGACAAAAAAAAGGAAGTGAATGTAAAATATGCCAACAAAGAAGAACAAGAAAAAGAAAACAAAACTCCCACCATGCCCATTTCAAAGATATGTATCAAAACAAATCCAGACATTGACCCAACAGTTTTAATGAATGTGTAACACAAATAGCCAACAAATGGACACATTAACGTCCATGGAGTAATTCATTTTGAAAGGGAGTGACCGAACAACCATTAAACAAATTTGTTTCCATGGTCTGTTTTTTACCTCACATCTACAAATAATTAATTTAACACTACAAATTGTAATAATTGATTTGTTGTTTTAAAGCAAAAAAAAAATAGTTCATTGAATATGAAAAACAACAGCTAACTTTATTACTTTGACCGGATTTATGGTTTGGGGCACAGACAGTAGCGAATTAAAGTAAACTTTGGTTTTTGCCCTAAACAAAAAAGTGTTTTAACTTTGTTTTTAAGATATAAAATTAAAAAAAAAACGGTCATTACATTTCAAAATATCACAAAGAAACCGAATGAAAGAACAACTAATTGAAATAATTTCCCAAGGTCAGATGTAATATAGAACAATACATTTGCTCATAAAAGCCAATTTTTTGTCCTAAAGATTTTCATTATTACAGGGATAAGGTATCCCATTGTCGACTTCGACTTGATGTATAATTTTGACCAAGTTTTCTTGTAGTCGAAATCCATTACCGTTCCAAATTCAATCAAGTGAAACGTAATCTTAAGTGAAGTGCGAAAACATTGATTTCGCTTGAAAAAAAAACAGAACTGTACAGCCTAAACAAATTCCTACATAAAACGTTTCACTTAATGTTTTAGAATGAACAATAATCGGTTCAAGGCTTTATAGGTTGGATTAGTTTATAGCAGTAGAAGCAATTTTAATGGTTATGAATTTTATTTACTGTGACGTATAATAAATTGTTATGGCTTAATATTCCGTTGAGTCATTTTTTGGTGTCTAAGCAAAAAAACAACAACAGTATATCATTTCAGTTCAATAAATGCTCTTTTCAAAAAACCATTGGCTATGCCTTGCTATGACGCCGTCCAACCAACATTTAACTGTCATGACATCAATTGCGTTTTTGGCTAAAGTCAAGACATTGTCTCTTTTTTTGTTGTTTTTTGCCAATTGAACCTTTCAAATTTGCATTTTTGATTGCTAAAAGTAATGCATTAAACGGATCTATAAGTCAACCCACACTTTTGTGTCTTGTAAAAATTTCAAATTCCATTGGATATGCAAATTTTTGTGATTGATGGTCGCGAAAGTGATATCGGGCATATGTTAATGGTTTCAAATGGAAATAAATGAAAGGAGGTGGAATGATTGAAAACTTATTTGCTATTGAGTGATAAGAGTGTTGTTGGTGAGGTTTTTTGTCTTCAAACAAATGATACCGAAGTTTGTCAAGGATTGTAAATTGAATTACCACAAATTTCCAAAAAAAATAAACATTTGCTATTAGCTCCATTTCGAACAAAATTTGCTGAGATTTTGAACATTCGTGTGGGTGGTACCCCAAAGAGTGGACCTACATATAGGGTCCACTTTTGAACATAAACTAAGTTTGGACAAAATATTTCAAAATGCAAAGTTTGAATCAAATCGGTTGATCTGTTTAGGAGATATCGTTAGTACCATTTTAGCGAATATTTTCGAACTTTTGTGGGGGATGTATTGGATGGAGTGGACCTATAAACATCATCTTCGAATTTCACCAAATTTCCAAGAAATATTACGATAAGCAAAGTTGGGATCAATACAGTATTCAGTTCGAGAGCTGTTATGCGCAATTTCGGGTCATTTTCTCAAGAAGTATGAACTTGCCACTCAAAAAAATGTGTACCATTGTAATAAGGGTCGTGAGTGCAACGTCTTGCAAGAAAAATCAAAACTATTTGAGAGGAGGTCTTAAACTGAACTTTTCCGAAATTCTGTATGAGAGGCACCCGAAGGAGTTGTCTCTCTGAAATATTTTTTTATAATATTTTAAACAACGTAATATTTGATGGTTAAATGCATTTTTAATATATTTTTACATGGGGTTTCGAATAAATCAATGTACAATCAAAGAAAAAAGAAACAGACTGTGATATTTGATGGTTAAATGTGTTTTTAATATATTTTTACATTGTTTTTTAATAAATCAATTTACAACCAAAGAAAAGCCAAACTGCATTAACTTACAAATGACAATAGACTTAAAACAAACGACTTAAGACACAAACTTGATACCTTAAAATTTGAATATTATTTTTCTTTAGTTTTGTAATGCAATGAAAGTAAAATCCAAATTCGACCTGAAACAACAACAACTTAGTTTAAGTTCGAAGAAGGGCTATATCGGTCCACTCCTTCCGGTACCTCCCCCACAATAGTTCGAAAATATTAGGAAAACTTTTGCGCACGATAAGTCTTAATGGGAGTAACCGATTTGGTCCATACTGTGCCCATCGTAAAATGTGTACCAGACTTAGGTAATAATTCAATATGGACTCAATCGGACCACTCCTTCGGGTACCTCCAACACAAAATTTCGGAAAAGTTCAGTTTAGGCCCATCTCTCGAATCGCTCCGATTTTTGTTTTAGCAACATGTATTCACTGCCCTCCATACGACGGTACAAGTTTCATTAGGGGCAAGTTCATACTTCCTGAGAAAATAGCCTGAAAGTTACAAAAAATCCCTATGACACCGTGTGTAGTGGTTGGAGCGCAAGATAAATCTCGAACGGATCTGCCGATTCGGTCCAAAATATCGCCTTCGTAATATTTTGTCCAAACATAGTTTAAGTTCGAAGATAAGCCATATCGGTCCACTCCTTCAGGTACCTCCCCCACAAAAGATCAAACATGTTCGGAAAATTGTGCAGACGATAACTCTTGAAAGGAGTGACCGATGTAATCCATACTTTGCACATCTTAGTATATCTACCAGGTATAGATCAGGTTCGAATATGGACTATATTTGTCCACTCCTTCTTGTATCTCTCACACAACATTTCGAATAAGTTCACATTAAGGCCTGCTCTCGAATCACTTTGATTTTTGTTGAAGCGATTTGCATTCGCTACCTCCATTACGACGGTAAAAGTTATTTCAGGGGCAAGTCCATATTTCTTAGGAAAACAGCCCTAAAAGTGTAAAAATTTCTATGTCACCATATGTGGCGGTCGGAGAGCACGACAACTCTCGAACTGTTGATTTCGTCCAACATTTGGTTTTCGTCATATTATATCCAAACTTAATTTGATGGTCCGCAACTTCCGATACTTCTCCCCAATATTTAAAAAATTTCACTAAAATGCTAGGAATGGGGAACTATCACTTGAATGGGGAACCAGTTTGGTCCAAACTTTGGATCTCCTAATATTTTGTCAAATATTTGTTTAAATTCTAAAATGACCCATATCGTTCCTCCCGAAGGGTACCTCCTACTCAAAACATTCGTGTCCTGGTGCAGTTAATTCCTAATCCACATTTTTGTCGGCAAGTTCAAATGTCCAAAAAGGGCCACAAAATTCTGAAGAGACCTTAAATACATTCGATCTGTCCGTAGGTGAAAGTTTCACTTCACATTAGCTGAGGGTATATATCTGTCGGCAAAGCCGACTGACACTTTTTTACTTGTTTATCTTTAACTTTTTAGTAAATACATTTTTTTGACCACTGAGAACAAAATTATAGTTAATTTAGGATGACATTTTAGATAAAAACTTTAAAATGCTTGAAATCGTGTAGTACCGTTATATAAAGGCTATACCAAAACCTGGACTTATTTCAACACCTGGACTTAATTGTGTACCGTTGGGGACTCCAAATGCCAATTTACAGCCAATTCGGCCAAAAAATGGAGATAAAATCCTCATAATACTCGAAATCGGGTGGTACCGCTATAGGGGGGACCCATGTTCACAATTTTTGGTGGGTAAATGTCTGTATCATTGGAAATCCCAAATACCAAATGACAGCTAATTCGGGCAAAAATGGAGATAAAATCCTCAAAATACCTGAAATTGGGTGGTACCGCTATATTGGGGGCTATAGGAAAAAATGGGCAGATATTAATGTACGAGGGCAGTTCAGAAACTTCTTAGCCTAGCACAAAAAGCGCGGTATAAACAGAAAAAAGTTAAGTGTTTTGGAAACTTCCATCTCTGTTATGAACACATGTTAAATTTTGTTTTGATCTGATCTTTGTTTAGAAATGCGTGCTGTCATTAAATATTTCCTAAAAAAAGGTTTATCGGGACAAGAAATTCATAGTGATATGGTGAATGTGTTAGGTGAAAGTGCTCCTTCATATGCAACAGTAAAAAATTTTAAGCGTCGTTTCATAACTGTTGATGAGACATGGATCCACCACTATACTCCAGAGACTAAAGAACAATCCAAACAATGGACTGAAGCTGAAGGAATTTCCCCAAAGAAGGCAAAAACAATTCAATCGGCTGGTAAGGTTATGGCAACGGTTTTTGGGGCTCAAAGGTATTTTATTGATTGACTATCTGCAAAAGGGTAAAATATTAAATTCAGAGTACTATTGTAACCTTTTGGATCAATTAAATGTACAAATTCGAGAAAAACGTCCTGGCTTACAACACAAAAAAAAAATTCATCAAGACAACGCACCAGCGTACAAGAGTGTTTTAACAATGGCTAAAATCACCGAATTAAAGTACGAGTTGGTTGACCACCCACCTTATTCTCCTGATTTAGCTCCCAATGACTTTTACTTGTTCCCAAATCTAAAAAAATTCCTTGCTGGCAAGCGTTTTACTTCAAATGAAGATGCAATTACAGTTGTAATCCACTATTTTGAAGACCTTGAGGAAAACTATTTTAATCAAGGGATAGAATTGCTAGAAAAGCGTTGGACTAAGTGTATTGAAGTTTCAGGAGATTATATTGAAAAATAAAAATATTTTTGAAAAACTAACTATTCTCTTTCATTGATAGGCTAAGAAGTTTCCGAACCGCCCTCGTATTGTCATCCAAATCTGAAAAGTGTGCAAAGTTTCAGTTCGATTGGTCAACTGGAACTGAGTTAAAATGAGTAATTAGATTTGTACTAAATCGGGTGGTACCGCTATATGGGGGCTATAGGAAAAATGGACCCATATTGGATTTGGTTTCATATTCATGTATTGTCATCCAAATCTGAAAAGTGTGCAAAGTTTTAGTCCGATTGGTCAACTGCAACTGTGTCAAAATTGAGTTACCTGATTTGAAATGCAATTTAAATAAAACACCGTTAAAACACTATAAAAATGGACCAATATTGGTTTTGATTCCATATTCATGTATTGTCATCTAAATCTGAAAAGTGTGCAAAGTTTCAGTTCGATTGGTCAACTGAAACTGTGTTAAAAATGAGTTACCAGATTTGAACTAAACGGACACCAAAGCAAGTGAAATAAAACACTGTAATAATAAAAACTTTTAAAGTTTTTATTTTTCAGAACTTTTGACAATTTTTTGAAGTCACTGTAAGTAGATATTTAACTAAAAACAGGGTATAGGGGCAAAACATTTTATACCCTACACCACTATGTGGGGAGGGTATTATAAGTTGGTTTTGGCCAAAAAGTTTGTAACGCATCGAAATAATGGTCGTAGACCCATACTTATATATATCAAAATGAATGTCTCGACGAGCTGAGTCGATCTGGCTATGTGTGTCCGTCCGTCAGTCCGTCCGTCCGTCCGTCTGTCCGTCTGTCCATCTAAACCTTGTAATCACGCTACAGGTCGCAATTTTGATCGGATCGTCACCAAATTTTGGGTGTTGATGAGGGTCCCGGAGGGGAAGAAGCCTATTGATTTTGGTGATGCTCGGATAATATTTAGGGCTCGGAATGGGCAAAAAACTTTTTTGGAGAAAAAGTCAACGTTTTTTTCCATAGCGAATATCTGCGCATCTACAACGGGTATATCAAAAGCAAAACCTGCTATAGAAAGTAGAAAATATCACCTTTCTAACGACGTAAAGTAGGTTTTCGTAGGTGATCAAACAACGAAGATATCACAATTGTCGCAAATAGAACCCAACTTTTAAATTTTGCGATTTTAATCATAATGACAAATATCACAGCTTTGGCTGGGGAGCTTCCAAAAGCAAAGCCAAACTTTGAAAGTATAATATCCCAGTTTTACAATGTTGCAAAGTAGGTTGGCGTAGGTGGCCAAATAATGGAGATATAATACATCCCATTTTTCATTTTTTCCCGAAATCGCTCTACAGGTCGCAATTTTGATCGGATCGTCACCAAATTTTGGGTGTTAATGAGGGTTCCGGAGGGAAAAAAGCCTATTAATTTTGGTGATGCTCGGATAATATTTAGCGCTCGGAATGGGCAAAAAACTTATTTGGAGAAAAAGTCAATGTTTTTTTCCAATGCGAATATCTGCGCATCTACAACGGGTATATCAAAAGCAAAACCTGCTAAGGAAAGTAGAAAATATCACATTTCTAACGACGTAAAGTAGGTTTTCGTAGATGGTCAAACAACGAAAATATCACAATAGTCGCAAATACAACCCAACTTTTCAATTTTGCGATTTTAATCATAATGACGAATATCACAGAATTTGATGGGGACTTTCCAAAAGCCAAGCCTGAGTATGAAAGTAGAAAATCCCATCTTTACAATGATGCAAAGTAGGTTGGCGTAGGTGGCCAAATAACGGAGGCATAGCAACCGTCGGTAATGCATCCCATTTTCCGATTTTTTTGTAATCACGCTACAGGTTGCAATTTTGATCGGATCGTCACGAAATTTTGGAAGTTAATGGGTGACCCACAGAGGAAAAAGCCTACTGAGTTTGATGATGGCCGGATAATATTAAGGGTCGGAATGGGCAATAACCTATTTGGAGAAAAGGTCAACGTTGTATTTCAAAGTCAATGTCTCTGTTTCTTTAAGAGGTATATCAAAAGCAAATCATGGCACGGAAAGTAGAAAATATCACCTCTACAACGAGTAAAGTATGTTGTCGTAGGTGGTCAAACAACAGAGATATCGCAATAGTCGGTAATACTTTCCATTTTCCGATTTTTTTGTAATCACGCTACATGTCGCAATTTTGATCGGATCGCCACGAATTTTTTGGGAGTTGATGTGTGTCCCACAGGGGAAGAAGATTATTAAGTTTAGTGATGGTCGGATAATATTCAGGAGTCGAAATAAGCAAAAAGCTTATGTGGAGGAAAGTCAAAGTTTTTTCTTATCTCCGATTCTGGTAGGGGTATTCCAAAAGGAAAGCCCGTCAATGGAAGAAGAAAAGATCTCCTTTATATTGATGCAAAGTATGTTGGCGTAAGTGGGCAAACAACCGAGATATCCCAAAAGTCAGTAATATATTCAATTTTTCCATTTTTGTAATCACGCTACAGGTTGGAATTTTGATCGGATAGTCACGGATTTTTTGGGGGTTGATGGTGGCATCACAGAAGAAAAAGCCTATTGATTTTGGTGATAGTCGGATAATATTTAGGGGTCGGAATGGGGAAAAACGTATGTGGAGTCAAATTCAAAGTTTTATTCTTTGTGAATACATCGGCTTCTAGTAGGGGTATTCCAACGGTAAAGCCTGTTAATGGAAGAATAAAATATAACCTTTACATTGGAGTAATGTAGGTAGGTGGCCAAACAAGGGAAATACCACAATAGTGGGTAATGCATCCAATTCTTCCTTTTTTTGCAATTGCGTTACAGGTCGCAATTTTGATCGGATGGTCACGAAATTTTGGTTGCTTATGGGGGTCTCAGAGAGAAAAAGGGAATATTATGATTGGTGGTAGTCGGACTATATTCCCTAAATGAAATGTTTACCAGTGAAAAGCTTATGCAGAGGGGTAGTGGTGTAGGGTATCACATGGTCGGCCCAGTCCCGACTATAGCCTTTGCTCACTTGTTGTCAATGTGGTTTGTGTGGAAACTTTTTTATAATAAAATGATATTTTAAGCATTTGCATGCAAAAGTTCATTTATTCTCACTATAAAAAATCAAATTTGACAAAAATTTCCAAAAAGTCATAACCCTAGAGAATATACCCTCGTTAGCATAAATGCTGAGGATTATAGCCTGCCTGAGCCACTTTAGAAGATTCTCGACGTGTATGTTAGCTGCATAAGCATGTAGCATGTGGCTATTTATGTACATTATGTCATTTCTTTTGACGTTTGCATAAAATATAACCTCTTCAAACAGAATGTTAAACAGATCACACGAAAACTGTCTCTTTATCTGAAACCTCTTTTGGAACTAAACTGGTCGGAGAGGTTCTTCCCTATTTTAACGGAGGACCTGGTATCAACTTACAATGCCGAATCGATTAAAATATAGAAAGTGTCTATCTACATCTCTTGAGTTTACCGCAGCTCTAAAGCAGCACTGATATAACCCAATTATGTCATAGATTTCACTGACATTATCTTATAAGAAATAAGGAGCGGACTTATGTCACTATAGTTAGAGCCCACAGTCGTATCTGTTTTCTTGTGGATGGGACACAGGATGCTCAGGTTCCAATCGCCGGGTTCGCGTTCATCCTGCCAGATGGTGGTTTCTAGCTTATGTATACACCTTTTCAGCGTGTCGCCTCCGGTTTTGAACAACTCGGTTTGTAGGCCATCGGCTCCTGTTCCCTTATTATGCTTCATCCGGGTTATAGGCGTCTTTACCTCATCCTGGCTGAGCGGTATGCACTAAATACCATCTTCTGGGATTGGATCTGTGGTATCTTCGTCGTATTTGTTAATATTGAACACCAACAATTTGCAAAAATGTTTTTTTCATATTATGAGCACACTATCTGTACCTGTTACCAAATCACCTTGGTGATCTCTACGGGAGGATACGCCTGTAGCTATTTCCTATTAAAGCTATGGGTCCGTGTTAGCATATCGTCACCAAAAATGCCCGAAGACGAAACCCACACGCAAATCGAAATTTGTTTTTTTAATGGGATCTGATACATAAAGTTAAAATACATGCTCTGGCAAAATTTCAAGCTTCTACGTTCAAAATCAACGATCCTATTCAAGAAATGGCTTTTCGGAAAATGGGATAATATTGCAGACGGATCCCAAAACCAAGCGTTTCCGCTGTTTTGGTTTCATTTATTACTCCCATTTGTATAGGATTGATAATATCCCGAATACTCGCCCTCATAAGAATTATATTCCATAAAACAGATTTTCATTTTATAACGTTTTTTGCTTCTCCTGTAAAGTTTTGATTTTGCGGGTTACGTTTTCGGGCATTTATGGTGACGATATTTAGGTCCAACTACTGTTACTGACTTTTTTGCAGTCAGAGGTTTGGAGTATTATTATGAAGTCCAATTGATTATTTTTGCTTTTTTCTTTCTTCAAATTGTGAGCTTAAATATTTTAATCTCTTAGTTCATATATTTTCGATATTTTCCACGTTGCACTAGCAATAAATCTCTATTCTAAAATATCATCTTAACTAAACGATTTACTGTTTTAATTTAATACTCAAAGGTAATATTATTTACATAAAATCGATTTAAAAGTTTTAATTTTAATACAGTTACTCATATATAAATAGTAGGAAATGTTATTGCAAGTTTGTTTGCTAAGTCTTTCATTGATAAGCAAATTCAAAAATGCATTAATAAGTCTATAGATTTTCATAACAATAACAACAAAAGTAAATTAATACATATTTTGTAATAATCCATTTCAAAGAATTAACTCAAATTAACAATTGTTATAAAGTCCGTTAATGATTTACTTCCCGCTGTGTTAAATCGCCACTCGATGTTTTATAAAAGGTGAACAACAGATTTTCAGTTTTCAAAACAAAAAAACGCATCTTGTTAATTCCACGAAATGTAATAGGCTCACAAAATAAAATTAGTCTTGTGTTGTTTACGAAATGCTGCGTGCATTCTTTACATCATCATAAATGATGTGATTTAATCAAAATCTAACTTTATCTTGCCATTAGGCAGACCTCCAACCATCTATCGTTCGATCTGTATTAAACATTCAAACGTCTTGGTAATGAATGAATTGTACGAAATATTAACTCCATTAAATCATATGTCAGTCATTAAGAGATATTTTCCCCCCAATCGCAGTTGGTTGTATCGACAGACAATCGTCACGGGCCATTGTTTTGGTTCATTTCAGTTCAGTTCACTTCACTATAGTATGACTGACTGTCTGTCTGTCTCCGCTTGTCTATAAATTGGCAGGCAACAATATGTTGTTGGTGTCCAACAACATACGTCTTTACACTTGGCTTTAATGTTTAGCTGTCGGCTAGTTAACTTAGCTTGGCTGACTGGTTGTTTGGCTATCATACTTTTTGGACAGGCTTACTTGTTCGGCAGCCAAAATGTTGTTCACGGTTAGTATTGTTTCGAAGCTGGTTTTTTTGTTGCTTCTATTGTTATTATTTAACTAAAATGTTGTTGTTATTCGCACAGCAACACCTCAGACATGTTGCATTCAATTCAATTAAACTCAATGTGATTTAGTGTTTTTTATTGCATTTAAATGTTATATTTCTATTTTATTTTGTAGCGTATATTTTTTTGTTTAGTCAAATGCAATAAATAATAAATCAAATAAACAAATTGTTAACTAAATTTAGTTTAAATATTAGGGTGTTTATTATACGAAGAACTTTATAGTCGAACATAAAATTAATTGCAAAAGTCGCCAAACTATCCCAAACTATTGTATTCCATTTTTTTAGTTTTTTATTACACTGTGCAACAAAATTCAATTTTTTTTCAAAATGATGGGAAAAAGCGAATAGATTATGAAAGTAGAGATAAAAATATGAGGCAGTTGTATCGGCGTTTTTAAAGTTTACATCGTAAAGTAACCAAAGTAGGCGGGGTAAGTTCCGCCCATTTCTAGTTTTTTTTTTCGAAATATTTGAGTTAAAATATTATGGAATCCTTGCATTTTAGGTATATAGTGTCTGTGACAACTTTACAGAGGATGATATGGGCAATAGTTTTGTTAAAAATTGTAACCCTCTTGTGGTTTTTCCAAGGAGTCTTTTTGATCCTTTTTTCAAAAATCTTTCAAAAACTCCTTTAAAATGTGATAATATCGAATCCAAATATTCTACACAATTGTTCGTCATAAAATTTTACTATAGATCTCAGAAAACACCAAATTTGTAAATCTTATCTAATTGCCAGGAATCTCTAAAAATGAAAACACGTTTTAGGGTTAAAGTCGGACTTCTTCTGAGTTTATTCAAAATTGTCCCACAAAACATAATTTTAGAGAGATGACATCAAAGACAAAAATATTCTTCGTCAAATTTTACTATGGGTCACCAAAGAAATGAAATGTCTACTTGTATTATATATCATGAAAATATCACACGGTGCGCCTTAACTAATTTTAAATGGAAGGTACTTACACCTGGGAAGTTTTTGCAGGTTCTGAAACTACAATGCTCATAGATGAGATATATCAAGAAACAAAAAAATCGCAGGAGGGATTTTCAAATAAATCGCGATTTAAGTTCATATTTTTAGGGGTTCTTTGGGTTTTTACGAATTTGCTTGGAAACCGCGAGTCCTATGTAAATGGGTCTAAAGAACATGTTATAGCTGTGAAAATTCTTCACAAGATTTTTATGACGTTTTCGTAGGTTTTACCATTTTCGAGATAAAGAAGTTCAAATTGAGATAATGCACTGACTGTATCGCCTCCTTATAAAACATCATCATCAATCATTAACAACAATTATCTATACAATTGTAGTTTCAGAATCTGCAAAAACTTCCCAGGTGTAAGCACCTTCCATTTAAATTTGGTTAAGGCACACCGTGATCAGTATCAATTTTGCTGAAAAAACATGAAAATATTTCCCAATTTTTTTTATGAAAGTAATATGAAACTTGGTGCCATCAGAAGAAACCATATATCTAGGTATACTATTTCCTTAAGAAAATTTGATTACAAATTTATATATATTATGTTGAAATTATTTGCTTTAATTTTGGACTGTTAATTTTACATAATTCCATACTGGATCAAAATCTAGCAAAATCCTTCAGTTTTTGGGAATCTTGTTATAGAAAGACATGTTCGAAATTATATTTTACTATGAACCTCAGAATAAAAGAAGGGATATAACACTGTTTCTCATATATTTTTAATCCAAAAATAAGCATTCTTGTAAGTATTTTTAAATAAGAACAATTGTGAAGATAATGTGAAGTAATCATGTTCACGGTTAGTCAGTGTAAAATAAACAAAAAATTCTGTGTTTTCCTTTCCTGGATAATAAAGGTTTATGGATAAACGATTCCCGGATAATAGAAGTTCCAGTGTATTTGCTTCCCTTAGAAAACAATATATCGCTGTTGTCACGATCACAGCAATGACCTTAAACTGTTTTATGGAGAAGATACCAGAAGTAATGGTTCGACATAATCTATCTTCCAACCTGGTATAAACTGGTTGCCAATCTTTCGATAGCAATCGTGCCCACCTAGATGGTCCCCTACAGAACAATTGTCCTATAAGCCAAACTTAGAAAAGATTTTCGTACTCTCTATTTTCACTCCACTATCAATCTCAATTTTGAATATAGTTATATTTAATATCCTCTTCCACTTGTTTACTCCATCGAAGACTTATGCTTTCTATGTACCGTCATGCGTTTCGTATTCATGTGCCTTATTAGGGAGTTCCTCATCGCTCATTCTCATGTGGGCCATCCACAGTGTCACGATCGTGGCCAAAAATGTTAAAAACTAAATACTTCGTTGAACAACTTTATTGATGGGGTGTTATAGAAAACATATTAATTAAGAAGAATCTGAATTATGGTACTGATACGTAAAGTAGTTTTTGCTATATGAGGATTTAAATCCGACAATTTTAGTTAATACGTATTTTTGTGTTTTTTTTTTTCTAAAATTAATAAATTTTATTATGCGTTAATATTTAAAATTTAAAAGTAACGATCGCTGCAAAAATGGTTCCTAAGTTCTCTTGGGATGTAATAAACTTGGCTACACTTTTGTTTGCATGTAAATATTAATTATATGGTGTTTACATTTACCCAAACCTGTATTACTAACTTTATTAATTTTCTGAAGCAAATTTTAAATTGAGTGGAGTTGGAAAAAATTGGTATAAAAGGGTATATCAATATTTTTTGCTGTATGAGTAGTCAAAAGTGAGTACTTCAAATATATAAAGGTCCCAGCTGCAGAGGTTTGCAGACGAATGTGTCATTTCTCTTTTTCAGCGACCACCTCACTGATAGGATACCCCCTTTTTAACAAATCGTTATGCGGTTTTGCGGCTATAGCCAAGCGCGAAAACGAATGAACTAATAATCTTGCTTTAAAAAGAGAGAATTTTAAAAATATAATTTTTTAAAAAAATTGTGAACAGCGAAAATCAAAATTCGATTTTTTACAAAAAAATTACTGTTTTTTGACCACTAATCGGTCAAAAAAATTTTTTAAAGGAAATTTCTCATATATAAAGACAAGAGTTTGATATATTCAATATGTTCACAAACAATATGAAGACTAAACACCAAATTTCAGTCATATCGGGTGCATATTGAGGCCACAACACTCAAAATATCGAAAATGAGGAGGCACGGGGGGCTATAGGAAGACGAGGACCTATACCGACATATTTCTGGTGGAAGGTTATACATAAGTCCCCCAACGGAGACTTAATACCAATTTTCAGCCATTTCGGTGTGATAAACAGACTAAAACCTCCAAAATACCGAAAATCGGGAGGTACCGTTGTATGAGGGCTAAATCAAAACGTGGACCTAAGCCCACAATTCTCTGTTGAAATGTTTGATACCTCTGCCGAAGACTAACCACAATATTGGAATACTTTCGGTTGGTCATTGTGTCTAAAACATTCAAAATACTGAAAATCGGGGGGTACGGTTCTATGGGGGCTACATCAACGTGGACCTAACAACCCAATTTATTGTGCTAAATGCTGTAATTCAATAATAGGTTCGTGTTCCAAAATTGATGTACCTATGACAACTCCTTCTATTTTTGGCCACAGTTAATATGAACTCGCGACATTGTGTGGCCTGTCCAACTCAGTCATTGTAATTCGATACGTTTCACTATGCCTTTAGCTACCTCAATATTCTAGACACCACAATTGGTCCGAGTTGGTTTATAGACACATTGCATTATCGAATGCTGCTTTATTATCGGCAAAAAGATGATAAGTACCGATCTGCATCTCTTGTATGTTTTCCAGAATTTGCAGCAAATATGTGGTAAATGTTAGATTTGCCAGATCTTAACCCGACGAAATATTTCATTGACCATAGTCTTTAGACGTTCACACAATATTCCGGGCGATATTTTACAGACAAATTTTGTTTGAGCACGGGGCATAGGATGTTCACATTCCAATAATTGGATCACATTCCAATAATTCCTTGTTATTCTTCACTTATGTCCCTATATTTCTTTATTCTAATGTCGTCTCCAGTCTTGAACAGCTCGGCTGGTAAACCATCAGCTCATGCGCCCTTATTCTTCAACCGATTTAATGCTGTCTATATCTCATCCTGGCAGGAAGTTATACACATAACACCATCATCTGGGACATTGGATACCAACCATTTCGGAAAAATAGTTTTATTTATTGTTGTGTTATTAGGACGAAGGTCACGAAGCTCATGAAATATATCCTCGGTCTGCTCGTACCTTTATGATGAGACTGATGTTGACGAATTTAGTTTGTATTCCATCCCAAATCCACCGCTTGAAACTGGAGACCAAATGTTTCAACTTCTGATTAACTACAAATCCACAACCATATTCGTGCTTTAATGGAAGCTATAATACAGTGCGCAATCTTTAGGTGTTGTTGTGGTTCCAAGCCTTAGTTTTTTCGACGTAGCAGCGGAACCAAAAATTTAAATTCCCACCAAAAATTCGGATCTGTTAGTCATTATGTAAGCATTACAAAGTAAGGTTAACAAAAATAACTACTTCCATTACTCCTATTACTACCCAGCAAAATAAATTGGAAGTAGTGGAATGTGGACTAGTTCTTTCACGGCATGTTTTGTCACGACTCAAACAGAGTCGTGAAAAAGGCACTCCATTCCTCACATTTTAACTACATTTGGATACAATCCAAAGAATCACATCCACTTGTCACATTTTAAAAACATCCGGATGCAGTTCAACGGAGTCGTGAAAAAGGCACTCCAATTCCTCACAATTTAACAGCATCCGGATGCAGTCCAAACGGAGTCGTTCGCTACATTTAATTAGCAGTTGTTAGAGATCCCTACAAGTACATAAATCAGTTTGTACATCTCTACAGGCAGCGGCATACATTTTCCAAAAAGAGATAAGCGTGTTAACATTTCCAAAAATTGGTAATATATAATAAAAAATATTTAATTTGTGAACATTTTTCCGGTAACTCACTAGAAGAAAATTTTCCAATGGAGTGCTGTTGGAGTTCATGTCGAAATCTTAACTGGTGATGGGAAGACAATATCAAACTCATTTAGCAGATGAAACAAGAACAGTTCAGCTTGGATTTAATGGAGAGCGGAGGAAACAAGTATGGTTGCGATTGAATTCAACGGATAATTTTCATAATTTGTGTTTATGTAATAAAGTTCTTAATATTTTTGTTTTACACAAATAATAAATGCATTTTATTTGTTCTGGGATATTTTGTAATGACTTGCACACATTCCGCAGAATGTATCAAAACACGTGCTTTGGACTGCATCCCATTCTACCCCCAAAGGGTTAGTTAAAATGCAATGCCAAAGGGTCAGTTATAATGCAGTGCCAGAGGGACAGTTAAAATGCAGTGCAATGGAGTGCATCTTTCAGTAGTCACGCTCTTGTAAAAATCATGAGTGAAAATGCATAATTTGATGCACTTCTAAATCACTTGTACATATGATTTAACTGCCTCTTTGGAGGCAAACTTTTTGCTGGGTATGTTATGAGAACAGTGACACAGAGCGTGTGTGTCCGACTACAAACCAGAGGGTTGTGTGTTAAACGCTCACCGGCTAATTTTTGTTAAAAAAAAAAAAAAACAAAGAACAACAGGTGGTGCATATGAACGCGTTTAAAAACCCCTTAAAGTTCGCATGGTCAAATCCAGCAGACAGCGAAATAAAATAAAAATATGAAGTGTGTTGAAGTTTAAAACAAATTCTACCTCTCAACTGTTTTAAAAATATACATTTTTAAGCTTATGTTACAACTTCTAGTGGCCACAGAATAACCAGTTATTCTAGGGTTCATAGAATAACTAGTAGTTAAATGCGACATGTCCATCTTAAAATAATGGGTTAGTATGGAGTTTTATTTTTTCGTCGGGTTTTGTCAAAATTGTTGTTGTAATGAGTATTGTGAGAACTCTCCGACATAAAGTTTACAATTTATCAGCGGTCTCATAGGTATCATCTTGTTCTTGATCCTTATTTAATTAATTTGAACTTTTGGGCGGGTGGTTCCGCAACAATTGGACCAAAGTTACGTCATATTCAAATATGGACTAGAATATGACGTAACTTTGGAAGAACAATGTGTAATGATTGGACATTTAGAATTCCCAAACAAAACATTATATCGCTGTTAACAGAACCACAAGAAGTACTTTCGATAAAATAAATTTGCAAACGATACTTGAACTTTTGTGAAGGAGATACCCGAGGATATTTTCCAATAGGGACCTCTTGCGAACTTCATGTACATTTGGAAGAAATCTTACGATGTGCTAGTTTCGGCCAAATCGGATGCTCAATTCTTATGTTTTCGTTATTATCAGTCATTTGAGTTGTTGCCGGCAGAGTTATTTAAAGCTTTTGGGGACATTATCTCAGGAAGTATGGACCTGCACACGAACAAATATACCGTCGTAGAAGAGGAAGCGAGCACAACCTTCTGAAAAAATAGCCTAACGATCCGAGAAGTGCACCCAAACGGCACTTTTGACAAAAATGTCAAAATTTTATGTGGGAGGTAGCCGAAGGAGTGGATCATATTTGAAAGTGATCTATTTCTGGAAGAAATATTACGATGTGCATAGATTGAACAATTTGGTTACTCTCACCGGGAGTAATCATGTGCACAATTTTAGCGACAAATTTAGAACTTTTGTTGGGTAGGTTCCAGAACGAGTCCATTTGGACACCATATTACGAGGTTCACAATTTGGACCAAATCGGTTGATCCGTTCGAGAGTTACGGGATCTCCTGCCAGGCGGCAGGAAACGGATTTTGTCCAAATATATTTGTGGTATAAAACCATTATTTTGATGTGACACAATTTGGTCGTATGAAAGTGCGTATATCCTCGTAATTCCTGGAAACAAAACGTTTCAACCGCTTAAGTTAAATTTGGAAGTAGAACTCTTGACCTTTCCAAAAGTATTGACATTTCAAGACACATTTAAGGACCAATCTGATACACAAAGAAAATGGAAAATGCAGGGTATCACATGGTAGGCCCTGACCGAATATAGCAACATCACTCACATTTTTAAAAGTGATTTAATTCCTCTGTACATTTATTGGATATTTGCACTATTTGTGCTAACGAGTGTATATACACTTTCATACGGGCAAAATGTGCCCCATCGAAATAATGGTTTTAGACCACAAGTATGTTTAGATGAAACCCGTTTCAGGCTGGCTGGAGCGCACGATAACTCTCGAACGGATTAACCGATATGGCCCAAAATTTGGCGTTGAAAATATTTTGTCCAAAATTACCTTATGTTCGAAAATGGGGCAAATCGGTCTACTCCCTCGGGTACCTCTAAATATAGTACCACAGATAAAGTTCGAATACCTCCCACACAAAATTTCTGAAAAGTGCAGTTTAACACCACCTCTCGAATCAATTTGATTTTTGTTGTAACAACTAAAATTCGATACCGTCATTACGACGGTACAAGTTTTTTCAGGTGCAAGTCCATACTTCCTAGAAAATGGCCTGAAAACTGTAAAAACCTGCTCTTGAACTGATAAGCGGACTCGATCCAAAATTTGGCAATCGTAATATTTTGCCCAAAGTTAAATCAAGTCCCAAGATGGGCCTTTATGTTCCTGTAACCGATTCGGTCCATACTTTGGACATCGTAATATTTCTAAGGGGCATAAATCAGGTTAAAATATGGACTATATATGTCGTTTTGATTTTTCTTGTAACAGGTTGCACTTAAAGCAAGTTTTTTCAGTGGCAAGTCCATACTTATTGAGAAAATGACCCAAACACTTACAAAAACACTACGGCCAGCTAGTTTAGTAGATGGTGCGCACTACAATTTCCGAACCGGACCAACGCAATATTCCACATTTTGCATATCGTAATATTTTTTCGAATATTGGATGAAATTCGAAGATGCTGCTTTTAGGTCCACTCCTGCCGGACCCTCCCCCACGAAAGTTCGAAAATATTTACTAAAATGGTGCGCGCGATATCTCATAAACAGATTTGGTCCAAGCTTTGGATCTACTTTGGATCTCGAAATGTTTTGTCAAATGTGGGCCCCATCGGTCCATTCCTTAGGGTACCAACTTTTTGTTTCAGTGCGGTAAAGGGTCTTTGCGCAAGTAGCCCTGTAGAATTTCTCTTTTTTTTTTTGAAAATTGTACATAATTTTGGTGAAAATGTTGAGACTAAAAAACGAATCCTACAAATTTGTATGTACATCGACTTGGATTTTAATATAAGGTATATTATAGGGTAATCTATCCAATATCAAAATCAGGCCCGGCTTTCATCAATTTTTGTAGGATTTGGCTTTTAGTCACAAAAATTTTTTCATCGAATTAAAATAATTGTGGTCTGCAGAGTGACTTTCTGAAAATTCGCATTTGGCCCACATACAAAGTACTATGTCCCAATTTACATTAGGCGAGTTTACTTGCGGCAATTGTCAGTTTGTAGGTGAGAGAGGGGGCTGAGAGGCAAAGGGTTACCATATGCCTCACCTCTTTCTCCATCGAACTGACAATTGCCGCAAGTAAACTCGCCTAATGTAAATTGGGACTATGGAAATAAAAATCGGGCAAGGGGCACGGGTTTTCGTTAACCTTAAAATTTATTTTGAAATGTCCCTACTGACTCTTGCAATCATTGCATAAATTCGCTGACGTAACGTTTCAATGGTGTTCGATATTATAATTATTTTATCCACACCCCTTTAATTTCCACCTAATATGCCTTTTTTGTTTTGCACTCTTTTGTTTTGGTTAATTGATACAGTATTATTGCCAATTGTCGATATTTATTTCTTTTTATTATTTCGTTGAAATATTTCATTCGTGCTTTTTATTTTTGTTAGCAAATTCTTTTAGTCCATTAAAGACCACTTAACGTGTCTGGTGGCAGTACCCCATTATGGTGTGGCTTGTTAGTAATTTACCAGACAATTCCAGTTAGACAAATAAATTTGACAGTTAAACTGCAACTATTTGCAATATAAATCACTTTAATTTGTTTTGGCAAAATATTTCTTAATTTTTGCAGTAAATTATCCGACAATGTATGGAAGCCAGCTAGCAGGTGTTTTACATGGCAACACCATTCATTCATTAAACCAAAAAAATTTTGCAAATATTCAAATTCAAATGATTTACAAATTGAGGAAATTGATGAATAAACTCATCATTATCATTGTCGTAATTATTATCTATTCGATAATACAAACAGAAGTTGTTTCTGTTGTTTTTGTTGGTGTTCCTCTTCTTACACAGGTGATTTATCAAATTAAGGAAGTTTGTAAAAAACGTTTTTCTGTGTTTTTCTTCTACACGAAAATTAAGACAATTGCCATGTACTTTCACCATAACCGGCTCGAGAGTCTGAGTATCTGTAACCCATAAATTTGTAAGGAATGCCATGTACCATTTGCTGGTGCTGTAATGAAATCCTTGATGTGTTTTTGTGTTGTGTAGTTTTTTTCTCCTCTTTTGCATTGTTGTTTATGCAGAGGTTAATCTTTGGGTTTTCATTGGAAAACTGTGTACAAAAGAAAAAACCTGTTGCTGTTGTTTTCTATTTGGTTACATAAAAATTAAATCAATAATGTTTTGTATTGTTGTTTTTTTTACAAAAGCCCAAAATGACAGACTGTCTTAGATAAAAATATGAAAATAGGAAGGCCGAAGTGAAAATTTTTAAGGCAAGGTCCATATATGTGTTATCCATGGGAGATTATATTTGATATAAAACAACATACGACGATCGTCGCGTTATGAAAATTTTAAGGCTATGAATGTCTCTTTTAAAGGAAATTTTAATGCTTTACTCTAAGACGTTCGAAATGCCTGCAAAAAAATTATCCAAATGCAGTACAAATTAGATGTAAAAAATACTATATCCACTTCGGAATGTTGTATATAAAATTCGCATCCTTTTAATACTTTCATATCGATCTGCTTACATAAAAAGGAGACAAAAAAACTAACACAATATTATTGATTCAACTAACAAGCAAAAAGTGTCAGTTGAGGCCAAACAAACTGTAAATCATTCCTTGATGAATGTTTGTGTTTTTTTTTTTTTTTTTGGAAATGTTTGATTTGCGTTTGTACGTCGTTTTTTTCTCATTATTTCACCGTTCATAAAATTCGAAGACAGCTTTGAAACAGGATAGCCATCAAGTTGTTTGCAAACAATAGCCATAACTCTTCTCATATTTTCTTGGCCATATTTGCTGAAAACAAACCACCACCTCTAGCTTAAGCTATTAACCAAATCGTTTCATTTTTTCGGCGGAATGTTATAAACTAGTCCAAATCAGTTGAATCTACACACAAAATTTGTTGTTTAATATAGACGAACAACCTGTTGCACACTTGCAATTAATATCAATTAAAATATCTGTGAAAAATTAATGGGGAATATCAATAAGCATATCATGTCTTTATTAATATCCGCTCCAGAGATACAACACTACATGAGCAAATTTTTCGTTTTATGTGATTTATTTTGTTTATACACGATAAGAAATGTGTGGTTTGCGCAACCGCATTATTAATTTATTTATGTAGCTCAGTGGCAGGATTAATAGACTACAAATGATGGAAGATGTTTAACAGTTTGTGTTGACATATTAAACATAAACATGAATTATAACAAATTGTGGGAAATGTGCATATTTAAATCGGAAGAGAGTCAATGAGAGTATTGCTTGCTCAAGCAACATTTTATAATAATAAATTTTTATACCCTCAGCCTTTAGGCTAAAGAGGGTATTTACACTTTGATACGACCAAAAATGTGCCTCATCGAAATAATGGTTTTAGACCCCAAGTATGTTTGTACGATATCCGTTTCAGACAATTTTGAGTTGATCTAGCAATGTCCGTCCGTCTGTCTGTCTGGCTGGCTGGTGCGCACGATAACTCTCGAACGGATCAATCGATTCGGTTCAAATTTTGGGTATCGAAATATTTTGACCAGATTCGATTTAAGTTCGAAGATGGGCCAAATAGGTTCACTCCTTCAGGTACCTCCCCCACAAATGTTCAAAAATTGTCGCAAAACTTGTGCGCACGATAACTTTTGTATGGAATAACCGATTTGTTCCATATTTTGCACATCGTGTAATTTCTACCAAACTTAGATGAGGTTCCAATATGGACTCAATCGGTCCACTCCTTCGGGTACCTCCCACACAAAATTTCGGAAAAGTTCAGTTTAGGACCTGGTCTCGAATTGCTTTGATTTTTGCTTACGCAGGTTGTATTCGCTGTCCTTTATATGAAGCTGTAAGTTTCATTAGGAGCAAGTCCATACTTCCTGAGAAAATAGCCTGAAAGTTACAAAAAACCCTATGACACCGTGTGTAGTGGTTGGAGCGCAAGATAACTCTCAAACGGATCTGTCGATTCGGTCCAAAATTTGGCTTTCGTAATATTTTGTACAAACTTAGATCAAGTTCAGAGATGGATTATATCGGTCCACTCCTTCCGGTACCTCCCCCACAAAAGTTCGAAAATGTTCGGAAAATGTGTGCGTACGATAACTCTTGAAGGAAGTAACCGATTTGGTTCATACTTTGCACATTATGAAATTTCTACCAGACTTAGATGAGGTTCCAATATGGACTCAATCCGTAAACTCCTTCGAGTACCTCCCACACCAAACTTCGGAAAAGTTTAGTTTAGGACCTGCTCTCGAATCGCCTTGGTTTTTGTTGTAACATCTTGTATTCACTGTCCCCTATACGAAGGTACAAGTTTCCTCAGGGGCAAGTCCATACTTCCTAAAAAATAGCCTGAAAGTTGAAAAACAAACCCTATGACACCATGCTTATGGGTGGAAGCGCAAGATAATTCTCGAACGGAAATGCCGATTCCGGCCAAAATTTGGCCTTCGTAATATTGTTTCTAAACTTAGTTTAAGTTCGTAGATAAGCCATATCGGTCCACTCCTTCAGGTACCTACTCCACAAAAGTTCAAAAATATTCTGACAAATTGTGCGCACGATAACTCTTGATGGGAGTGACCAATTTGGTCCATACTTTACACATTATCATAATATCTACCAGATATAGATCAGGTTCGAATATGGACCATATTTGTCCACTCCATCCCGTACCTTCCACACATTAAATCACTTCGATTTTTGTTGAAGCAACTTACATTCGCTGCCTCAATTACGATGGTAAAAGTTGTTTCAGGGGCAAGTCCATACTTCTTGGAAAAACAGCCCGAAGGGTGCAAAAACCCCCTATGGCACCCCCATGGTCTACGTCGGTCCATTCCTTTAAGTACCTTTTCCGCAAAATTTTTGAACTTTAATCCTAATCAACATTTTTGTCGGTTCATACGACCAAAATTTTGAAACCCCCCAAAATACATACGTTTTTTGTGAAAAAAGTGTTTTAATATGCACAGGCTGAGGGTATATCTCTTTCGGCAAAGCCGACTGATACTTTTTTACTTGTTTATTTATGTAGCTCGGTGGCAGCATTAATGGACTACAAATGATGGAAGATGTTTAACAGTTTGTGTTGACATATTAAACATAAACATGAATTATAACATATTGTGGGAAATGTGCATATTTAAATCGGAAGAGAGTCAATGCTTGTTCAAGCAACATTTTATAATAAAAAAATTTTACGACCCAAAATGTGATATGGAGTCGAAATTAGCTCCAATACATTTTGTTACGTTTTATAACCTTTAGGCTAAAATGTGTGTCATCGAAATAAAGACTCCAAGTATGTTTGGGCGCAATATGTTCCAGACAATTTGGAGTCAACGCACAATAATTCAAGAACGGATTAACCGATTTGGTCTAAACTTAGTTTTAGTTTGAATATGGGTTATTTCGGCCAACTTCTTCCGGTACCTCCCCAACAAAAGTTCAAACATTTGGACTTAAGAACAGGTTGAGGCCTGTTCGCAAAAACTTGATTTCCGATAGTTCCCTCGGTAGTTATTAAAACAATAATGTCTCGGGAAAAACAATTATATCACAGACTGTGTTAATATATGTCTGTCGGTAAAAACCGTTCCGACTGAATTTCTTCGGTATAGGTCCATATTTCGATATATCCCCCATAGAACGGTACCTCCCGAATTTCGGTATTTTGAGGGTTAGTGGGATTTAGTCTTCTTCATAAACGAAAGGAAACTAATTGTTCCATTTTACTTCAATGCAACTCCTGGTAGAGGGTATAAGAAGCTCGGCCAGGCCAAACTCAACACCGTTGTCAATTGTTTCAAACCGCTGAAGCTAGAATCTTCAAATTTTGGGTGTGGGTTGCTGTTGGTGTGTAGGGGTGAGATAAGGCTGGGTTTTCGGAATTCGACCTAGAAGGGTACTAAAAGGTACTAAATATGGTACCCTTTGTATTAGATAAACGGGAAATGCTAGAATTCTGAAATTTGGAATGAGAGTAAGAAAGATGTATCAAAGGTAGGGTTTTGGGTAGGGAGTTCCCGCACCGGGAATTCCCGGGAATTCTCGGTTTTTTGGTTACGGGATTTTCCCGAGAAACAAAATCATATTTCCCGGCAAATATCTTTTTACATTTATCACAACTAATATTGAATGAATGAATAAACTATGCCCATCACTTTTATACCATAGAATCAGAATTCGATTTTACTGAATCAATAAATTAGAAAAGATTTGGAAATAACTTTGATGTACAAAAGTGTTTTCAGTGAAAAAGTTATAAGAGCCGTACCAAAAACATGGACTATAACGACGGATTTTTATTCTGTTTTATTTAAGTGCGAAAGAATATTTTCTATTTTAAAGTCTCATTTTTATACCCTCAGCCATTGGGCTAAATAGGATCCGGCTTGCTGGCTGGTGCGATCAGGTCAAAAATTTGGCATTCGAGATTTTTTTCAAACTTAGTTTAAGTTCGAATATGGCCTACTACTTCCTGTTCCTTCCCCACAAAATTTCAACAATTATCGCACTTGTGCACGATAACTCTCGAAGAGAATAAACGAATCGGTCATAATTTTGCATATGGTAATATTAGTTCCAGGCATAGAACCGGTTCCACACAAAATTCGGAAAAGTGAAGTTTTAGAGCTCCTCTCGGATCGATTTGAAATTTTTTCAGCAGTTTGTCTCTACGACCCCTTTACGACGGTACAAATTTTTTTGGGGCAAGCCCATACGTCCTGAGACAATGTCTTAAAAGCTCCAAGAAACCTTGACGGCAACAACTAAAATGGAAATTTGGCAAGATAACTCCCGCAGGAAGTTTCTGATTGGTCCAAACTTTGCATATCGTATTATTTCATCTAGTCATGTATCAGGTTGGAATATGGACTATATCGGTCCAGCCCTTCGGGTACCTCCAACACAAAATTTAGGAAAAGTACAGGTTAATAGCTAGTCTCTAATCGTTTTGAAATTCTTTCCAAAAAGTTTTACTTGAAGGCTCTGTTACGACGGCGCAACTTTTGTTATGAGGGCAAGTCCACTCTTCCTAAGGTAAAAGCACAAAAAAACCTGCCGATACCAACTACATTGGGTAGTACGTAAGATAACCGTCGAAGGGAGAAATCTCCCACACTCTCTTTTAAATGTTTGGCAACATGTTTTGTGTGCGGCCCTAGTTAAGAAGTAGGTATTTGTTTCTTTAGGTCCGAGACTGAGGGTATATCTCAGTCGGCACAGCTGACTGATACGTTCTTACTTGTTTCAAGCAATCTTAAGCATAAGAATAAAACATACGATTTTCGAGGTCCATAAAATTGGAATTTCTGATCAATAACTTCATTGTGTGAGCAAATCACTTTCCATCGAGCGATTTCCGTAGCTTTGATGGAAATGGTCAGTGTGGGCAAAATCCGGGCAAAATGGTGCATTTTTCCATATTTTTTCATTTTTAATCGATAGAGCGAAAATGTGTCATCCATTTTTGAGCCCGCAACTCTTTGAAAATATTGTATTTCATATAAGTTACTATGGGAAGATAAAAAAACCACGGAAATATTGATCCACTCTCGTGTTTTAAAATTTTCCCGGGATATCCCGGATTCCCGGGAATGACGATTTTTTTTGATTCCCGTTTCCCGGGAATGATAAAAACCGGGGAAAACCCAAAACCCTAACCAAAGAATTTTTGAAAATTCGACCTGTAAGTGTACGAAAAGTTACTTAATTTGCTACCAATTGTATATTTTGTATATCTGTTACAATTTGTTATGGGAATCAAGGTTGGGAAGTGGAGTTGACATAAGGAAATTGTTTTAGAAATTCTTACTTATGTGTACGAAAAGTACTAAATGGTACTAACTTGAATTTGGGTGTACGAATAGAGCTGAAATCCTGACATTTCGAAGTAGGATTACTTTTGGAGTGTAGGATTGAGTTATGGAGGTGGTTTTGGAAATTCGTACTTAAGTCTACGAATAGTGCTAAATGGTACTAAATTTGGTACAAATTAGATTTGGATGAACGAACAGAGCTGGAAACCTGAAATTGGAAATTAAGATTGCCTTTGACGTAAGGGATTGAGATAAGTTTGGAAATTCGTACCTATGTGAACGAAAAGTACTAATTAGTACTAAATTTAGTACAATTTGGATTTGGGTTAACGGATAGAGCGGAAATCTTGAAATTTGGAATTATGATTACTTTTGGAGTGTAAGATTGGGTTATGGAGGAAGTTTTGGAAAATCGTACTTATGTGTAAGAATAGTACTGAGTGGTACTAAATTTAGTACAACTTGGATCTTGGAGAACAGATAAAGCTGGAATCCTGAAATTTGGAATTAAGATTATAGTTGGAGTGTAGGAGTAGTTTTTGTACTTATGAGTACTAAATGGTACTACATTTGGTACAATTTTAATTTGGCTGAACGGATAGAGTTGAAATCCTGAAATCTGGAAATAAGATTACTGCTGGAGTACAGGATGAAGGTAGTTTAGGAAATTCGTACTTATGTGTACAAAAAGTACTAAATGGTACTAAATTTTGTACAATTTGGAGTGTGAAGAACGGATGTAGGATTGAGATATTCAGGTAGTTTATGTACTTATGCGTACTAAATTGTACTAAATTTGGTACAATTTGAATTTGGGGGAACGGATAGGAATGAAATCCTGAAGTCTGGAATTAATATTACTGATAGAGTTGTACAATCTAGTTCATTTGAAAGATCTAGTTCAATAGTTCAGCTCTTTTAACTGAACTAGTTCAGTAATCTAGTTCATAGTTCACTATCCTGTTCATTCATTCGGATCATAATCGTTCAATCAAACGAATACATACACCAAATAGAAACAAACAATAGCAAAAATCTTATGTTATGTGTGTATGTAGAAACTGTCAATGCCAAAAAGCGCCTTGTGCGTTTCTTTTTATTTTTTTCTATCCAGAACAAGGCACATTCAATGTGGGAATATGTATGTGGATTTTTTTTGAAGAAATCTTCACTTTCGAACAGTTATTCATTGTACCTTGATCCAAAACGTAAACAAACTCATCACATTACGAAGGCATCACTTAACACTGAACTAGATTGTGAATCGTTCGTTCGTTGATCGTGCGGTGGCCGATGATTATAGTTCAGTGAACTATAATGAACTATATCGACTGATCTAGTTCATACGCTCTATTCAATGAATCGTGAACTATACAACTCTAATTACTGATGGAGTATAGGAATGAGGTTGTTCTACAAATTCGTACGTATGCGAATGAAAAGTACTAAGTGGTACTAAATTTACAATACAATTTGGATTTGGGGAACGGATAGAAACTGAATCCTGAAATTTGGAATTCAGATTACTGTTGGAGTGAACGGTGAAGTGTACTAATTGAGTTAGTTTTGGAAACTCGTACTTATGTGAACGAAGAGTACCCAATTGTCGTACAATAGTACTAAAATTATTACGACTTTGATTTGGGCGAACGGATAGAGCTGGAAATCTGAAATTTGATTTTATTAAATTAAGGTTACTGTTGGATTGTAGGATTGAGAAAATTTGGAAATTCGTACTTATGTGTACGAAATGTACTAAATTAGTTACAATTTAAATATGGGTGAAGGGACAGAGCTGGAATCCTGAAATTTGGATTTAACATTACTGTTGGAGCCTAGGATTGAGGAAGTTTTGGAAATGCGTACTTATGGGTACGAAAAGTATTAAATGTGGCACAATTTGAATTTGAGCGATTGGATAGAGCTGGTGGTTTGGGAGATTCGTACTTATGTGTACGAAAGTAGTAAATTTGTTACAATTTGGATATGGGTGAACGGATAGAGGTGGAATCATGTAATTCGGAATTAATGTTGGAGATAGTAATTGAAATTCGTACTATGTATAGAGGAATTCGGAAATTTGATATACGTATATTGAGATACGGTTGTGGTTATACGTATCATAAGAGTACGAAAATTACTAAATGGCACAGAATTTGGTTCAAATTCATATTGTAAATTGCTGAAATTTTGAAATTCGGTATTAATATATCAGTTGGCGTTTAGAGTGGAGATAAAAAGGAAGTTTTGTAAATTCGTACTTATGTATGCGAAAAAATTCTAAATTACGCTTGGGATATTGTTATACCCTACAGGTTTTGGCCAAAAAGTTTGTAACGCATCGAAATAATGGTCGTATACCCATACTTATATATACAAAAATACATGTATCGACGAGCTGAGTCGATCTGGCTATGTGTGTCCGTCTGTCCATCTAAACCTTGTAATCACGCTACATGTCGCAATTTTGATAGGTGGTCAAACAACGAAGATATCGTAATAGTCGCTAATACAACCCAACGTTTCATTTTTGCGATTTAAGTTATAATGACGAATATCATAGCTTTGGTTGGGGAGTTTCCAAAAGCAAAACCTGACTATGAAAGTAGAATATCCCACCTTTTCAATGATGCAAAGTAGGTTGGCATAGGTGGCCAAATAACGGAGATAAGGCAATAGTCGGTAATGCATCCCATTTTAAATTTTTTTTCGAAATCGCGCTACAGGTCGCAATTTTGATCGGATCGTCACGAAATTTTGGGGGTTAATGGGGGTCCCACAGAGGAAGAAGCCTATTGATTTTGGTAATGGTGGCATATTATTCAGGGGTCGGAATGTGAAAAAACTTATTTGGAGAAAAGGCTAACGTTTAATTTCAAAACGAATATCTCTCTTCTGTAAAAGGTATATCGAAAGCAAGGAAAGTAGAAAATATCACCTTTACAACGATGTGAAGTAGGTTGTCATAGGCGGTCAAACAACAGATATATCGCAATAGTCGGTAATGCATCCCTTTTTCCATTTTTTGTGCAATCACAGGTTGGAATTTTGATCGGATCTTCACGAAATTTTAGGGGTTGATGGGGTCTCCCAGAGAAAGAAGCCTATTGATCGTTGCCGTACATCCCACTTTTCCATTTTTTTATTTGAGTTGTACTGACGATGCACTTTAATGTGTTGCAATAAAATTGACCTGTATTAATGAAGACATTCAGAGCAAAAGCGCTGAACTATCCCAATTTTAATATTTTGAATTTTACCAGTCAAAAGCTTATGCACAGGGTTAGTGGTGTAGGGTATCACATAGTTGATCAAATATCATAAATATCAAGGAATACCAAAAATATGATAAAATATGCACAATTACTCATACTGTTTTCAATTTTATTTTCAATGTAATAAATTTGGAACCAATCAGAAAGGTTCTATTTAAATTTTTAAAAGTATTCATGTAATAATACTAAAAGGAAATTCTCATTTCCATTTTAATGATCAAGAAACTTAAATTATTTTCTCACGAAATTTAAATTATTTTCTAACACAGAAGTAAATATGTGGCAAAGCTTTGTTACACTCATCTACAATACAATTGTTTTTGTTTAAGTCCACAATTACACAAAATATATTACAAATTTTATAAATTTACGATATCAAATTTCAATGTTAAACATTTTCTTTTCTTATATTTGTCGCAATATGGCCCGAGTTAAGTAAACACAATTTTTTGGGTACCATTAAAAGTCACTACAAAATAAAAAAATGTTGTTTTTAATTAACATAAACTATTTCTGATTTAATTTTCCATTATATTCTTGAGTCGTAATAAACAAATCCGCCAACAATCTCTTTTTTATTGCTAATTTGTTTTTACTTTAAATTTTTCAAATTTCAAATACCTTTAACACATTCAAGAATAATGTCATATTATGGGCTTATTTAAATCAATCATTTTGCATAATTATTTTTGAATGACGTTTGTTGCTGCTGTTCATTATACGTCTTGAACAAAGCAAACTCTGGTAGCGTTTATTGTCGGTCAGTTATATATTGTCATAAAGACTGGTATTTTATCATTTTTTTAGAGCCTAGTAATAAACCAATTTATTCAATGGAGAGATATAAAAGAAACATAGCAGTGGAAACACTGAAAACAAGGGGGTAATACAAATAAAAAATACTTTATTAAAGTATTTTTTTTATATTCACTTTACAAATGATTTCACACATTTTTGCCATTCCACTGTATATGTGTTCAGCATTTTGAACAATTATAATTAAATAATTATTTAATAAATTCAATTATAAAACAACTTAATAAAACTAGACATACATTCTTTATTACATTATATATTTCGAAGGAAAATATACAAATTTCTATTAAATAGTGACCTTCAGCGGAAATTGTTACAATGAAGCCCAATACATGTGTATGTATGTACATACATAGCACATATTTGCGTATAGAATCACATTTGTTACAAAGGTATGTTTTTGAAGACGAATGGTAGTTCCCTACGTTTTAAAAAAATTCCAACAAAAATGTGACTCAATTAAAACAATATATTCTCTTTCACACCGATATCTGTATAATATTATCATCGACATGTCAAGCTCTGTAGCGTGTCTAAATGTTGTCGATCTTACAAAAACCCCAAATATAGGACGATGAACCTCACGTGCAGGTTCACTGAAATCGAAGTTGAATCACAAATCTAATTTACATATTCTTAATATTTATCTGTCTAATTACATTGTTATCGCGGTGACTTCAAAACAGTAATGCTAAAATTTTAGATTGCAGTTATTTGTTTTAAACTGGACAGTAATTTATATAAGATGAATGAACTCAACAGATATCAATTAAAGATTTCGTGCCAATATTTGTATGTGTATCCATAATTTTTCCACTAATAAATTAAAGTTGTTTTAATAAAATATTAAAACAACGACTATGGGATTAAGCCTGACTATTTTGAATAACAAAATAGAAGTCGTCATCCCAAATTGTGAGACCGAGCACCGTCGAAATGTTGTTTATTGCTGTAGTATGCAATATCAATAAATTGGTTATGTGTTTTTTAGTTGATAATCAACGAACGCATAGCAGTGGGAAAGATTTTGTTTTGTTTGCAAGTGAAGTTGCTCGAGTTTAGGTAGTGCCAAAGAAATTCTCGATCAGAGTGTTTCATTGCACACGTATCTATTTGAGCGAGCAATTGACACTTGGGTATAAAAAGTTTCTTGTTGAAAAACAGGAAACAGGGGAACTGATGAAGATCTGTGGCGAGATCTGAAACTACAGTCACTAATAAATTAAAGTTGTTTTAATAAAATATTAAATACTAAGACTATGGGATTAAGCCTGACTATTTTGAAAAACAAACTTCCATCTGTATGTAACATTTGAGGGTACTTTCCAGCAGTTCGTTATTTGTAATGGAACAATATTCGATATGAATGTCTGGACTCCTCACAGAAAAAGGTGGTTTAGGGTGGTTTTAAAAAATCGATGTCGTTTTTTTTGGGCGGCATCCCTTTGTTTTCTTTTTGTTAGATTTTAAGATTACCAAAGTTTGAGCACAAACTTGATATACGCTTTCTCATAGACTTTCAATAACAATATTACCCGATTTCAGGTATTTGTATACCCTCCGTCCCTAAGCTAACGATATTATTTGATATTATCAAAAATGTGTCTCATCGAAGTGGTTAAAGCCCAAAGTATGTTTGGACGAAGATTTTGAAAAGATTTGCCCTGCCCACCGGCAGTTACGCACGATAAATATCAAAGGGCTCAACCTTTTTGGTCCAAAATTTTGTCCTAGTAATGTTTTGCTCAAACTGGCAACGAATTTAATGACAGACTATCGGACCAAATATTTGTGCTCAACTATGGACTGAGACCTATTCGGGGGTAAATTTTCAAGTTTATTTCACATAGTTCTCGTAATTCTTATTACAACAGTATACGTTTTATCTAAAGAAAATCCATATTTTCCGAAAGTTCCAAAAAAGATACAGCTACAAACCACAATAATGTCTCCTCAAACTTTAGACTAATAAGTTTTATAAGCATAAATGCGATCAATAACACTGTGCAACAAAATTCAATTTTTTTCAAAATGATGGGAAAAATCGAGTAGATTATGAAAGTAGAGCTAAAAATATGAGATACGTGTATCGGCGTTTTAAAAGTTTACATCGGAAAGTAACCAAAATAGGCGGGGCAAGTTCCGCCCATTTTCAATTTTTTTCGAAATATTCGAGTTAAGATATCTTTGAATCCTTGCATTTCATGTATGTAGTGTCTTTGGCAATATTAAAGAAGAGTATGTGGGCAATATTTTTGTTAAAAATTTTAACCCTCATGCGGTTCATCAAAGGGGTCTTTTTTGTCCTTTTTTCAAAAATCTTTCAAAAACTCCTTAAAAATGTGATTGTATAAAATCCAAATATTCTACAAAATTGTTCGCCATAAAATTATACTATAGGTCTCAGAATACACCAAATCTGTAACTCTTGTCTAATCGCCAGGAATCTCTAAAAATGAAAAACACGTTTTAGGGTTAAAGTCGGACTTCATCTGAGTTTATTTAAAATTGTCCCACAAAACATAATTTTAGAGAGATGATGTCAGAGACAAAAATATTCTTCGTCAAATTTCACTATGGGTCATCAAAGAAATGAAATGTCTATTTACATTTTATAGCATGAAAATATCAGTATCAATTTTGCTGAAAAAACATGAAAATATTTCCCAAGTTTTTTGATGAAAAATTTTTCCTTCTTTTTTCGAGTTGATACATGGAAGTAATATAAAACTTGGTTATAGGTTAAAAGTGTCAAAAGATGAAAAATTCTACATAAAATTTCACTATGAGTTTCAAAATAAACCATAAATCTATGTACACTATTTCCTTGAAAAAATTAGATTACAAATTTATATATATTAGGATGAAATTATATGTTTTAATTTTGGAATGTTAATTTTACATAATTCCATATTGGATCAAATTCAAGAAAAATCCTTTACTTTTTGGGAATATTGTTAAAGAAAGAAATGTTCCAAATTAAATTTCATTATGGGTCTCTGAATAAAAGAAATCTGTAACCATAGAATATAACATTCTTAGCAGCACTTGTTTTTGATATATATGTTTTAGGGCTATATTTCCCAATTTTCATACAGATTGTTGTTGTGATTGGATACTGTAAATATCATATTGATGGTTTTTCGTTGTGAATTCATTCAGAAGATGTTGTGCGTTCCATTCATAATGCTTTGTGGTGCATATATATTTGGAATTTAAAAAACCCACATTGGACCTGCCCAAATTGCGTATTTTTAGTACTTTCAACTTAAATTCCGTAGTTTGGATAAACCAATGGTTGCTTATATTGTAAGTGAAAATACATTAGAGGTCTACGGCTATGGTCAAGTGAAAATATAGGTGTCATATGGGTTTTCACATGCACAATTTGGTGTGGCCCAAAATACTACAAGGATGGGACTAGGTCCTACTTTGGTGACATTTACGGAATTAACACTAGCATTTGACATAAATAGCTGTATCATGAATGGCCATAACGAACCCAGTTACGATATAGTGATTTATGTCAATTTCTAAGGTTTATTCCGTAAATGTCACCAAAGTATGAATTAGTCCCATCATTGTAGTATTTTGGACCACACCAAATTGTGCATGTGAAAACCCATATGACACCTATATTTTCACTTGACCATAGCTTGGAAACCCCGAGTCCTATGTAAATGGGCCTAAAGAAAATGTTGTAGCTGTGAAAATTCTCCACAAGATTGACCTTTATAATATTTTCGTAGGTTTTACCTTATTGAGATATAGAAGTTCAAATTGAGACAATGCACTGACTGTATAGCCTCCTTATAAAACAATATCATGCTCAGTGCGCCTTAACTAACTTTTGATGAAAACCACTTACACATGGAAAGATTTCGCGGATTCTGAAACAGCAATGTTCATAGATAAGAAAAAATAAAAAAACAGAAAAAATCGCCGGAGGGATTTTTAAATAAATCGCGATCAAAATTCACAATTTTAGGGCTTTTTTAGGTTTTCACGATTTTGCTTGGAAACCGCAAGTCGTATGAAGTGAGTCTAAAGATAATGTTGTAAAAATTTTCCACAAGACTGATCTTTATGATATCTTCGTAGGTTTTACCATTTTTGAGATATAGTTCAAATTTTTTAGGTTTTTATCTTAAGTCTTCAAGATTTTGCTTGGAAACCGCAAGTCATATCAAAATGGGATTAAGAAAATGTTGAAGCTGTGAAAATTCTCTACAAGATTGGATGATTTATTTTTTCCTAGATATATTTTTTTCAAAATGGGACTAAGAAAATATTGAAGCTGTGAAAATTCTCTACAAGATTGGATGATTTATTTTTTCCTAGATATATTTTTTCAAGATATATAAGTTTAATTTGGGAAATTGCAGTAATGACATTGTTTTATAAGGAGGCGATACAGTCAGTGCATTGTCTCAATTTGAACTTCTATATCTCAAAAACGGTAAAACCTACGAAAATATCATAAAGGTCAATTTTGTGGATAATTTTCACAGCTACAACATTTTCTTCAGGTCCATTTACATAGGTCTCGCGGTTTCAAAGCTAAATTGTGAAAACCTAAAGAACCCCTAAAAATGTGAACTTAAATCGCGATTTATTTGAAAATCCCTCCGGTGATTTTTTTGTTTCCTGATATTTTTCATCTATGAGCATTGTAGTTTCAGAATCTCCAAAAACTTCCCAGGTGTAAGCACCTTCCATTTAAAATTGGTTAAGGCGCACCGTGGGCAGTGATTAAAGAATACTGCCAAAACTTTGAACCCTACATTACCTGCTCGCCTCACAGCTATTGTCTACCAAAATATAATCATTGGCTAGACTAACGTTATTAAAGGAGACCAAAGGTGTACCGATAGCAATTTCCTTAACCCCCTGTCAATGGGTAAGCCACCTGTACGGTACGTACTTTCTATGTGGCTGTGGCCTTTAATTGGCTATAATACGTTAAAAATTGGTTGACAGTTTCTTGGTAGATTTATAAAGATCTAATGAAAAACGAATGATAGAAGAAAGATGGTGCAAAATAAACTTGAACTTCTACTGAAATTTGGGTCCAGTTCTTCGTGAACATACTATAAAGAAAAAACAGATCGTTCCTATACAGTATAGTTTCAACAGGTTTTCCTCGAAGCCCTTGTTTCGAAGGTGCAAGTTTTTCAGGAACAAGTGGCAAATGTCATGAATGCTGTAATGTTTGATGATGGTGCTTATCGGTCCACACTTTCTGGTACCTCCCTCACAAAAATTCAAAATTATTGTCTAATTCTCGTGGTATCTCTTAAACATAGCAACCGATTTGGCCAAAACTTTGGAACTCATATTATTTTGTCCAAACTTAGTTAAAGTCTAACAAGTAAGAACAGCTTTAAGCTCAGCCGGGCCGAACTTGTTATACCCTCCACCAAGAGTGGTATTTAAGTAAAATGGATGAAATGAAGAAAACTTAATACCAAATTTCAGCAAAGTCGGCAAAAAACAATGTCGCTAACCTTCAAAATACCGAAATTCGGGAGGTACCTGAGGTAACGACAAATTTCTGGCGTAAAGTTTTTAGACTCAAAGAAGACTAAATACCAAATTTCGATATTTCAGTAAGATAATGTAGTTTAAACCTAAAAAAATGCCGTAAATCAAGAGGTACCCTTCTATACTGATAATTCTTTCCTGGAACATTGTATAACACAACGAAAGACTAAATACCAAATTTCAGTCATTTCGGTGGGATATAGACGTCACATCTTTCACAATTAGGAAAATCGGCAGGTACCGTTCTATTGGGGCTATATCGAAACGTGGACCTATACCGACGAAATTCAGTCGGAAAGGGTTTTACTTCCAACGTAGACTAAATACCAAATTTCAGCCATTTGGGTGGGTTATTGTGACCACAACCTCCAAAATATCAAAAATCGGGATGTACCGTGCTATGGGGGGGGGGTTTATGTAGGCGTGGACCAATACCGACAAATTTCATATGGAATGTTTCATACCTCAAATAAGGACTAAATACCAAATTTCAGCAATTTCGGAGGAATATTGATGCCACAACCCTCAAGATACCGAAAATCTGGTGGTACCGTTCTTTGAGGGCTGTATTGTGGCGTGGACCTGTATCACCAAATTTCTGGGGGAAATTTTTATACACCCAACGAAGACTAAATACCAAATTTCAGTCACATCGGATGAATATAGATGCAACAACCTTCAAACTACCGTAAATCTGGAGGTACCGTTCTATGGGGGTTAAATGAAGGCGAAGGTAAAGTTGAATACCCTCGTCGAAGACTAAATACGAAATTTCAGCCATTTCAATGTATTAGTATCGCCATAACCTTCAAAATACCGAAAATCGGGAGGTACCGTTCTATGGGGGTTATATGAAGGCGTGGACCTGTGGAAAGTTTCGTACCGCCAAAGAAGACTAAATGCCAATTTTCAGCCATTTCGAAGGAATATTGAGACCACACCCTTTAAAATACCGAAAATAGGGAGGTACCGATTTTTGGGGGCTAAATGAAGGCGTAGACCCATACCAACAAAATTCTGGGGGAAAGTTTTATACCCCCAACGAAGACTAAGTACCAAATTTCAGCCATTACGGTGTGATAATGAAGCCAAAACCTGCAAAATACGGAAAATCGGGTGGTACCGTTCTATGGGGGCTATATCAAAACGTGAACCGATATAGCCCATTTTCAATACCAAACATCCTAGGTGTAATAGAAACATCTATACCAAATTACAAAACTCTATATTAAAAATTGCGAGCTGTATCGTGACGGACGGACGGACATGGTTAAATAGACTTAGAATTTTACCCTGATGGAGAATATATATATGTCCGATAAATATTTCGATGTGTTACAAACGGAATGCTTCCGTGGTGCAATGGTATGCACACCCGCCTTGCACGCAGAAGGTCGTGGCCAGGCAACCTCAAAATTTTCAACGGTGGCAAAATACCCCTAAGTAATGTTGGCGACATTTCCTGAGTATTTCAGCCATGTAAACCTTCTCTATAAAGTTGTGTCGTAAGACACGCCGCACAGAGGGGAAATTTGTGTTAAAAGTTCATCAAAAGCCCTAGAAAGCTCATTTATAGTCCGATTGATATAAAATTTTGCACAAAGCATATGTTCTGTATAAGGATTAATCCTATAGAAAATAATGAAAATCGGTCCAGATTTGGATGCAGCTTCCATATATATTCGCATCTGATATGAGATTAAAATGCACCAAAATCACCGAAATTTGACACATGCAACTTGAACTAGCCTAAAAAAACATTGAGCCAATTTTCAAACAAATCTGTACAGATGTATATATAGTCCCATATACATATATTTCATTCCAAGTTTTATATTTTGAAACTTACTTAAATTAAATTTTTCTCAATTCACATAAGAAAAGCCGTGAATGTTTCTGAATAATGCAAACATATTTGATAGGTGTTGGTTTAGTCCGATAAATAAGAGCCCCGGTTATAAGGCGGAGCAAAATTTAGTGTGAGTAAACCTTGCAATTCCATATAAAAATATTTCATATTTTAGTTGAGAAAAATTAGATTTTTCGGAATGGCGCAAATATGCGCAATTTTTTATGATTGAATCTGATATTTGAGACTCAAGCGCAAAAAACATTAGAAGAAACTATGGTGGGGAAACGACGGGGAAATAGACTTTTACACTATTGAAATTCTAGTAATCTTAAAAATTATCATAAAAAATTTCATAAAGAGGATATGTATCACCATTATTAAAGAGCAAAGATGTAAAATCGATCTGAAAATTTTAAATGCTAATCTTGTTCGGAGACTGTACAAAAACAATAAATTTTGAAAAATATAAATTTTCGCGAAAATAATGTCATTTTAATGTTCACCTAATTTCTTAGTTTTCGAAAATTTACTTTTTGTTTTCAGTATGGCTGAGTTCAATCGACTGCTGCATTGGATTGGTTAATCTTACAAAGTCGAGGATGGTTATAGCAAATGTAGAAAAGAGTCTGGTTGCCGTTTATCAACATTTTTTCATAAAAAAACCATTTTCATATTTTGAGTTTTGAGCAACTTTAAGCCTATGTTTCCCCTCTGTGCGCCGTTCGGACTCGGCGATAAACAGTAGGTCCCATATCATTGAGCTAATATGAATCGGGGTGCACTCATTGATATGAGAGAAGTCTCCCCTGTCCCGTCTGGGATGTTTGTGGAACAATTATTATTATTCGGGTATGTTCTGAGACACACTTCACCTCTCACTTCACGCCTCAAGCATTTTGTTCATCCACTTTACGCTAATTTTTCGAGTATTTTATGGATGGACTAGAGTGTACTCTTCTTTTTAAATACCCTAATGAATCTTAGCCCCTAGAAAGAAGCAAAAATAGATGTAAATGGGGTGGACAAAATGCTTGTGGCGTGAAGTGAGAGGTGAATTGTGTCTAAGAACATACCCGATTATTATTACAAACGGAATGACAAATTTAATTATACCCTCCATATTATGGTTGAGGATATAAAAACGGGCGATATCGATCCACTCCTAAAGGTACCTCCCTCACAAAAAATCAAAATTGTTGTTTAAGTGCAGTTACGGCCTGTTCGAGGATCCTTTGAAAATTTTTACCGAACGTACGTACGGCTTGTGGCGATATTATGTTTTTTTGGGGGCAAGTGCATACTTCTGATATGAGGGTCCAAAGCTCTAAATTATACGGTGACCAAACGAATTGACTGATGGGCACGATATCCATCTTACATAACATATATACACAGCAAAGCCGACTGATATTTTTATTTGTTTTATTTCACTCCATTGAGAAGTGGTGCCAATGTCCTATTTCTTTTTTAATTTCATCTTTAACGTTTTTATAAAATTTTCTTTAAATTATCACTGTTTAAATTCCTTGTTTTCTATAAATATATAAAAATGTATTGCGTGGGACTTCATTCATGCATTAGACTTTATCCATGCATTAATTTACTTTCATATTATTGTAAAATATTTTATTCCTTTTTTTGTAATTTCAAAATATCCTTTTTCAAAATATCCGTTTTGAATTTAAATTTTCGTATCGCTTTTTTGTTTTATATTATCCGTCACGCAACATTAGAATTTTTAATAAGTGATCACATTATTTCTCTTTATGTCGTTAATAATTTTTTAATTGTTGTATAATTTTTTAATAGTTTGTAAATCCATATTAACATTTTAAAACACCTTGAAAATATACTATTTTATTTTTGTAACCATTATATTAATTTATTAATATTTGTCTCATAATTGTTCTTTTAATTGTCCTTTAAACATCCTTTCATTTTCTTTTTCATCACAAACACACATTTGCCTTCACGACACCAACTTACCATCTCTCCAACGGGGTATGGTGACAAAAAGACGATTTTGCCAATGCTCGACACCAACGGGTAAAGCATTCTGGGGTATATAATCTCCGCTGGCCAAGGCCTGTTGTTTCAAATTTTCATTGGGAAAAGCAAAATCCAATTGTTTCCAATTAAAACGTTCTTGTAATTTATAGGCAGCATTGCCAACATTTACACACAATACAAATGTCAATAGGCCAAATAGAAGATATTTCATTTTGAAAAAGTCTTTCTCTCACTTCACTCTTTAAAAATTAATTATTTTTTAAATATTTTTTTTTTATCCAAAATATCCTTTTTGGTGTGTTCTTTTGAAGAATGTCTTCTATTAAATTTTCTTTTGTCAACCACTTCTTCTTCTATTGGCCAAAAACCATTAACGGGTTTTTTCGGTTTTTGGTTTGAATGTAAGCAACGAACGTTTAGCGCGCAACTGTTTTGTTTACCATTGGAACTCTGATTTATATAAACTTTTTTGTTACTACAACTTGGCTGGCGTTGTGGTTGTTGTGTTGTATTGTAATTGTTGTTGTTGTTGGGGCTTTTTGAACATTTCGTCTTAAAGAAATCTTAACTTTTTGTCTAGGGAAACACGAAAAAATGCTTTCAATTCGCAATGCGCATGTGCGCCTTGTGCTTGCTGTCGGTTATTCATTCATATCGTTGTCATGGTGTGCGAGACTGTGCGTTCGTTTCTCTGTTTAACTTCGGCTGTTCGTTTTAACAGACTTTGAAAATGTTATTTTACATGCAAAATATTCGTTGTTCGTCTACTCTGTTAATGGTTTGTGGTTGCTGTGCTAAACGAGACTTTGTGCGTTTGATTTGCGGCTTATGTTAATACTTTACTTGTTTTGGGTTTATTTTTTATCGTTGTAATTTTTTGTATTGATAAGAATCATTTCTTTTTCGTAGTCTTGTGGGCGATCAAATGTACAGGTTTTTGTTAGCATTCAACTAGGGATTTCCAACCTGAGGATTTCCCCAAGTTATTTTTAGCATATGTTGTGCTATGAAATACAAGATGTGAAAATAGAAAAAAGATGACATATAAGATGGTAATATGGTTTCTGTACTACGTCAATGACAATTATTTTCTTTTTGAAAAATTTGCCTGTTAGGCGGAAGATCATAATACCCTCAGCATTTATGCTAACGAGGGTATATACTCGTACACTTTCATACGGACAAAATGTGCCTCAGCGAAGTAATGGTTTTCAGACAATTTGGAGTTGATTTAGTCATTTCCGTCCGTCTGTCTGGCTGGCTGGCTGGCTGGAGCGCACGATAACTTTCGAACGGGTAAACTGATTTGGTCCAAAATATTTCGTAATATTTTGCCCAAACTTAGCTTAAGTTCGAAGATGGGTTATATCGGTGAACTCCTTCCGGTACCTCCCCAAACATTTTCGAAAATGTTTGGAAAATTTGTGCGCATGATTACTCTTGAAGGGAGTAACCGATGTGGTCCATACATTGGACATCGTGAAATCTCTACCAGACTTAGATGATGTTCCCAAATGGACTCAATCGGTTCACTCCTTCTGGTACCCACCACACAAAATTTCGGAAAAGTTCAGTTTAGGACCAGCTCTCGAATTTTTGTTGTAACAGCTTGTATTCATCGCTCCCCATATGACGATACAAGTTTTATCTGGGGCAAGTCCATACTTCCTGAGAAAACAGCCGGAAAGGTAGGAAACCCCCCTATGGCACCGTGTGTAGTGGTTGGAGCGCAAGATAACTCTTGAAGGAATCTGCCGGTTCGGTCCAAAAAAGTTGAAAAGCGTTCGGAAAAATCGGACGCACGATAACACTTAATGGAACCAATTTGGTCCATACTTTACACATCCTAATATATTTACCAGATACAGATCAGGTTCGAATATGGACTATATTTGTCCACTCCTTCGGGTACCTCCCACACAAAATTTCGGATAAGTTCACATGTTGAAGCGACTTGCATTCGCTGCCTTAATTACGACGGTAAAAGTTTTTTCAAGAGCAAGTCAATACTTCTTAAGAAACAGCCCGAAAGGTGTAAAAACCCTTTGGCACCATCGGTAGTGGCTGGAGAGCACGATAACTCTCGAACTGCTCAACTGATTTGGTACAAAATTTGGCCTTCGTCATATTTTGTCCAAACTTAGTTTCAATTCGAAGATGGCCCGGTCCACTCCTTCCGGTAATTCTCCCAATATTTAAAAAAATGTCACTAAAATGGTTGCACGATATCTCTTGAACGGGCAAACAATTTGGTTCAAACTTTGGATCTCCTAATATTTTGTCCAAATTTAGTTTAATTTCTGAAATGGCCCATATCGATCCTTTCCTTCGGGCACCGACGTAGCCAGGGGGGGGGCCCGGGGGGCCCGGGCCCCCCCCCGAAATGATTTTAGTTCCATTGGATATTAGCTTATGTTACACATTTTATACTTTTTGAGTAAAAAATTAAACTGTTTTAAATTGTTAAAGAAATATGTAAAGTAGTTGGAAGCATTACAGAGAATTATTTAACTAGATTGGTATACTTATTGTCCAACATATTTGAAAATATAAAAATAATGAACAAGTTAGGCTTTTTGAGCAATTTCATGCATAGTTCTTGTTAAGTTTTAAGGTGTTGTTTAAGCGTTTAATCGGAATTTTAGGCTGACTGTAAGTGTTACTGAGGTCAGAACACTACTTTTATTTGTATCTATTGAACGTTTGTAACATATTACATCCAATACTTTGGCTTACAACATCCAAAAAAACATTTTTGCGATATTTTGTTTTTGACATTTTTTATAAGAGCAATTCAACAATAAAATGTAAAACCGTTGCTTAATCTTTGTGGTTTTAAGTGTTTGTATATTTCCTCTAACAAGTTTTTAATGAACTATTTTGAAATTTCAGAACAATTACAAATTTCAGAAATTTTTATAGCCTAGGTTACCTTCAGGCCATGTAGTAATATACTCTGAACATTTCAGGAAGATCAGTTCAGCGGTTTTTGAGTCCATAAACTTCAAACAAACAAACGTACAAACAAATTTCAATTTTATATATATAGATTGATTTACAGTGGTGGCCAATACATTTGCAACAAAATTGCACCTTTTTAGAAATTTTATTTTAAATATTTTTTTGAAAGTAATTTTTTTTTTGCAATTATTTATATTTCATTGTCTCAAATATAAGAATATAAAAAATTTTGACACGTTATACAACAAAAAATTTGAAAAAAATATGAAAATACATAACACGCCTAAAAATTTAATGGTCAAAACATATGCAACTGAACCAAATCCGATGCAAAAATCTTCAATATTTTGTAAAATATAATTTTTTTGTTTGATTGAAGTAATTTGTATTTGTTTTGGGAAGATTAAAAGTGAATAAATTTTGAAACTGGTCGTACGGGAGAAGTATGGATATGGATGGGACCAAGGGTCAAAATTTTCAAAACTAATGGAATTTTCTTCACATTTCAGTTGTCAATTTAATAAAATTCAAAGCTTAGAGTGCAGTTGCATCATTTATTTGCAAAAGCCAGAAGTCTGGGTCTTAAAAAACATATGATCGTAGGGATTTGGTCCATATCAGAATGATGGAGACTGATGTATTGAAGTTATAACGGGCAGTATCATTGGAAATTTCGGATTCTATAAACTTAAAAAGTTTTAGAAAGCTCATCAAATGATAACTAAACACCAAAATTGAGTATGTAGACACTTCCAGAAAAACGAAATGAATGAACTATAAATAATTGCAAATAAATACTTAATTTTAATTTCAAAAAATATTTTAAATAAAATTTCCTAAAACGTGCAATTTTGTTGCAAATGTATTGGCCACCACTGTATTACATATTTTTTCCAATCGGAAACAGTTTCTCCTTCGTCAAAATCTCAACAAGTACTACACGACTTTGCGGACAGGAATATACCCTGAGCCTGTGCGAACTGAAACTTTCATCTATAGACAGATCGAATAGCGGCTACACAGCCAAAATCCTTAAACTCAAAAACTATGCATTAGGAGATTTTCAGAAATGTTTACCCATTTTCGGACGTACGAACTTGCAAACAAAATATGGATTTGTCTCATTGTGTTGCGGAGGAGGTATAGTGAAATTGGCCGGACCGACATAGTTCATTTTGGGAGTAGATCTTATTTTGGGAGTCATTACTTTTAGAAGATATAGCGCCCACCAGTCATTTCAGTTCGCCACAGTATAATTTTCACCTTTTGACTCTAATGTCAGGAAATATGTACTTGCCCATGAAACACAAGGAATACCTTAAGTAAAAATTTCTAAAGATCCTCAAATATACATCAAACTGCTCTTAAATAGCTATTTTAAAGGTTTGCGAGGGAGGTACCCCAGTATGGCCCATTTTCGAGCAAAAACTAAGTCAGGAAAAAAATATTACTAAATCCAAAGTTTGAACCAAATCTGTTGCTCCGTTTAAGAAAACTCGCGCATACAACTTTAGCTAAAATTCTGAAAATACCGGAAGAAGTAGACCGAAAAGCACCACCTCCGAATTTTGTATGTATAAGGCTCGCAGAAATATTGCGATAAACAAAGTTTGGACCAACGCATTATCCGGTTCGAAAGTTGTCGTGCGCATTAGCAACAACACACACTTTCCTTAGGTGTTCTTTACAGCTTCCGGGCGGTAGTAATAGGAGCCCCGGGAACACTTGTTGCAAAAAAGCAAAGCGTTTCCAGAGATTTTTTTTTGTGATATATTTTTGCGATATTTTGTTTTTGACATTTTTTATAAGAGCAATTCAACAATAAAATGTAAAACCGTTGCTTAATCTTTGTGGTTTTAAGTGTTTGTATATTTCCTCTAACAAGTTTTTAATGAACTATTTTGAAATTTCAGAACAATTACAAATTTCAGAAATTTTTATAGCCTAGGTTACCTTCAGGCCATGTAGTAATATACTCTGAACATTTCAGGAAGATCAGTTCAGCGGTTTTTGAGTCCATAAACTTCAAACAAACAAACGTACAAACAAATTTCAATTTTATATATATAGATTGATTTACAGTGGTGGCCAATACATTTGCAACAAAATTGCACCTTTTTAGAAATTTTATTTTAAATATTTTTTTGAAAGTATTTTTTTTTTTGCAATTATTTATATTTCATTGTCTCAAATATAAGAATATAAAAAATTTTGACACGTTATACAACAAAAAATTTGAAAAAAATATGAAAATACATAACACGCCTAAAAATTTAATGGTCAAAACATATGCAACTGAACCAAATCCGATGCAAAAATCTTCAATATTTTGTAAAATATAATTTTTTTGTTTGATTGAAGTAATTTGTATTTGTTTTGGGAAGATTAAAAGTGAATAAATTTTGAAACTGGTCGTACGGGAGAAGTATGGATATGGATGGGACCAAGGGTCAAAATTTTCAAAACTAATGGAATTTTCTTCACATTTCAGTTGTCAATTTAATAAAATTCAAAGCTTAGAGTGCAGTTGCATCATTTATTTGCAAAAGCCAGAAGTCTGGGTCTTAAAAAACATATGATCGTAGGGATTTGGTCCATATCAGAATGATGGAGACTGATGTATTGAAGTTATAACGGGCAGTATCATTGGAAATTTCGGATTCTATAAACTTAAAAAGTTTTAGAAAGCTCATCAAATGATAACTAAACACCAAAATTGAGTATGTAGACACTTCCAGAAAAACGAAATGAATGAACTATAAATAATTGCAAATAAATACTTAATTTTAATTTCAAAAAATATTTTAAATAAAATTTCCTAAAACGTGCAATTTTGTTGCAAATGTATTGGCCACCACTGTATTACATATTTTTTCCAATCGGAAACAGTTTCTCCTTCGTCAAAATCTCAACAAGTACTACACGACTTTGCGGACAGGAATATACCCTGAGCCTGTGCGAACTGAAACTTTCATCTATAGACAGATCGAATAGCGGCTACACAGCCAAAATCCTTAAACTCAAAAACTATGCATTAGGAGATTTTCAGAAATGTTTACCCATTTTCGGACGTACGAACTTGCAAACAAAATATGGATTTGTCTCATTGTGTTGCGGAGGAGGTATAGTGAAATTGGCCGGACCGACATAGTTCATTTTGGGAGTAGATCTTATTTTGGGAGTCATTACTTTTAGAAGATATAGCGCCCACCAGTCATTTCAGTTCGCCACAGTATAATTTTCACCTTTTGACTCTAATGTCAGGAAATATGTACTTGCCCATGAAACACAAGGAATACCTTAAGTAAAAATTTCTAAAGATCCTCAAATATACATCAAACTGCTCTTAAATAGCTATTTTAAAGGTTTGCGAGGGAGGTACCCCAGTATGGCCCATTTTCGAGCAAAAACTAAGTCAGGAAAAAAATATTACTAAATCCAAAGTTTGAACCAAATCTGTTGCTCCGTTTAAGAAAACTCGCGCATACAACTTTAGCTAAAATTCTGAAAATACCGGAAGAAGTAGACCGAAAAGCACCACCTCCGAATTTTGTATGTATAAGGCTCGCAGAAATATTGCGATAAACAAAGTTTGGACCAACGCATTATCCGGTTCGAAAGTTGTCGTGCGCATTAGCAACAACACACACTTTCCTTAGGTGTTCTTTACAGCTTCCGGGCGGTAGTAATAGGAGCCCCGGGAACACTTGTTGCAAAAAAGCAAAGCGTTTCCAGAGATTTTTTTTTGTTTTATTAATTTATTTATTTCATATTTTTACTTATAACTAAATTATTAGCAAAAAGGAAGTGAAGCCATGACCATTGAGGTCTTAAGCTTACACAGCTTATCCAGAGAGGTCTAAAACTGCACTTCGCTTAAAATTTTTGAAATACTCTGCGGAAGTTTGCCGATTGAGTAGATCGATATGGCCCATCTTCGAAGTTGATCAAAAAATCACGAAGGCTAAATTTTGGACCGAATCGGTTGATCTGTTTGAGAATTATCGTGCTCTACAGGCATCTACACATACGAACGGACATAGATAGGTCGACTCCAAGTTTTCTGAAACAGATTTCTTCCAAACACACTTTCGCCCTAAAGTCATTATTTCGATGAGGCACATTCTGGCTAAAGGCTGAGAGTATAAAAAATTAGATTGGCAAAAATTGTATTTATGGATTTTTGCTAAAAGAATGTATACGTGTATAGACCTTGGATTGGGCGACATAATTTCATTTTAAAAGAAGTTAAGACTGGGTTCCAGAGTTTCCTTTGTTCCTGATAAATTTATGAAAAGATCCAGAATTTCTATAAGTGAAGTCCGACGATTGTACGCAAAAATTAGTCTATTGACAGATGCACGATTTGGCGACAGAATTTGTCATTTGCATAACCGCGATTAGGTGCTAGAATTTCTCGATGGATAGACTAACTATTGCTCAGCATTAGTTCTCGGCCTTCAGAAATTCTTTGTGAGAAGAAGACATCGGATTAGTTCTCGGCTTTCAGAAATTCTTTGTGAGAAGAAGACATCGGATTTCTGCATATTTTTGAAAATTATAATGTTAAGATATTTGAAAATTAAATGTTATGATAAATTTTAAAGTTTTCCGTTGTATTCGCTTTCTTTGGTCTTACCGAAGTGATATCACTGAACTTCATAACATTCACTGTAGTTGTGAATTATTTGATAAATGATACGCCCAAAAATATATGGGATTATTAATATACATATTCATTGTTTTGACAATATATTAACTGTGACATATTGTCAAAAAAGTTATAAAAACAAGATAAAATTGGCTAAGAAGTCTTACGCCATTTGAATTAAAAAATAGTAATGAAAATTATTTCATCAGTAGAATAGGTCTAAAATAAGGTTTACATCTTTGCTAAATAAGACATTTTCGCTAACATGAATTTTCAAAATTTTGGTCAGGTGGGCCCCCCCCGAAATGAAATCCTGGCTACGTCCCTGCCTTCGGGTACCTCCCCCCCAAAAATTCAACATTTGTGTCTAAGTGCAGTTTAGCGTCTATTCGAAGATGCTTTGGAAATGTATACCGGTCCTTTTTACAGCGATCTTATGTTTTCCGTGGACAAGTCCATGCTTCCTGGCATACTGGTCCAAAAGTTATACGATGACCCAACGAAATGACTGGTTGGCGCGATATCTATCGAAAAGATATGACTCCCAAAATAAGATCCACTTCCATAATGGACAAAACTTAAAATTTTCAGTAAAAAAACTAGTAAAAAAGTATCAGTCGACTTTGCCGACAAAGCAAAGCCTATGTGGATTAAAATAATGTTTTCCCAAAAAACATGTATTTAGGTGGGTTTTCAAAATTTTGGGTGTATGAAGCGACAAAAGTATGGATAGGATTAAAGCTTAAAAATGTGCGGGTATATCGATAGATAGAGCTTTTTTATCACACTAGCCTACGAAAAACATTATATCGCTGTAAACAGGGCCACTAGGAAAACCTTCGGTAAAAATGTGTGGGTGGTAACCCAAGAATTGGACAGATAGGGTCTAAATTTGAACATAAACTAACTTTCGACAATATTTAGAGATCCAAAGTTTGGACCAAATCGTTTGCTACGTCTATGAGAAATCGCGCGTACCATTTTAGTGAATATTTTCGAACTTTTGTGGTGGAGGTATCGGAAGGAGTGGACCTATAAGCACCACCTTCGAATTTCATCTAATATTCGAAGAAATATTACAATATCCAAAGTGTGGACGAGCGCCGTATTCGGTTCAAGCTCTCCAGCCACTACATATGGTGTCATAGGGGTTTTCTACAACTTTCGGGTTATATTCTCAAGAAGTATGGACTTGTCCCTGAAAAAACTGTTACTGTCGTAATTGAGGCTGCGAATGCAAGTTGGTTCAACAAAAATCAAGGTGATTCGAGAGCAGGTCTTAACATGAATTTATACAAAATTTTGTGTGGGAGATAACCGAAGGTGTGGTAGATATATTAGGATGTATAAAGTATGAACGAAATCGGTCAACCCCATCAAGAGTTATCGTGCGCACAATTTTTCCGAACATTTTTGAACTTTTGTGGGGGAGGTACCTGAAGGAGTGGACCGACATGGCTTATCTTCGAACTTAAACCGAAGGAGTGGTCCGATTGAGTCCATATTGGAACCTCATTTCATCTAAGCCTGTAGAATTTCCACGATGTGCAAAAAATGGACCAAATAGATTACTCCCTTCAAGAGTTATCGTGCGCACAACTTTTGTGGGGATGGTACCGGAAGGAGTGGACCGATATATCCCATCTTCAAACTTAAATTAGGTTTGGACAAAAAAATACGAAGGCCAAATCTTGGACCGAATTTGCAGATCCGTTCGAGAATTCCCCAACCACTACACGCGGTGTCATAGGGGGTGTTTGTACCTTTCAGGCTATTTTCTCAGGAAGTATAGACTTGCCACTGATGAAACTTATACCGTCGAATGGGGGGCAGTAAATACAAGTTGCTACAACAAAAATCAAAGCGATTCGAGAGATGGTCCTAAACTGAACTTTTCTAAAATTTTGTGTGGGGGGTATGGACCAAATCGTTTACTCCCTTAAAGGGTTATCTTATATATAATTGTTCCACAAACATCCCTGGAGGGACAAGGGAGACTTCTCTCATATCAATGAGTGCACCCCGATTCATATTAGCTCAATGATATGGGACTTACTGTTTATCGCCGAGTCCGAACGGCGTGTCTTAAGACACCACTTTGTAGAGAAGTTTTACATGGCTGAAATACTCAGGAAATGTCGCCAACATTACTGAGGGGTATTTTGCCACCGCTGAAAAATGTTTGATGTTGCCTGGCCGGGGAATCGAACCTACGACCTTCAGCGTGCAAGGCGGGCGTGCATACCATTGTACCACGGCGGCACCCAAAGGGTTATCTTACGCATAAATTTTCCGAATATTTTTGAACTTTTGTGGGGGAGGTACCGAAAGGAGTGGGCCGATATAACACATTTTCGAACTTAAACTAAATTTGGACAAAATATTGCGAAAGCCAAATCTGTTCATCCGTTCGAGAGTTATCGTGCGCACCAGCCAGTCAGACAGACGGGCGGACGGACATTGCTAAATCGACTCCAAATTTTCTGAAACACATTTCGTCCAAACGTACTTGGGGTCTAAAACCATTATTTCGATGAGGCACATTTTGCCCGTATGAAAGTGTATATACCCTCGTTAGCATAAATGCTGAGGGTATAAAAAGAGGTTACATCATGATTAAGTTATGACACCCGCCCCTCCGAAATTCAACAAAATATGTAGCCAATTTTCACAGGGGACCATAATTTTAGAAAATTCCAGGAAAATCGGTTGAATAGTTTTGTAGATGTAAATGTGGGCGAGGTCAATCGTTCTTTCCGTAAACAACATTAAAAAATATATATTCGAATCGGTCCAGCCGTTCTCAACTGATGCAATTATTTATAAATTTTAAACATTCCTTATAACTATTTCGAGCATTGTACAACAGCTAATTCCGAAGTTATGGCCTCTAGAATTTGCTTGTCCAAAAATAAAATTTTTATTTGACACATCCAAGACGCATCACAAGTACAACATAATTCCAAGATTGTGGTTGAAAATGCCAACTTCTGGATTTTCCTAGAATAGCTGGGATGGTTAGTTGTTGCAGATGGTGGGAAAACTTTCTTTGGATTAGAAAGGATTTCCACTTAAACTCGCATGAAAAAGAAAATAAAAAGAAAAACACAAGATTTTTTCAGCGAAGGAAGTGAACAATATTGGAATTTATTGAAGCAATTTTGAAGGATTTTGGAACAATTCTTACCACGAACAATGCGTTTGATGGTTAAACAAGAAGTGATTTTATTTACAATAATGGAAAAAGGACAGACCAATAGAAAAGAGAATTATGCATTTTAGTACAGAGAGAGAGATGCAATTTTAGGAAAAAAGCTAAAAATTAGAAATTGGAAATAGGGTGACCAGAGCAGTTAACTTTGACGTTAACATTACCGGGCCCCTTGCAGTAACTGCAACGAAAGAAACTAATAAAAAAAAAACAAACTTGCACTCTCTCTTGTTTACAAAATATGGAAAAGTAAAGTATGGAGCATAAATATAGCAGCATTGTGGTACCAGGTTGTAATCTTCCTTCAAGATGGGACCTTCGGAGTTGTATACTCGTTCCGTAGCCACAGGATACTGAGCTTGCTGAAAAAGGGAAGTTTGTGCTTTTGGGGAGAATAAGAAACAATAGTGCATTCATAAGGTAATTCATTTTTATTGATGGAATTCATTTGGATGAAAGAAAGAGGAAAGAAAAGAAAGATTCAGTTTGACCAGGAACCATAGATCGTCCATCCAAAGATGGTACTCTGAGCAGTGGGCAAGGCACTTCGCGAATAAACGCCTTCCGACATAACCCTCGGATAAATATCCACTCCAATGACGATGTCGATGCCGGCAGATCTGTGGAAGTCGGGGTCGGCAAATAACAAATGCGGGAAGTGCTTCTGGAAGTCGTCTGGAAGTGATTCGGATGGAGTCGTCATGGCAATTCTATTGTCCACACGAAAAGTGCCTTCGATCTTGACGGACGAGTCATGCCTAGAGTAAAGGGTAAGCGGACAAATGGTTTCCTCCTTCAAAGTAAGCCGGGCCAATGTGTGCTTATCGGCGAAACTCCGAGCGATACGGCTCACCGACGAACCCGAGTCCAGCAGACACCGGGCCAACACCTTCGCATCTATTCGAACCAGAGCTGTGGGCAAAAGTATCATCCGATTCTTCTGAATCAAAGAAGACAAGGACCCTCTTGATGTAACGGAAGGCTTGGCAGGTTCAACAGCGCGATACGACGACGCCCGTGACGTAGATGGCTGCGGCGAAACTGATCGAGACTCAGAACGGGACGAAGAATTCCCCGGCAGGATCTGGTCGCGAAGCTTGGGGTTCACATGCAGAAGGGTATGGTGAAACTTGTGGCAGTGGTGGCAGCCGCGATCGCTAAAGCAAGTGCCATGGGAGTGTCCGTGAGCCAAGCAGTTCACACAATATTTATGCCGCCTAACCGCTTCCATGCGCTCCGCCAATGTCATATTCAAGAATTTGTTGCACAACCGCAGTGGGTGTGGACGTTGGCACAGACGGCAGACGAAACGGCCTTTTCTGAAAGGTGCTTGGTTGGCACGGGCTTCGCTTTTGCTGGATTTCGACGATTTAGGCATTGTTCTTGGAGACAAATATGTATAGATAGAAGGAAACGAAGAAAAAAGGTAAATGAAAGGAATGTAGAGTTTAGTTATCGGATGGAAGAACAACAAGTTTCGTTATCGGACGCGTAATGATACCCTTCTGAGTTATGACATCGGCGACTCTAACATGATGATCTGAACCAATATAAGTTTTAGTGACTCTACCAAGGCGCCACGAATTCGGCGGAAGATTCTCGTCATGAATTGCGACCAGTGTGTTCTCCTCAATATCCTTTTCTGAAGTCTGCCACTTAGTACGCTTTTGGAGTTCTCGAAGATATTCAGTCTTCCAGCGAGAACAGAAATTCTGGTGAATTGCTTTAAGACGTTGCCATCTATTTAGCAAGGAAACAGGACTGTCATCAATCCGTGGATCGACAGGAACGAGAATCGGAGTACCAATCAAGAAATGGCCTGGAGTCAGAGCAGCGAAATCAGAAGGCTCACTAGAAATCGGAGAAAGAGGACGCGAATTTAAACACGCCTCAATTCTGGACAGAAGCGTCGAAAACTCCTCGAATGTAAACTTGGATGAGCCGGCGAACTTACGAAAATGAATCTTGAAGCTCTTGACCCCGGCTTCCCAGAGACCACCCATATGAGGTGCTCCAGGCGGAATAAAATGCCAATTCAGGTTCTGAACAGAATAGTTTGAAACGACAGCCGAACGAGAGGCTTGAATGAATTCTCTCGCAAGGATCTTGGATGCACCCACAAAAGTGGTACCGTTATCTGAATATAGATGAGCTGGGCATCCTCTTCTAGAAACGAAACGATGAAAAGCCGCCAAGAACGTGGGGGTAGAAAGGTCGGAAGTAGGCTCAAGATGTATTGCCTTAGTGGAGAAACATACGAGTACGCACACGTACCCTTTCGTGATGCGACAACCACGTCCGCAATAGCTCTTTATGTCGAACGGTCCCGCAAAATCAAGACCGGTACGGAAGAATGGACGAGAAAGAACCGTTCGCTCAGGAGGAAGCGCAGCCATTATCTGCTTCTGACAATGCTTCTTATACAGAACACAAATTTTGCAGTTCCTAATGACAGCCTTTATCATGTTCTTCACCTTAGGGATCCAGTACTGGGATCTTACCACCCGAAGAACAAGTTGGTTACCACCGTGAATTGTGATCTGATGAACAAACTGAACGTAGAACCGAGTGAACTTACAATTGTAAGGGAGAATGATCGGACGCCTTTCATCTAGAGGAATACCAGGTGATGAATCTAACCGTCCACAAGAACGGATCAGTCCATCCGAGTCCAGGAATGGATTCAAACTTAGTAGTGGACTGGATGAAGAAATCGGCTTTTTGGATAACAATGATTTGTATTCCTCTGGATAACAAAACTTCTGAAACCATTTGACTAGAATATTCCGACCTCCGACCATATCAGAACTACAAAGAGTTTGAGAACTTTGCGGATAAGTTGAACGATATCGTGGATGTGTACGATGAATGAATCGATACACATAGGAGAATACTCGAAGCGCTCGTTGATAAGATGAAATATTCCCCAAAGGATCATCCGTCGCATTAAAGTAGGAAAAATGAACACGAACAGACTTTCGTTCCACGTCTGTTTCTGGAGAATGAATAAACTCTGGCCATTGATCGGAAGTCTCACGAAGCCACAATGGTCCGTACCACCAGAGATCATTATCAATGATGTCCTGCGGCAACACACCACGGCTCGCCATATCAGCTGGATTGGTTTCAGAAGGAACATGGTAAAACCTTGACGGATCCACTACTTGAATGATATTTGAAATTCGATTGGCTACGAATGTTTGCCAATGACCAGGAGGTTTGGAAAGCCAAGAAAGAACTATAGTGGAGTCTGTCCAGCAGTATAAGGAATATTTAGAAACTTTAAGAGTAGGAAGTAAGGCATCGATCATTTCTGCCAGAAGAACAGCCCCACATAGCTCTAACCTTGGAATGGACAGTGTTTTCACTGGAGCAACTCTTGTCTTGGAATACACCAGGTGAGTAAATACGGACGCACCTCTAACTATTCGCACGTATAAAGCGGCTGCGTATGCCTTCTCGGATGCATCGCAAAAGCCATGAAACTGAATCTCAGCAGACGGAGTAAAATTCAGCCACCTCGGAATACGGACTTTATCAAGACTCGAATAAGTAGATTGGAACACTTTCCATTCGGACAAAATGGCGGGACTAATGACTTCATCCCAACCAGTACCATCGGACCATATTCTTTGCATGAGAATCTTTGCCACGACTATGCATGGCGAAAGCCATCCAGCAGGATCGAATAACTTGGAGATCTGAGACAGGATCTCCCTTTTTGTGTAAGAACATGAAGAAGGAAACGGTGTTGTAGAAAAGAAAAAGGAATCAGAACTCGCGTCCCACCGAATTCCCAATGTTTTGGCTGTGCTGTGATCATCAAAGTTTAGAAATCCGTCATTAAGCAAATGATCCTTGGGAAGATCTGCAAGAATATCTCTTGAGTTCGTTGTCCACTTCCGAAGAGAAAAGCCCGCGGATTCTAGAGCAGACTTGAGCTCATTACGGGACTTGATTGTGGAAGGAATTGAATGTGCTCCAAAAAGCACATCGTCGACGTACATGAAATCTCGAATAATCTCACTTGCAGTTGGATATATCTCTTGAACATCGTCAGCAAGTTGGAGAAGGGTGCGAATAGCCAAGTACGGAGCACAATTGACACCAAAGGTGACAGTTTGCAACTCGAAATCATGAATGGTCTCACCTGGGTGGTTGCGGAATATAATTCGTTGAAATGGAGTATGATCTGGATGAACAAGAATCTGGCGGTACATTTTCTCAATGTCCGCATTGAACACATATCGGAAGAGACGCCATTTGAGAAGTAAAGTGGTCAAGTCAGATTGCAACACCGGACCAGTGTGCAAAACGTCATTGAGACTTTGACCATTAGACGTAACGGAAGAAGCATTAAAGACCACGCGAACTTTAGTGGTCGAACGCTCTGGCTTAATGACCGCGTGATGCGGTAAATAATAATGGCGAGAATCACTATCAGTACACGGAGCCGGAACTGGAACCATGTGTTTCAATTGAACGTACTCATTGAGTACCTGATCATACTTTGGTTTGAAATCTGAATTTCGGAGTAAGCGAATCTCATTACGAAGGAATTGTGTTACGGCTTTTGAACGAGACTGACCAATGCTAATTTTTTCTGGAAATCCTTGCTTGAAAGGAAGACGCACAATATAACGACCATCTTTATTCCTCTTGGTAGTAGAAACATAAAGCTCCTCGCAGAATTTGTCGGAATCTGAAGGGAACTTTCTTTTAGGAAGGCTCTCCACCTCCCAGAAACGACAAATCTCTTTGTCTAAGGAGATCTCACAAAAATTCGAAACTAAGGTTGATGATGTAGAAGAAGTAGGAACGGGGCCAGTGAGAATCCATCCAAAGATGGTTTCTTGACCAATCAACGTGTCGCAAACATTTTGCATTACCCCAGCGCGGATAATGTCAGGAAGGAAGTCACCGCCTATCAAAAGGTCGATGTTTGAGCTTTTAAAGAAGTGTGGATCAGCTAACTCGATTGAAGGAAGTCGAGAGAATAAAGATGCTGGTAATGTGTGTGAAGGAAGGTTTCCAGACAATTGCGGAACCACAAGTGCTTGCACGGAGAGCTGTACTGAACTATCGAATCGAGAGGACAACACAACAGAACATATCTTCCGAACGGAAGCCGCAGTCGAACTATTGAGGCCAGAAATCTGAACGTTTGTACGCTGATAAGGAAGCTTTAATTTATTGAAGAATCGTTCAGATATGAATGTGCCTTGAGAACCGGAATCTAGGAGTACACGAGCGTGATACGATACCCCTAAGTGCAACACATTTACCAATGCGGTTCCCAATAAAACACTCCGAGAACTTGAAGCGAAACAGGTTTGAATGACTCCACCCCCAGAACTAGTGGACTGTACAGGATTCGGAGAAAATGGAGTGGAGTTTGCGTTCAAATTTGTAGAACTCGCGGGTGGATTGGAAGAAAGACCATGCAGCATAGTGTTGTGCCGCCTCTGGCACTGAAGACAATTATTCTTGCTAGTGCAATTTTTGACGTGATGACTCTTTGAAAAGCAATTTAGACAAAGACCTTGTTTCTTTATCTCAGCCACACGTTGTTTTACGTCCATCGCAATGAATCTGGGACATTTTCGAATTATATGAGCGGAATTAGTGCATAGAGGACATTTAGGAACCGTAACTTTTGTCTGAAATGAACTGAGCTTCGAACTTTTAGAATTTAAACTGGAAGTAGGTTTATGACCATCTGACCTCGAATGACTGCGCATCTCGGAAACGGACTCAAGCGTACGATATCGATTCGTAAGGAAAGAATCAAGGTCCGCCCACTTTGGAATGGCGGTTTTATCTGCCAAACCTTGTTCCCAAAGCGTCAAAGTTGAGTCAGGAAGACGATTTGAACAAAGGAAAACGAATATTGGATCCCAACTTTTGACGTCAATATCGTACAAAGATAGCGCAGCAATGCAAGAATTTATGTCGCGTTGCAATGATTTAATTGCATCCGCAGACTCGGATTTGATAGACGGAAGATTGAATAGGACCTTTAATTGGCCATTAACCAGAATTCGTTTATTTTCGAAACGATCGCACAAATTTTTCCAAGCAAGCTGAAAACCTTGATTGGTCAAAGGTGCACGTTGAACTATATCCCTCGCTTCACCTTTAGTCTTCTGGGTTAAATGGAACAATCGCTCAACTGGACTGAGCCCGGAATTCTTAATGTACACGGCCGTGAACATGTCTCGGAAAGTAGGCCATGACATATAATCCCCATTGAAGACTTCGGTATCACATGGAGGGAGCTTGAAAGAATAGTTGGAACAGTGATCGTGAGATACACTAAAATTGGGAGTCTGGGGCGACGGATTCGGAGGAGAAACTGAAGGCTCTTTGGGAACTGTCTGACTCTGAAATTCTTCAGACAGCTGGGACAGGCGGCCCAAGCACTCACAATAAGTTATATAGGCGCTATTGTATTTCGCCTTGAAAGTCTCCAGCTCGGAAGCAGCCTCTGCCCCTTCTTCCTCTTCTTCATCTTCCACATTCTGTTCCTCGTTAGCACGATCGGACATGAATCGCTCATATGCCGACTTGATCTCGACCCACATGGACTTCACTTCAGAAATGTGGATCTGTATGAAGTGGGAAGACGTTAAGGGAATATTACCACCGACCACATCGGCGTTAAAGGTGACCAAACGGTCAGCCTGACGAATAAAGGCTTCCAAAGACATGATTTTTCAGGAAAAAATGAGGAAAGATAACCAAAAATACCAGAAAATATGGAAATACCTTTCAGAAAATGAAGAGCAAGGATGATTTTCGTAACGAATTTATGTAGATTTTAGGGAAAACGGTCGAAAAACTTATATTTTTCCAAGGAAATGAACAGATTTTCCCGCTTTTCTACTATAAAAACAGCTGGAGTTACAGAATTCAAATGAAATTGCTGAATATGTAACAAAAAATCTGGAAGAAGTTTGGAAAAATTCAGAAATAATTAAGATTTGAGCGTAGCTTCTTTTTCTGGTGCGACACCTAGTGGCGGAAAACTGAACTACGGATGAGAACCACTAAAGTCAGCAAAGACAGTGGATAAATAACCAAAAAACAGCAAAACCTCTGAAAAATCTCCAAAAAATATTGAAAAACTAAGGGTTTCTTTGTATTTGCGTAGTTTCGAAGCGCCACCTAGCGGTACTAGGTTGAACTACTGATGAGTTCACGCGTAGAAAATAAAGACAGAGGGTGACTGTCCCAAAGGACAACAAAAAACCTGAAATGTTTGGCTAAAAGGATGAAAAACTTAAGTTTTTCTATGTATTTTATTGTTTACAGAGCGCCCTCTAGTGGCGGTCGGATGAATTATGAGTAAGCGCCTACGAAGAAACGATATATATTATCGGAATATCCAAAACGTACCAAGAAAAACTAGAAATATTTGAAAAATTATCGAAAAAATCAAGGTTTTTATGGATTTTTCGTATTTAAAGAGCGCCCTCTACTGGTTGTAAGGCGAACTAATGATAAGCACACAGAAAAAATAATACACTGTATATGAATGTCCAAAATGAACCAAGAAAACTCCGAAATATTTGAAAAAGTAATGAAGAAATTAAGTTTTCCTGTATATTCTTGTATGTATACAGCGCCCCCTAGCGGCAATATGGTGAACCACAAATCGAAAAGAAATAAGTGTCTCGACACCTCGTATATATACACGTTAATACGTAATAATATATATAGATGTTACACACAAATTGTAGTCCGACCATACAAACGGGCTTGCTGTAGGGTGTACGCACAATTAAAGAGAACACCAAGAGACACTGGTTGGTTGGTTGGCCAAACGAACGAACAGAGACCAACAAGCAAACAGTGGAATGAATGTATGTATGTACGAATGTGTGTTATGTGAGAACGAATAGTTCTGCTGTCAGGAGACTATTGAAATTAGAACTCTAACAGCAACAACACTTATGGAATTATGATCGAAGATCGAAAAATAAGAAAATAACACACCAACAAACACGTACAAAGGGAGTTGGTACTAAATTCTCGCGGCAAATATGAACAACGAAAAGAATAAAAGAAGCAAACACACTGTCGCGTATGGGGAAAAATAAATTTATGATAAATTAAACACTTATTTATCGTAATATAAATAAGAAAAAATTATAAATAAATATAAAGACTGAAAATAATAATTTGAAATAAAATAAAAGAATATTCCACCAAAATTTATTGTTGAATTTGAATTGAAAAGTGAAGTGTTCTTTGAAAAAATAAATTGCAGAAATCTACACTTTGAATATAGAACACTGTGCGTTGAAAAAAAATGAAAAAACCAATTGCCGTCGGCAAAACGCACTTGAACACGACACTGAATTTATGCACTATTGTTCACTTTGGAAATAAAGCACAAACTTACCTTGTTTTTTGATGATTTATGGAATAAACAGATGAAGTTTGTGAATTTTTAGCAACAGCTCTCCAAATATCCGGTACGAATGGACCAAAATGAAAATGCCAACTTCTGGATTTTCCTAGAATAGCTGGGATGGTTAGTTGTTGCAGATGGTGGGAAAACTTTCTTTGGATTAGAAAGGATTTCCACTTAAACTCGCATGAAAAAGAAAATAAAAAGAAAAACACAAGATTTTTTCAGCGAAGGAAGTGAACAATATTGGAATTTATTGAAGCAATTTTGAAGGATTTTGGAACAATTCTTACCACGAACAATGCGTTTGATGGTTAAACAAGAAGTGATTTTATTTACAATAATGGAAAAAGGACAGACCAATAGAAAAGAGAATTATGCATTTTAGTACAGAGAGAGAGATGCAATTTTAGGAAAAAAGCTAAAAATTAGAAATTGGAAATAGGGTGACCAGAGCAGTTAACTTTGACGTTAACAGTGGTGTATCATCAATGTTACATTGGTAACAGACAGAAATGCACAATTATTTTGTATTAATAACAATTTAATTTTATTAATTAACTAATTAATAAATTAACTAACAAAAATTCTTATATAATTATTTACATGGCTTGACTTTGCAGATTTAACTTAAACTCCCGGAAAATTTATTATACATTTTCATCAATTATTTTCTTTACTATTCCCAAAACCAAATAATTTACGATTATATACAATGATGTGAATGAATGAGCAACGTCACACATCAAAACGTGAATGACAAAAATGCTATGCAGTGTGAAAAGTATTAGATAATTGTCTAAAGCATTGCATGATGACGGAGATGCACTCGTACTTTCTGTGCAAAGATGCATCAATGTAATGGATTTTCTGTTTCTTGTTTTGCATTGAAAATCATTCGCATGCGCACATTATGTAGTTAACGCCAGTATACGGTAATTGTGCATCACAGTACAGCTTTTGTTTGTGTCTTTCCATAGTTAAGATCGAACATAAATCGTATAATTACTCATAATACACTTTTAAAATGTATAAATATTTATGAAATATTCGACATTATTCTGCAAACATGCAGCTTGCCCATAACTACGTATCTGTATTTATGTATGTAATGATAGTTATAAGTAAATATTTAAGTCAATAGGATAATGTATTTATTGTGCCAACCATTTGTTCCCTTAACTTAGCCTAGTTATTTTATGACAAAACAAGTAAAAAAGTGACAGCCGGTTTTGCCGACAGAGATATACCCCCAGCCTGTGGGGATTGAAATACTTTTTTTCCAAAAAAATTTATATATATTTTCAAAATTTTGGGCGTATGAACCGACATAAATATGGATAGGATTAAAGCGGAAAAATTTGCGGGAATATCGGTAGATAGGGCTTTATTACCATACTAGCCTATTTAGAGATCCAAAGTTTGGACCAAATCGGTTGCTACGTCGCGCGTACCATTTTAGCGAATATTTTCGAACATTTGTGGAGGAGGTACCGGAAGGAGTGGACCTCTAAGCACCACCTTCGAATTTCATCTAATATTCGAAGAAATATTACCATATCCAAAATGTGGACGAACGTAGTATTCCAGCTCTCCGGTCACTACATATGGTGCTATAGGGATTTTTTACAACTTTCGGGCTGTTTTCTCAAGAAGTATGGACTTGTCCCTGAAAAAACTTTTACTGTCGTAATTGAGGCATCGAATGCAAGTTGCTTCAACAAAAATCAAAATGATTCGAGAGCAGGTCTTAAAGTGAATTCATGCAAAAATTTGTGTGGGAGGTACCCGTAGGAGTGGACAAATATAGTCCAAATTCAAACCTGACCTATATCTGGTATATATATTAGGATGTGTAAAGTATGGGCCAAATCGGTCTCTTCCATCAAGAGTTATCGTGCGCACAATTTTCCGAACATTTTTGAACTTTTGTGGGGGAGGTACCTGAAGGAGGGGATCGATATGGCTTATCTTCGAACTTAAACTAAGTTTGTACAACATATTACGAAGGCCACATTTTAGACCGAATCGGCAGATCCGTTCGATAGTTATCTTGCGCTCCAACCGCCTCACACGGTGTCATGGGTTTTTTTTTGTGGGGAAGGTACCGGCAGGAGTGGACCGATATAACCCATCTTCGAATTTAAACTAAGTTTGGACAAAATATTACGAAAGCCAAATTTTGGACCAAATTGGTTGATCCATTCGAGAGTTATCGTGCGCTCCAGCCAGAAAGACGGACGGACGGACATTGCTCAATCGACTACGAATTGTCTGAAACACATTTCATCCAAACATACTTGGGGTCTAAAACCATTATTTCGATGAGACACATTTTGCCCGTATGAGATTGCATAATATTTGTAAAATGTTAATCAGCATTCGCGGAATTTACAAAAAATTGACAAATTTTTAACTTCAACAATAAACAAAACAAACAAAAAACAGCCGAGGCACGGGCGGATTGGAGATTTGTTAAAAACAAAAAAACAAAATTCCAATAAACAACCTCACAGGCAACTGTGTTGGTGTTCTTTTCAACTCACAGAATTCGAAGAATTCTTAGTTGATACGTGCTGACATGTTGCAAAATATTTTGATTTTGGTGTTTCTTTGGAAAATCCGAAAAGTGAGTGTGATTCTCATTCATATGAGAATACTAGACACTTAAAGAGTTCGGTTTTTCGCTAAAAAGGCATCATTTCAAAAACTGAGAAGCCAATTGATAATTCCCTTCGCCGGGATGAAATCATGATATTGGTAGCGATCAGTAAAATTTTGCAACACTGTCAGTTCGTTTTGAAAAACATTACTCTCTGTAATAGAGGGTAATAAATGAAGTTGAGCCAATGGGGGAATACTCCACTCAAACAATCGAAAATGTAATCCGAATTTTTTGAAAATAAAGGTCCATTTACCCGTCAAAAATTACAAAAAAATAACAGTTTTGTTTTTCAAAATAGTCTGGCTTAATCCCATTGTTGTTGTTTTAATATTTTAAAACAACTATTTTATTAGTGGAAAAAATTTGGCATTGCTCGCCAAGGGGTAAGGCAGGGAATACTATAGTTTCGATCCACGCCACTGGATCTCATCAGTTCCCTTGTTTCTTGTTTGTGTATATTCTCCACCGAAGTTATTTTTCAATAACTTCTTCAACAAGAAACTTTTTATACCCAAACATCAATAGTCAGCTCGATGTATAAAGGTAAGCAAAGAAAAAAGTTCAATGAGAAGTTTTTCCTTGGCAACCTCATACAACTCCGACGAAAGGGTCTGCGAAAACAATTCAAACCTCTTCCACTTGTATGTGTCGTCGAATTTCGACGAATCGACCCCTTGGCGAGCAATGCCAAATCTTTTCCTCTAATAAAATAGTTGTTTTAAAATATTAAAACAACAACAATGGGATTAAGCCAGACTATTTTGAAAAAACAAAATTGCAAACGCTATCCAAAAAAAAACGTCACAATGCTTCAAATAACAGTTTTAAATAAAAACTCCACGGGAAATCAAATGAGACCAAACTTATAATCATCGGGGTAGTAGTTAGGATATTATAGCCAAATTAGGCACATATTTGTGTTACAAAAAAAACAAATTTTGGTTTGGAATAATAGTTTTCACATGCATTCTAGAGTTGAAAATATTGGAAAAATTCTATAGGAGTACTTCTTTAGTTTTCTTGAAACTGCAAAAAAAAATGGGCGTATTTTGCTTTATCTACACATTCACATAGAAGGTTTCCCATTGAGGAAAGTTATCGGGTTGTTGAAATAAATCATAAGACTTCTTAAACAGAAATAGAGTTCAAATAAACCGCTTTAACTTATATGCATTATTAAAATATGTGTAAATCGCGTAATTACAAGGGCAGTTCGGAAACTTCTTAGCCTAACACAAAAAGCGCGGTATAAACAGAAAAAAGTTAAGTGTTTTGGAAACTTCCATCTCTGTTATGAACACATGTTAAATTTTGTTTCGATCTGTCAACTCCTTCATATAGAGACAGGTGTTCAAAAAAAGACGCATCCGCAATTTGTTTACAATGGAAAAATTAGAAATGCGTGCTGTCATTAAATATTTATATAAAAAAGGTTTATCGGGACAAGAAATTCATAAGGATATGGTGAATGTGTTAGGTGAAAGTGCTCCTTCATATGCAACAGTAAAAAATTGGGTTGCTGAATTTAAACGTGGTCGTACAAGCATTGAAGATGAACCACGTAGTGGACGTCCAAAAACAGCAACAACAACAGAAATTGTAGCCAAAGTGCATGATATGGTATTAAATGATCGACGAATAAAAGTGCGTGAAATTGCTAATATCATGGGCATCTCAAATGATCGAGTCCATTTAATTTTGCATGAAGAACTACATATGAAGAAGCTTTCTGCAAGATGGGTGCCGCATTTGTTAAGAGTCGATCAAAAACGTTTTAAGCGAAATAAAATGGATTTTAAGCGTCGTTTCATAACTGTTGATGAGACATGGATCCACCACTATACTCCAGAGACAAATGAACAATCCAAACAATGGACTGAAGCTGGAGGAAGTGCCCCAAAGAAGGCAAAAACAATTCAATCGGCTGGTAAGGTTATGTCAACGGTGTTTTGGGACTTCAAAGGTATTTTATTGATTGACTATCTGCAAAAGGGTAAAACAATAAATTCAGAGTACTATTGCAACCTTTTGGATCAATTAAATGTACAAATTCGAGAAAAACGTCCTGGCTTACAACACAAAAAAAATAATTTTTCATCCAGACAACGCACCAGCGCACGAAAGTGTTTTAACAATGGCTAAAATCAACGAATTAAAGTACGAGTTGCTTGACCACCCACCTTATTCTCCTGATTTAGCTCCCAGTGACTTTTACTTGTTCCCAAATCTAAAAAAAATCCTTGCTGGCAAGCGTTTTACCTCAAATGAAGATGCAATTACAGTTGTAAACCACTATTTTGAAGTCCTTGAGGAAAACTATTTTAATCAAGGGATTGAATTGCTAGAAAAGTGTTGGACTAAGTGTATTGAAGTTTCAGGAGATTATATTGAAAAATAAAAATATTTTTGAAAAACTAACTATTCTCTTTCATTGATAGGCTAAGAAGTTTCCGAACCGCTCTAGTATCAAAATGGTTTTGTCCGCATGTGATTTTCATGTACAGCAAGACCACATCTTTTAATTTGTATATATTTTTCGAAATATAACTTGGACGCTTAGATGTAACATCGACTGGATCTAAGCATTAAAAAACCTATAAAACATCTCTAATTTGCGCAAAGTACAATAAATTTTGTTCCGCATCCGGTTTCAGTATCACCACGAAAGTCTACATCGATATAAATCTATTTCATGGCGATCTTTTGGGATAAAATTAATGTAGCTCCCTTATCAGTGAAGTTTTTAAATCCCTGCTTCCACAAAAACGAAGTTTTTGCATTGGAAACGGCCCGCAGAATACGCGATATTTTCGAAAACAATTTTAGGTGATTTTTCTACCTTGGAATTTCTCGTATCTCGCGTTTTAGTAGATGGAATTTCACGAGTAAAGATTTATTAGATCCGCAACGTAAAAATCTAAAATTTGGAATCAAGTACGAGCTAATCGAATGTCAATTGTAAAAATTAGGCCCGAAAAATATGATTTTTAGAAAAATGTTCGCACAAAATGTTCGTATTTGGATGCAGATTTCTGTGTAGGCTACATTCACAACACATATATCAAATAACCCAGAATCGCGAGTTCTACAATCATATATGTGATTTTTTGACAAACCTGTTTGCGGAACGAAATTAGAAGAAAATTTCAAAAAACACTTAAAATCTGGCTTCAAAATTTCAGCATCATTTAACGGTAGACGCAGATCAAATTTTGAAAAGTTATACACTAGTTATACCTTATTTAGTTGCCCTCTACTTTTACTTTGACGGGAAAATCGTGAAAAGTGTGGTTTAATCACAAATCGAGAGAAAACAAAAAAAGACACGTTGGCTTCAACCTATTGTTACCCATAATTTAACATAAATGTAGCCTTTTAAGGCCAATATTTTTTGCCAAGTCTAAAAACATGTCATTTTATTCGAAAGCATTTAATTTGTATAATATTCAACCACATTTCGCGAGTTATTAAAGGCTAAACCTTGGCTTCAACTATGTTAAATTTTCAAAAATATTGCCGATATACCCTCGTCAGCATAAATGCTGAGGGTATAAAAAACACATAGTTACTTGTATTCAACACAAAACTATTTTGGCGTTCCACACAAAATTATTAAACTGTCATAACCAAACCAGCTTAAAGGTAGCCCTAAACTGTCTTGTGAACAAGATTTAATTTTGTAATTTTTTAATTAATTGTGGTTACAAAACTCCCCAAATGGTTTTCATAATAAACCTTCCGTCAATTGACATGGGTAAAGTCAATAATTTTGTTAACAAGAATTGAAATATGAAAGTGTTGTAAGACAAACGAATAAAACTTTATTGCCCTTATGATTAATTTGACCTTAGTCAACAGTCACTCAGCCAGATCGCCAGTCACTAAATTGTTCTTTGTCCAAGATGACAAAATCTGTCTGTACTACGATTCGCATAGCATGCACAATAACGCCTAACAATTGACCGACCAAACGACAACAAGCACAATTAAATTTCGACACAGTCATGTTCGCCCACTTTCCAGTTTTATGCATTTAACTGGCTACTGGCACGAATGAAAAAAATATGTGGACCACATGAATATTATTAATATACAAGAGTTCCTAGGCAAAACACATCTCTCAACATGGGCTAATTTTTGCAACACCTCTCTCCGCAAGCAATGAGGTAGAAAATCCACATTTTCAAAAAACACATAAAACATATTTTTTCTTTTTCTGGCCGAAAAATATAAGTACTAGACTTTATTCATAAACTTTTGGCCTACTAGTTCGCCTTTTAGCCAAATTCATTTACGAGTATCTTGTGGTTTAGTATCAATGATCAACGAAATATTTGTGAAAAAAGTAAAATAAGGTTAAAATTTGTTTACTTGCGTAGCTTAAAAATGCCAAGGCATAAACACATCTGTCTGTATACACGCTTGCTGCTGTTGTGAGTGAGCGTCTTGCGTAATTGTAATTAGAATGTCTGGTCTACACAGTTCAATATAAATACGTAGCCAATATAGCAAAAAAAAATATTGTATTGAATTCAAGAAATCCAGTTTTGTGCAGAAATGCGACATTACCGCCGCCATCAACTTCATCGTTAAATTGCTTTATAAGTTTCCGACACAATGTTAAGATATTGCTATGAAATACATACATATCTTAACATTGCCCACTAAGTAGTTAAGATATTTCGCAATATCAATTAAGGTAGTACTAAACTAATGGTAATTAAGTACAACTTGGAGTTGTGTATTAAGAATTCATAAATGTACGCTAATCAAAGTGATTGTACAAACTGAAAATGAATAAAAAGCGTCAAACCGCCTTTTGATTTTGGAAATATGTACGACTATACACTAAGACATAATACCCTTACCACAGTGTGGTGTAGAGTTAAAAAACAACGCGCAGGATGCACCAAACAACACGATATGCGAAACATAATGTTTTATGAAAAAATTCGAAACTTTGAAAAGTAATGGAATTTTTGAAGGTGACACAAAACACTGTCGACCAAAAAATATAATAAATAACAATCCACATGATATTGCAAGAAAACCACTTGGGCGGGGCTTTTGGAATAATTGGACCATTATCGAGAGACAGGAACGTACGCAGAGGGGTGGGCCCTGGGGGCCCAAAGGGTCGAGAAATTCTATATTGAATATAAAGGTCTTGAGACTTTAAACTAATTCTGTATTCAAAAATTGACGAGTTTATTATTGTGTGGATTGGAAGTTCATGAAATGACATGTTTACTGGACAAAATGTATCATATATAAAATGTTTTCCGTGGAGTATAAGCAGCATACCCACCAGAATTTTTTTTCCTATCATTAACAAAGTGGTAGGTGAAAACAACCGTAAACAAAATTAATACTCAAACATTGTTAAATGGTATTAAAATCTGCTGTAATTTCGGCCTTTAGGCTAACGATAAAAATGTGTCTCATCGAAATAATGACCTTTGACTTCTCATATGTTTCGACAAAAGCGCTTCAAATAATTTGGCGTCGATTTAGCCCAGTTCGTTCTTCTGTCTGGCTCGAGCGCATGAGAACTCTCGAACGGATCAACCGAACTTTAAGTCATATCGGTCCATTCCTTTTTTCCCACAATAACTCGAGACATAGATTTGGTTCGAATATGGATTGTATCGGACATATGTATATCAAGTACCAGGAGGTACATAGATTTGGTTCGAATATGGATTGTATCGGACATATGTATATCAAGTACCAGGAGGGTCTATATGCGACAATATCTTCGGATACCTCCCTCACAAAATTTCAACATAAGTACAATTTATGGGCTGTTCGAGAATCCATTGGACATTTTGACCAATGCTACTGCTTGCGGTCTTGGTTACAGCGATATTCTATTTTTCGTGGTAAGTCCATGCAAGATTCCTGACATAACGGTTCAAAAGCTCTAACTCTTACCTTGACCAACTAAAATAACGGATTGACACCAAAACTATCAAAAGGAATGACTTCCAAAATTAGGTCCACTTCAAAAATGGACCATTTTTTCAGGTATCTTCTCCACAAAAGTGCAAAACTTTTGCGCTCTTATCGAAGGCAAATTTATGAGTTCAGCATAAGCATTTATTCGCAACGCCCACAATCGTGAGGTTTTATACCCAAATGTTTTGATATTTTTGTTGGAAAGTTTATACGTCCAAAAAAGGCCACGAGATTCTGAAACAATTTTTAGGACAAAGATTTTGGTTATGAAGCCCGTATTCGATCTGTCTATAGATAAAAGTCTAAACTCACACAGGCTGAGGGTATATATGTCGGCAAACCCGACTGATACTTTTTTACTTGTTTTCGCTGTGCCGAGGCCGATAGAAGTCATAGTCCTTGGAAAGTTTTAAATGTCATAGAGTTCATAAACATCTAATAGTACAATTAAGATAGAATTAAGGCGGAACAACAACCATTGGGATATCAGTAGAGCGATCCGATAATTACCGATTTTTTCAGTAAGTTTGCGATGAATAAAAAGCAGTCTTAAAGTTCTACCGATAGTAAGACTGTTGGCAACTTTCATTGAACTTTTCATTCACTTTTCAGCTTTTAGCCCATATATACCTTTGTACACGCCTCATACCGTCCGTTCAACCCTTTTTTTAAGCTTTTTGAAATTATATGGGTAAAAATTTGTGTTTTTATACCCTCAGCATTTATGCTAACGAGGGTATATACACTTTCATACGGGCAAAATATGCCTCATCGAAGTATGTTTGGACGAAATCCCTTTCAGACAATTTGGAGTCGATTTAGCAATAGCACGACCACTCTCGAACGGATAAACCGATTTGTTCCAAAATTTGGCCTTCGTAATATTTTGTCCAAACTTAGTTTAAGTTCGAAGATGGGCAATATCAATCCACTCCTTCAAGGACCTCTCCTTTGGGTACCTCCCACACAAATTTTCGGAAAATTTTCCGTGTGTAGTAATTCTTAACGGTAGTGACCGATTTGATCCATACCTTGCACACTGTAAAATTTCTACCAGACTCAATGTGTCCACTCCTTTGGGTACCTCCCACACAAAATTTCGGAAAACTATCCGTGTGTAGTGGTTGGAGCGCAAGATAACTCTCGAACGGATCTGCCGATTCGGTCCAAAATTTAGCCTTCGTAATATTTTGTCCAAGCTTAGTTTAAGTTCGAAGATAAGCCATATCGGTCCCTAAAATGTTATTAAAAATACACTTTCAGAGCTCTCTAATTTCGTTTAAATCTCCGTCCATTCCTTCAGGTACCTCGCACACAAAAGTTAAAAAATGTTCGGAAAAATTCTGCGCAGGATAACTTTTGAAGCGAGTGACCGATTTGGTCCATACTTTACAATTACTATTATATCTACCAGATATAGATCAAGTTCGAATATAAACTATATTTGTCCGCTCCTTCGGGTACCTCCCACACAAAGTTTCGGATATGTTCACTTTAAGACCTGCTCTCGAATCACTTTGATTTTTGTTGAAGCAACTTGCATTCGCTGCCTCCATTACGACGGTAAAAGTTTTTTCGGAGACAAGTCCATACTTCTTGAAAAACAATCCGAAATGTGTTAAAAACCCCTATGGCATCAATGTAGTGGCGGGACAGCACGACAGTTGGTCCAAAATTTGGCCTTCGTCATATTTTTCCAAACTTAGTTTCAGTTCGAAGTTGGGCAATACCGGTCCAAAACCTCCGGTACTTCCGCCCAATATTTCAAAAATCTCACTAAAATTTTATGCACAATTTATTTTCAACGGGGCAACCAATTTGGTCCAAAGTTTGGATCTCCTAATATTTTGTCCAAATTTAGTTTAAAGTCTTAAATGGGCCATACGGTCCTCTCCTTAGGATACCTCCCCTTCAAAAGTTTAACATTTGTGTCTAAGTGGAGTTTGGGGTCTGTTCAAAGATCCGTTGGAAATGTAGACCGATGCTGTACGTTGTGGTCCTGTTTGCAGCGATATTATATTTCCGTGGACAAGTTCGTGCTTCATGGCATACTGGTCTAAAAGTTATACGATAACCCACTGAAATGACTAGTAAACGCGATATCTTTCAAAAAGATATGACTCCCAAAATAAGATCCACTTCCTTCAAATACCTCCTCCGTTACATTTTTGAACTTTAATCCTAATCCACATATTTGTCTGCAAGTTCAAATGTCCAAAAAGGGCCACAAAATTCTGGAAAAAAACCTTAAATACATTCGATCTGTCCCTAGATGAAAGTTTTAATTCACATAGGCTGAGGGTATATCGCTGTCTGCTGATATTTTTTACTTGTTTCCATACCTTTTCCCATATAAATTATATCTTTTTTTACACAAATTGATTTTTTTTAATATGTATATTAGTTTAATGAAAACCCAAAGGGCATATTTTTAATTTTACGTTTTTTTTTTTCATTTTTATGGTTTGGTCTTAGGATTCTTCTAATATTTTGTCCAACTTTAGTTTCTAAAATGGGTACCTCCTAAACAAAAGTTCAACATTTGTGTCTAAGTTCAGTGTAAGGTATGTTCGAAGATACTTTGGAAATGTTTACCCATGCTGTTCCTGTTTACAGCGATATTTCCGTGGGCATGTCCATGCTTACTGGCATTCTGGTCCAAAAATTATACGATGACCCTCCGAAATGATTAGTGGGCGCGATATCTATAGAAAAGATATGACTCTCAAAATAAGATCTACTTCCATAATGGACTACGTCGGTCCATTCCTTTAAGTACCTCCTCTGCAACACTTTTGAACTTTAACCCTTATCCACTTTTTCTTCGGCAAGTTCAAATGTCCAAAAAACGCTACAAAATACTGAAAAGACCCTAAATACATTCGATCAGTCCGTAGACGAAAGTTTCAATTCAAATAGGCTGAGGGTATATCTCTGGCAAAGTCGACTGATACTTTTATACTTGTTTTACCTTATTTAGGTATCAGTGGTCATAAAATATCTCCGCCCTTAATTATAATAGTTAGGAATATTTTATGGTGGAGGGTATAAAAGTTCGGTCCGGCCGAACTTAACGCTTTTTTACTTGTTGTAGTCTGTGTTGGTTGAATGAGGTCTGTAAAGTAATTAGGTTTTTAACGTTATTTTCCCTTGTTATTCTATTCTTTGTGGTGTTTAAGATCAACTTCAAATAAGCAAGCCTCCAAAAAAGTTTTAGTTTAAATAATCATAAATACTTTCTTATACATCAATTTTTATACCCTCAGCCTTTAGGCTTTAGGTATATACCCCTTATACACTTTCATACGGGCAAAATGTGCCTCATCGAAATAATGGTTTTAGACCCCAAGTATGTATGGACGAAATGTGTTTCAGACAATTTGGAGTCGATTGAGCAATGTTCGTCCGTCTGTCTGGCTGGCTGGAGCGCACGATAACTCTCGAACGGATGAACCAATTTGGTTCAAATTTTGGCTTTCGTAATATGTTGCCCAAACTTAGTTTAAGTTCGAAGATGGGCTATATCGGTCCACTCCTTCTGGTACCTCCCCCACAAAAGTTCGAAAATGTTCGGAAAATTTGTGCGCACGATAACTCTTGAAGGGAGTAACCGATTTAGTCCATACTTTGCCCATCGTAAAACGTGTAGCAGACTTAGATCAGGTTTTAATATAGACTCAATCGGTACACTCCTTCGGGTACCTCCCACACAAAATTTCGGAAAAGTTCAGTTTAGGGCCATCTCTCGAATCGCTTTGATTTTTGCTTTGGCAACTTGTATTTACTGCACCCCATACGACGGTATAAGTTTCTTCAGGAGCAAGTCCATACTTCCTGAGAAAAAGGCCTCAAAGTTGTAAAAAAACTAATGACACCGTGTGAGGTGGTTGGAGCGCAAAATAACTCTCGAACGGATCTGCCAATTCGGTCCAAAATTTGGCCTTAGTAATATTTTGTCCAAACATAGTTTAAGTTCGAAGATAAGCCATATCGGTTCACTCCTTCAGGTACCTCCCCCACAAAAGTTCAAAAATGTTCGTAAAAATTGTGCGCAAAATAACTCTTGAAGGTATTACATCCATACTTTGCACATCTTAATGTATCTACCAGATATAGATCAGGTTAAAATATGGACTATTTGTCTACTCCTTCTGGTACTTCTCACACAAAATTTCGGATAAGTTCACTTTAAGACCTGCTATCGAATCACTTTGATTTTTGTTGAAGCGATTTGCATTCGCTGCCTCCATTACGACGGTAAACGTTTTTTCAGGGGTAAGTCCATATTTCCTGGAAAACAGCCTGAAAGGTGTAAAAAGTCCCTATGTCATCATATGTGGCGGTCGGAGAGCACGATAACTCTCGAACTGTTCAACCGATTTGGTCCAACATTTCGTCTTCGTCATATTATATCCAAGCTTAGTTTCATGGGGCACAAATTCCGGTACTTCTCCCCAATATTTAAAAAATGTCACTAGAATGGTAGAACGATATGACTTGAATCGGGCAACCAATATGGTCTAAACTTTGGATCTCCTAATATTTTGTCAAAATTTAGTTGAACTTCTAAAATGGCCCATATCGGTCCTCCTTAAGGGTACCTCCCCCACAAAATTTCAACATTTGTGTCTTAGTGCAGTTAATTCCTAGTCCACATTTTTGTCGGCAAGTTCAAATACATTCGATCTGTCCGTAGATGAACGTTTCACTTCACATTGGTTGAGGGTATATATCTGTCGGCAAAGCGGACTGACACTTTTTTACTTGTTTTATTTCAGATCAATATTAAAAACTCAAGACAGTCAGTGCATTGTCCCAATTTGAACTTCCATATCTCAAAAATGATAAAACCTACCAAAATATCATCATATCGATAGGACTTGCGCATTTCAAGCAAAATCGTAAAAACTTAAAAAAAAACTAAAAACCTGAACTCTGATCGCGATTTATTTAAAATGCGCTCCGGTTATTTATTTTTTTTTTTTTTTGGATTTTTTGAAGGCATAGTTTTCAATGAATCAAGGTGAACAAGTAAGAAAGTATCAGTCGGCTTTGTGGACAGAGATATACCCTCAGCCAATGTGAATTTAAAAAAAAAATAAAAATTCATCTACGGACACATCGAATGTATTTAGGGTCTTTTCAGAATTTTGTGGCCCTTTTCGGACATTTGAGCTTGCCGACAAAAATGTGGATTTGGATTAAAGTTTAAAAGTGTTGCGGAGGAGATATTTAAAGGAATGTTTCGACTTGGTGGATCTTATTTTGGAAGTAAATCTTTTCGATGGATAACGCGCCCACTATGCATTTCAGGAGGCATGGACTTGTCCACGGAAAACATAATATCGCTGTAAACAGGACCACAACGAACAGCATCGGTATGCATTTCCAAAGGAAAGACCCTAAACTGCACTAAGACAAAAATGTTGAACTTTTGTGGGGGAGGTACGCTAAGAAGAGCCAAATTTTCAGCCAAATCGGTTGATCCATTCGAGAGTTATCGTGCGTCCAGCCAGGCAGACAGAAGGACATACATGACTAAATCAACTGAAACGGATTTCATCCAAATATACTTGGGGTCTAAAACCATTATTTTGATAAGGCACATTTTGCCCGTATGAAAGTGTATATACATACCCTCGTTAGCATAAATGCTGAGGGTATAAAAAGATGACATTTCACACCTGTTCGCTGTTTTACTTATATCCGGATGTAAACTTTAAAATCGTCATATTTCTAGCTGTACTTTCACAATCTGATTGGCCTACCACGAGTGATTTAATCAAATAATTTATTTTCTCTGATTGAGTTTTTGAACAAATTTGTATACTTATGTTATAATATGAAGCATGGCAGAACTACCAGGTAGTGGTATCACACCAGCTGGTCGAATATGAAAAGTCAAATCCCTTTATAAAAAATTACTTTTGTTGTAATTTCACCAACAACATAAAGAAAGTTTTGACATAACATATTAAAAATTTTACGATGCCACTACCTGGGTAATTGTGCCATGATATGAAGGTTGGGTTATAGGAAATTTTCTCACTTTGTGAGAACTATTTTTTTATATCTATATTTAAGTTTTATTAGTCCGGATTTATTGCTGTGGCGGAATATCCGGAGAGTCTTAATAACATATTAATCTGCTAAGAAATCGACGTTTAACGGCAATAAACTTAATTTAGAACACTTTTTTGATGATTCTCCAAATTTAATTGACGATTTTTTGCATATTTTACACATTTTTTGCATACTTTGCATATATTTTGCATATTTTTGCATATGCAAAACATGCAAATAAATAAACAAGTAAAAAGTCGTTAAGTTCGGCAGGGCCGAACTTTTTATACCCTCCACCATAAAATAGTCTTAATTAAAATGGAATAATTAGGGCCCTTTCACAATTTTAGGTGTAACAACTTTTCGACATTGGATAGACTCCAACTGCCTCCAACTATTGTTAAAATTACACTGTGAACACAAATGTTGGGCAGAGATAATTATTTTTGGAGATGAAATCCCATGGTGTGTGTATATTAAAAACCCCGAAGGACAGATGCGCCGTGAGTCGAACTTCCGCGTTATGGCGTGATGAAGTTTTTGCAAGAGACCCTGTAAGCCACCATGAATTAGCATTATATCTTTGTTTGTTGTTTTTGTAGAGCACTCAAGCAACAGTGAACAAAGATATAACGCTAATTCCTGATGGCCCACAGGGTCTCTAACAAAAATTGCATCACGCCATAACGCGGAAGTTCGACTCACGGCGGATCTGTCCTTCGGGGTTCATAAGATACTCACCAAGGCCTTTCATCCCCAAGAGGAATTTTCCGTGCCCCAGACTTTCACCTCCATTTTGTTGCACAGTGTTATCTAATCTAATCTAAAAAAATGTGTTCAGCTTGGTGAAAGGTACCACCTACGGGGCTATATCAAAGAGTCAACCTATCTTTAAATTTTTTGGCGGAAAAGTTTTATAGCTGCAGGGAACTTTAAGAGTCAAATTGAGGGTAGTTTCATCATAACAATGTAGACCCTCAAAAATGGACCCATGTTGACGAATTTTAGTGAAGAAATTTCGTGACCACTGAAAATTCCCGAAAATCGGGAGGTACAGTTGTATGGGGGGATATACCAAAACATGGACCTATATTGACGATTATTTTTGAATAGACAAAATTGTAGCTAAAATTCTCAAAATACCGATCATTACAGCTAGTTCGGTTAGAAATTATATAATTCTCAAATATAATTCTCAAAATACTGAAAATCGGGAGATACCGTTATATGGGGGCCATACCAAAACATGGACCTATGTTGACGATGTTTCGTTGAAGATGTTTTATGACCACTGAGAACGTTAAATGTCAAATTACAGCTATTTCGGTTAAAACCTGTAGCTAAAATTCTCAAAATACCGAAAATCGGGAGGTACCGCTATATGGGGGCTATACCAAAACATGGACCTATGTTGACGATGTTTCGTTGGAGATGTTTTATGACCACTGAGAACGTCAAATGTCAAATTACAGCTATTTCGGTTAAAACCTGTAGCTAAAATTCTCAAAATATCGAAAATCGGGAGGTACCGTTATATGGGGGCTATACCAAAACATGGACCTATGTTGACGATGTTTCGTTGGAGATGGTTCATGGCCACTGAGAACCTCAAATGTCAAATTACAACTAGTTCGGTTAAAAATTGTAGCTAAAATTCTCAATATACCGAAAATCGGGAGGTACCGTTATATGTGGGCTATACCAAAACATGGACCTATGTTGGCGATGTTTAGGGAGATGTTTCATGACCACTGAGAACGTCAAATGTCAAATTACAGCTATTTCGGTTAAAACCTGTAGCTAAAATTCTCAATATACCGAAAATCGGGAGGTACCGTTATATGTGGGCTATACCAAAACATGGACCTATGTTGACAATGTTTAGGGAGATGTTTCATGACCACTGAGAACCTCAAATGGCAAATTACAGCTAGTTCGGTTAAAAATTGTAGCTAAAATTCTCAAAATACCGAAAATCGGGAGGTAACGATATATGGGGGCTATACCAAAACATGAACCTATGTTGACGATGTTTGGTGGAAATGTTTCGTGACCACTGAGAACCTCAAATGTTAAATTGCAGATAGTTCGGTTACAAATTGTGGCTAAAATTCTCAAAATACCGAAAATCGGGAGGTACCGTTATATGGGGGCTATACCAAAATATGGGCCTATGTTGACGTTGTTTGGTGGAGATATTTCATGACTACTGAGAACCTCAAATGGCAAATTACAGCTAGTTCGGTTAAAAATTGTAGCTGAAATTCTCAAAATACCGAAAATCGGGAGGTACCGATATATGGGGGCTATACCAAAACATGGACCTATTTGACGATGTTTCGTGGAGATGTTTCAGGACCACTGGGAACCTCAAATGGCAAATTGCAGATAGTTCGGTTAAAAATTGTGGCTAAAATTCTCAAAATACCGAAAATCGGGAGGTACCGTTATATGGGGACTATACCAAAACATGGACCTATGTCCATATCCTTTGGGATATAAGTTTGTTGATCACTAGGAACCCTAGGTGCCAAATTATAGCTAATTCGGTCTGCAAATGTGGCGAAGAACGTCAAAATACCTCAAATCCGGAGGTACCGTTATATGGGGGCTATACCAAAGAGTGAACCGGTATAACCCATCTTCGGACTTGACCTGCATATGGAAAAAAGACCCTCGGGTGCAAAATTTCAGCACTCTATCTCAATTATTACGGACGCTAGAGTGATTACAACAGACGGACAGACGGACATGGCTAGATCGTCTTAGAATTTTATCCTGATCAAGAATACATATTAGGCCGGGGCGATTTGAAAACCTTAATGGGCCCTTCGCGTTTCTGATTCCTGGGGTTGAACTGAGCAAAAAAGTCTACTGGACCATATGTCTACGATGAAAATCGAGCCTCCCGATTTTGACTTTAAGTTTTTTATTGACGTTTTTTGGATATTTTGGCATATAACAGCCAAACCATTGAGATTTTCGATCCAACACAAAGACTAACATTGTAGCCAAGACAGTAATTGAAAACTCTCTAATACATCGCAAAAGCATTGGAACGCTCCTTCCGGCAGTCGACAAATGACATTGTGCTACAAAATTTGACCCAAAAAATATTCAAGTGTTCTGATGCAAAATTATATCGTGTTGGGATCCATGGACAACGACAATGCCTTTATTTCGTTTGGGTCACTTCGTTTTATTTTTTTATAACGGTAAAAGTAGTGAAAATCTGGGTTTCTTACATTTTCAAATTTAAACGGGCATATCTTATTTTTTCCACAAGGGATTTCTTTTGATCCTTATTCCTTTTAAAGGGGTGAATAATGTCTTTTGAATAAGCTATTATTGTTTTAAATCGGTTAACAAATGGCTAAGTTATAGTGGTTTATGTCTGAAAAACCCCACTAAAAAACTATAAAGGGATTTCTCATAATTTTCAAAATAAATATTGAACAAAACAAAAAAACATTATATTTTTGAAAATTATGAGAAATTCCTTTATAGGTTTTTTGTGGGGTTTTTCAGACATAAACCACTATAACTTAGCCATTTTTAACCGATTTAAAACAATAATAGCTTATTCAAAAGACATTATTCACCCCTTTAAAAGGAATAAGGATCAAAAGAAATCCGTTGTGGAAAAAATAAGATATGCCCGTTTAAATTTGAAAATGTAAGAAATCCAGATTTTCACTACTTTTACCGTTATAAAAAAATAAAACGAAGTGACGCAAACGAAATAAGGGCATTGTCGTTGTCCATGGATCCCAACACGATATAATTTTGCATCAGAACACTTGAATATTTTTCGGGTCAAATTTTGTACCGCAATGTCATTTGTCGACATTTTCCGAAAAGTTTGCACAATCTTAAGGCCAAAACTGCCGGAAGGAGCGTTCCAATGCTTTTGCGATGTATTAGAGAGTTTTCAATTACTGTCTTGGCTACAATGTTTGTCTTTGTGTTGGATCGAAAATCTCAATGGTTTGGCTGTTATATGCCAAAATATCCAAAAAACGTCAATAAAAAACTTAAAGTCAAAATCGGGAGGCTCGATTTTCATCGTAGACATATGGTCCAGTGGACTTTTTTGCTCAGTTCAATCCCAGGAATCAGAAACGCGAAGGGCTCATTAAGGTTTTTTTGCTTCCACACAAATCGCCCCACCCTAATACATATACTTTATAGGGTCGCAAATGATTAGTTCGATGTGTTACAAACGGAATGACAAACTTAATATACCCTCCATACTATGGTGGAGGGTATAAAAATATGAGCCCGTTATTGCATTCAGTTTTCTTAGAAACGAATTTTGGTCCAATCAGAATTTTCGTATCTTTCCCAGCAAAATAAATTGGAAGTAGTGCAATGTAGACTAGTTCTTTCACGGCATGTTTTTATGCAGTTCAAACGGAGCCGTGAAAAATGCACTCCATTCCTCACATTTTAACCGCATTTGGATGCAATCCAAAGAATCACATCCATTTGTCACATTTTAACAACATCCGGAGGCAGTTCAACGGAGTCGTGAAAAAGGCACTCCAATTCCTCACAATTTAACAGCATCCGGATGCAGTGCAAACGGATTCGTGAAAAAGGCACTCCGTTCACTACATTTTATTAGCAGTTGTTAGAGATCCCTACATGTACATAAATACATTTCCAAAAAGAGATAATCGTGTTAGCATTTCCAAACATTTGTTAATACAAACTAAATAATAATTAATTTGTGAACATTTTTCCGGTAACTCACGAGAAGAAAATTTCCCAATGGAGTGCTGTTGGAGTACTTGTCGAAATCTTAACTGGTGATGGGAAGACAATATCAAACCCATTTAGCAGATGAAGCAAAAGCACTTAAGCTTGGATTAAATGAAAAGAGCAGGAAACACACATGTTTGCGATTGAATTCAATAGAGAATTTTCACAATTTGTGTTAATTTAATAAAGTTATTAATATTTTTGTTTTACACAAATAATAAATGCATTTTATTTTGTTATTCAAAACACGTGCTCTGGACTGCCTCCTATTCTACCCCCAAAGGGTCAGTTAAAATGCAATGCCAAAGGGTCAGTTAAAATGCAGTGCCAAAGGTTCAGTTAAAATGCAATGCCAAAGGGTCAGTTAAAATGCGGTGCAATGGAGTGCCTCTTTCCGGGGTCACTCCCTTGTAAAAATAATGAGTGAAAATGCATAATTTGATGCACTTCCAAATCACTTGTACATATAATTTAACTGCCTCTTTGGAGGCAAACTTTTCGCTGGGTTTATTAATAAAAAATATGAAAATATGCAAAATCCGATGTCAACATATCACTTTATTCCGTTGTTTAATAAACTTCAGTTTTATATTGATATTCCATTGGCGTTGACTTTTGTGGCTGTAGTTAAGTATTAATGCTTATTTATTTTAATTGAACATTCGCCTGCATAGGAAATTATTTATATATAGCCATAAAAACCATTTACTATTTCTCTACATTCCAATTAAGTATTTTAATTGTCACTTTAATGAAAATGTCCAGCCATTGAGTTCCATTTATGTTTCATAAATATTTATTTACATTATATTATATTGGTTGAGCCAATATAATATTTAAAATATATACGCTGTCAAATAAATATATTTGAACGCACTAAACCAGTGGTGTACAAATTATCATGAAATCAGAAAAAATGGAAATGCAAACTGGGTTAAAAAAAAACTTGTCAGAAAACAAAAAAAAAAAAATCATACTCAATATTAGATGGCTTTCAGAATCACTTTATCTGAAAAAAATCAAATCATATATGCAGTTATTTTTGTGAAAATATGTATATCATTTTGTCGTTATTTTTTTATTCTGACCAGCAAGTAATGTAAACATTAAAGCCTCGTGCCAAAATTCACACTGCAACTGGAACAAGTTGCAGTTGACTGACTTGTGTGGCGTTTTTCTCTCTGTTGGTTATTTTGCCTAGAAATTTGAAAAGAAAAAAATGAAACATAGTTACATGACAAGAAAATTGCCATTTTTTCTTTTTTGAAATCAAGTCTGATAGGAAAATTTACAACTAAAGTACAAACAAGCGGCAATCAATATGTAAGAATTTTGCAATATTTACCAACCTACCAACGCCAACCAGAGCCACTCGCATGAATATGAATATGCCGCGTATTCAAAAGCTACAGGCAGGCCATACGATCATATTAATGCGATTATGAACAGCAAATATTATTATCTGTATTAAATGAAACAACTTTTGTGCATTTGGTCCAGCATCAACAACCACAAATTAACTAGACCAGCCGTCCATACATATGTATGTATGAATGTACATAATTAATTATATATTTAACTAATAATTGTATGCATGAGTGATGTCAATGTGTTTCCAATTGACCACAATCACCACCATCATATTTGCATCCTAAAAAGGGGCTGGGTAGTTGTGTTAATGATTTTTTATTTCATAATTAATTATAAAACCCTGCTTATTTCTTTTATACAACATTTTTCATCATCAGCAGCATGTAAAGTGACAACATTTGCACAATCGCAGTAATTTTAATTTGCAAATGGGTACCTCATATTTGCATTAAGGCAAGGCGTTTTTTTCAGAAAAATAATTCATATTTCATATGTTTTCTGTAACAACACGCAATTGAGTTGTAAATTATCGTTAGGAATAAGGATAGGTTAGGCAGGGGCGATTTGTGTGGAAGAAAAAAAGGCTTAAATATCTTTTAGGGATATGAGTCTTGACATTTCGGAAATTTCTTACTTTAACACCTTTAGGTTGTTTAAGGCACCTTTCGGATCAGGCTGAAATTTTTACAGTAGATAGCCCTTGGCATCCTGAATACAACGATATATAATTTTCCGGGAGGGAAGTCCATACTCCCCGAGATATGAGTCTTGACATTTTGCAATTCTAACGTGGGCAACAGGGACGTACGCAGGATTTCATTTCGGGGGGGGCACAACTTGACCAAAAATCATGAAAAATTCAAATGTTGTGTAGCGTTACGTAAAGCTATTTTAAGGGGTTATGGCCACTTATAAGCATGAGAAAAACCATTTTCATGAATTTTTTATAAAAAATCTATTAAACCTTAAGTTACCTTCTATTTTTTTTTCTTTTGAAAAATCTTACATTCAAATGCCCGCTTATAAAGCACTGTTTTTACTAAAGCAGTTTGCGGTACCCACTGTAGTTTGAAAAAGAATAAACCGATCAGCATATATTTTTGTGGGTCATTACGAACCTCATAATCTTGTCCATAATCGAAAAGCAATTAAAAAATCAATTTTTAAAAATTTTGAACAGTTAAAATCAAAATTTCGATTTTAACAAAAACAAAACACTGTTCAAAATTGATATTTTTTCTGACTCCGTCAGCAGTTTTTTTTAAGACTCTCTCGGTTTAGCACATGATTTATGTGTACAATAGTCCCACAAAAACATATAAAGTGCCACTTCGAGGAAAAGAGGTTTTTAGTTTCTATGCTACATACAAAACACAATAAATGTTTCCCTTCGAAAGCTCATATCTCGGTAAATTTTTGTCCGATGGACTGGAAATTTTGGTACATATTCACGGTGCGCCTTAACTAATTTTTAATGGAAGGTGCTTAGACCTGGGAAGTTTTTGCAGATTCTGAAACTACAATGCTCATATATGATAAATATCAAAAAACAAAAAAAATCGCCGGAGGATTTTTAAATAAATCGCGATTTAAGTTCACATTTTTAGGGGTTCTTTAGGTTTTCACGGTTTTGCTTGGAAACCGCGAGTCCTACGTAAATGGGTTTAAAAAATGTTGTAGCTGTGAAAATTCTCCACAAGACTGACCTTTGTGCTATTTTCGTAGGTTTTACCGTTTTTGAGATATAGAAGTTCAAATTGAGACAATGCACTGACTGTATCGCCTCCTTATAAAACAATGTCATTACTGTAATTTCCCAAATTAAACTTATATATCTTGAAAATGGTACAACCTAGGAAAAAAATCATCCAATCTTGTAGAGAATTTTCACAGATTCACCATTTTCTTTAGTTCAATTTTGATATGACTTGCGGTTTCCAAGCAACATCTTGAAGATTGAACTGAACCTCTATATCTCAAAAATGGTAAAACCTACGAAAAACCTAAAGGTTAGTCTTGTAGAGAATTTTCACAGCTACAACATTTTCTTTAGACTAATTTCGATACGACTTGCGGTTTCCAAGCAAAATCGTGAAAACCTAAAAAGACCCTAAAATTGTGCATTTTTATCGCGATTTATTTAAAAATCTCTCCGGCGATTTTTTTCTGTTTTTTTATTTTTCTTATCTATGAACTTTCCTGTTTCAGAATCCGCGAAATTTTCCCATGTGTAAGCGGTTTTCAGCAAAAGTTAGTTAAGGCGCACTGAGCATGATATTATTTTATAAGGAGGCGATACAGTCAGTTCATTGTTTCAATTTAAACTTCTACATCTCAAAAAACGGTAAAACTTGCGAAAATTTCATAAAGGCCAATCTTGTGGAGAATTTTCATAGCTACAACATTTTTTATAGACTTACTCCGATTGGACTTGCGGTTTCCAAGCAAAATCGTGAAAACCTAAAGAACCCCTAAAAATGTGAACTTAAATCGCGATTTATTTGAAAATGCCTCCGGCGATTGTTTTTGTTTCTTGATATTTCTCATCCATGAGCATTGTAGTATCAGAATCTGCAAAAACTTCCCAAGTGTAAGCACCTTCCATTTAAATAAGGTTAAGGCACACCGTGATTCTATTCTATAATCTATTCTATATTTTATATGAAATAATGGTACAAAGTATATAAATTCAATAGAAAGAATTCATAATATTTAGTCCCAATTTACATTAGGCGAGTTTACTTGCGGCAAGTCTCAGTTTGTAGGAGAGACACGTAAGGGGTATGGAAATGGAAAAAATTGCTCGTACCGGCAATTTTCAGGCAATTCCTTTTATATTTTTCGTTTTTAACATTATTGCAGGAACAGAATTGCCTGTATAAACGCAAAAGGCAAGTTTAAAAGAGAACGAGAAAAATTGCCGCGAGAAAAATCGTTTAATGTAAATTGGGACTAAGGATACAATTTTAAATATTTACAGAGTAGGATATTTAGAATTGAAAATAGACAATATCGGGCCACGTTCGGTAATGTCGCCATGTAACATTTATTGAAGTATATTGAAGTTTTTAATCACACAGGTCTACATAATGGTTTATCGCAGAATTTTACAACAACAAAGAATTGCCGTTGTCTTTGCTATAGCAAGATTTTCACTATTTCGATGATCTTAGCCTAATTTTTAAGAATATCGGCTGTCGTTGTCGTTGATATGTTTCCAAATGAAAACATTAAGAAAAATTTAACAGTTTTGGAAATATGGTGCGAAATGTATACAAATTATGGAATTAGATATTAGATATATTATAAAATTTATTTATTTTTTATTATTTTCTCCAAATATTTTATTTTGGCCCTTATCTACAAATTTGCTGTAAAGGTCAGAAGAAGATTTGCATTGGTTTCAGATATATAGCCACGAGTTGTTCTAAAAGTCGATATTTAACAATGTTTAGATGGGGCCATAAAATTCAAGCTGTATCTGACTCAACCAAACGGAACTAGAACTTTTGTACTTTGGGTCTGTACTTTCAAAAAATCCTCACTTCAAATTATTTGCACAAGATTGCACAATGTTGCACAGTGTTTTTTACCGAAAGAGATAGGTTCCGATACCAGGATTATTTTTACTTTTAATATTATGTTACAAAAGAAGCGTTATAATTTGTTTTCTTAATTGTACGGTTAGAAATTTTTGGACTCGATGACAAACACTTTGATGGACTTAGTTCTATATAGTTTTGACAAATAACAATCGATCCTTATTGAACCCCACATAATTATTCACTAATAATTATTTGAGAGACACTCCTCTCGATAGTTACCGCGCCCATAAGGTTTTTAGTTGGCCACCGTAGTATTTAGAGCCTTGTCAGGAAGCATAAACTTGTCCACGAAAAGTAGGATATCGCTGTAAACAAGACTACAAAATGTCCAAAGAATCACCGAACAGTCTTAAACTGCATTTATGTTAGACTTGTATTAGAGACCTGAAGATGTTGTCCAAACATATTCTCTTGGACCTTGATGTACTTTTGGAAGTAATCTTGCGAACCATATTAGGTTCGACTTTAGACCGAATCGGTTAGTCCCTTCAACCATTTTAGTGAACATTTTTGAACTTTTATGGCGGAGGTACCGATATGACTTAAATTTAATTAGGACAAAACATTACGAGATCCATAACTTGGACCGAGAGTTATCATGAGTTCCAACCTGCCAGACAAACAGAGATATAGACGGACGGACGGTGGGAAGTACTTCCATCTTGGCTGAAACGAATATCGTCCAAACATATAAATCATTATTTTGATGAAATCTATACAATCCTAGTGTATATAATCTCGTAATCTAAAGGCTGAGGTTACAATTATACTTCGGTAATGATAAGTAAAAATCAAGTGACGCACAAAAATTCATTTGTCTTCATTATTTTCTCATACTGTTTAGCAGCAAATTTGTCTAAAACAGAATAACAAAATTTTGGCGATGGCAGTAAAACAAATTTCTAATTGGCTTTCAATATGTAGTCCACGAAGGACCGACCCTTCATACATTTTATTCAATAGATTTTTTATATATTTCCATTCCCATAATACTGAACTCATTATTTTTGTCATAACCGGATGAGTTTTAGGCCTCGAGAGCTCTATACAGTCCGAATAAATAATAGACATGGGGTATATTCATTAAGGAATTAGCTTTTGATAGTGGTATGCTATGACATGAAGAAGTAATTCAGATTTTATTGGAAGCTTCTCTCAAAAACAGCTTACAAACAAAAATTTTTAAAATATTTTCTTACAAAACTTGTTGATGATGTATATTTTCTGTTCAGAAACTTAAGAAAATATAAGTTTTAATTTGAAATCTTCAAATATAAAAACATTTTTATGAGAAAAAAATATAATAACTAGTTACAGTAGCTTAAAAAATTTTGTTCGACCAAACCATTTCGGGGGGGGCCCGGGCCCCCCGTGCCCCCCCCCCCCCCTGCGTACGTCCCTGGTGGGCAATATGGGCATCGTTTCAAAGCGTATGGAGAGTACCGGCCGAAGGCCGCCTACTTAAGTAAAATTTCAATTTTAAAGAAAGTTTTGATCGCGTAGCCCACTTTTGTCCCTGTCCATAGGAGAAAATCTTAAATATCCGGCCGAAGACCTGCTACTGAAGAACGCTTTCAATTTAAAAGAAAGTTTTGATCGTGTAGCCCACTTTTGTCCCTGTCCATAGGAGAAAGTCTTAAATCCCCGGCCGAAGGCCGCCTTCTTAAGAACACTTTCAATTTAGAAGAAAGTTTTGATCGCGTAGCTCACTTTTGTCCCTGTCCATAGGAGAAAGTCTTAAAAATTTCAGCCTGATCCCAGAGGTGCCCATAAACAACATAAAGGTGTTACAAGTATGAAACTTCCGAAATGTAAAGACCCGTTGTAATCAGGGTCCCAAGGGTTATCTATGGTAAAAATTTCGGACCGATCCGAGAGGTGCCCCTAACGACACTTGTTCCAAAATAAACTTTAATGGACCCTTCGCGTTTCTGATTGAACAGAGCAAAAAGGTCACTAGACCACATGTCTACGGTAAAAATCGAGCCTCCCGATTTTGACTTGAAGTTTTTTATTGACGTTTGAGATTTAAGTATGAGATTTAAGTATAATCTGTATAGTCCATCTTCGAACTTGATATGCCACCTCACAAAACACCTATATTTCCAAAATTTCAGCGTCCTATCTCAATTTTTGTAGATGCTAGAGTGATTAACACAGACGGACGGAAAGGCGGACTTGCATAAAAACCCAAAAACTTGCATAGATCCTATATTTTTCAACCGACTTCATTAGTTTTCCCCGTTTTCGGAAGCTAATTTAATTTCTTTTTTGGTGAAAATAAATTACACTGTGCAACACTAGAAATGCAAACAACTTCTTATGGGCATTTTCTGAAAGTACATATTGAGGCTACAAAAACCTTAATTGGGTTTTGTGTTCTTAGATCGGGTTTAGATTGTATGGCCTCATCTAAACCGACCTAAAATGAGCCTTTTTCCAGTGATCGGAACTTTATCTCCGAAACTAATAAGAATTCTGCTTTTCAGTCTTCGGCAATATTGTAGCCATAAAGTAGTAGAACGTATGTGTCAAACAGATGAACTAGGAAAATCTGCATCTAGCGCATCAAATTCGTTAAAATATAGAAAAGTTTACATAATTTCTGAAATTCTGGTCAATAGCAACTAATCTGTTGGGAGTTGAACTAAGTAATCGCTCTAAAAATATTCCAAATAATGTGACCATCAATTCTTCAGAACATTCTGAAACTCTAAAATGGTTATTTCACGTTGTTTAATGGGTATTTCATAACATACCTTTTTCAAAACTTATTTCAAACAATGTTCACACAGACTGTTTATTCTCATGTTAGGGATTTCAATGACTTATTGAAATATTTACCAAGTTGTTGTTGAAAAATTTGCTATAAAGAAGGCGATAGAGGCATTTTACAACGATGCAATGTTCTGAAGAGTTCTGCATTACATTCCAGAGAATATTTCCTCAAAGGTAACTTTAAGAAAAATTTAACAGTTTGGGAGATATGCTGAGAAATATACACAAATTATAGAATTTTTAGATATATTATAAAATTTGAGACAATAAGTGCAGTTTTTCGAGTTCACTAGTCCTCCAAATATGTTTTTCTTGCTCTTATCTACAAGTTTGCTGCAGATGTCAAAACAAGATTCGTACTGGTTTCAGAGATGCAGCCCCGATTTGTTTTAAAAAATCGATATTTAACCATGTTTAGATGAGGCCATAAAAACCGAACCCGATCTAAGAAAACAAAACCCAAATATGGTTTTTGCCTATTGGTCCTCAACTTTCATAAAATTCTGGACAGAAGTTGTTTGCACGCGATTGGCTCAAAAATGTTGCACAGTGTTATTATACTATGTGGTATCTTCTAAGCAGCCTAGGGCACGAGGAAAATAATTTTCCCGTTTTTGTTGGTCCGGTTTTTTACACTTCAACCAATATAACCTAGTCATTTGTTAACCCATTAAAAAAATAACAGCTTATTTGAAAGATATTATTCACCACTTTAAAAGTAAAAAGGATCGATAGAAATCCGTTGTGAAAAAAGAAGATATGCCCGTTTAAATTTGAAAATGTAAAAAAACCCAGATTTTCACTACTTTTACCGTTCTAAAACAATAAAACGAAGTGAGCCAAACGAACCAAAGGTATTTTCGTTGTCCATGGACCCCAACACGATAGAATTTTGTAACAGAACGCTTGAATATTTTTCTGGTCAACTTTTGTAGTACAGTGTCATTTATCGATATTTGCCGAAAATTTTGCGTAGTCTCAGGGCCAAAACTGCCTGAAGGAGCTTCGAATATGGATTATCATGGCTTACTCCTTCGAGTAGCTCCCACTGAAAATTCGGAACAAGTGAAGTTTAAGAGCTCCTCTCGGATCGTGTAGAAATTATTTTTTGCATTTTCTTATAAACGTCTTTTAAATCACCGTGATCGTAGTTTTTTCGAAATTTCTTGCACCGATCAACGCGGGATCCGACGAGAAAAATATTTTTTGCGCCAAGTGTTCATGCAATATGATAGTTGGTGGAATAAATGCCCAAGGATGCCTTTATCTCACGGTACATAACATCTTGCATTATCCGTTCACGCACGGCTTCATTTTTTCCTGGAACAATGACCGTTTGTGGACGACCCTTAAAAGCCGCGTGGTTGATGTTTTCAACGCGCAACGTGTCACACAACAGACCGTATGTAATTGGCCATTAAGAACTTCGTTTTTTCGAATGTCGGCCTCGATTTAATTCATTAAACCAATTTTTCATAGTGCTATATGATGGTCCTTTATTGACATACAAATATTTAATTTGATCGACGCACTCTTGCCGCGATTATCCACGTCGAAAGTTGTAAAAATTATCGGACGAAAATGTTCACAAGAAAATTGCATTTTTTTTTGCAAAGTGATTTTTTCAAGTCACTGTAAACAACACAACACATGGTCGTATGTCAAACTGTCCTGAGTACGCTTATGCTAAAAATTGTCAGACTTTCCAAAAAAATGTCAAATGTCGACAGGCGACACAGTGTGTTGCTTAGGCCGCAAACTTTTCTAATTCGCCTCGTATGTCACTGACATGCGATTACATGTCGCAAACACATGTCGATTACAAAACACATTTGTCGGCCATTTTGGATTCTAAATAAATAGGAGTAGGAAATCTACGATAGTATCGATTTTATCGATATTTTGAAACGGAAATATCAAACAAAGCGAATATGGCCGATATCGATAGTTTGCCAGCCCGGCCCGTCCGGCCGTCCGTTCGCAACGTACAGGTCGCATTTATTATCCGATCCAGCAGAAAATTGGCGAATATAATTTGTTTAGCCATCGGAAAAACGCTATTGCTTTTGGTGAAAATCGGTTCAGATTTGGATATGGCTCTCATATATATTTTCGGCAGATTTTAGGTATTTGATGCACCAAACACGCTTTATGTATATGTCCTATTTCAATGAAATTTGGAAAGTGTGACGGAATTATGTCGAAATCTGTTCAGATTTGGATATAGCTCCCATATATATTTTCGTCTGATTTTAGACGTTATGTATGTCCGATATCAATGAAATTTGGAATTTGGAAGTGTACCAAATTATATCGAAATCGGTTGAAATTTGGATATAGGTCCCATATATATTTTAGGTCGGTTTGAGGTATTTGATGCACGAAACAAGCTTTATATGTCCGATTTCAATTAAATTTGTAATGTGTGACAGAATGAGGTCTAGAAATAAGTGTGCTAAATTATATCGAAGTCGCTTCAGATTTGGATATAGCTCCCGTTTATATTTTCGGACGATTTGAGGTATTTGATGTACCAAACACGATATACAGTATAGTCTCGATAATCCGGACAACGCGGTAATCCGGACACCAGAATTTTTTACATTGCAGACTCTGTAATCCGGACATCACATATATTTCTTACCTCGATAATCCGGACATCAATATTTTTTTCTTATATAGCACATTAGATTCTTATTTATTTCAGTTGAAGGTCTTTTCGAAGGTCCTATGGAAATGTGTACCGATGCTGTTCTTGGTGGTCCTGTTACAACAATATTATGTTTTCCGTGGACAAGTCCATGCTTCCTGTCATACTGGTACAAAAGTTATACGATGACCCATTGAAATGACTAGTGGGCGCGATATTTATCGAAAAGGTATGACTCCCAAAATAAGATCCAATTCTATAAATTTGGTCCCTTCCTTTAAGTACCTTCTCTTCAACACTTTTGAACTTTAATCCTAATCCAAATTTTCGTTGGCAAGTTCAAAATTTCCAAAAATGCCACAGGCATGTTTAAAATGATATTTTGTACTTGTTATATAAAAGAATTATACATAATATAAACAAAGTTTATTAAGATAAAGTAGAAAGTATCAATTCTCATATTAATTCGACATTGAAAAAATGATATTTATTTTGTTTTTAACACATTTTATTTTTTTTTTCTTTTTTGGTATTTTATAGCCCTGAATAAAGTACATTAATTTGTCATTTAAGCGAGCAAGCCACAACAAAAAATCGTACTTTCAATTTGCTTATTTCTGACATGGTAACAATAAATCACTTAAACTTTCAAATAAACAAAGTATGCAAATTTCGTTCATACAAAGAAATGAAAAAGGTGTGTGAGAAACAAATAAGAACAGCTTAAAGTGATACATTTTCATTAATCGAATTGTTCTTATCACTCTTGTAAGACATGTCAACAATTTACACAATGAATTAATTAAAGATATCGTGAAACCAATAACCTATATTGTGAACTTGCTCCCCTGGGAATTATATACAAATATTTTTTTTTAATGTAACAAGTTTTTTTTGGTTTGTACAATTTTGTTGTTTGCAATTCTGGTACTTGACCATTAGCAAATTGTACTTGGCGGAACTAAAATCAATTAATAGCCATATATTTTTTTCTTATTTTATTTCATTGATTTATTTTCATTCATTGATGTTTAACCAAAACAGAAATCAATTTAATAACAAAACACATTTAAGAAATTATTGAACTTTACTTGTCACAATGGATATAATGAGTCACCGCATATTTCCGTATCAATTAAACGGCATATCTCCCATTTAATTGTTTGTGATGTGGACATACAATTGAATTTTGGCGCTAATATTTATTATTTATAAAGTGCAACATACATGCTTATTAATAAACAATTGGCTAACAAAAAACAACCGCAGACGAAATATCTTTGTTTAATCTTAACAACAATAACAACCCCATAACTAAGTTGGCAAAATGCTGTTCAATAGTCTTTGATATAGATGTAATGATCAACAGCTACTCGGACTCTCGTTAACGTTTAAAGCTGATAAAATCGACGTCATGTCTGTTCCATATTTAATTGCCTTCGTATCGAATCTATAATTATATTAAGAAATTTGATTTCACAGCAAATTGTTTTTCTAAATGATATTTCATGGGGAAACACTTAACAAGAAAAACTAATAAATTTATTTGTAATAATTACTAAGAAATTTCGAGCAAGCAACTGAAATGTGTGTTTAACCCACTTCTTAAATATAAAAAAATTATAAATTTTAACAAGGAATTGTTATATTTTTCAACAAATTCTATTTTTAGTTTAATAAAGCAGAGCCTACGGCTTAAAACCAGTTTTAATGGCTGATAACTTAATTAAAAAATAAATAGCTTAGTACTTATCAACAATAGTAAGCTAATGTTAGATTACAACGATAAATATTATGCACCATTCAAACCAGGTATAAAGATATCATATTTTATACACAAAATACTTCTTAACAACACGTTGGTCATTGCAATGGTCAGTCTATGTAATCTATTGAGTTCAAAGTTATCTGTGTTCGTGACAAATTAGGAAAAGTTAACATCAAACGTTTTCAACAGTAGCTAAACACCACAGTTAAATGCTTGTCAAAACAAAACTTAAATTTGCTATGCAATAAATGGGAGAATTTTGTGCTAAAAATAGAATCAAATTACTATGAAAGCAATTTAAAAAATTATAATAAAAATTAAATTCAATTTATGCCCCAAAAAATCCAACAAAAAAGGGCGATATTAACATTTACATGTACTTAAAAACTAAAACTAAGGCGTTCAACAACCCTGTTGTCAGTCACACTACATTTTTGCAGAAATTCAGGGATCCTATCGATTCTATCACCCTCAGCTCTGTCATATATGGTCCTATTAGAGTGACGTCTAATTGTACCATTATCGCCGTAAATAATTCCTCTCATGCCGAGACATGAGGCAAGTACTCTCCGCTCCCATTTCCTAAGCCTCTCCATCTGGTGTGACGATATGTCAAACCAAACAGGAAAGGCATAGGAAATTATGGGTCTAATAATCTGCCTATATATTAGGAGTTTAACATCTGGGGATAGTCCACCCCTCATTTTCAGCAGCTCCTGGTAGCTAAAGAACACTTTGTATATGTTGTATAACATAGGTCCTAGTAAAGAGCCCTGGGGTACCCCAGCCAAGATGGGTCTACGACTTGAGAGTCGTTCTCCAACTTTGACTTTAAAGGATCTCCCAGTGAGGAAACTCTTTACCAGCCTGCACGTTTGATGATCGAGACCAAAGTGCACCATCTTGGCCAACAACCCGTCATGCCAGACAGTGTCGAAGGCTTTGGAGAAGTCAAGACTGAGAGCAAGAGTACCTTGCCTATTGTTCAGCCCGTCAACAACATAGGACGAAAACGCAGTAAGAGCATGGACAGTAGGGTTATGACTTTTTTACAACATCATATTCCTGTATCATATTGGGATGAACTTTTACATAAGATTACATAAAATCTTAATTTTAACGTGATTGGATAAAAAAACCTCACGCACAAAATCATTTGAAAATTTTTATTTGTGCATTTTTTGGAGTCACTATAAGTAGATATTAAAAAATATATAAATAATAAAGTAAATAATAATTAAAATAAATATACTAACATAACAAGGATCATAAAACACAAAAGAAAGTTAAATATTCACATTTTCATTGGAGAGGATGAATCTCAGTGGGAGGTTGTCCTTGTTATGGCAGGAGTTGTATAAGTCTTGCATATCTTTGATCGCGCGCTCACAACACTGGTTGCTTCGGCCAATGTTGATTGGTGATTCATCTTTTTTCCATTTGAGAGCTTTTGGATAGTCGTTCAGATCTGCAGATAGTTCTGCGAAATCTTCAGCGCGGAACAATTGACTACTGAACCAATGATCAGCCCATGAATAAGAAATGAATAAACAGATTTTACGTAACCTGCTCCGTGTTTCAGGCATCAGTATAAATGCAAGTAGAGCTAGAATGGCACGAGAGTTCCAGCGTGCATTGCAAATGTTTGGGATCTGCTTAAAATATACAAAAGGAAGCTCACTCTTTTCAGTGAAATGGCGGAAAACACGAGTAAGGTGGAAGACAAATTTCATGTCGTCTCTCCAGCCATCTGTTTCCTTAATCAAAGTTGTACCATTACTGAAGGCTGCTTTCAATTGAGCATAGTTTTTTGTCAAATCCTTCATAAAAAGTATTCGATGTTTGGTGATGTTGTAGAAGCATGGAATTCATCGTCCATGACAACCCGAAGAACTCGATCCAGCACATGGTGCTGGCAACTGATGAACTTGGGTTCGGTGTAACCTTTCGCTTCAAACATTTGCTGCAGTCGAACTACAACGCCTGTCTTTTTGCCGGTATTCACGCTTGTTGTATCAGCATTAATCATCACAATTGATCCCCAGAGCTTGAACTCCTCTAACATATTCTGGAGACCTTCTGCGATTGTTTTAGCTTTCCCATCTTTCAATTTGAGTCAATCTAATTTCTTTTAATTCGTTCTTGAGGACCACGGCCTGATATTCATAGCTCTCAAGGTGTTTGCCGTCAAAATGCATGCTCCACTTATCCAGATAAAGGGTGTTTACCAAGTGGTTCTTCAACCGAGCAGCTTCCTTGTAGACATCCCTGTGAATTCCTGACTGACATGAGGTTGGGATTTCAATGCCTTCAGCGGAAAGCTGCTGGAACATCGTAGCTGCTTTATTGGACGAAATCTTTGAACTTGTAACAAGGCGTCTTGCAATGCCTGTTTGGTTATGCGTCCTTTTGCTTGCTGATGGCGCATTTTCATCCTCCCAGGGACTAACTGTACTACTGTCGTAAAAATCCGAGCCACTTTCGGAACAATCAGGTATCGCTAAATGTGGGCGCACTCGCTTCTATTGTCTTCTTTCGCTTGGACGGGTGAATTGTATTGACACCAGCAGGTTTGCCGCTTGAATAACCAACGCGTCCTTTGCTCTTAATTTACAGTTTTTAGAGTTTCTCGTCTTCTTGGCACATCCACTCGCCCTTTACATTAGTGATGTCAAACAGTTCCTTCATTGGATCAGAGTTTCGTTTTCTTCTGCAGCTCTCGTAGTTTTTCAGAATAGTTGTTAGTTTTGCCTGAATGGCTTGGTCCGATATATGCGGGAAGTTCAATACTTTACTACAGCAAGTAGAGCGATCCTCTCCGTTCGTCCTTTTGCTGTAGACTGAAGAAATTTGATGCGACCAATGACGTGTATCTTCAGGGGAATGCGACTCCTTTCACTCAGTGCGGTTTCCACAATTGCCACTATGCCTCTTCTTAATGGCGCTTGAAACTGGACTAAGTTCTTTGTTCTTCTCCGTGGTGGAAACACTCTTCTTGAATGACATGTTATAATTCACTTTTCACTTCACTTTCACTTTTTATATTTGTTCTTTTCGGGGTTTTCGACACTTGTTGAATGACACAAAACGATCAATGAACACCTATTTATACAAGAATTTTTCAATATTTTTCTGACAGGTACTTATAAATGGGCTTATTTATGGTGACATTATACCTGATTCAGCACGTGTGCGCTGTAAAATTTGAAAAAAATTTCTAAAAAATAAGGCTAATAAATGTGGTTTCTGCAGACAAACACACATCAATAAAAAATTAAAATCCTTTTCTTCATACATTGAAGGTATAACTCCCATAAATGAACCAGTAGTCATAAATTTATGAGAGATTATTATCTCCCAACCGCAATTATAAAAATGAGTTATCCTTTTTTCACTAATTAGCAAATTGTGAGAATCATACAAAATCGTCAAAGTTTTTTCCCGAGAGATACATTCGATTCAGCATGTGATGCCTTCACTTAATTGTAAATAAAAACTTGAGATGTTCATCGATTTTTATGATCAATGTCTCATTTTGTTCACAGGTTATGTGGCTTTTCGTGGGAGGAATACCAATTTTCAAATTTTCCCGTTTTGGGTTTATAAAACTAACATAAAAGAAAAAAAAGTTAAATTTGTCACAAAAATATAATTTCAAAGTGGTTTGTGCGTGACCTTTTTTAATAATTAAATGGAATGAACGTTACCATTGGCATTAATAGGCAAAAGTTCACTCATTCCTGCTACAGGAAATCATTTTTGAGAAAAAAAGGTCAAAAAGTCATAACCCTAATGGACAGTCGATAGGCCTGTCCTGAACCCAAACTGTTTGTCCTTTAGTACACGTTTGTCCTCTACGAGTTTCTTTAATCTTTCCAGAATAAAGTGTTCGTAGAGTTTACCAAAAGCCGATAGCAGGGATATTGGCCTGTAGCTACTACATTGCTCTGGTGGTGAGCCCCTTTTGTAGATGAGAACCAGAATGGTTTCTTTCCATGCTCTGGGAAAGTACCCAAGGTTTAGGCAGTGGTTAAATAAAACCGCTAAAACACCAAAAATTACTTTGCCTGTCCTTATTAAAGCAGCATCAGGTATTTTATCTAGACCACAGGATTTTCGTGCTGGTCTGTGAGCTAAAGCCTCGCCCACATTCCTGGGTCGTATGAAGCCTCCCTCGTTCCAGCGAGTGGCATCGTTAACTACAGATCCATCTGCAGAGAACGTGCCGGAGAATTCAACCATTGGGGACCGGTCATCGGTCCCTTCAACAGCCCGACTAACTGAGCTGCGGAAGGAACCGAACTCCCCTGGGATCCGATCGATCGGACCACCAGAGAAGCCGCTTACCCACCAATAGGCCGAAACACTCCCTGCACATGGTCTGCTATGGTTTCTGTCTTAAGACCATCATCGGTGATGATGGCTCCACCACCGTTAACAAGCTGGACAATAGGATCTTTCACTGCCAAACCAGCTGCCCTTTTGACTTTGCCAAAAGTCTTCCCATCTACACGTATACCCCCAAGATACGTTTTGACTCTATCCCTTTCGAATATTCGAATGGAGTCCTCAATTATGTGATCCAGATTTCGGATATCACCTCTAAGAGCTGGGTATCTATCTGGATCACCAGATCTACGAACCGCGCGGCATAGCCTTAGTTGTGTACATACGTAAAAGCAAGGCTCAGGAAGAATGTTCAGTCGAAATGTTGAGAGAAATAACGAAGGTGGTCCTATTAAAAATGCAGCACCACAAAATGGGCTACCGAGTGCCGGCATGCAGATAAGGATTATGCATTTGCTTATTAGCAAAATGTGTCTGAATGTACGAATACGGTGCTATATTTCCTGTGCGAGAAAGAAGACAAGATGGTATGCGCTTATCTATATGTAGGGTGTTTTTTTAAGCTAGATAGAACTATAAATTGTAAAAAGTAACACAAGAAATTAAATTTTGATGAAACTTTTTATTATTTGTTTCAGTATACTCTGACAAATCATCATGAATAGACTCACGCTTGAACAACGCTATGAAATTATCCAAATTTACTTTGAAAATCAGTCGTCGATTCGCGCAACTTATAGACGACTTCGTCATTTGTATGGCGTTCAGCGATGAGGCGCATTTTTGGCTTAACGGGTTTGTTAATAAGCAAAATTGCCGCATATGGAGTGAGACCAATCCACAAGAGACCCTACAGAATTGACACCTCTCGATTATTTCCTGTGGGGCTACGTGAAGTCACTGGTTTATGCTGATAAACCAGCAACAATTGATGCCTTGGAGGCCAGCATTGTTCGTGTTATTCGTGACATACGGCCAGCAGTGCTCGAAAAAGTGGCCAAAAATTGGACGTCCAGAATGCACTTCGTCAAGAACAGCCGCGGTGCCCATATGCCCGAAATCATTTTCAAATGTTAATGTTACGTATTGATCTTTCGGATAAAAAAAATTTGATTACAATTTAATTTTTTGTGTTATTTTTTACAATTTCAAGTTCTATCGCGCTTAAAAAAAAACCCTTTATATATATATATATATATATACATACATATATATATATATATATATATATATATATATATATATATATATATATATATATATATATATAAGAGCTTAGTGATAAGTGAGTGACTGACAGATCATCGCTCAGACGACACGGCTGAAGCTATAAGCTTGAATTTTTGAGTGTGGTTTGTTGTTGGTGTGTAGGGGTGAGATATGGCTGGGTTTTTGGAAATTCGAACAAGAAGGGTCCGACAAGTACTAAAGGTACTAAATATGGTACCATTTGTATTAGGCAAACGGGAAGAGCTAGAATTCTGAAATTTGGAATGAAGGCCACTGATAGTGAGTTAGAAAAATGCACCGAAGGGTTTTTAAAAATTCGACCTATAATTGTACGAAAAGTACTAAAAGTTACTACATTTAGTACAATTTGTATATATTGAACGGATATTGAAAGAATCTTGGAATTTTGTATGGAATCAAGGTTGGAAAATGGTGTTGATGTAAGGAAATGATTCTGGAAATTCGTACTTATTGTACGAAAAGTACTAAATGTTATTAAATTTAGTACAATTTGGATTTGGGTGAACGAATAGATATGGAAACCTGAAATTTGGAATTAACATTACTTTTGAAGTGCAGGATTGAAATATGGAGGTAGTTTTGGAAATTCTTACTTATGTGTACGAAAAGTACTAAAAGTTACTACATTTAGTACAATTTGTATATATTGAACGGATATTGAAAGAATCTTGGAATTTGGTTTGGAATCAAGGTTGGAAAATGGTGTTGATGTAAGGAAATGATTCTGGAAATTCGTACTTATTGTACGAAAAGTACTAAATGTTATTAAATTTAGTACAATTTGGATTTGGGTGAACGAAATTTGGAATTAACATTACTTTTGAAGTGCAGGATTGAAATATGGAGGTAGTTTTGGAAATTCTTACTTATGTGTACGAAAAGTACTAAATGGTACTAAATTTCGTACAATTTGGATTTGAGTCAACGGATAGACATGGAAACCTAAAATTTGGAATTAATGTTACTGTTGGAGTATGGGATAGAGGAAGTTTTGGAAATTCGGGCTTATGGGTACGAAAAGTACTAAATGATACTAAATTTGGTACACTTTAAATTTGGGTGCAAGGATAGAGCTGGAATCCTGAAATTTGGAAATGTGATTACTGTTGGAATGTATGATTGACGAAGCTTTGGAAATTCGTTCTTATGTGTACGAAAAGTAATATATGTTACTAAATTTGGCACAATTTGGATTTGGGTGAACGGATAGAGCAGGAAGCCTGAAACTTGGAATAATGATTACACTGTGCAACAAAATGGAGCTCAAAGTCTGGGGGGTGGAAAATTCCTATTGGAGATGAAAGCCCTTGGTGAGTATATACAGAACCCCGAAGGACAGATTCGCCGTGAGTCGAACTTTCGCGATATGGCGTGATGAATATTTTGCTGGAGACCCTAAAAGCCATCTGGAATCAGCGTTATATCTTTGTCCGCTGTTGTTTAAGCTTATATTTAAGATGGCATGTCTTCAGTCAAATCAAATGAGGATTTTTTTCGTAGAACATTTCGACCTTCTAACTCGCTTCCTTCAATGTCCTTTTCGTCCTTTATTTCAAGAACCGCAATAAAAGTGGCACAAGATGACATTTTTCAGCTTCGGAATATTCTACAAAAATGTCGCTCGGAAGATTATAGGTACGGTTCCCAAAGACATAAAATCGATAAAATCATGTTTAAGCGGTCGTTTTTCACTTTTACCCGAATCTTGCTCAGACAGCCCTATATCTATTTATCTCAATATATTATTGTTGACCTATTGTTGGCCTAGAATTCTCGGAGTCATTAAAACAGTTGTATCTTGTTTGGCTAAGCACGTTAATTTCATTATTTTTTGGAATAAATATCCGGATATCCGAATTATGGAACCGGTTATTCTGATATTAAAATCCGATTTTTTATCCGGTTTTTATGAACCGAATAACCATATATGTATATCATTAGAAAGCTATTAAAATTGTCAAACAGATATGACTAATATGCATTAGACGTTTTAAGCGGTTATGGTGCTGGAACACAAAAACCGTATTTTTTAACAGTTTCTTAACGTTTGTGAGGATACATTTCTGTGCGTGAAAAAAATTATGATCATGACCTGGGGGGTGGAAAATTTTTTTTGGAGGTGAAAGCCCTTGATGTGGGCACACAGAACCCTGAAGGGGAGATCCGCCGTGAGTCGAACCTTTGTGTTATGGCGGGTTGAATTCTGGGATGGTGACCCATTATTGCAAGGGTAAAAAAGTTACGTAACTGAATTTCAAGTGAGTTTAGGTGCAGTATGTGCTAAGCCAAATAGTTTCAAGACGATTTCTGTAGAACATTTAGTGTCTTACTCTTATCCTGCTTTGTTGTTTATGTCCTTTTTGTTGAAGAAGGTATAAAAATACACTTTAAAGAAAAGGAAAGATACAATTTCGGGGTTAAAATACTAAAAAAAACCTCAGCCGATTTGGCTAGGGCATGTCACGAAAATAATCTTACGCCGACAAAGCACATACTGTCCCAGTAGCATATCACGAAAATAATCTTACGCCGACATAGCACATAGCACCCTAAACCACTTGAAATTCAGTTACGTAACTTTTTACGCTTGCAATAATGGGTCACCATCCCAGAATTCAACCCGCCATAACACAAAGGTTCGACTCACGGCGGATCTCCCCTTCAGCGTTCTGTATGCCCACATCAAGGGCTTTCACCTCCAAAAAGAATTTTCCACCCCCCAGGTCATGATCATAATTTTTTTCACGCACAGAAATGTATCCTCACAAACGTTAAGAAACTGTTAAAAAATACGGTTTTTGTGTTCCAGCACCATAACCGCTTAAAACGTCTAATGCATATTAGTCATATCTGTTTGACAATTTTAATAGCTTTCTAATGATATACATATATGGTTATTCGGTTCATAAAAACCGGATAAAAATTCGGTTTTAATATCAGAATAACCGGTTCCATAATTCGGATATCCGGATATTTATTCCAAAAAATAATGAAATTAACGTGCTTAGCCAAACAAGATACAACTGTTTTAATGACTCCGAGAATTCTAGGCCATCAATAGGTCAACAATAATATATTGAGATAAATAGATATAGGGCTGTCTGAGCAAGATTCGGGTAAAAGTGAAAAACGACTGCTTAAACATGATTTTATCGATTTTATGTCTTTGGGAACCGTACCTATAATCTTCCGAGCGACATTTTTGTAGAATATTCCGAAGCTGAAAAATGTCATCTTGTGCCACTTTTATTGCGGTTCTTGAAATAAAGGACGAAAAGGACATTGAAGGAAGCGAGTTAGAAGGTCGAAATGTTCTACGAAAAAAATCCTCATTTGATTTGACTGAAGACATGCCATCTTAAATATAAGCTTAAACAACAGCGAACAAAGATATAAAGCTGATTCCAGATGGCTTTTAGGGTCTCCAGCAAAATATTCATCACGCCATATCGCGAAAGTTCGACTCACGGCGAATCTGTCCTTCGGGGTTCTGTATATACTCACCAAGGGCTTTCATCTCCAATAGGAATTTTCCACCCCCCAAAATTTCGGTTCACAGTGTTATTGTTGGAGTATAGCATTCAGGTAGTTTTGGAAATTTGAATTGAAATGGTACAATTTGGATTTGGGTGAACGGATAGAACTGGAATCCTGAAATTATGATTTTTGATTACTGTTGGAGTGTATGAGTGAGGTAGTTCTAAAAATTCGTACTTATGTGAACGAAAAGTGCTAAGAGGTACTAAATTTGGATTTGAGTGAACGGATAGAGCTTGAATCCAGAAATTTGGAATTAAGATTACTGTAGGACTGATGTAGTTTTGGAAATTCGTACATATGGTATGGTAAATGGTACTAAATATTGTACAATTCGGATTTGGGTGAATGGAAATTGCTGGAAACCTGAAGTTTGGAATTAAATGGTACTGAATTCGGTACAATTTGGGTTTGGGTGAAGGGATATGGGCAGTATCCGGAAATATGGAATTAAGATTGATTGGACTGAGATATGGAGGTAGTTTTGAAAATGCGTACAACTGGTACTAAATTTGGTACAATGTAGATTTTAGTGAACGGATAGAGCGGGAATCCTGAAATTTTGAATTGTAATTATTGTTGAATGGAGGATTAAAACAATTTTGGAAATTCGTACTTATGTATATGTTAGAAAAGAACTATATGTGATACAAATTGGGCTTGCGGGAACGGGTAGAGCTGGAATCTTGAAATTTGGAATGAAGTTTGCTGTTGAAGTAGAAGATTGAAACGGATTTGGAAATTCGTACTTATGTGTACGAAAAGTACAAAATGGTACTAAATATTTTACAATTTGGATATGGATGAATGGATAGAGGTGCAATAGTGGAATTCGGAATCAAAATTACAGTTGGAGTGGATGATTTAGGTAGTTAAGCAAATTCGTACTTATGTGTACGAAAAGTACTAAATGTCAGGGTTTCGGAGTCGGACTCGAAGTCGAGCAATTTTGCTGAAGTTCAAGTCTGAGTCGAAAAAAATAACTCGACTCCGACTCCAGGCAAAAATGTTTCTACATTTATTAACACACGCTTTATTTTATTCCTATATGAAAAATATACGTACCAAAATTTTGTTCGCCCGTTTAATAAAAAATCCATGAAAACACGTGACAATATGTTCACGTACATAATACAACAACTATTACCAAGAAACGCCCCTACATACATCGCTTCGACAACACTTGTCTACCTGACACTAGCGGCATCACAGGTCACACACTGCTAAATTTAACTCCAGTGTATTTTTGCAACCATCGTAATTTATACTTGGGGCGAATAATTCTCATTCGCTTCATACTCATAGTTATTAAAGTATTTCAGTTTTGGAGGCAAATGGCGAGCTGGCTACTGCAGGGAGTTAGCTACACGGGTTGGAACTAAATATTGTTCTAAATCCGCCAACGTACACCTTGGTGTTACCCAGTTGGGAATACTTTTTGGAAGCTACCCATTAAATTGTGGTAGCTAATAAATTGCACTGGACCTTCGGGGTTTTCAGTTCTACAGGGCCTTCGGGTCATCTGTTCCATTCGGCACTGGACCTTCGGGTTTTTCAGTTCTACAGGGCTTCCGAGTCATCTGTTCCATTCGGCACTGGACCTTCGGGTTTTTCAGTTCTACAGGGCCTTCGGGTCATCTGTTCCACTGTTTGAGTAATAGTAGTACACTGTAGAAACTAGACCGTAGTCCTAGACTAACACCCGAGCGACGAATTTATCTCGTCAATATCCGAACGCCGTAGATATCGCCTCCCGAACACCGATACCCGAGCATCAACACCCGAAGCCGTGTTCCCGAACATCAACAGCCGAACGCAGAAGCCATCGTGTTCCCGAACATCAGCAGCCGAACGCCGAAGCCATCGTATTCCCGAACATCAACAGCCGAACATATCTTCTTCACGATCATCTGCAGCCGAACACCGAATACATCGTCTCCCCGATCATCTGCAGCCGAACACCGAATTCATCGTCTCCCGATCATCTGCAGCCGAAAACCGAATACATAATCTTCCCGATCATCTGCAGCCGAACACCGAATTCATCGTCTTCCCGATCATCTGCAGCCTAACACCGAATTCATCGTCTTCCCGACCATCTGCAGCCGAACACCGAATACATCATTCACACCCGAACACAAACAACACCGTTTTCTCCGAAGACTAACCCGCTAATTCAACACGAGCTCCTCAGCTGCCAAACCCCAGCGAGTCTGCATAATACTTACGCAAACTATTAATCCAAATATATACCCATTGAATTCATTCTTATCGTATTTAAACACAAGCAGATTGTAAATTAGTATTTAATCAATAAATCCCCAGGAAAGGGAGAATACTAGTCTTTCATTTCGTAAGGTTAGTGGGTCCTTATGGAGACCTTGGACGCGACTGAGATTACCCCAGCCGACGAGAAAACCACGTTACACATGTAGGCAAAAACTTTATTATACTCAGTTAGAGCATGCTGAGCTCCACCATAATCAATTTCTATATCTATGTTGCCATGTCAAAATGTCTGTTGAATTTAGTACAGAGTTTTAAGTTATATATCTTAAATTCGTCACAGAATTCTTATCAAGCCGAATTGTTAATATTTCACATATTGTTCCTTATATAGGTCAAACTTTCAAGGCTTAAATATTTTCGCAAGCGGATGGGTGCCAGTCGAACTTGACTTCGGTTTTATTGAGTTTTCATTTCAATGGGATAAGATCCAGATTTATATACAATTTTTGTAGTTGAGTATTATATTTATTAGAACGAATGTTCTTTCAAGGAATATCTTATGAAAAAGCCAATATATAGGAAAATATTGGAAACTTGTACATATATTATTCATTTTGAGTGGTATTGAAAATTACCCTCGGAGTCGACTCCGGAGTCTGGAGTCGTGAAAAAAGTCTACTCCAGAGTCGGAGTCGAACTAAAAATGGCTCGACTTTGAAATAACATAGAAATAGTTAATGTAAGTGGTACGAAAAATATTAAATTGTAATAAATGTGATACATGATCTATTCATGTTGGATTTCGGAAATGTTGTATTATAGTCGCTGTTGGTGTGTAGCGTTGAGATATGGATGTAGTTGTGGATATACGTACCATAACACTATGCAACACTGAAAATGCAAGCAACTTCTAGTATGAATTTTTTTGAAAGTACATATTTAGGCTACAAAAACCCTAGTAGGGTTTTGTCCTGTCAGATCCAGTTCGGCTTTTATGGCCTCATCTAAAACGGGCTAAAACTACACTTTTTTCATTTATCAGGCCTTTATCTCAGAAACGAATAGGTAATTGGCCTTGCTGTCTTTAGCAATATTGTAGCCCTAAACTAGTAGAACTTATCTTTTGAAAAAACCACATGAAAACTCCATCTGGGGCATCAAAATCTATAAAATATAGAAAATTGTACATAATTGCTGAATTTCTGGTCAGTATTGGCTAAACTATTGGGAGTTGAACCAAGTAACCGTTTGCAAAAATCTTCCAAATAAAGTTCCCAACAATTCTTTAGAACATTCTGAAACTCTAAAATGCTTAATTCATGTTGTATCAGCGGTATTTTGTATTATATCTTTTACAACACGTACATATTTCAAACACAGTTCACACCAACAGCTTATTCTCGCATTTCGGATTTCACTACATTATTGACATTTTTATGAAAACAATGGGATAGAGGCATTTTACAACAATGACATGTTCTGAAGAGTTGTGTATTACATTCCAGGGAATAATTTTCCAAAAGATAATATTACAAAAAAAAAATTAACGGTTTTTGAAGATACGGTGCGAAATGTATAAAATTGTAGAATTTTTGCATATATTTTGAAATTTGAGGCAATAAATGTAGTTTTTCGAGTTCATTATTTCTCCAAATATTTTATTCTTGTTCTTATCTAAAAATTTGCTTCGTAGGTCAGAAGAAGATCCGCATTGAAATATGATAGAACATAATAGGCTTTTGTCGTTACTTACGGTCACAAAATTAACACCGAAATATATTTACTTTCGGAAATGTAGGTATTTTCTTACTAAACCAATAATAATAATAATAATAATAATAATAATAATAATAATAATAATAATAATAATAATAATAATAATAATAATAATAATAATAATAATAATAATAATCATAATCATAATAATAATAATAATAATAATAATAATAATAATAATAATAAAAATAATAATAATAATAATAATAATAATAATAATAATAATAATAATAATAATAATAATAATAATAATAATAATAATAAAAATAATAATAATAATAATGGGTCTTTTTAATTTCCTTTAAATAATTTCAATGCAAATTAAATTGATTGTCGTAAATACAACATTTAAGAACTTTCAAATATTGATAAAACTAAAACATAAAATGTCACAATTTATGCATATTAGGAAAAGTCGGAAATTTTTAATATTCCATTTGAAAAAAAGTTGAACGATTTTTGGTACTTGGATTGAGGAAAAATTCCCATTCTCAAATCTGTTCGAGATACTAATTTTGGATATTGCGCGCAAAACTTATGGCGGTTACAATTCTGATTATTAGAAAAAATCTTATAAAAACGCTATTCATTATATCGAGAATTTGTGGCTTCCTACATACTATATGTTTAATGAGGTCCCATAACTTTAGTGAAAAAGTTTTAAATTTTCGCGGAAATTAGGAAATAATTCAAAACAATTGGTAGTTTCCAACTTGTTTTTATAAAATTCAAGCTGTTTATGCATCCGGAAAATATATAAATATATGTACGTTAGATTATCGCGAAGAATCAAATGAAAATGAAAACTATAAAAATAAGTTTAGTGGCTTGTATTGGAAATGAACCAATGCAAATATTTACATACCTGAATATGTTGTAAGGTGTATACATATAAGTACCTGTACCTATTGTAGAATTTTCATCAGAAATAAAAGTGTGTGTGCATAAAGTGAAAAATAGAAACACTACAAGGAAATAGCTGCCAGCCGTAATTGTGAGAAACTAAAGTGCGCAGCTGTGAACGTGAAAAGCAAGGAAAATGAATTCCCTCTACAACATTGCGAAATTGGATGGTACCAACTACGACTCATGGAGTCTACAAGTGAGAAGTGTCCTGGTACATCAAGACTTGTGGTCGGTGGTTAATGGAGAGATGGAAAAGCCTGTTCCAAATGAGAAGAATGTCAGCGAAGTTGCCGCATGGAAAACTAAGGATGAGAAGGCTACAGCAACCATCATATTAAGTGCAACGCCGGTGCAGATTGCTCACATCAAGAACTGCACAACAGCGAAGGAGACGTGGGAAGTTCTGAGAGATGTGCACAGACCGAAGGGACCGGTAAGAAAAGTGACCCTCTTCAAGCAACTACTTCAGATGCGCATGGAAGAAAATGAAGATGTACAGGAGTACATATGCAATTTTGTGACTATAGTGGAAAAGTTGGCAGAGACTGGAATAGCTCTACAGGAGGAGCTATATGTGATAATGCTGTTAGCGAGCCTGCCACCATCATATGAAAATCTAGTTGTTGCACCAGAAGCGAGAGATGAGCTGCCAAAGTTAAGTACCCTCAAGATCAAATTGGGTGAAGAATGTGATCGCCGAAAAGTCAGCAACAACAGCGCACACGGTAATGACGACGTTCAGATTTTTATGGCACACACAAGAAGAAGCAACGAGGGCAGAAATAACGGTGCAGGTACAAGTACGCAGAAAAATCATCGCAACTTCAAATGCTGCAATTGTCAACGTCCTGGACATTACGCCGCACAATGTAGAGACGAAGGTGTAAAAGGAAAAACCAATAACAATGGAAAAAGGCGCGCAGGTAACAACAAGAGAAGTGTGAGATGTTACAATTGCGGTCGCCGAGGACATGTTGCCGCACAGTGTAGAGAAAAGGGAAAGTCCAGCGAAGAATCACACACACATTCATCTGCAGTGCTGCAATCGTCGAACAAGAAGAGCGTGTTGAACTCCAGCGTGTGGTGTGTCGACAGCGGAGCATCAAGTCATATGTGTTGTGACAGAAGCTTGTTCGGGGAATTTGCAGAGCACACAGAGAAGATAGATTTGGTTGGCGAAGAGAAGATCGTTTGATAGCAGAGGTGCTAAAATAATAGACAGAGGAAAAACCGTTATGTTCGCCAGAAAACAAGGAAATTTGTTTTTGTACAGCCCGAAGAAAAACAGCAATCGGCGCGGCTATGATGCGAGTAAGGAGAGGAAATCCAATGTGAGCCAGATTGTTGAAGAACAGAAGGATGTGAGCGATTATGAGTCAGCCAACGAAAGTGAAAACGAAGAAAACATAGTTCCATACAGGCCACAGAAAATGCGAACACGTTACGAACGTGTGAAGCCTTACGAAGAGTGTGAAGCCTTTTGATGAAAATGGTTAGTCCAGAATATGTATGATAAACGGCGATAAAAAGATTTAATTCGACTGTAGATGTAAATAGTTGATAATATAAAATTAATTAATTATGTAAATATGTATATACTAGAATGTAAGATAATTTATAGTGTGTCTATATTTAAGAAAACATTGTATGTCAATGTAAGCTGTGTGTCAACTGTATATATAAGAAGGAAATGTAAATATTTTCATTGAGGAGGAGTATTGGAAATGTACCAATGCAAATATTTACATACCTGAATATGTTGTAAGGTGTATACATATAAGTACCTGTACCTTTTGTAGAATGTTCATCAGTTGTGAATAAACCACCAAAGTGTACAAAAGTGTTCTTGTGTTTTCCTCGTGTATGCCTAACAGTTTGCATATTATAGAAAAATAAAAAAAAAATTATTGAGGAAATTTATAAGAGAAAATATTTATTAAAATTTATTTTGTGAGCTAGTTGAAGAAAATGTAGTAAAAATAGTTCGGAGCTATTCTTCTGTTTTAATAAAATTTCACGCAAAAAATCAAATTTTTTATTATATTCACTTCTCGAATACACGCTAACATCTAACGAAAGATCAAGTTCAAATAGATTTTTCGTTCCTTTAAATGGGGTATAATCCTCAAAAAAAATTGTATCGGGTAATGTTCATTTTGAAATGCGTGTAAATCGCGAAATCCTCAAAATAGCTGGATGCGCATGTGGTTTACCAATACACCGAATTCTTCTCTGTTAATTTGTACACATTTGCCAGGATTTACTTTGGCCGTTAAGATGTAGTACCGTCTGCAGTTAAGTGTGCAAAAAACTGTATAATGCTTATAATTTGCACAGAGTGCTTCCGATTTCACTATCATCCAAAAAAAAAAATACATCGATCTAAATCTATTTCGATAAAATCCATCAAGAACCGTGGATGTAGCATCACACACTATTTTTGGGATAAATCAGATACAGCTCCCATGCCACTAAGTTTTTTAAACCGCTGTTTTCGCAAAAACGCGAGTGATGTGTCAGTTTCTTCAGTGAAAAGGAAACGATCCACAGAAAACGCGACTAAATCCGCGATATTTCCAAAAACATTTTACGCAAATTTTTCGGTTTTTGCAGTTGCTGTTTTCGCCGTTCTAGTAGATGGATTGTCACGATCTATGATTTATATGATCCGGACTAAAATATCTTGGGGTCCCAGCACAATCAAAAGGATATTGTAAATACTGTACCCAAAAATAGGGTTTTTCGAAAAAATATCGCACTAAATTTTGGCCTTTGGCAATGGATTACTGTGATGCTGTGTGGGCTACATAGTCAATACACATATCAAATTATGCGCAATCGCGAGTACTATAATCCTATTAATGGTTCTTAGAAAAAGCAGAATGCGCGTCCCTGTTAAATAAAAAATACAAAAACACCTATAATCTGACTTCAAAATGTCAGCATCCATAAAAGGTGGATGCAGTGGAAATTTTGAAAAGTAATACTTTCACTTTGGGCATATATCCGTACCTTAAACGGTTTGACCGGCAATAGAATAACAACGTAAAAAACTCTGTTTTTATTCATTTACGCGGTCATAGGTAGGAGCTTCGATTAAAAACACTTAATTTAGTACAACTATGGTCATATTTTGTGGTACACCTGAATAGTTCGCGTATTATAATAGTGCAAACCTTGGATTCATCATTGTTAAATTTTTTGACTTTCCCTCATATCCACTTTCATACGGGCAAAATGTGCCTCATCGAAATAATGGTTTTAGACCCCAAGTATGTTTGGACGAAATCCGTTTCAGACAATTTGGAGTTGATTAAGCAATGTCCGTCCGTCTGTCTGGCTGGCTGGTGCTCTCGAACGGATGAACGGATTCGTAATATTTTGCAATGTAAAACTTCTCTACAAAGTGGTGTCTTAAGACACCCCGTTCGGACTCGGCGATTAACTGTAGGTCCCAAATCATTGAGCTAATATGAATCGGGGTGCACTCATTGATACAAGAGAAGTCTCCCTAGTGCGTTCAGGGATATTTGTGGATCAATTATTTTTGTATTGTAATATCTTGTCCAAGCCTAGTCTAAGTTCAAAGATGGGTTATATCGGTCCACTCCTTCCGGTAACTCCCCCACAAAAGTTCGGAAATGTTCGAAAAGTTTGTGCGCACTAAACTCTTGAAGGGAGTAACCGATTTGGTCCACACTTTGCACATCGTGAAATTTCTACTAGACTTAGATGAGGTTCTAGCATGGACTCAATCGGTCCACTCCTTCGTGTACCTCCTCCCACACAAAATTTCGGAAAAGTTCAATTTAGGACCTGTTCTCGAATTTCTTTGATTTTTGCTTTAGCAACTTGTATTCACTGTTCCGCTTACGAGGGTAAATGCCTTATTAGAGGCAAGTCCATACTTCCTGAGAAAATAGCCTGAAAGATGCAAAAAACCAATGTGACACCGTGTGTAGTGGTTGGAGCGCAAGATAACTCTAGAATGGATCAACCGATTTGGTCCAAAATTTGACCTTCGTAATATTTTGTCCAAACATAGCCATATCGGTCCACTCCTTCAGATACCTCCCCCACAAAAGTTCAACAATGTTCGGAAACATTGTTCGCACCATAACTCTTGAAGGGAGTGACCGATCTGGTCCATACTTTACACATCATAATATATCTACCAGATACAGATCAGGTTCGAATATGGACTATGTTAGTCCACTCCTTCGGGTACCTATCACACAAAATTACGGATAAGTTCACTTTAAGACCTGCTCTCGAATCACTTTGATTTTTTGAAGCAACTTGCATTCGCTGCCTCAATTACGACAGTAAACGTTTTTTCAGGGACAAGTCTATACTAGAAAACTGCCCGAAAGGTGTTAAAAAACCCCCTATGGCACCAAAGTAGTGGCTGGAGGGCACGATAACTCTTGAACTAACCGATTTGGTCCAAAATTTGGCCTTTCTCATATTTTGTCATACTTTCAGTTCGAAGATAGGCAATAACGGTCCACAACTTCCGGTACTTCCCCCGAATATTTAAAAAATGTCACTTAAATTGTATGCACGATATCTTTTGAACAAATTGGGTCCAAACTTTGGATCTCCTAATAGTTTGTCCAAATTTATTTTAACTTCTAGCATGGAGGTACATTAGGGTACTTCCTCCACAGAAGTTCAACATTTGTGTCTAAGTGCAGTTTAAGGTGTGTTTGAAGATCGTTTGGAAATGTATACCGATGCTGTTCGTTGTTATCCTGCTTACAGCGATATTATGTTTTCCGTGGACTAGTCCATGCTTCCTGGCATACTGCTCCATAAATTATACGATGACCCACAGAAATGACTAGTGGGCGCGATATCTATCGAAAAGATATGACTCCCAAAATAAGATCCACTTCCATAATGAACTATGTCGGTCCATTACTTTAAGTACCTCCTTTGCAGCACTTTTGAACTTTAATTATAATCCATAGTTGCGTCGGCAAGTTCAAATGTCCAAACAAGGCCACAAAATAACGAAAATACCATATATACATTCGATCTGCCCGTAGATAAAAGTTTCAATTCACATAGGCTGAGGGTATATAAACACAAAGTTGTTATAAATATCATTATCGTTACGTGAGAATTTGCTGGAAATAAAAAGATTGTCCTCAAAAAAAATATGGCTTATTTACTAAGTGGCTATGTCATTAGTCAGATATGTCAACAGATATTAGCGAAAGGAAGAACGTGTGACAAACATTTTTTTAAAGGAAGATTTGTTGTTTTGTTTTTAGTCTTGATAATACATATTGATAAGTGGTGTACTTTGTGATCAATCTGAAATGCATTCCCAAATATAAATCTGTTTTAATAAAACAGGTTTTCTTATTAGAGTGATTGACTGATTGATTGTAGCCTTAGGAATGCAAAAAGCCGACATCACAACACAACCGCTAATTAGTTTGTCAAATAAAGTGTCAATTATGAAAAATGCAACTGAGACGTATCAATTCCAATGTACATTCTTATAAATCTCATATAAATCAGAGTTCTGCATGAATGACCGAAAAATGTACATTTGTGCTGTTTCCGAGAAACGAATGCCATATTGCCACGCATTGCAAATAGGTGCAAATGAACCATTCATAGCAGCAAGGGATTCTGGTTGGAACTCGACTTTCACATAAAATTTCGCAAAATTTACAGCCAATGGAGCCCACGAATGCAATAGCCCACTCAAAAAAAAAACATGCATACATTAAGAGTAAAATAGCAACAATTTTCACAGGGTAAATTGTGGTGGGGAGGTAGGGGTTGCCATCAGAAGAGAATATCTGAAGAGTCCCTACGATCATCCATTCAAAGTAAGTCAATCGGAATCAAAGTATGATATGATTATTATTCGTTTCCCTGCTTAATCCGGGTCTGGCTCTATGTCCAGATCTAGGTATGTGGCTGCTTCAGTGCAGGCCAGTTGAAAAGGGGTAGTGTGTTGTGCGGACCTGCACCGCATGCTGGCCATATGTTTTGCAGGGTGTCATCAATCCTTCTATAACACTGTGCAGCAGCATTTTTGCGGGTAGAAAATTCCATTTGGGGATGAAAGCCCTTGATTAGTATGTTAAGAACGCAAAAGGAATTTTTCGCCATAGGTCAAGTTTATGAGATACCGCGTGATGATTTTTTTAATTCTTCCCCTATATTACTTGGGAAGTTAGCTTCATATCACTCTTCATTCACTTCATTCAAATTGATTGGCGACTCTTTTTGTAGAATATCTCATTCTTCTAACTCAATTCCTTTCATATCTTTGTCTTCCTTTATTTCTTGAGCCGTAGTAGAAGTACCACAATATGAGATTTTTCAATATCCATATTCTTCAAAAATTTTGCTCAGAAGATTTTAGCTACTGTTCTCTTTGGCAACTAATCAACATTTTCTCGTTTTCATTGTCCTCTTTGATGTTTACTCGGTCTTGATCCAGAAAAAACTATGTTTGGTTTTACTGTATATTCGATATTGGTTATTTATTGGTATGTAGACTTACCAATTGTTTATTGCTAGACATCGGATTTTGCATATTTGCATATTTTTTAATAATAAAGATACGAAAATTCTGTTTCGATCAAAATTCGTTTCAAAGAAATCTGAATTAAATAACAGGGTCATATTTTTTTTGCATATTTGCATATGCACAAAATATGCAAACAGTTTTTGTCGAAAATCGTCATAAAAATCGTAAAATTGACAATTAAAGTTGGAACAAATCATCGAAAAAACTTCAAAGTGTTCTAAATTAAGATTTTTGGCCGTTTAACGTCGCTTTCTTAGCAGATTATTATGCTATTGAGACCCCTTACCACAGTGTGGTGTAGGATATAAAAATATGGTTATAATTATATTGTAATACCATTTTTATACCCTACACCACTATGTGGAAAGGGTATTATAAGTTTGTTTTGGTAAAAATTCATGTAACACCGCGAAATATTCGTCGGAGACCCCCAATGTGGTATACCAATCTTCATATCTCGACGAGACAAAGCGATTTTGAGATGTGTGTCCGTCCGTCCGTCAGTCCGTCCGTCTGTCCATTATAAATTGTAAACACGCTCTAGGCCGCAATTATGGACCGATCGTCACGAAATGGAATGTATGGAGGTCGGGTTCAGGCCAGAATAGATCCCTATTCTTATTGGTGATGATCGAGAAATATTTAGCGGGTGAAATGGACCAAAAACAAAATTTGTATCCGATATTGTAGCGGCTCTGTATTTCTCAATTATAGTCCGATCGCCTCGAAATTGTAAATAATGTAAGATTATATGACAAAGAAGAAGCTTGCAATTTGAGATGATGATCGGATGATGTTAAGAGGGTTAAATGGACCACAACTTTTGTGTGAAAATTGTAAAAATGTTTAATATACCGGTAATATCTTTATTCCTGGACCACATATTCCGCCCACATAAATAATATTTGGAAGGACAACTCTTGCCCTTTCAATTAATGCCAATTATGTTGATTTATGTGGTCAGATAACAGAGTTACAGCCTAATATATCCAGTGTTTTGCTTGTAATGTAATCAAAAGCATACTGGAGGTCGCAATTATAGATCAATAGTCACGAAATTTTGCACGTGGTAGGGGTTTAGGTCGAAGAAGATTCCTCCAATTTTTGATGATGATCTGATATTATTTAGCGGGTGCAATGGACCATTATTTTTGTATGCTAAATAAAAACATTTTATTTTTGGTCCATTTTTGAATCCCTGGAGGCCACATACCGGCAAATTCGCCTATATATGAAAAATTAACTACCAATCTTTCCTCTGATGAAAATTGCAATAATATGTGTGCTTGGTAACGGACCTACTACCTAAGATATAATGAGTTTTGTGAAGAGAACCACATCTTCCTCCCATGCTACAAATTGTCTCTATCACGACAGACAAATTCCTAGTTCTTACAAATTGCGTGGAACCCTAGAAGAAGAATATTTCTTAAAATGTACTGTATATAATTGTTCCACAAAAATCCAAGTAGGGACAAGGGAGACTTCTCTCATATCAATGAGAGCACCCCGATTAATATCAGCTCAATGATATGTAGACAGCGGAATTTTATGCAACACCTATTTTTGTAAAATTTGCATATTTTTAGCTTCTAATTAAATTCCAATCGAAGTATATCACATATGCAAAAATATGCGAAATGTATAAATTATGCATATGCAAATATTATTTTTGCATATGGGACATTTCTGTATTTCACATATTTTCGTATGCTACATATATTTCAATAATATCTTCTAAAATGTTTATGTGTAATTTTTTTCTGTTTGAAATTCACTTCAGACAAGTCAATAAAATAGAGAAATCTGTAACCAGAGCCACAACCTTCAAAATGTCGAAAATGGGGAGCTTTCGTTGTATGGGGCCAATATGAACGCCTAGACCTATACCGACAAATTTCAGATGGAAAGTTTAAAACCCCCAATGAAGACTTAATACCAAATTTTAGACAATTCGGAGGGATATTGAGACCGTAACCTTCAAAGTACAGAAAATCGGTAGGTTCTGGTTATGGGAGCTATATGAAGACGTGGACATATAACGACAAATTTCAGGTGGAAAGTTTTTTTACCTCCAACGAAGATTGAATGCAAAATGTCAGCCATTTCAGTTTGGTATTGAGCCCACAACCTTCAAAATACCGGATATCGGGAGGTACGGTTCTATGGGAGCTATATGAAGACCTAAACCTATACCGATAAATTTCAGGTCGAAAATTGTGATGAACGAATACATAATACAAACTTTCAGCCAATTCGATGGGATATTTAGGACACAAAGTCTTGCATATGGTTTAGCAAATATGTCAAAATATGCAAAAAAATTAGGTCCAGACTGAATTTCCGTTCTAAAATTACTTATTGGTGTCACCATGGTACAATTCTTTGCACACCCGCCTTGCACGCTGAAGGTCGGGCGTTCGATTCCCGGCCAGCAAACATCAAATGTCCAACGATGGCAAAATACCCCTCAGTAAAGTTGGCGACATTTTCTGATTATTTCAACCATGTACAACTTCTCTACAGGTGGTATTTTAAGACATGCCTTCCGGACTCGGCGATAAACAGTAGGCCCCATACTATTGCTGTAATATGAATCGTGGTGCACGCCCTGTCCCTTCTGTCCTGTTTGTGGAACAATTATTATATTGTTATTTAAACTTAATGTAATAAGGTTGCAGACTCCAAAAATTTATTTCTTTCAATCAGCTTATTTCTCCAAAAGAAACTTTGATTTGCTAAAAGCTAACTCGGAGGGTAGTGGTGTAGGGTATCGTATGGTCGGCCCTGTCCGACTATAGCCTTTGCTTACTTGTTTATTAGTAACCTATATAAATATAAAAAGTTGTTAGATTTTAAGTTTGTTAAATTTTGAGCACAATTGGAATATGTTAACACATGCCACTGGGGCTTCGAAATTATGAAAATCTCGATTTTTTGGCTATTTGACGACTTCAGCGACCCATATCTGTGAAACGATTAAAGCTATTTGCACGTGTTATGAATTAAATTAAATTCAATTCTATTCTTAATAATTCTTGCCGAACAACAAAATACGTAAGTATTACTGAATTCGAGATAATAAAGGCAATGTCCCGAAAACGCCTTAGGGTGAAAATGGGGTCTATTGTGAAAAAACCCTTTTTACACTGTTTTCTTTAACTTGGTGTCTGTTTAGTTTAAATCTAGTAACTTATTTTCCACACAGTTGCAGTTGACCAATGAAAAAGAATGTCAGAGAAATTGTCATCACAAGCCACTACACTACATGTTTCACACTTTGGTGAGAAGCGCTCATCAGGTGTATCTTGTGTGGCAATCTGACTATGTCTCTACCCTAAATTTTTCGTTCTATATATACTGAATTTAATCAATACAACGGATTTTTTAAGGCAGATGGCATTGGCAACTCTAACAATCTTATTCATTTACGATTTTTTGCAGGGTGGACTTTATTTCCACACAACTACAACTGTCTACCACATGTAGTCACATTTAACTGTACAAGTTTTGGGATATGTTTATTTTTAGTTACACAAAGAACGAACAACTAAAACAATTCGTTCTCCAAGTAGTCGTCTGTACCCAGATAGGCTCCATTTTCGCCCTAAGGCGTACGTAGTCACGTTTTTCGGGACACTGGCTTTCTATCTCGAATTCAGTAATACTTACGTATTTTGTTTTTAAACATAAAATTAACAGAATGACCTTTAATTTAATGCATAATGCGGTCAAACAGCTTTATCCGTTCCACAGACATGGGTCGCCGATGTCGCCGAGAGAGATGAGATTTTCATAACTTCGAGGTCCCAGTAGCACGTGATAACTTATTCCAATTGTGCTCAATTGGCAATCTTAATCTTCAAATATATCTAAAATCTAATCTAAGTAAACCGTTTAGGCGGCACCCCCCGCTTAAAAAATCCGACATAGACATCTTCACTTTGAGTTAAAACCAGCCTAATGCTACAAATAAGACCAAGAAAATATTGAATGTACAAAAAATGTTTGATATTTTATCAAAATTTATATTTTTGCATAGTTTAATAATAAACAAGTAAGAAAAGTCTATAGTCGGACGGTGCCGACCATGGGATACCCTATACCACTATCCCTGGACAATCGCTCTCCACGGCACTTCTTTTCAATGATTGTGAAAATTTAATTATCAAATATCAGAGATGTAATGTGTAATACTTATAACCAAAACCAAAAAGTTATCTAGCATGACAAAGACATTTTTGTAGCAGGAAAGGAAAATTTAGTTCACACAAACTAAAATGTAATGAAACCCACTTATGTAGAACTACTACTTCCGTTGTTTAACCGCTACGTTATTGAAATTTTTGCCAATTTCACACAAAAGTTTCAGTCCATTTAACCCGCTAAGTATTATCTGATCTTCACGTTGGTTCGTACGCTTCTTCTTCATCATAAACTCAAACTTTGTTTAAAATTGTGCGGGTTAAATTGGTTAAAATGTTGTTTTTGGTACATTTAATCCCCTGAACATTTCACCATCATCACAAAAAACTAATTATTTCTATTCTGGCCCGAACCCAACCTCCTTAAAAAATTCGTTACAATTGGTCAATAATTACGGCTTTAAGCTTGTTTACAATTTTTAATGGACGGACACACATCGCTAAATCGCTTTATCTCGTAGAGATATGAATTTTGGCATACCAAATAAGGTGTCTAGGACGAGTATTTCGTGGTGTTACATAAACTTTTGGAGAGACAATATGTAGCATGGGATAAAAATTTGGTTCTCTACACAGAACCCATTATATATTAGGCAGTAGGCCCGTTATCTAGCAAACACTTTATTGCAATTTACATCAGAGGAAAGGTCAGTAGTTTTTTTCCATATGTAGGCTACTTTGCGAAATATATATGTCCTCAAGGAATTAAAATATCGACCAAAAATAAATTTTTTTTATTTTTCATACAAAAGTAATGGTCCATTTCACCCGCTAAAGAATATCAGATCATCATTCAAAATTGTAGGCATCTTTTTTGACCTATACTCTTACCCGGTGCAAAATTTCGTGACTATTGATGTATAATTTCGACTTCTAGCGAGTTTATTATTACACTACAAACAAATAACGGAATATATTAGGCTGTAACTCTGTTATCTGATCATGCACACCAATATAATTGGCATCACCACTTTCAAGTATATCTCACTTGTCCGGAATGTCACTTCCAAGAATTAAGATATAAGCTGTATATTAAAAATTTTTACAATTTTCACACAAAAGTTTTGGTCCATTTAACCTTCTAACATATATTTGTTATCTTCACGGCATAAATCTATTTGGATTGCCACAGACAGGCGGTGAAGTGAAGCATTAAAAAGTTCCCATGAACTCGTCGGCGGAAAACTCTTTTTTCATCGAAGGCTTCACAGTATTCTGCTATGCAGAAGATCTGATCTCTTCTGTCGCTTCCCAAGAAGTGGAAGGAGTACATTATGTTGTTTAGCATCGTTCTGGCATATCTCGAACGGGCCAGGACATCTGCCGTTGCTCGGTCACTTCCTCCATAATGTTGTGTACCTCGTCGTTAATAGGAATTTCCACAACATTGGTGTTTCTATTTCTATCGCACTCAGAGTCTGACTTGCTTCCAGATGGCACCCACATCTGTGGTATAAAGTTGCTCACGATCAGTGGATGACGGCGAGGTGAGATTTGCAGGTAGATCGCAGGTACTGGGTTATTTAACCACTCCACCCTATATGGATTATTTTTGTCTTCTTGCATGACTGTGTTTTCCGCACATGATATTGACGTAATATTTATTTGGTAAGAATACATTGTGTGCATACGTACACCTCACTATATAAATAGAACATAACAGCAATATGATTCATAACTTATTATAAATTAACGTCACAGCCGACAGCAATTCATCAAAAGTTAATTAAAGCAATGTAACTGACTTTCGCTGCTACTGTCGGTGTGCTTTATGAATGAAGAATGAATGAATGTAAGAATAAGTTGCCGGTTGGTTTATTTATTTTGCAACGGATTCTGGAGAATTGCATTAAATCAGCACACGAGAACAAGTATTCCCTCCTTTTGGACTCAATTGTATGTATGCCATGAAGTGAATGTACATACGTACGGTACGAATGGGCATTTGAATGCGGAACATATATAAATAATTACTTCTTTTTAACATTTTTATTATGAAATTCTTGTGATCGTTACTTACTTTTATATTGGGAACGCGTCAGTATTACAACATTACATGGCTTTGATTTTGTAACACATATAAAAGATGTTTCATAAGTGACATTGACCGCATTCAGTTTAGTGATTTACATCGATCAAGAGTGTGAGGACGAGATAGTTTATTGGTGTTTATACAACGCAGAGAATACCTCAGTAGTGCACAATGTTCAAATCACGCAATTTGGTTTCTGTTCTCCTTCTAATTATTGCTTTAGTCTTTCTGCTGCAAGGATTCGAATGTAGACCTCAGCATGGAGGAAATAAAGCCGGTGATGTAAGTATCATTTATAACACTATTAAAACTCGCGGTATCAATTGTAGATAACATTCCTGCTACTTTACGAATAGCAAAGTACTTTTAAACTTGAGACTAACATGATCTTTTGTTTGACATTTTTCAGCGCTTCGAATATACCAGATTCCGTGCAGCTCCACCAGTTGATCTAAATAAACCACCAATCTTCCTGCCAGAGTTCACTCCTATACACGAAGATAACGGAGAGGCGCCGCCACCTAACTCACTTTATCGCAGCGGTTAATACTATCCATAACATTAATTTAAATAATTTATTTTAATAAATTAAGCCTAAAAAAGAACGTAACCTTGCAGGATGGTGTAGAAACATTCCTGATCGGCAATGACCAGGTTTTATCTTAGTTCCTCCTTTAATTTAAAGTAACAATGACCTATACCAAAATTACCTAGATTTATACCGGAGTGTGTCGTCGACTAAGGAATATCAAGTCGTGTCCAGGAATTCCGTAAGTCCAACTAAATCTTGGAAAATAAATACGAATTTTTTGTCTTTGGGGTACTTCGGTCTGCTTAAAATAAAATCTGTTACAATGAAAGAAGGATAGTCGATTGAGATCGGATATTCGACGAGCGAAGATGATAATCTGAATTATGATGATTGGAAACTCGACTGGAAATTTTACATATTAAAATAACGTGGACTGGTACCGAACATTTTTTGCGGGAATGTTTTCATCCCCCACTAACTCCTAATAACAAATTTCAGCTCTTTCGCTTGGATAATGTAGCCTGAACATTTCAAAAATTGGGAGATGCCGTTCTTTGTAAACTACACATTTTCAGATGTAATTCGAAACATTTCATTTGTAATTCGAGAATTCCACTTGTAATTCGAATTATTCCATTTCTATTTGTAATACGAATTATTCCATTTGTAATTCGAATTATTCCATTTGATTTTCGAATTATTTTATTTGTAATTTGAATTATTGCATTTGAAATTTGAATTATTCCATTTGTAATTCGAATTATTTTATTTGAAATTACAAATGAAATAATTAATAATTCGAATTATTTTAATTGTAGTTCGAGAATTCTATTTGTAGTTCGTAACATATCCTTTGTAATTCGAGAATTCCATTTGTAATTCGAATTATGCAATTTGTAATTCGAATTATTCCATTTGTAATTCTTATTTTTCTTTTTGTAATTCGAATCATTTAATTTGTAATACGAACAAGTTTTGTGAGTACTTGGAACCTCAAATGTCAAATTACAGATAGTTCGGTTACCACCAAAACATGGACATGTCGCATCTCAAAAAAGGTAATTTCGAGAGAAACGCGTTTTAAGTTGTCGATTCTAATTTGACTTCCCAACTTAAAAAGATTATTACACAAAAACTAAAATAACTACTTGAACCATATTTTGCAAGGAGTTAGCCAAATACCAGAGCTACGTTTCTGTGCAAGATCAAGCCTGATTTGAAGTGTTTTAACGCTTCATAAACTCAAAAAATGTTTATGTTGAATTTTGCGAAACTCATAGTAAATGAGCTTTAACTCGTCGAGTTTTAGAGACATCAGCATGAAAATTTGACAAAAGATAAAATAGAAGCCGTAGAAAAAATAGAAATTGCTAACTCAGAAAACGCATTTTGTGTGTTATGCCACTCTTTGAGTAAATATACGATATATGGCAATATTCAAAATAGTTTTGCAATCGCTGAAGTTGAGGTTTACCATTTAATAAACGCGAATTGTAAATGTATTTTATGAAATATGAATATATTTCTGTTCTGTGGTGGGGGCAATACAAAACAAGTAAAAAAGTATTAGCCGGCTTTGCCGACAGAAATATACCCTCAGCCTATGTGAATTGAAACTTTCATCTACGGTCAGATCGCATGTAATTATGGTCTTTTCATTATTTTGTGTCCTTTTTTGGACATTTGAACTTGACGACGAAAATGTGGATTAAGATTAAAGTTCAAAAGTGTTGCAGAGGAGGTACTCAAAGAAATGGGTCTTATTTTGGGAGTCATTTCTTTTCGATAGATATCGGAAAGATAATACCGTTGTAAACAGGACAACAACAAACAGCATCGTCATACATTTCCAAAGGATTTTCGAACAGACCTTTAAGTGCACTTAGACACAAATGTTGAACTTTTGGAAGTTAAACTAAATTTGGATAAAATATTAGGAGATCCAAATTTTGGACCAAATTTGGTCAAGAGATATCATGCATACCATTTAAGTCATATTTTTAAATATTCCGGGGAACTACCGGAAGTTGTGGACCGGTATTGTTATACCCTACAACACCCTGTGGTAAGGGGTATAATGTATTTGTGCATTTGTATGTAACATACAAAAGGAAACGAAATAGACCCATAATTCCTTTTGGGGATATACATATAATCACTTTCTGAGTCGATTTATGCATGTCCGTCCGTCTGTCCATGTATTTTTGTTCGCAACGTACAGATCGCATTTTTTTCCGATTCAGCTGAAAATTGGAGACTATTCCTTTTGGTGAAAATCGGTTCAGATTTGGATATAGCTCCCATATATATTTTCGCCCGATTTCACGTATTTGCTGCACCAAACTTGCTATATACGACCAATTTTGATGAAATTTTGAATGTGTGACTGAATTTGGTCTAAAAATAAGTGTACCCATTTATATCGAAATCGGTTCACATTTGGATATAGCTCCCATATATATTTTCGGCCGATTTCACGTATTTTCTGTACCACACACGCTATATACATATGTCAGATTTCGATGAAATTTAGAATGTGTGACAGACTGCATGGACTTGACCCTGAAAAAAACTTTTACCGTCGTAATTGAGGCAGCGAATGCAATTTGCTTCAAAAAAATCAAAGTGATTCGAGAACAGGTCTTAAAGTGAACATGTCCGTAATTTTCTGTGATAGGTCCCCTAAGGAGTGGACAAACATAGTCCATATTCGATCTGATCTATATCTGGTAGATATATTAGGATGTGTAAAGTATGGACCAAGCCCGTCTCTCCCATCAACAGTTATCGTGAGCACAATTTTTCAGAACATTTTTGAACCTTTGTGGGGGAGGTACCTGAAGGAGTGGACGGATATGTCTTATCTTCAATCTTAAACTAAGTTTGTACAAAATATAACAAAGGCCACATTTTGGACCGAATCGGCAGATCAGTTCGAGATTTATCTTGCGCTCCAACCACTACACACAGTGTCATAGAGCTTTTTTGTAACTTTCAGGCTATTTTATCAGGAAGTATGGACTTGCCCCTGATAAAACTTATACCGTCGAATGGGGGGCAGTGAATACAAGTTGCTACAACAAAAATTAAAGCGATTCGAGAGCAGGTCCTAAACTGAACTTTTCCAAACTTGTGTGTGGGAGGTACCCGAAGGAGTGGACCGATTGAATCCATATTGGAACATCATCTCCGTCTGGTAGAAAATTCACAATGTGCAAAGTATGGACCAAATCGGTTAATTCCTTCAAGAGTTATCGTGCTCACAAATTTTCCGAGGAGGTATCGGAAGGAGTGAACCAATATTACCCATCTTCGAACTTAAACCAAGTTTGGACAAAATATTACGAAAGCCAAATTCTGGACCGAATCGGTTAATCCGTTCGAGAGTTATAGTGCGCTCCAACCAGCCAAACTGACAGGCGTACATGGCTAAATCAACTCCAAATTGTCTAAAACACATTTCGTCCAAACATACTTGGGGTCTAAAACCATTATTTCGATTAGGCACATTTTACCCGTATGAAAGCGTATATATCCTCGTTAGCATAAATGCTGAGGGTATAATAAAGCCAGTAAGGAAAGAAGGTGAAGCCGAAAAAAATGCTAGCTCAGAAAACGCATTTTATGTATTATGTCACTCTTTGAGTAAATGTACGATATATACTTTATATTTAATTTCAATGCGTTGCAAACGGAAGAACAAAGTTAATATACAGAATCGGCCAAAAATAGAGAGGTCTCAATAATAGTCCGATCAACGCGTAATTTTAAATAAGGTAAGAGTATATCACAAAGGAGAAGCTTGCAATTTGAGATGGCGAACGGATAATATTTAGAGGGTTAAATGGACCAAAACTTTTGTGTGAAAATTGCGAAAATTTTTAATATACAGCTTTTATCTTAATTCCTGGAAGTGACATTCCGGACAACTGAGATATACTTGAAAGTGGAACGCTAGACCTTTCAATTGATGCCAATTATGTTGGTGTCCATGATCAGAAAACAGAGTTACAGGCTAATATATTCCGTTATTTGTTTGTAGTGTAATAATAAACTCGCTAGTAGTCGCCATTATACATCAATGGTCACGAAATTTTGCACCGGGTACGAGTATAGGTCGAAAAAGATGCCTACAATTTTAAATGATGATCTGATATTCTTTAGCGGGTGAAATGGACCATTACTTTTGTATGAAAAATATAAAAATTTTATTTTTTGTCGATATTTTAATTCCTTGAGGACATATATATATATGGAAAAAAGTACTGACCTTTCCTCTGATGTAAATTGCAATAAAGTGTTTGCTAGATAACGGGCCTACTGCCTAATACATAATGGGTTCTGTGTAGAGAACAACATTTTTATCCCATGCTACATATTGTCTCTCCAAAAGTTTATGTAACACCAGGAAATATTCCTCCTAGAGCCCTTATTTGGTATGCCAAAATTCATATCTCGACGAGATAAAGCGATTTAGCGATGTATGTCCGTCCATTAAAAATTGTAAACAAGCTTAAGGCCGCAATTATCTACCGATTGTAACGAATTTTTTAAGGAGGTTGGGTTCGGGCCAGAATGGAAATGAATAGTTTTTTGGTGATGATCGTGAAATGTTCAGGGGATGAAATGGACCAAAAACAAAATTTTAACCAATTTTGTAGCGGCTCTGTAGGTCAAAATAATAACCCGCAAAATTTTAAACAAAGTTTGAGTTTATGATGAAGAAGAAGCGTACAAACCAAAGTGAAGATCAGATAATACTTAGCGGGTTAAATGGACTGAAACATTTGTGTGAAATTGGTAAAAATTTCAATAACGTAGCGGTTAAACAACGGAAGTAGTAGTACTACATAAGTGGGTTTCATTACATTTTAGTTTGTGTGAACTAAATTTTCCTTTCCTGCTACAAAAATGTCTTTGTCATGCTAGATAACTTTTTGGTTTTGGTATAATAAGTATTATAATTAAGTATTGTACATTACATCTCTGATATTTGATAATTAAATTTTCACAATCATTGAAAAGAAGTTCCGTGGAGAGCGATTGTCCAGGGATAGTGGTATAGGGTATCCCATGGTCGGCTCCGTCCGACTATAGACTTTTCTTACTTGTTTTTTTTTTGTATTTTCTTCTTATTTATACCATTATTATTGAAAAAAAAAACAAACTTAAGGAATTCCGAATTATATAAAAAAGTTAAAATTAAAAAAATTATGTCCAATATACATATACGCAGCAAAAACTCAGATCCGTTAATCATTATGTAACCCATTACAAAGTGATGTAAACAAAAACAAGTAAGAGGGGGTTATAATTGAAAGGACCGGTCATGTGATAAACTGCTCCACTACCCTTGAGCACTAGTATTCCACGGAATTTCTTTTGTATGGTTGCGACATATTCTAGCCGTCCGGTCATACATACATAGGTTGGTATGCAAGATAACATACCAGAGATTAGAGTTGTTAAAATCTAGTTCGTTTGAACGACCTAGTTCACTATATAGTTCAGTGGACACCGGTCGAACGAACTGCGAATGAGTTATATTATCTCTTTGTTTTCATGAAATAACTCATACGCATGGTTCACAACTGAACTAGTTCACAGGATTTAACAACTCTACCACAGATATAGGACTTATGTACATATGCCGTCATTACTGGAAACGTAAGGTATTTTTTGCCTTATTTTAAATTGGACAATCGGACCTTTGTGGCAATATGTTATTATAAATTTTGTTTTTCGTCTTTTTTCACCCAATAAATATTTCACGATAATTACCAATAACAATAAGACACCTATTCTTGTCTGAAGCTGAGCTCCATTCAGAATTTCGTGACGATAGGTCCATAAATGCGGCCTAGAGTTTGATTATAATTTATAATGGACAGACTGACGGACACACATCACTAAATCGTTTTATCTCGTCGAGATATGAAAATGATATACCACATTGGGGGACTGCGGCGAATATTTCGCGGAGTTACACGAATTTTTAGCAGAACAAAATAATACCCTTCCCACATTCTGGAGTAGTGTATAATAACTACTTATATTACTCCTTACTAAGTAATGAGAACGGTTGCACAGAGCGTGTGTGTCCTAGCCAGCAAAAATTCGGATCTGTTAGTCATTATGTAACCCATTACAAAGTCATGTAAACAAAAATAACTGCTTATATTACTCCTTACTAAGTTATGAGCGTGCGTGAAATCGGCCGAAAATATATATGGGAGCTATATCTAAATCTGAACTGATTTCGGTGTTATTTAGCACGTTAATTTCTTGATCGTAGTGTATTCAGTCACACATTCCAAATTTTATCGAAATCGGACATGTATAGCGTGCTTGGTGCACAAATACGTGAAATCAACGGAAAATATATATGGGAGCTACTTCCAAATCTAAACCGATTTCGATATAATTTGCACAAATATTTCTAGATCAAATTCAGTCACATATGCCAAATTTCGTCGAAATCGGACATACATATATAGCGTGTTTGGTGCAGCAAATGCGTGAAATCGACCACAAATATATATGGGAGCAATATCCAAATCTAAACCGATTTTAATGAAATTTGGCTCATTTTTTTCTAGACAGAATTCAGTCACACATTTCAAATTTCATCCAAATTGGATATATGTATATAGCGTGTTTGGTGCTGTAAATACGTGAAATCGACGACAAATGTATATGGGAGCTATATCCAAATCTGAACCGATTTGCACCAAAAGCAATAGCACTCTTCCTATGGGACAAAAAAATCGACCTGTAAGTTGCGAACGGACGGGCATGCATAAATCGACTTAGAAAGTGATTCTATGTAAATCCCCAAAAGGAACTATGGGTCTATATCGTTTCCTTATGCATGTTACATACAAATGCACCAATAAATAATACCCCTTACCAGGGTATAAAAAGAAACACGCAGAATTTTATGAAATGATGCTGTGCACGGATAATAGTGGTAAAGCACGGTTAACAGTGAGAGCATTGTGAAGCACGGATAATAGAGGTAAAGCACGGTTAATAAAGGTTCAAATTCAAAAGCCCAGCATGACGGTTAACCGATGTAACCGGATATTAGAAGCGCAGATAAAAGAGCTTAATCTGTAATCATTACAAATTGTCACGCAAAAAGACAAAGCTATTGTATTACTTAGCACCATGAAGTTGTTCTAACTACTGATCGTCAGTAGTTAGATCAATGATGCTCCTACTAAAAGGAGTGAATTCAAAATTGGGAAGAAAAAACAAATTATAAGGGGGGGAGGGAATCTATTTTCAGTTCAAAGTGTTTTATGTAGAAAAAACTAAAGATATTTGAAAAACAATCTAAACGTTTTGTAACATTTAAATATGTAATAAAAAATAAAACATTACAAAGCTTTTAGTTCAAACACTAAATTTAAATTTACATCAATTACAATAAAATCGAATGCAAAAACGAAAGATAAATGGTATTTCCTCAAATGTTACTTAAAAATTAACATTTATGGAAAAGCAACAACAAGCGAATACCATCCTCCTTATCTAACTTGGTACTAGCGTACCAATCAAAATCCTTGACGGAAATTATATAACTTGTGTACGACAGCGCGACGGCTTGTTTCCTTGCACCATTCAACAACAATAGAAAAACGTGCCATACACCACTTAAAAGAAATATCTTCGGATACAATGCAGGTTATAATCGTGTTTCGATTGTTTCCTTCATTTTTGGTTTTAAATCTCCTAAAACCTGTTGTTGTTGCTGTGTATTCCAAGTTCAATGGCAATTATCGGTCGGTACAATGAGTATCCCAGAAAAAAAAATGTATTCTCTGTAAACCACTTTTTTAATACAAAAATATATTCAGTTATTATTTCATTAACTAAAGCTGATAAAACAACAAAATTTTTCTTAATTAAAAATACTACAAGGAATTGTTAAGAGACACATCAAGTGCCTCATTTGGCATAATTGGGCGCCTGCATTTGTAGGCTGTAGTAGTTATGGTTGGCTTTCTAGTTTATCCGGCTCTTTCATTGATCCGAACTTTTTGGTCTATTGTTTTCTCTTTCCACAAAGATTTCCTGCTGTCTTTTTAAACTCATTAATTGCATTCAATCATTCAATGATTTGACCATCATTTCACTTATTTTGTTTTCATTTTTTTAAATTTATTATTGTCATTCGTATTGGCATGGATAAAAGCCATGCGTAGCCACATACTTACATGTCAGCCTATTAGTGCAAATGCCTGTCGCTAATACGACACACAGCGAGTGTGTGCGCTACATTCCATAGAACTGGCTTTAAGCAATTTTCACACATAGAGTTTGTAAATAATTTTAATATTTCTGTAATATTTTTTTAAAACGAGTTTTTTTTTGCTATTGACGTATTATGACTGACTATTGACTTACCAAAGCGTCCAGGCATTATAAATGTTGGTATTATGTTCATGAGAAAGCAGCAGCGTAGATAATTTAATCCACTTACAATGCGGCTCAATGAGGAGTGATTAGTTGGTAATTAGCTTCTATCATTTACAAATGCTAAAACGAATGAATATGTTTCTCAGCGCCATTTTCAAGAACAGTTTATTGTTGTTCAGACACAATGTACGTAATATTAGTATTTTCAATTTTCTTTTTAATTGGGTTTGTGAAATTTCACAATGGCCCATCTATTCAATAAATAATATACTAACACCATGAGTTTCACACCAATAACTTAACAGCCCAGCTAAAATCTGGGAGCTATATTACAAAGTAGTCTTAAGAAGTTACATTCTGTCATACCATTAGTTGAACAATAATGGTGTATCTTTGTAATTTGGGAGATATAAAGGATGGCTAAAAAGTGACAGTCCTGTCTTGTGGTCTGGTGAAGTGAACACCTCTACTGTGAAGTGAAAGAAAACAAATAAAAAATTAACAGTCGGCTTTGCCGACAGAGATATACCCTCAGCCTGTGCAAATTGAAACACTTTCTCACAAAAAACTTACGTATTTAGGGGGTTTTTTGGGCGCATGAACCGACAAAAATGTTGATTAGGATTAAAGTTAAAACATTTTGCGGAAAAGGTACTTAAAGGAATTGACCGACATAGACCCCCTTCGGGCTGTTTTCTCAAGAAGTATGGACATGCCCCTAAAACAACTTTTAACATCGTAATTGAGGCAGCGAATGTAAGTTGCTTCAACAAAAATCAAAGTGTACCTGAAGGAATGAGCAAATAAAGTCCACATTCAAACCCGATCTATATCGGGTAGATATATTAGGATGCGTAAAGTATGGATCATATCGTTCCGGCCCTTCAAGAGTTATCGTGCGCACAATTTTTCCGAATATTTTTGAACTTTTGTGGGGTAGGTACCTGAAGGAGTGGATCGATATGGCTTATCTACGAACTTAAACTAAGGTTGGAAACAATATTACTAAGACCAAAATTTGGCCGGAATCGGCATTTCCGTTCGAGAATTATCTTGCGCTTCCACCCATAAACATGGTGTCATAGGGTTTTTTCAACTTTCAGGCTATTTTTTCAGGAAGTATGGACTTGCCCCTGAGGAAACTTGTACCTTCGTATAGGGGACAAGATGTTACAACAAAAACCAAGGCGATTCGAGAGCAGGTCCTAAACTGAACTTTTCCGAAATTTAGTGTGGGAGGTACTCGAAGGAGTTTACCGATTGAGTCCATATATGAACCTCATCTAAGTCTGGTAGAAATTTCATAATGTGCAAAGTATGGACCAAATCGGTTGCTCCCTTCAAGAGTTATCGTGCGCACAAATTTTCCGAACATTTTCGACCTTTTGTGGGGGCGGTACCGGAAGGAGTGGACCGATATAATCCATCTTTGAACTTGAACTAAGTTTGGACAAAATATTATGATTGCCAAATTTTGGACCGAATCGGCAAATCCGTTCGAGAGTTATCTTGCGCTCCAACCACTACACACGGTGTCATAGGGTTTTTTGTAACATTCAGGCTATTTTCTCAGGAAGTATGGACTTGCCCCTAATGAAACTAACAGCATCGTATAGAGGACAACGAATACAACTTGCGTAAACAATAATCAAAGCGATTCGAGACCAGGTCCTAAACTGAACTTTTCCGAAATTTTATGTGGGAGGTACCCGAAGGAGTGGACCGATTGAGTCCATATTGGAACCTCATCTAAGTTTGGTAGAAATTGCACGATGTGCAAAGTATGGACCAAATCGGTTATTCCCTACAAGAGTTATCGTGCGCACACGTTTTGCGACAATTTTTGAACATTTGTGGGAGAGGTACCTGAAGGAGTGGACCTATATGGCTCATCTTCGAACTTAAATCGAATCTGGACAAAATAATTCGATACCCAAAATTTGAACCGAATCGATTGATCCGTTCGAGGGATATCGTGCGCACCAGGCAGACAGACAGACGGACGGACATTGCTAGATCTACTCAAAATTTTCTGAAACGGATATCGTACAAACATACTTGGGGTCTAAAACCATTATTTCGATGAGGCACATTAAGTGTAAATACCCTCTTTAGCCTAAGATGGGCCATATAGGTCCACTCCTTCAGGTACCTCCCCCACAAATGTTCAAAAATTTGCGCAAAACTTGTGCGCACGATAACTCTCGAAGGGAGTAACCGAATTGAACCAAACTTTGCATATGGTAATACTATCTCTAGGCATATATCAGGTTCGAATATGGATTATATCGGTCCACTCCTTCAGGTACCTCCCTCACAAAATTTGAACTAAGTGCTGCTTAGTGACACCTTACGAATCGTTATGAAATTTTTTGTAACATGATGTTGGTGCGGCCCCCGTTACGTCACTGTAATTTTTTTCGAATGCAAGTCCATGCAATGGTACTTCTTAATGTTTCGGTATTTTGAATATTTTAGCTAAACTTATTAACCAAATTGATTGAATTTTGAGATGCGGGGTTTTCGCTTTACAAAAAACTTTTCCGATAAAAATTATGGACATAGTTCCACGTTTTAATATAGACCCCATATAACGGTACCTCTCGATTTTCGGAATTTTGAAGATTTTACATATGTTTCACGCCCAAATACGCCGAAATTTTGCATTGACCAAAAAACTTTTCTGATAAAAATTATGTACAGAGGTCCACGTTATGATATAGCTCCAATAGAACGTTATAGCCCGAATTTCGGTATTTTCAAGGTTTTAGCCACATGAAACAACCAATGTAGCTGATATTTGGTATTTAGTCTTTGCCAGGTCTTGCGAAATATGTTTACAGAGAATTGTTGTTATTGGTTCACGTTTTGATATAAGCCCCATGGAACGGCACCGCCCAATTTTCGGGTTTTTAAGGTTTTAGCCACATTATTCACGCAAAAATACAGAAATTTGGTGTTCAGTCTTCATATATTTTTGTGAATTTATTGAATACATCAAAACTTTGTCTTCAAATAAGAGAATTTTCCTTAAAAATTTTTGACCGATTAATGGTCAATAAGCGGATTACGTCCGCTCCTTCCGGTAACTCCCCACAAAAGTTCGAAAATGTTCGGAAAATTTGTGCGCACGATAACCGATTTGGTCCATACTTTACACATCGTGAAATTTCTACCAGCCTTAGATGAGGTTTCAATATGGACTCAATCGCTCCACTCCTTCGGGTTCCTCACACTCAAAATTTCGAAAAAGTTTAGTTTAGGACCTGTTCACGAATAGCTTTGATTTTTGTTGTAGCAACTTGTATTCACTGCCCCCCCCATAAAACAGTATAAGTCTCATCAGGGGCAAGTCTATACTTCCGGAGAAAATAGCCTGAAAGTACAAAAACCCCTACGACACTGTTTGTAGTGGTTGGAAGGCAAGATAACTCTCGAACGTATCTGCCGATTCGGTCCTAAATGTGGCCTTCGTAAAATTTTGTGCAAACTTATTTTAAGTTCGAAGATAAGCCATATCGGTCCACTCCTTCCGGTACCTCCCCCACAAAAGTTCAAAAATGTTCGAAAAAATTGTGCGTACGATAACTCTTGATGGGAGTGACAGATTTGGTCCATATTTTACACATCCAAACATATATACCAAATGTAGATCAGTTTCGAATATGGACTATATTTGTCCACTCCTTCGGGCACCTCCCACACAAAATTTTAAGACCTTCTCTCGAATCACTTTGATTTTTGTTGAAGCAACTTGCATTGGTCCAACCGATTTGGTCCAAACTATTGTCGAAGCTTAGTTTATGTTCAAATTTGGGCCCTATCTGTCCAATCCTTGTGGTACCAACCACACAAATGTCTGTTCGAGGATCCTTTGGATATTTTTACAGAAGGTTTTCCAAGTGACCCTGTTTACAGCGATATTGTGTTTTTCGTATGCTAGTGTGATAAAAAAAGCTCTATCTATCGATAACCCCGCAAATTTTTGAGCTTTAATCCTATCCATACTTTTGTTCGTTCATACGCCCAAAATTTTGAAAACCTACCTAAATACACACGTTTTTTTTGTGGGAAAGAAGTATTTCAATCCACACAGGCTTGTTTACATTAATACGACAGCAGCTTCCGCATAAATTGTTATTTTTAAAAATCCATCGGTAAATCGAACTAAAACAATTCAGTTTATCTAAGTACGTTCAAAGGTCATGGTATATTACAAATGTTCGCGAGTTACCATACCCCATACCTCAGTTTCAACATAAGTTAATTTTCTACTTTTTCTAGCTTGTATATATGTATGTGTATTTATAAAAAAAAGCTTGTATATATGTATCTGTATGCGTTTCGTTCAACATTGTAACATCTTGTGAAATTTCGTGCTGATCGAAGCTATTCTGACGATGGAAAGCCGAACTCCATTCAAAATTAGAAAACCATCGGTCCATAATTGCCACCTGCACTTTTAGTACAACTTCTTATCAATAGACGAACGGATGGAGACACATATAACCTTAATGTGCACTCATTGCAGAATCGTTTCTAGACAAAAACTATTTATTCAAAATTAAACAAATAAGAACTTAATTTAAAATGTTGTCTCTTTTTTAAGGCTAAAGTCAAGGCCATAATTTGCAAAAGTATATTTGTTCAGGTAGAACACAACAGTTATTTGATTGTTCGTTTGTGGTTACTTGCTCTCTATAAATTCATTCGATATTCTTTGAAAACAATTCTTATTGATGTTTATACCGGTATTAAAATACAGATTTGTGAATGAAGTTATTTTTTGCTAAAAAAAAATAAGTTTAACTAATGAACATTTAATGAATATTTCTTTGCATTAGTAATGTTGTTGTTGCTGTTAGTACTACAATTTAACAAGACTACTACACCTTTTTTATTAAAATAATTAATTTGTTTCTATAGGTTTTTTATACGAATTTTGATTGCTGGAGCAAGGCCATTGTGATGGTCAGTATCAGCAACAAGAAACAAACTAACGGATCTAACAGACACAATAAAATCTAGGTAATTAATTACTTTCAAATCGAAAAAATAAAAACAAAATATTTATGTTATAAAATCTAATTATGTTGTATTGTATGTTAAATGGAATGTTCAATTGTTCGTTTAACAGACCATTAAATTGGAAACCATATGAGTGGAAGTATATTTTTCGAAGGGTTTAAATTACGTTTTTGCATGTGTTTGAAATGAAATTCTTAAACAAGGTTGTTATGGCAGGGGGCCAAGAGGTGATTAGTACAATGGTTAGGGATATATTATTACATGATATCTGATAGTGATCCGTATATATTGACTTAACCTACACCTTGTGCTTGAAAATAGTAATAATAATAAAAAGTACTAAATTTTAAGTGAAAGAAAAATATCATACAAATTAAATTTGGAATGAGGGACATTATTCAAGTGTAGGGTTGTAATGAGGTGTTTCTAATGAATTTTGAAGGAATAACAAGTAGAAAAGTATCAATCGGCTTTTCCGACAGAGATATACCCTCAGCCTGTGTGGACACTTTTTTCCCAAAAAAGTAATGTATTAAGGTTTTCAAAATGTTGGTTGTATGAACCGACAAAAATATAGATAGGATTAAAGCTCAAACATTTGCGGAGATATCGATAGACAGGGCTTTTTTACCATATTATCCTATGAAAAACATAACATCGATGTCTGAAACGGATTTCGTCCAAACATACTTGGGGTCTAAAACCATTATTTCGATGAGGAACATTTTGACCCTATGAAAGTGTATATACCCTCGCATAAATGCTGAGGGTATAATCACACTTTTAAAAAGAAACAAATATATAGAAACATCGTTGAACGCTTCTCCTTAGTTCTGAAATAAAACACATTTTCCTCAAAGTTGAAATCAACAGCGGGAAATCGGCATCTGGTATCAAATGATAATATAATGTAATAAATAGGTACATCGATATTTCAAATATATATGGGTGCCACCGTGGTGCAATGGTATGCATACGCGCCTTGCACGCAGAAGGTCGTGGGTTCGATTCTCCGGCTAGGAAACATCAAATTTTCAACGGTGGCAAAATACCCCTCAGTAATGTTGGCGACATTTCCTGAGTATTTCAGCCATGTAAAACTTCTCTACAAGTGGTGTCTTAAGACACGCCGTTCGGACTCGGCGATAAACTGTAGGTCCCATATCATTGAGCTTAATATGAATCGGGGTGCACTCATTAATATGAGAGAAGTCTCCCTTGTCCCGCCTGGGATGATTGTGGAACTATTATTATATATTTCAAATATATATGTATATGAAAAATTTATTAATGTAAATACCAACATTAAATGCGATTTCTTCCTTGTGCAATAAAATATTTTCATTCGCATTTCTGATTCAATAATAAAATTTAAAATTATAAAATTTGTTGGGCATTTAATTTACTAAACAAAAATATTTCTTAAAGAAAACACAAAACACTGATTTATTCATCCACTTTATCGTCTTTACTCAACGATTGTATTTAGAAAACTGACGAAAAAATAACAACATTTTTCCCCCTTCGCTTGCTACGTTGTTTAACAACAACAAAGTACGAAACACACGTTTTTCGCCGCATACACACCACAATTTATTATAAAACAGCATCCCGCAGCCGCGAAAGCCCTGTTGTTACTCTCTTTGACCAAAATCCTCTCCACCCATAAAAAATATGTTGTACCCAAACAAATTAAATTGAGATATGTTTCAAAATTTTTTTTGCAACCAGTCCCAAACAAATATTTATTTATATCCAAACCTATTTCAAACATATATTTTTCTGCGTGTACTAACTATAGATCTTTATGGAATGTTCGGCATATACCTGCCGGCTTATGCGATAAATCGTGTTAATTTATAATATGTAGAAGAATTTTTCGTCAAACAAAGATCGATGTATACTAAAAGACCTCACCTTACTGCTAAGTCCATTCATTTCCTATGAGCAGACAAGTAATAAATGCTTTCGGAATGTCGGAATGACATTGTTGGACCATTATACTCTTGAAACAAAACAAATATCCCACTCTATATTACCTCCGTAACGATTATAATCAAGCTAATACTTGTAATACCTTTAATACGTACTAAGTACTATGTTTATACCCTCAGCCTTTAGGCTAAAGAGGGTATTTACACTTTGATACGACCAAAAATGTGTCTCATCGGAATAATGGTTTTAGACCCCAAGTATGTTTGTACGATATCCGTTTCAGACAATTTTGAGTAGATCTAGCAATGACCGTCCGTCTGTCTGTCTTGCTGGCTGGTGCGCACGATAACTCTCGAACGGATCAATCGATTCAGTTCAAAATTTTGGGTACCGAAATATTTTGTCCATATTCGATTTAAGTTCGAAGATGGGCCATATAGGTCCACTCCTTCAGGTACCTCCCCCACAAATGTTCAAAAATTGTCGCAAAACTTGTGCGCACGATAACTCTAGCAGGGAATAACCGATTTGGTCCATACTTTGCACATCGTGTAATTTCTACCAAACTTAGATGAGGTTCCAATATGGACTCAATCGGTCCACTCCTTCGGGTACCTCCCACACAAAATTTCGGAAAAGTTCAGTATAGGGCCTAGTCTCGAATCGCTTTGATTTTTGTTTACGCAAGTTGTATTCGCTGTCCTCTATACGACGCTGTAAGTTTCATTAGGGGTAAGTCCATACTTCCTGAGAAAATAGCCTGAAAGTTACAAAAAACCCTATGACACCGTGTGTAGTGGTTGGAGCGCAAGATAACTCTCGGACGGATCTGCCGATTCGGTCCAAAATTTGGCTTTCGTAATATTTTGTCCAAACTTAGTTCAAGTTCAAAGATGGATTATATCGGTCCACTCCTTCCGGTACCTCCCCCACAAAAGTTCGAAAATGTTCGGAAAATTTGTGCGAACGATAACTCTTGAAGGAAGTAACCGATTTGGTCCATACTTTGCACATTATGCAATTTCTACCAGACTTAGATGAGGTTCCAATATGGACTCAATCGGTAAACTCCTTCGAGTACCTCCCACACAACGTTTCGGAAAAGTTCAGTTTAGGACCTGCTCTCGAATCGCCTTGGTTTTTGTTGTAACATCTTGTATTCACTATCCCCAATACGAATGTACAAGTTTCCTCAGGGGCATGTCCATACTTCCTGAAAAAATAGCCTGAAAGTTGAAAAACAAACCGTATGACACAATGTTTATGGGTGGAAGCGCAAGATAATTTTCGAAAGGAAATGCCGATTCCGGCCAAAATTTGGCCTTCGTAATATTGTTTCCAAACTTACTTTAAGTTCGTAGATAAGCTATATCGGTCCACTCCTTCAGGTACCTACCCCACAAAAGTTCAAAAATATTCGGAAAAATTGTGCGCCCGATAACTCTTGATGGGAGTGACCGATTTGGTCCATACTTTACACATTCTCATAATATCTACCAGATATAGATCAGGTTCGAATATGGACTATTTGTCCACTCCATCCCGTACCTCCCACACAAAATTTCGGATAAGTTCACTTTAAGACCTGCTATTTAATCACTTTGATTTTTGTTGAAGCAACTTACATTCGCTGCCTCAATTACGATGGTAAAAGTTGTTTCAGGGGCAAGTCCATACTTCTTGAGGAAACAGCACGAAGGGTGTAAAAACCAACTATGGCACCCCCATGGTCTATGTGGGTCCATTCCAAATCATATGTACAAGTGATTTGTGCAAATATTTGTTTGCAACCAAACATATAATTGTTTGCAGGACCCAAACATATTTTATGTTTTTCTCTATTTTAACCGAGGACCGAGTATCAGTTATTGCCGTTTTGAAAAGCCGAAATAGCTTTGCGGGGATACCAAATTCAGACATGGCTTGGAATACCTTTGAACGTAAGAGGCTGTCGAAGGCTGCTATAATCGACAAAAAGGTAGTAGGTGTCGATCTGCATCTCTTAGGTCTTCTCCAGGATTTGCCGCAGGGTAAGTATCTGGTCAATGTTTGCCTTGCCAGGTCTAAAGCCAATTATTTCGTTTACCATAGGCTTAACCTCCTGTTTCTATAACTTATTTTGTTTGTTCATCTATGTTCGTAATAATTTAGGCCCCAGAAGACATACACATCTAATTTTTCGTATACCGGTTCCATATATCGTTAAGAATTTCTCATTTAAAAATTAGCGCTCAACATTTTGGTTAAAGCGAGTAAATCGATCTATAAAATTTGACAATTCGTGTGAGAAGAATAAATTTTTTTACAAAAACTGGGGGTTAGTCGTTCGCACAATATCCCTATCTTGTAGGCAATAGGGAGGAGACTTATGCCTCTATAGTTAGAGCATACAGTTTTATCTCATTTATTGTGGACGGGGCACAGGATGCTCAGGTTCCAATCATCGGGTACGCGTTCTTCCTGCCAATAGGTGGTAAGTAGCTGATGCATACAGCGAGTCGCCTCCGGTAATCCATCGGCTCCTACTTCCTTATTATTCCTCAGCCGGTTTATTGCTGTCTTGTTGGTAGCAGCCCGACACTCCTGGTAGCCAAATATTTATTTTGCGGCTGTTTGCATGGAGTGGACAATACTTCGCCATTGTGTTGATATGTTATCGGGACGAGGAGTGCGATTAGGCCAGTTGAGTGAAATGTGCTTAACTTCCGTGTTCTGTCTGTTCGTACTTTATTTGCTACGTTTAATCGGGTACGAACCATTGCTGCAACAAGGTGGTGGTCTGAGTCTATGTTAGCTCCTCAAAACAATGGTACATCCAACATGCCCGATGAATATCTTCCATCTATTAAAAGTTGATACATTTGTCTTTTTGATCTTCAGACAGCCAGTTGCCCATATGAATGTTGAGATGCTTAAATCTGGTACTGCTAACTACATTGTTTTAGTATCTTAACATCGTAAGTTGTTTCACGGTGGAGACTGAATTTACCGACTGTTGTGCCAAAGATATTCCCCTTCCCAATTTTGGCATTAATTTAGCAGAATTTTAATGATAAAACCTACAAAAATATCATAAAGGTCAATCGAGTAGAGAATTTCCACAGCTACAATGTTTTCTCTATTCTCATTGCAAAAAAAAAAACCTAAAAAACATTAAAAATGTAAACTTTGACCGTGTTTTTCTCGAAATAACATTTTGAAATCGTTGCCAACTCTAGCTCGAAAACTAATGAACCAATTGTCATACAATTTTCTGGAGTTATCAAGGACATCAAAATCTAGTCCTTCATCTATCGATTTTATTAATAAACAAATTATTATTTTATTAATTATTATTTAAATTAATATAAAATCGATCTATATTTATACCCTACACCACTATGTGGAAAGTTTGTTTTGGTAAAAATTTATGTAACACCGCGAAATATTCGTCGGAGACCCCCAATGTGGTACAGTATTTCCCTCTTATATGCACCCCGGATATAAGCATTCCCCGCTTAATAGCACTGAAATTTGTGCAAATGTTATTTTTGGTTCAAAATTCATTGACATTATTTCGATATAGGCATCCCGCTTATATGCATTCCCCGCTTATAAGCACTTGGAACTTGGTCACCATTCTTTCATTTTGGCTTAAAAAAATTCGTTTATATACACCGGCTGAAAATAATTTTTTCATCGGCGTTAAATTGTCATATTGTATATACGATACGACAAAAATTAAGTGGAGAAAGAACAGCCAGTCTTCGGAGGTTGAGTGTGCAGTTTAATCAAATGCGTCAGCTATTATCTCAGGTAATGTATGTTTATAGAGAAACTAATTGCAATAAAAATAAACAAGCCATTTACTCCATCTACTGGCTGGCTATGGCGGTGGCAAAAAATTATTGACGAATTTAGAAAATCAAGAAATATTGTTAACTGATTTTAAACGATATGTTTTTGTATTTAAATACAATGTGATTTTTGACGTTCAAAGCTAATTTTATGAAATAACCGCGGATAAGGATTTTGATGAACACTATGTAATGGATATAATTTCCTAGGAAGAATTTAAAGATTTCGTGATGTTCTCAGCTGCAATTTCAGATCAAATTAGCTATAATTTGGCATTAAGGGATCCTAGTGGTCAATCTTATCTATCCAAAAATGTGGACGTAGACCTATGTTGTGGTATAGCCCCAAATAATGTTATCGCCCGATTTCAGGTATTTTCAAACTTCTGGCTGACCGAATTAGCTAAAATAAGGAAATTGGGGATATCAGTGACTTCTCCGCCTAAAATTGTAGACATTGGTACTTTCGCAACAGCAAGAAAACTAATTATTCTACATTAGTTCAGAATAATTCATCGTTAGCTTAACGTCTTTTTACTTGTTTAAAATAAAAAAATAAGATTCTTCTCACTTTAAATATACGTATGTTTTGTTACGAATGAAATAGTTTTCTTTTGTGGTTGATTAAAAACTGATAAATTGGAGTTTTAATGAGAATTTGTATATGCATTGCATGTGCTTCTAAACGGGGGATTTTTATATATGCACCGATAGTGCTTATAAGCGGGGTTTGTATATCGACACCTCCAAATAATAGTATGCTAAGTCTAAAAAGTGAGTTTTGCAGGAGAAGCTCTCAAAGTTTGGAAATTTTTTTGAACTTCAGTACTATGCTAAGTCAATATTTGTTTATAACTTCTGTTCGGATTGACCGATCATTACCATAATTAGACAGAATTTAAGTTAAAGGACGTTCGACATCTCCAAATAATAGTTTGCTAATTCTGAAAAGCGAGTTTTGCAGGACAAGCTCTAAAAGTTTGGAAATTTCTTTGACCTTCAGTACTATGCTAAGTAAATATTTGTTTATAACTTCTGTTCGGATTGTCCGATCATTACCAAAATTTGACAGAATTTAAGTTAAAGGACGTTAAATATAACAAGTAAAAATCGTTAAGTTCGGCCGGGCCGAACTTTTTATACCCTCCACCATAAAATAGTCTTGATTAAAATGGAATAATTAGGGTCCTTTCACAATTTTAGGTGGAAGAATTATTCGACAATGGATAGACTCCTACTGCTTCCCACTATTGCTTAAATTACACTGTGAACACAAATGTTGGGGCAGAGATAATTCCTTTTGGAGATGAAAGCCCGTGGTGTGTGTATATTAAAAACCCCGAAGGACAGATGCGCCGAAAGGTAGGTGAAAGGTACCACCTACGGGGCTAAATCAAAGAGTCAACCTATCTTTAAATTTTTTGGCGGAAAAGTTTTATAGCTGCAGGGAACTTCAAGAGTCAAATTGAGGGTAGTTTCATCAAAACAATGTAGACCCTCAAAAATGGACCCATGTTGACGAATTTTAGTGAAGAAATTTCGTGACCACTGAAAATTCCCGAAAATCGGGAGGTACAGTTATATGGGGGCTATACCAAAACATGGACCTATGTTGACGTTGCTTGGTGGAGATATTTCAAGACCACTGAGAACCTCAAATGGAAAATTGCAGATAGTTCGGTTACAATTTGTGGCTAAAATTCTTAAAATACCAAAAATCGGGAGGTACCGTTATATGGGGGCTATACCAAAACATGGACCTATGTTGACGATACTTAGTGGAGATATTTCATGACCACTGAGAACCTCAAATGGCAAATTGCAGATAGTTCGGTTACAAATTGTGGCTAAAATTCTCAAAATACCGAAAATCGGGAGATACCGTTATATGGGGGCTATTCCAAAACATGGACCTATGTTGACGATGCTTTGTTGGAGATGTTTTATGACCACTGAGAACTTCAAGTGTCAAATTACAGATATTTCGGTTAAAAACTGGAGCTAAAATTCTCAAAATACCGAAAATTGGGAGGTACCGTTATATGGGGGCTATACCAAAACATGGACCTATGTTGACGATGTTCGGTGGGGATGTTTCATGATCACTGAGAACCTCAAATGGCAAATTACAGCTAGTTCGGTTAAAAATTGTAACTAAAATGCTCAAAATACCGAAAATCGGGAGGTACCGTTATATGGGGGCTATACCAAAACATGGACCTATGTTGACGATGATTGGTGGAGATGTTTCATGACCACTGACAACCTCAAATGTCAAATTGCAGATAGTTCGGTTACAAATTGTGGCTAAAATTCTCAAAATGCCGAAAATCGGGAGGTACCGTTATATGGGGACTATACCAAAACATGGACCTATGTTGACGATGCTTGGTGGAGATATTTCATGACCACTGAGAACCTCAAATGGCAAATGACAGCTAGTTCGGTTAAAAATTGTAGCTAAAATTATGAAAATACCGAAAATCGGGAGGTACCGATATATGGGGGCTATACCAAAAAATTGACCTATATTGACGATTTTTCGTGGAGATGTTTCATGACCACTGAGAACCTCAAATGTCAAATTGCAGATAGTTCGGTTAAAAATTGTGGCTAAAATTCTTAAAATACCGAAAATCGGGAGGTACCGTTATATGGTTACTATACCAAAACATGGACCTATGCCCATATCCTTTCGTATATAAGTTTGTTGATCACTAGGAACCCTAAGTGCCAAATTATAGCTAATTCGGTCTGCAAATGTGGCGAAGAACGTCAAAATACCTCAAATTCGGAAGTACCGGTATATGGGGGCTATACCAAGGAGTTGACCGATATAGCCCATCTTCGAACTTGACCTGCCTATGGAAAAAAGATCCTCGCGTGCCAAATTTCAGCACTCTATCTCAATTATTGCGGACGCTAGAGTGATTACAACAGACGGACAGACAGACGGACATGGCTAGATCGTCTTAGAATTTTATCCTGATCAAGAATATATATACTTTATAGAATATATATACAAATGATTAGTTCGATGTGTTACAAACAGAATGACAAACTTAATATACCCTCCATACTATGGTGGAGGGTATAAAAATGTAAAGAACTTGAAAACATGCTAAGTCGACTTAGCATACTATTGTTTGGAGGCGTCGATATAAGCATTGATTGTGCTTATAAACGGGATTTCGATATACATATGAATCCCCCGCTTATATGCACTGGTTTGCTTGCATTTTCCGCAGTGCTTATATACGGGAAATTCTGTATACCAATCTTCATATCTCGACGAGATAAAGCTATTTTGAGATGTGTGTCTGTCCGTCCGTGTGTCCGTCTGTCCATTATAATGTAATCAAACTCCAGGCCGCAATTATGGACCGATCGTCACGACATTTGGTATGCAAATTTGCTCGGTTTCACATCAGAATAGATCACTATTTTAATCGGTGATGATCGTGAAATATTTAGCGGGTGAAACGGACCAAAAACATAATTTTGATCAGATTTTGTAGTTGCTCTGTTGGTCGCAATAATAATCCGATTGCCTCGAAATTTTAAATAAGGTAAGAGTACATGACAAAGAGGAAGCTTGCAATTTGAGATAGCGATCAGATAATATTTAGAGGGTTAAATGGACAACAACTTTTGTGTGAAAATTTTTAATATACTGCTTATATATTTTTTCCTGGAAGATACATTCGGGGCAAGTAAGCTATACTTGGAAGAGCAACGCTTGACCTTTCTATTGATTTCAATTGTGTTTGTGTACATGATAAGATAACAGAGTTACAGCCTAATATACACAGTTATTTGTTTGTAGTGTTATCACAAAACACGCTAGAGTTCGCAATTATAGCTCAATAATCACGAAATTTTGCACGAGGTAAAAGTTTAGGTAGAAGAAGATGCTTACAATTTTGATTGATGATCTGATATTATTTAGCGGGTGAAATGGACCATTACTTTTGTATAAAAAATACAAAAAAATATTTTTGGCCTATATTTTATTTGCAATCACGTGTCTGCTAGATAATGGGCCTACTGCCTAACATATAATGTGTTTTGTGTAGAGAACCACATTTTCCTATTCCCAGTTTTTGCATTATTGCAAATTACATGGTGCCCTAACGTTTTAATTGTCCAATTGGATTTTTATACATACATTGCAGCATGGGTCGCTTTGCCACCATTTTGCAAAAAGATTCCCCAGCCAGGCAAAATCACATTTTCAACGGTAGCAAAATAAGGGTTGCGACATTTTCTGAGTATTTCAGCCATATAAAACTTCTCAACAAGTGTTGTCTTAGCGCACGCCGTTCGGACTCGGAGATAAGCAGTTTGTCCCATATTATTGAACGAATATGAATCGGGGTACACTAACTCACTGATATGAGAGAAGTCTCCCTTATTCATTCTGAGATGTTTGTGAAACAATTATTATATTATTTTTTAAGCTTCGTGTGATACGGTTATAGAATCCACAAAGTTATTTCTTACAATAAGATTATTTGTTCCATAAAAAATTTTGATTTGTGAAAAGCTAATTCGCAGTGGTAAAGGTGTAGGGTATCACATGGCCGTCCCGTCCGACTATAGCCTTGGCTAACTTGTTTTTATTAATTTTCTCGTTAGAGTTGAGGTTTATAATAGAAGGTTTTTTACAAGTTAAAAATAAAGCCGAAGATACGAACCACACAACCACGAAATTATGTGACCGGTTTCACTGTTAGTTAAGCGGCTCATCAGACATATCGGCTATGTTTTAAATAAGCTCAGAAAAGTATATGAGGATCTGTTCATTACTTTTCAAGTTAGAGTTGGCACCGCAAAATGCTATAATAAAAACAGGGTTTCGTAGATGGTCATTTGTCACAAAACTACGTAATATTTTTCAACAATGAAAATTCAGTAAGTAGATTAAGATTTGCTTTTTTAGATGAAAAAATCTACCAAAAAAAAAGTTTCGTAGTTTTCTCGAAAAAGTTCATGAAAAATGGATTTGGTCGCCGCTTAAGTCTAATAATGTCCATGCAATTTTTTCTACCATACCCCAACCTATTCAATGATTTCAAAATATTTCTCGTTCTTAGACTGTCCTCATTTAATTCTCATTTCGAAACATAACAACCAGTATGGGCGTTAGAATTGTTAATTAGCTTTACGATATGCAAATCAATACATAATTTATTGGTCACAGTAGAGTTCCCTTCAATAATTCAGAACAAATTTGAAAACAAAATGAGATAACGCTCCCACACTTATGGAATTATGCGTCAACATAGAGTGGCGACTTATTACTTAAGTGCATTGCTTCTACGTATGCCTAGACTGGTTTTCCAATGGCCTATGAGTTATGTGGTAAATGTAATTACAAAATTTCCCTATCCGTTGCTCTCCAGATAAAATGAATGGAGACAATTTGCATGAAGCCAGCCGGCCAGCAGTTGACTTACATTTTATAGCAGCTATTCATATCGTTCAAATTGCAGACAATATTTTTGCCTTGCGAAATCCAACAAGAAACGAAACTAGTTTTATTGAAAACTAAAAGTAAAATTTGAAAGATTGCAGTTTTTGTATTTTTTGTTGGAATTTTGCCAACAGAGATGTGTATTACCGCATAGTGGTGGATTTTCTGATGGTATTGTTGTTTGGCTTGCTGACCAAACATGGAAAAATAAAACTGAAGAAAAAAACATGTTGACAAAAGCCTAGATTGAAAATGATGTTTTCCTTGTTTAGCAACAAGGAAAATAAACCCGTAGTCTTGACCTTAACAAGGTCGTTGAACAGATGTGTCTTGAATACATTTCAAAGCCACGTTGCTTGGGTGGTTAATTGCATAAGAAGACCATAAGCGATTAAATCGGTTATATTATACGCTACCTTATTATATTTGAATAAACAAAAATTACCTGAGGACCAAACCTTTATCAAAACCAATAAAAATAAGAAAATACATCATCAGTGAAACTAATCAAATATCATCTTATTGAAAACATATAGGACTTCAATAAGTTTAAACAAATAGTTGTATTTTCAATTTGAGCGAATATAAGTAGCGGAAGGGACTTATAATGAAACGTTGAGACCAATCTCACCCACTTATTTTGGAAGTATGTATAACGGCTTCAACAAGATTATGGCTACGGGACAAACCTTTTCACAAATCAAATTAAAATACCCCCAAATGTAGTGCTCTTTCAAACACAAAAATACTTTGTTGCTTTATAGGCCTGCTTAAAATACATTGTATTTTCTTGACCAAAAATACATTGTATTTTCTTGAATGGCCAACCAACCACTCTTAGTAGTTTAGTGGATCAGTAATGTGATGTGTGTTTCTTCAACATTGTATTGCCAATGGATTTTGACTTTGCGCCAATAAACTCCCAATACTATTTGCCATTTATATGACCACAAATTAAGGTGTAACACACCAAACTTCACAGCTTGAGATTTGAAACGAAATGCTCAATAAATGTTAACATACGGACATACAATAAATTTTTTAATATTTATACATTTCTAATTTTTGATCATTATCAAGTAAATTATTGGCACTTATAATTTGAGTTTAGAAGATAGTGCGTATATTTTATAGCACCGAAGCGATTTTCAAGGTTTACGAAATTTGTTTTTAACAAATTATTCATAACTGTTTGCAAACTCTAAAATATTGTAGCATATTAAAATGTTATTTAAATAAATAATTGATTTCGTTACCATAGTCGCATAATAGATTTTCTTTTAACGTATCTAGATCATTGATAATTGTGTGTCTTGCAGTGTAGTGTAGTAGTGTAATTTGGTCACAACATTATGAAGAATTAACATAAAATATCGCTGGTTTACCACATTTTGCTCTCTAATTAAAAATATGTGGCTAAAAACACAATATCAGAATGTTAAATTATAATTATTGGGGGTAGGAAATGGTAGTCATGTAAATACATTTGCTGATCAATTAGCATTAATATATGGTGAACCATAGGCATTGACCTATGGTTAAAAGTAATTGTCCTATGGTCAATAGTCATTGTCCTATAGTCAGTCTTTGACGTATGGTCTATAGTTATTGACCTGTGGTAAATTGTAATTGACCTATGGTCACTAGTCATTGCCGTATGGTCATAGTCATTACTCTATGGTCAATTGTCATTGACCTATAGTCAATATTCATTGACCTATAGTCAATATTCATTGACCTATAGTCAATATTCATTGACCTATAGTCAATATTCATTGACCTATGGTCAATAGTCATTGACCTATAGTCAATCGTCATTTACCTATGGTCAATTGTCATTGGCCTATGGTCAATAGTCATTGACCTATTGTCAATAGTCATTGACCTATGGCCAATAGTCATTGACATATGGTCATTTGTCAATGACCTATGGGAAAAAGTCATGTCCTATGGTAAATAGTCATTGACCTATGGTATATAGCTATTGATCTGTGGTAAATTTTCTTTTAACTAGGGTAAATTGTCATTAACCTATAGTCAATAGTCATTGACCTAAGGCCAATAGTCGTTGATCTATGGTCAATAGTCATTGACCTATGGTCAATAGTCATTGACCTATGGTCAATAGTCATTGACCTATGGTCAATAGTCATTGACCTATGGTCAATAGTCATTGACCTATGGTCAATAGTCATTGACCTATGGTCAATAGTCATTGACCTATGGTATATAGCTATTGATCTGTGGTAAATTTTCTTTTAACTAGGGTAAATTGTCATTAACCTATAGTCAATAGTCATTGACCTAAGGCCAATAGTCGTTGATCTATGGTCAATAGTCATTGACCTATGGTCAATAGTCATTGACCTATGGTCAATAGTCATTGACCTATGGTCAATAGTCATTGACCTATGGTCAATAGTCATTGACCTATTTCCAATAGTCATTGATATATGGTCAATAGTCATTGACCTATGGTCAATAGTCATTGACCTATTTTCAATAGTCATTGATGTATGGTCAATAGTCATTGACCTATGGCCAATAGTTATTGACCTATTTTCAATAGTCATTGATGTATGGTCAATAGTCATTGACCTATGGCCAATAGTCATTGACCTATGGCCAATAGTCATTGACTTATGGCCAATAGTCATTAACTTATGGTCTAGAGTCATTGACCTATGGTCAATAGTCATGAATGATCGATAGTCAATAGTGTCATTGACCTATGGTCAAAATTCGTTGTCTTATGGCCAATAGTCATTGACCTAAGGTCAATAGTCATTGACCTATGGTCAATAGTCATTGACGTATGTTCTATAGTCATTGTTGCATATTTATTGACCTGTTGTCACTAGTCATTGATCTAGGGTCAATAACCATTGGCCTGTGGTCAATAGTCATTGACCTATGGTCAATAGTCATTGCCTTATGGTCAATAGTCATTGACCTATGGTCAACAGTCATTGACGTATGGTCAATAGTCATTGACGTATGGTCAATAATCATTGACGTATGGTCAATAGTCATTGACGTATGGTCAGTAGTCATTGACCTATGGTCAATAGTCATTGACCTATGGTCAGTAGTCATTGACCTATGGTTAATAGTCATTGACCTATGGTCAATAGTCATTGACCTATGGTCAATAGTCATTGACCTATGGTTAATAGTCATTGACCTATGGTCACTAGTCATTGACCTATGGTCAGTAGTCATTGACCTATGGTCAATAGTCATTAACCTATGGTCAATAGTCATTGACCTATGGTCAATAATCATTGACCTATGGTCAATAATCATTGACCTATGGTCAATAATCATTGACCTATGGTCAATAATCATTGACCTATGGTCAATAATCATTGACCTATGGTCAATAATCATTGACCTATGGTCAATAGTCATTGAATAGCTATATGCCAAATAGCCATTGATCTGTGGTAAATTTTATTTGAACTATGGTAAATTGTCATTGATCTATGGTCAACAGTCATTGACCTATTTTCAATAGTCACAGACCTATGGTCAAAAGTTATTGACCTACGGTCAAAAGTTATTGGCCTATGGTCAATAGACATTGACCTATGGTCAATAGTCATTGAACTATGGTCAATAGTCATTGGCCTATGGTCAATAGTCATTGACCTATGGACAATAGTCATTGACCTATGGTCAAAAGTCATTGGTCTATGGTCAATAGTCATTGATCTATGGTCAATAGTCATTGACATATGGTCAAAGGTCGCTGACCTATGGTCAACAGTCATTGACCTATTTTCTATAGTCACAGACCTATGGTCAACAGTCATTGACCTATTTTCTATAGTCACACCCCTGTGGTCAAAAGTTATTGGCCTAAGGTCAATAGACATTGACCTATGGTCAATAGACATTGACCTATGGTCAATAGTCATTGAACTATGGTCAATAGTCATTGACCTATGGTCAATAGTCATTGACCTATGGTCAATAGTCATTGACCTATGGTCAATAGTCATTGCCCTATGGTCAATTGTCATTGACCTATGGACAATAGACATTGACCTATGGTCAATAGTGATTGAACTATCGTCAATAGTCATTGACCTATGGTCAATAGTCATTGACCTATGGTTAATAGTCATTGACCTATGGTCAATAGTCATTGACCTATGGTCAATAGTCATTGCCCTATGGTCAATTGTCACTGACCTATGGTCAGTAGTCATTGACCTATTTTCAATAGTCACAGACCTATGGTCAAAAGTAATTGACCTACGGTCAAAAGTTATTGGCCTATGGTCAATAGACATTGACCTATGGTCAATAGTCATTGAACTATGGTCAATATTCATTGACCTATGGTCAATAGTCATTGACCTATGGTCAATAGTCATTGACCTATGGTCAATAGTCGTTGACCTATCGTCAATAGTCATTGACCTATGGTCAACAGTCGTTGACCTATGGTCAATAGTCATTGACCTATGGTCAATAGTCATTGCCCTATGATCAATTGTCATTGCCCTATGGTCAATTGTCATTGATCTGTGGTCAATAGGCATTGATCTATGGTCAATAGTCATTGATCTATGGTCAATAGGCATTGATCTATGGTAAATAGCCATTGACCTGTGGTCAATAGTCATTGACATATGGTCAAAGGTCACTGACCTATGGTCAATAGTCATTGACCTAGGGCCAATAGTCATTGACCTAGGGTCAATAGTCATTGACCTATGGTCAATAGTCATTGACCTATGGTCAATAGTCATTGACCTATGGTCAAAAGTCATTGACCTAGGGTCAATAGTCATTGACCTGTGGTCAATAATCATTGACCTGTGGTAAATGGTCATTGAGCTATTTTCAATGGTCATTGAGCTATTTTCAATATTCATTTGGTGAATTGACATTGACATATTACCAATAGTCATTAACTTATGGTCAGTGACGTTTGTCAATAGTCATTGACCTATGGTCAATAATTATTAAGCTATGGTCAATAGTCATTATATAATCAGTCAGTTGTAATTAGCCTATGATCAGTAGTCATTGACCTATGATCAATATTCATTGAACTAGGGTGAAAAGTCATTGATTGATTTATGGTCAACATTCATTGACTTTAGATCTGTAGTCATTTACATATGTCAATGGTCATTGACCTATGGTCAATATTCATTAACCTATTACATGGTCCTTGGACATTGACCTATGGTCTAAAGTCATTGACTTATAGCCTGGTCATTAACATATGGGCATTTACCTGCTGTCATTGAATTGTATATTTACCTTTGCTCAATAGTATATTGATCACGGGTCTATTGTATATTGATCTCTGGTCAATAGTATATTGACCTCTGGTCAATAGTATATTGACCTCTGGTCAATAGTATATTGACCTCTGGTCAATAGTATATTGACCTCTGGTCAATAGTATATTGACCTCTGGTCAATAGTATATTGACCTCTGGTCAATAGTATATTGACCTCTGGTCAATAGTATATTGACCTCTGGTCAATAGTATATTGACCTCTGGTCAATAGTATATTGACCTCTGGTCAATAGTATATTGACCTCTGGTCAATAGTATATTGACCTCTGGTCAATAGTATATTGACCTCTGGTCAATAGTATATTGACCTCTGGTCAATAGTATATTGACCTCTGGTCAATAGTATATTGACCTCTGGTCAATAGTATATTGACCTCTGGTCAATAGTATATTGACCTCTGGTCAATAGTATATTGACCTCTGGTCAATTGTATATTGACCTCTGGTCAATAGTATATTGACCTCTGGTCAATAGTATATTGACCTCTGGTCAATAGTATATTGACCTCTGGTCAATAGTATATTGACCTCTGGTCAATAGTATATTGACCTCTGGTCAATAGTATATTGACCTCTGGTCAATAGTATATTGACCTCTGGTCAATAGTATATTGACCTCCTGTAAATAGTATATTGACCTCTGGTCAATAGTATATTGACCTCTGGTCAATAGTATATTGACCTCTGGTCAATAGTATATTGACCTCTGGTCAATATTATATTGACCTGTGGTCAATAGTATATTGACCTGAGGTCAGTAGTATATTGACCTGTGGTCAATAGTATATTGACCTGTGGTCAATAGTATATTGACCTGAGGTCAGTAGTATATTGACCTGTGGTCAGTAGTATATTGACCTCTGGTCAATAGTATATTGACCTCTGGGCAATAGTATATTGACCTCTGGGCAATAGTATATTGACCTCTGGGCAATAGTATATTGACCTCTGGTCAATAGTATGTCTTATGTTGTCATTTTTTTTCTCAGTTTTTATCTTTTCCTAGCAATATTGATTTAACTCTCAGTCAATTTCTGTATTGCGAAATTGAAAATTTAAATCAATGATTTTTTTTTTTTTTTTTTTTGTATCTGAACATTTGACCACATGTTGGAAGAAATTCCATTAGCTTTGGCTTTTAACCAACTTTATGCACTTACACCGAATAAAAGGCATTAATTATTATTTATCGTTAACACCAGCCAGCATTGGACAACTGGCTCTTCTACAGACTGAAACAACTGCCAATAACCGACAATATTTAAGATTACCAAACCCAATTCCTATTTACCCAATACTCGGCGGCGTGTTAATGTCTTTTAGACATGGTTGTTTCTTCGAATATCTGTTTTTCTTTCAACAGCGGACCTATGAATGAACGAACTTGTTGTAAAAGAACAACAACAAGAAAAAAGTAATAAAAAATTTTCGCATATCGGTGTTCAGTTTAATGGATTTTTTTCTTTGAAAAGCAAAGTTCGAGTCAATAAATCCAAATGACATAAATTCCTTTGGCAAAGGCGAATCACGGTCCAAGTAAAATATACTAACTGTGTGTATGTGACTGATTTTCTGCTTAGATATATTCGATATGACAGTCGATCGTCTGTCTACATGATGTGACAATATGCGTAACAAGGAGTTGTTGGTATGTTGGGGCTTTTAATTAATTATTTATAGCAAAAATAAAAGCACAACAACAACAGAATATCAAAATTATGCAATTAAAAATATACTAACAACTGTGAACAATAATTTTTTCTGTGGTAGTTTGCCAACAATATCACTCGGCCATTGAGGGGGCAACAAAAATTAACGGCCAAATCCGAGACATGCAACATGCACTTCAAGAAAACATGAGAATATCGAAATTTTGTGTATTTCGTTTAGGTTCTGTTTCTGCTGTTTCTCTTTACGGTGTTTTCCAAAACAAAAGCAAGTGTTGGATTAAGCAGAGCGTAACCAAATCTGAAGGTCGTTTGTCTGTCTAACGATATTTGTAGTGTTTTTGCTGTTGTTGTTTTAGGTGCTCAATCGTTGCGTTTTTATAATCGTGCTGTTCGAAATGTTTTTTGAAACTTTTATCTTGCCTAGTACTTGGTCAAATGTTAAGAAAAATCAGAACATACAAGAAAAAAAAAAGAAATTTGTATCTAACTCACGAAGCACGCGCCGCCTATTAGGCATAAATTGCCGACTAGTAAAGTGTGCCTTAAAGATATTCTATGGACATGAAATGTCAGAACGTTTTAATTTCGTTGACAGCCTCAATGACATTTTTAATGTTTTTATTACAGGAGATACACTAAAGGAACCCGGGAAGGGTTTTTACTGGGTTTTTATTAAACCAGTTAGAGTCCCTTGGGTAATTGTTCGAGTCCTTCTAAAGAACGTGGAACATTCGTGTTTATTGTCTTGTTTAGATCCTGTAATAATACCACATTTATTGTTTTCTTTAGATATTGTTCACTTTAAGACAAATCTTGATCTTTTTAGATCATTAATATCACGGGCTGGTAGTGTTAGTGATAGTCACATACCAGCAGTGTATACAATCACTGACCAACTCAAAGAATTGTGGTCAATTAAGTGCAACATTGATTGGGAGGTGTTAACATTGAATTGATTATTTGCCAAAAGTGTCTGTTATGATCAAGCTATAAAAACACCTGAGCACCCATGACCAATTATGAAAAATAAGTAATGGCGACAACTTTGAGAGAACAGGAAAGTTAACAAATTGATATAAAGAATGTGGCGATGTTTTTTACGGTGAATTACAACACAAACGGGGTGACGTAGGTGATGAATGATACCTCGCAACGGTCTTGACCTGCTTTAACATGACAAAGCCCAGGATTTATCTTGGTCCCTCTTTCATCTCAAGTGGACACTGACCTCCCCGTGGTGTCACCTGGGGAGCTGCCTTTAACATCCGTCAAAGGTTGTGAGCTAACATGGGCCGCGCGTTTACCCATAAGAACGTTAAAAACTTGGGTTGGGCCTTGGGCTAGTAACTCATCCCGTCAAAACACCGCGTACTATGAAAAAGCAAAGAAAAAGAGGAAAAACAAACCCCTCTAAAGTTGATGAACCCCGCAAACGTTCTAAGGACCATGATCTGCGAATCTGCACCTGGAACGTCAGGACTCTCTACAGAGCATGTGCTGGTTGCGCACTGGCGGATGTACTTGGTAAGTACAAAGCTGATATTACAGGAAGTGCGATGGAACCGGGCAGACGTAAAAATAACAAACGATTACGCACTGTATTATAGCTGCCGTGTTGGATTTATGGTAAATATGAGGCTTAAAAATCTCGTCTCCAGCTTCACTCCGTTTGACGAGAGAATTGCCACAATCCGTACAAAATCAAAGTTTTTTAACACGAGTCTCATCTGCGCCCATGCCCCAACCGAAGAGAAAGATGAACAGACCAAGGATATATTCTAAGAGCGCCTAGAGAGTGCATATGACCGCTGCCCTGGCCATGCATTAAGATTTTTCTAGGAGATTTCAATGCTCAAATTGGGAGAGAAAATATCTTTGGTCCCACGATCGGAAAGTTCAGCCTTCATGAGGTAACATCCGACAACGGAATGAGGCAGATCGATTTTGCAGCGGCAAAAACATGGTAGTGAGCAGTACCAGATTCCAACACCTCGACATGCACAAGGCCACGTGGATATCCCCAGATGGGAAAACAAGAAACCAGATTGATCATGTTGTGATAGACGGAAGACACTCGTCCAGTGTGTTAGATGTCCGATCGATTCGAGGAGCGAACATCGATTCGAACCATTCCCTTGTAGCTGCAAAGGTAGGCGCTCGTCTTAATGTTGCGAACCCAACAGATAGCACAAGCCTATTCCGCTTAAATGACTCACATGCTGGAAGACGGCACTGCTGCTGCAGTGGCAAAGAATAGCCCACTCTCTTCAAACTGCCGCAAAATCTGTGCTTGGGTATCAGAAACCACCACCTAAAAATCTGTCAATCCGACGGCAGCGGGTTCTTTCGTACCGGATTGACCCGAAACCATAGTGTTTCGGCCAGCAGCTGCCAACCGAGCATCAAACCTGTGCTTCACGTAGGTTTCTATGCTGCTACAACAACAACAACCTAAAAATCTGTGGTACGATCAGGATTGCCGTAAGGCTACTGAAGAAAAGAACGCGGCATACAGAGCAACCCTGCATTCAGTAGCAACACGAAGCGCGAAAGAAAAATATCGGGAGAAGAGGAGAGAGGTGAAGCGTATTTTCAGAAGAAAAAAAAAGAGCAAGAAAAACGTGAGCGTGAGAAACTCGAGATGGTCAGGAGTCAGAATGAATTCCGAAAATTTTACCAGAGTTTAAAACACCAGACTGAAGGGTATTGCGCAGGCACATTCTCCTGCAATGATCATGAAGGGAATCTGTTAACTGATACAGATAGCGTGCTAAGGACCTGGAAGGAGCATTTCATGAAGCTCTTAGTATCGAATAGGGGCGGCGATGAAGATACACCAGAACCAATCTCAAACGACGACGTTGAATGTCTTCCACCTAGCCAAAGCGAGGTCATGACAGCACTTAATCGGCTGAAAAACAATAAACCAGCAGGAGCTGATGGGCTGCCCGCCGAACTGTTCAAGACCGGTAGCGAAATGCTGATAAGGACTATGGATCAGTTAATTACCGAAATTTGGCAGGACGAGAGCATACTCAACGATTGGAACCTCAACCTCCTATGTCCCGTACACAAGAAAGGAAACAAGACGCTGGGTACAAACTACAGAGGTATAAGTCTGCTCTCAATCGTATACAAAGTGATGTCGAGTGTACTGTGTGAACGTTTAAAACCCATGATCAATAACATAATCATACCAGTGCGGTTTTAGACATGGTAAAACGACAATTGACCAAATCTTCACACTGCGCCAAATACTGGAGACGACCCATGAAAGACAGATCGACACATACCACCTGTTCGTCGACTATAAGGCCGCCTTTGACAGCCCAATTCGATCACAGGTGTTCCAAGCCATATCTGAGTTTGGTATCCCTGCAAAACGTATACGATTATGCAGGATGGCATTGGCTAATACAAAATCAGCTGCTAAAGTAGTAAAGAACCTCTCGGAACCGCTTGCAACAAAACGAGGTTTCAGGCAAGGTGACAGCCTATCTTGTGTCCTATTTAACATTCTATTGGAAAAGGTCATACGAGATGCGAAGGTATATACCGATAGAGATAAAAATAATACTATATAAAATAAGGATATAATGTTACTGGCTTACGCAGATGATATTGATAATAATAGGCGATAAGACAAAGTTTATGGTATCAACACGCAAGACGTCCAGTAGACTCGGACCGACAACTACAGTTTTGAGGTAGTAAATGACATTATTTACCTCCTTTGAAATCAAAAGAAGAATAATATTGGCCAACAGATGCTACTTTGGTCTAAGTAAACAGTTTTAAACAAAACCACCTCTCGTCAGCCAAAACTTACACTCTACCAGACACTGCCCTATTGTTTCAAGCAGGAACATTTTGCCCAAAACTATTTTTTTGAAGTTTCAAAATTTTAATTTGTTTTTGCACAGAATAATAAAAAACACATCAAGTCAACCGAAAATAATTAGTTGTTGTAAATACCTTTAGTTTCCGTTTTTGATGAATACCCTTCAAATTTAACATGGGATGTTCCTCAGGCCCCTGTTCAGTTTTACCGTTGACCTAGGTTGATGAATGTTTGCACAAGTACTTATGAGGGCACAGGAATGAAAAATATCAACTTTGGCCCATATCGGTTCAGGACTGAATATGGCTTCCATATATAACTTCGCCCGATGTCACTCAATTACGGATAATTACGTCATATTTTCCTTATTTAATCAATATCTCACATACATTGCGTGTTAAGTGCATCGAATACATAAAATCAGGCGAAAATATATGAGAACTATATCCAAATCTAAAACGATTTTTATCAAAATCGGTGAAACTAAAAAAGGGATTAAGAAAACATCCATTGTTAAATTTGAAATCAATTTTTCAAAAATTGTCCGATTTATAGCAAAATCGGTGGAAGATATATGGAGGCTATATCAAAATCTGTACCGATTTTTGCGAAATCATATAAAAAATTGGCAAAACTGAACATTGGACAGAGGAAACATCCCATTTTAAATTTGAAGCTATTCATCAAACATTGAGAGATTTATAGCAAGATCGGAGAAGGATATATATGGGAGCTATATGCAAAACTGAACCGATTTTTATGAAAATCGGTGAAACTACTCAGGGACCTAAGAAAATATCACACATAAAATCTAAATCTAAATCCAAGCCGTTCTTAACTGATGCCAGCAACAAAGAATGACATTTGATTTTTATTATACCCTCAGCATTTATGCTAACGAGGGTATATCGGCCTTTTTGTAGAAAATTTACTTCTGTTGAAACTAAGGTATAGGGTATTGTAACTCGCGAATTGATGTAATATACCATAACTTTTGATCGCAAGTTATTACAATTTGAGCGGAAGCTGCGGTCATATTAATGTAAAAAATAGGAAAAATCGCTGAAGGAAACGAGTTTTTTAAGTCAATTTTCAATTAGTGGCTTTACAATACAATGTAGAGTATAATGTTAAAGAAAGAAGTTAAAGAATACACTTCAGAGATGAAGTTTCTGATGTATGATTTTTTAATATAACCACTGCATCAATCTCAAACGGATGCTGACATTTTTGAGACAGAAAAATTCGTTTTTTTAATTTTTGCTCTAATCGGGACAAGCAACTTTACTCGTCTAAAAACTGATTATGAGATTGTAGTACTCGCGATTACGCATCTTTTGATGTATAACTCGGTTCACAACAATCTCAACTTAAAGTCGAAATTTTTGTGCGAAAATTTTTATAAAAAGCCTGTTTTTTATTCAAAATTTGCAACTATCCATTAAATTATCGGCGAAACCCGCGTGAACTTAGTTTTTTTAAGATCTGAATCTAATAAGCCATGATGCGTCCAAATCCGTCCACTAGATCGGCGGATATGATATCCCTCAAATTTCGAAAATCTGCAAAAAATGTTTTTGAAAATTGCGCGCATTGAAACGCGTTTTGGAAGTGTAATTTTTACTGAAATAAAAAGAGCTATATGCCTGTTTAAAATGTGCGAAAACATATATTTCAAAACTATCGCCAATCCGGAGATACAATTGATTTTTTCTAAAAATTAAGTGCGATGCTACATCCACGGTTCTTAATGGATCGCAATGAAACGACATCAAATGATGTATTTTTAAAAGGTTATCATCGAAATCGGATGCGCATAAATTGTAAATGAACTTCGTGGAAATTATGACCATCTAACTGTATTTTGCGCCCTAACATGCAACAGACGCTACATCGTGGCCGACAAATAGAATTTCACAAACTGTACATCCAATAAAAGGGATTGATTCGCTGTGTTGGAAAATCGGATGCGCATCATGTAATTTTCACTATTACGCGGTTTATATGCGTTTCAAAAGTTGTAATATTCAATATAACATTATTTAAATGTTATGCCACAATTGGAATTCCTTGTGATTTAATATAATGTTCTAAAAATATTATCCAATAGGAAAACTATAAGCGAAAAATTTGTTGCAACGGAATATCTTCATTATTGCGTGAAATTTGGACGAAAATGACGAAGAACTCAAACATTTTTTCTTCAACCTTTCCTATAAAACCATAAAAAATTAAAATAACATGTTTTTATGTTTTTCGTCATATTTTCTTTGTATTTTTGCAAATAACACGAATACTATAGCTCCAAACTTCACGACTTAGGTTTCATTTTATTCCTCATATTGTCTGGATGCTGCTATATATTTGTACACAGAAAAAAATTTAGCCATTTGATAAAAAAATTCAAAGATTCAATCAAAAATTTATCGATTTTCCTGCGATAAAAAAATTGTCATATTGACAAAATTCGATAAAATTGTTTGATCGCAAAGTAAAAAATACAACTGATAAAATATTTCACATATTGACAAAAATATTTATCAAAATATTACACATATTCCATTTTATCAGTTCAATATAAAAAAATTGATAAATATTTTAGTCAATATGTGAAATATTTTATCAGTTCTATTTTTACTTTGTAATCAAATGATTTTATTGAATTTCGTCAATATGATCATTTATTTTATCGCCGGATTTTTTTTCTGTGTATATATTTGTTTTGTAAGTATATAAGCGATATTGTTTCAAAAACATGTTTGTAAATACGTGCAATTATTTAACAAAATTTCGCGAATCTATTGAAACTTTTCGAATTTTTTTGCATCATCGCAAAGGGTGCGGATTCAGTTAACGATAATAGGATCCCAGCAAAATTTTGTGGAAGTGGTTCCATGATTTCACTGGATCTTTTGCATTGGTTCAAATGAAGTCGTGAAAGATCCGATCTTTTCATCAGCATTTGAACCCATTCAAAGGAAGTCGTGATAAATCCGATTTTTTCATCAGCATTTAAACCCATTCCATCGATCCAATAGAGATGAATTTTGTGTTTTTATTTATACAAATGCATATTTTCTTTTATTTATCTGAATACGTTTAAATCTATATAAGATTTATTATGCTTGGAAGACCCAATCATTGAGCTAAAAATAGAGTTGGACTGCACTCTTTGGTCTCTTTGGTATTATAAAAGTTTCCTTGCCTGCCCCCTATTCGGTAACTTTTTAACAACTTTACTCATTGTTTATTTTACAACAATTTCGTTTGTTTGTTTTGTAGTTGTTACAAAAACAAAAGAAATTTTACAACTTTTGAATCGATAAAAGTTACAGAATTCCTATACTGGTCTAGAGAACCCTGCTCTACAGAACCTTAAAAACAAGTCGATTTGTAGATCCCTACAAAACAAAAGAGTATACATTTCCAAAATATTGTAAAATAAAATTCGCGAAATAGTCATTTGCGGTGATGGGAAGTAAAATACTTTTTGTAAGATGAATCAAAATCGTTTGCGGAGGAAGTAAAGTCTGTTTCGAGCAGCGGCGATGCTTAAACTGTGCTGGACGGTTGGAAGTCAAGTATCTCACTAAAGTTCTCGTTCCCGAAATCTGGAAGGATGCCAGCGAAGGTGAATCGTACAGACCGATTTCGCGTTTATCGCCCGTAGAAAAGGCCCTTGGGGCTTTAGTCCTCTCCAGCATAAGAATTAACTGTCCAGTTGCCGATCAATAACATGGGATCCGTAAGCAGCACATCACGACAACAGCGCTGCACGCCATCTCCACACATATTAGCCGAGGACTCAATCAGAACAAGCCGTGCGATAGAACAGTGGTAGTGGCGCTTGATTTATCAAACCCCTTTGATACTGTCAAGCACTTCACCAAGTTTGAAACGTTGGATAATAAATTATATGTGTGGACGCCAGTCGTACGTAGAATTTATGATCAAGAAGTCCAAGACCCGCAGTGAAACAGGAAGTTGTCCAAGGTGGGGTGATATTGCCGGAACTGTCTAATCTATACCTCTCTAGGATTCCAGCAGCTGCAGTTGGCATTGTGATCGTAACGTGTGCGGATGATTGTACGATCATCCCTGATGACATTTGTGAAAGGCTGAACTCCTTTTTGTCTGATCTAACCACCTTTTTCCACGCGAGGAATATACAAATATCGTCTGGGCGGCAGAGTTGAATGTCATGGTCAATGATAGCAGAATTCAGGTCACAGGAAAATGAACATACATATAAACTACTGTTATATCAACAACAAACTGCAATTATGGATGTAAACTTTTTGATGATAATTATAGTTATTTCATAAATTCCTTTGAATTAATAAAAAAATTATGAAATTCATATTTTAATACAGCATTTTCCATTTTCCGAACAAGACGTGAAAATTTCATGCCGAAGGGTTGGTGAAAATGACATGCCAAAAATTAGTGAAAATGCTATTCTAGGGAATCGATTAAGATGACATGCCAAAGGATTAGTATAGATGCCATGCCAAAGAATTGTTGAAGATGTCATTCCACCGAGTTACCGATGATGACATGCTTAGAATCTGAAAAGGAATTGCATCTTTTGGGGGTCATGCTCTTGTCAAAAGAATGAGTGAAGATGCTAAAAAAATGGCATTCTATTTCACTTGCACCCATTCTTGAATAGCTTCTTTGGCATCGAACATTTTACTGGGATATAACAGCTTACTATATTTAGCCGCGATTTTTTTAGAATTTTTTCTAATTAGCATAATTAAAACGGTTATATCTTTTGCGCGCAACGATCAAAGTTGGTAACTAAAACAGATTTGGAATGACGATTTTTTTCTTAATCTATGTACCAAAAATCATAGATGTAGTGTCGAATTTTTTTTTTTTTTTTTTGATTTTTTTGAAATGGAAGAGACTATTTTAGACATTTTTGCTGATATACACTTTCATACGGCCAAAATGTGCCTCATCGAAATAATGGTTTTAGACCCCAAGTAAGTTTGGGCGAAATGTGTTTCAGAAAATTTGGAGTTGATTTAGTCATGTCCGTCCGTCTGTCTGTCTGGCTGGATGGAGCGCACGATAACTCTCGAACGGATCAACCGATTCGGTCCAAAATTTGGCTTTCCTAATATTTTGTCCAAACTTAGTTTAAGTTCGAAGTTGGGTTATATCGGTCCACTCCTTCCGGTACCACCCCCACTAAAGGTCGGAAATTTTCGGAAAATGTGTGCTCACGATAACTCTTAAAGGAAGTAACCGATTTGGTCCATACTTTGCACACCGCGAAATTTCCACCAGACTTAGATAAGGTTCCAATATGGACTCAATCGGTCCACTCCTTCTGGTACCTCCCACTTAAAATTTCAAAAAAAGTTCAGTTTAGGACCTGATCTCGAATCGCTTTGATTTTTGTTGTCGCAACTTGTATTCACTTCCCCCCATACGACGGTACAAGTTTCATCAGGGGCAAGTCCATACTTCTTGAGAAAATTACCGGAAAGGTGCAAAAATCCCCTACAGTGCCCGAAATAAACATAGGTTCACATGTAAATTTCTATTTTTTCATAATTCCGATGACTTTTATAGGATTTTATAATTTTGTATTATGGAGTTGGACACTACCCATGATATCAATATATCAATCATTTGATTTTGCGACAAAATAAAAATTTGTAAAATTTTAAAATTTTTCCCTTATTTTTGGTGCGAAATAATGATAGGTTCAGGGCAATTATTCTGGATTTACAGGTATAAATTTGAGGAAAACTTTTTACAAATCGTTGTTTTTTTAGATCGCCGATGTCCAACGAGTAATTTAGTTTAGATGTTGTCCGCGAATTATTTTCAAAATGCAGATTTGTTCAACACTTTAAAGCAGTTTTTAAGAAACAAATTTTTAACGTGGGAGAGGAGGCGAATCTGTGGTTGACAGAGGCAAGGATCATTTTAAATTGCATGAAAAGAGTAACAATCAAACAACTAAATCAAATTTTTTAAAAAGTTTCATAAATTGGGCGCAAAATTTAAACGTCAAAAAGTCTGGAGGGTTCTCCAACACCACTTTGACGGCAAGAATCGCTTAATTTTCCCATTTATTGGAGTTAAAATAATTTTGCATCTCAAAACAACAGTCAACGTGATCTTCCGGTATCGAAAATGCGATGTAAACAAACGTTAGTAAGCTCGAATAGACCAAGGAAGAATACAAAAATTGCCAAGGAAAACTGCAACCGAGCCCAAAAAAGAAAACCGCCAGATTTCGACTAAAAATTCTGTGAGCTCTCATGCAAAATGGCTACAATGGATTTTTTCTATTACTCAAACAATTTCCCATCCATTTTCAATAAGCATTTTTACCTAAACCTACGTCTGTTCTTCTTCAGGCTCGATTGCTGTTTTCCTTGGCAATTTTGGTATTCTTCCTAGGTCGATTCGAGCTTACTAACGTTTGTTTACATCGCATTTTCGATACAGGAAGATCACGTTGACCGTTGTTTTGAAATGCAAAATTATTTTAACTCCAATAAATTGGAAAAATAAGCGATTCTTGCCGTCAAAGTAGTGTTGGAGAACCCTCCAGACTTTTTGACGTTCAAATTTTGCGCCCAATTTATGAAACTTTTTAAAAAATTGGATTTAGTTGTTTGATTGTTACTCTTTTCATGCAATTTGAAATGATCCTTGCCTCTGACAACCACAGATTCGCCTTCTCTCCCACGTTAAAAATGTGTTTCTTGAAAACTGCTCTAAAGTGTTGAACAAATCTGCATTTTGAAAATAATTCGGAGACAACTTCTAAACTAAATTAGTCGTTGGACATCGGCGATCTAAAAAAACAACGATTTGTAAAAAGTTTTACTCAAATTTATACGTGTAAATCTGCAAAAATTGCCCTGAACCTATCATTATTTCGCACCTAAAATAAGGAAAATTTTTTTTAAATTTTTATTTTGTCGCAAAACCATATAACTGATATATTGACATCATGTTGAATGCCCAACTCCAAAATACAAAATTATAAAATCCTATAAAAGTCATCTGAATTATGAAAAAATTACAAATTTACATGTGAACCTATGTTTATTTCGGGCACTGTATGACACCTTGTGTAGTGGTTGGAGCGCAAGATAACTCTCGAACGGACCTGTCGATTTGGTCCAAAATTTGTCCTTCGTAATATTTTATCAAAACATAGTTCAAATTCGAAGATGGGCTATATCGGTCCACTCCCTCATGTACCTCCCCCTAAAACTTCAAAAATGTTCGGAAAATTTTTGCGCACGATAACTCTTGAAGGGAGTGACCGATGTAATCCATACTTTGGACATCCTAATATATCTACCAGATATGGATCAGTTTCGAATATGGGCTATATTTGTCTACTCCTTCTGGTACCTCTCACACAAAATTTCGGATAAGTTCACTTTAAGACCTACTCTCGAATCACTTTGTTGTTGAAACGATTTGCATTCGCTACCTCCATTACTACGGAAAAAGTTTATTCAGCGGCAAGTCCATATTTCTTGGGAAAACACCCCGAAAGGTGTAAGAAACCACTATGTCACCATATGTGGTGGTCGGAGAACACGATAACTCTCGAACTGTTCAACCGATTTGGTCCAACATTTGGCCTTGTCATATTATATCCAAACTTAGTTTCATGGGCAATACCGGTCCACAACTTTCGGTACATCTCCCCAATATTTAAAAAATGTCACTAAAATGCTAGGACGATATCATATGAATGGGACAACCAATTTGGTCCAAACTTTGGATCTCTTAATATTTTATCAAAATGTAGTTTAACTTCTAAAATGGTCCATATCGGTCCTCCCTAAGGGTACCTGCCCTACAAAAGTTCAACATTTGTGTCTTAGTGCAGTTAATTCCAAATCCACATGTTTGTCGGCAAGTTCAAATGTCCAAAAAGGGCCACAAAATTCTGAAGAGACCTTAAATACATTCGATCTGTGCGGAGGTAAAATTTTCGCTTCACATTGGCTGAGGGTATATATCTGTCGGATAGAAAACCATTTTTAGTGGATATAGGTCCACATTTCGGTATAGCTCCCATAGAAAGGTACCGCCCGATTTGTGGTATTTTGACGATTTTGGCCAAATTAACCAACCGATTTGGATGTTATTTTGCATTTTGGGTTCTGAGTGAATAAACTACAACCCTGCAAAAAATATTCAATGTAGGTCCACTTTTAGGTATACCCGCCATATAAATGTACCCTCAGATTTTCGATATTTTGACAATTTTAGGGAAATTTTCCAACTGATTTGGCTGTAATTTGGCATTTTGAGTTATGAGTGAACCAAATACCTCTATGCAAAAAATGGTCAATATCGGTCTACGTTTAGGTATAGCCCCCATATAAACGTACCTCCCGATTTTCGGAATTTTGACGATTTTACCCACATTTTCCAACCAATTTGGCTGTAATTTTGCATTTTGAGTTCTGAGTGAACAAAATACCTCCTTGCCAAAAATGTTCAGTATAGGTCCAAGTTTAGGAATAGCTCCCATATAAACTTATCTCCCGATTTTCGGAATTTTGACGATTTTACGGGCGTGGTATAAGAGGTTTAACATAGCGGGTGGCAGATGGGGGCAGCTGGACTTTTTTTAGTCGTAAACTAGAGACTTTTCCCTGCATTCTAAAAAAAATTTCGAAACTCACAAATGCTCACAACATTAGTAAAACTCAACCTAAATTAATAGTAATTATATTAGAAATAGCAGAAAAAGTCATTTATTAAGAATTTATTTTTAATGAAGTTAGAAAACGAATTATGAATTTGTTTTTTCGTAAAAGTATTGCCAATGCCATCGCCTATAAGTTTCATTTTGAAAATTGCACATTTACCTCTCCAATTTTTTATAATTTTACTCATAAACTACGAATGCTTTGCGGATGTATTTTTCGTTTTTAAGGGCTCACATACAAATCACAACTTCTTCGACTTACCTTGGCGTATAACCGCTGTTAATTTACAAAAATAAGGCTGGATTTTACAAATTTGATATGTTTAGAGAATATTTATTTCAATCGCAATAAAATTTGTCGCCATCACTTTTTCGATTTTTGTCCACGGGCGGAACCACTGTGCATTGGGCTGGTTTTAACTCAAAGGAACAAATCGATCTCGGATTTTTTTAGCCGGAGAGCCGCCTGAACCTTTTAGTATTGTTAGATTTTAAGATTGCCAAAGATTGAGCACATTTGGAATATGTTAACACGTGCTACTGGTGCCTCGAAGTTTTGAAAATCTTGATTTGTTTGCTATTCGGGGACTTCGACGACCCATATATGTGGAACGGTTAAAGCTATTTGCCCGAATTATGCATTAAATTAAAGGCTATTCTGTTCTTAGCATTTCTTGCTTAACAACAAAGTACGTGAGTATTACTGAATTCGAGATAATAAAGCCAACGTTCCGAAAAAGGCCTTAGGTCAAAAATGGAGTCTATTGTAAAAAAAACATTTGTCTTCCTATAATATCAATTTTTGGGAATGAAAATGAATATCTTCTAATTTATTTAAAAGTATTGCCTATTAGGGCGAAGATCTATTTTAATAATTATTTTAATTAATTTAATTAATGACCGATGATTTTTGCGAGTGAAAAAGGAAAGCCGAAGATTCGAACCCACATAACCACCATTATGTGACATGTTTCGCCTTTTGTAGAGTCTTATCAGACATATCGACAGTGGAATGGCTTCGCTATCCATCAAACATTTCCTTTTTCAAATGCAATTTTGTTTTTACAAAGATGGACATTTGTACATTCATTGTATGCTTTAATGACAAACGCTTACATTTTGTTCATACATATTTAAATTTACTTAAGGGACTGACAGAATGTGGTTTCGGAGCCATCTGGGTACAGATGACAACTTGGTGATGAACTCGACTCCCTGCTATGTGGTTCACAATTCTCAAGTTGTTTGCCATTCTTTACCCCTCCTGGTAATCGATGGTCTGTGGTCAAGTTGCAGGATCTTTTTCAAGAAATTCGGAGTTAATGTTTAATCTCTTGAACAACAATTAAGTCTCACTTGTAAATATGCCTTTTTCTAGGAATTTCGGCAGTTGATTTTTTGTAAGTTTGGGTCGAATATTTCTGGAGATATTTCCATCTTTGCCTTGTTAAGATTTTTGTCGTCTTTTGGTTCTTTACGGTGTTTTGCACTAGTTTTAAAACATTCTTGCCTACTTCGAACTTGGATTTGCCAATCGCAGACTATTCTTATAGAAATCGGTTGAATATGTTTGGTTGATGTCCGGATGTGCTTTCAAACTTGCAATCAAAAATCCCTCTCAATAATTTTTCTAATAATTCTGTACGGTGGTACAAAAGCTCTCGACCTAATATCTGCTCGAGCTGGTGAGACACCATTATTCTAGGCATTTTTACACTGCTAGGTCTTGTTTCTCCCCTGAGCCACTGTCAATTTCAGGAACGCCTAGGAGTTGTTCTTTACCCCCATGTGATACCAGAACAGCAATCCGTTCGTTCTGTTCTGTTTTCTATGCAAGTGCACGCAAATAGCCTCGTTCCTTGAAGTTGCTGCGTGTATTTTTCGTGGTTTATTCTTCGCTGTTCACGGATAAAGCTTCTAGAGATTTATAAGGATCTTCTCCGATAGCTTCTACTGTAGCCAAAATTATACTAGTAACGTTACTATAGAACACCTTACAGGGGTCCAGCACTAATGACAATTTCAAAGTTACGATTTTCTTGAAGCCACGCTTGATTCTTTTCGGGACAGATGGTTCTTCAGATTCTACGATACGTTCAGCATCAAAACAAGAGCTAGACTTAATTGAAAATCTATTGAAATATGAAAACATTGACACACCAATATCAGAAACAGGAAATAACATAATGATTAATAATCTTGTTTGATCCGAAGGTGCAAAACACCGTAAAGAGCCAAAAGGCGACAAATATCTTAAAAAGCAAAGATGGAAATTTCTTCAGAAATATTTGATTCAAACTTTCAAAAGAGTAACTGCCGAAATTCCTAGAAAAACGTCTGGCATATTTAATTGTGGGACTTCTTATTGTTTAAGAGATTAAACATTAACTCCGAATTTCCAGGAGGCGCAAAGGATGGTAAACAACTTGAAAGTTGCGAACTACTCCATTTTCGCCCTAAGGGCGAACATTGGCTTACGTATTTTGTTGTTCGGCAAGAAATCTTAAGAACAGAATGGCCTTTAATTTAATGCATAATATGGACAAAAAATTTAACCATTCCATAGGAATGGGTAGACGAAGTCGCTAAAAAAGCCAAAAAAATCCAGATTTTCATAACTTCGAGACCACAGTGGCACGTGTTAACATATTCCAATTGTGCTCAAACTTTGACAGTCATAAAATCTGACTAAACTAAACACTTTATGCGGGTGCCGCCTAAATAAATCCGACATCGATTTGTTCCCTTTGAACAAAAACCAGCCCATTTCTACAAATTATGACAAAGAAAACATTGAATTTTACATAGAACGTTTGATATTTTATCAAATTTTATATTTTTGCATAGTTCAATAATAAAAAATGCTATTACAATACCATACTTTTATAGCCTACACCACTCTGTCGTAAGAGGTCTCGATAACACAATAATCTGCTAACAAATCGACGTTAAACGGCCTACTATCTTAATTTAGAACACTTTGAAGATTTTTGATGATTTTTCCAACATTAATTGACAATTTTACGACTTTTATGACGATTTTCGGCCAAAAACTGTTTGCATATTTTGCATATTAAGCATATTTTTTGGCTATTATTTGCTTATTTTTTGCATGTTTTTTGCAAGTTTTTGATATGACCCCAAATAACGAAAAATTTACCCTTAAAACGCCTATATCCAAAATTTGAGTCCAATCGGATAAGAAATAAAAAACATGCAAAAATCCGATGTCTATTATTAATATTTGCTTTGTTTTCGCTGCAATGATTATTTCACATCCACATTTTGTAATTGAAACAACACGTAATAGTTTTACGTTATTATTTTTATGCAATTATAAACTTCTTACAATTTTTTGAAAAGACTCAATAAAATTGAAATGGAAAAAATTTATGGTTAAAAAATCAAGAGAACAATTGAACTGTAATTGCTAAAAGGACAATCCCTACAAATTGTAATAATTCATCGGTATTTGTGACCAATTGCGACTCCGTATATTACAATTCTTAAGAAGTTAATTCAATTTAATATTTGAATCTTTTTAGGGTTGTTACTTCCTCTGATACTGCACGCTTTTGCGACTCCATAGATTGATATAATATTTAATTTACTACTATCGAAGTTTATATGTATTTCTAGAGCTTATAGTGACTCTGATATTTTGTATTTATTACATACACATTGTAACACAGATACCCAAACTTACTGCAAATACAACCAATTCAAAACGTACACTTCTCTATATTTTGTATTTATATAATACAATTTTGAATCAGTCTGTTGTCTGTGTTGTCTTTCCTAAACTATTTTAGACTGGTCACCCTAACCATACAAATATAGGTTGTTGTACTTGCTACAGGAATTTCGTATGTGGTTTGTATCTTCAATGTACGCGCACATTAGAACAGGGTGACACATCGTTGCTTCGTCAAATGACATATTGATTCGTATTCACACATATCTCGTTTAAAAACATCTATGTATGTATATTTCGTTCAGTTCAATGGTGTTTGAATGTGGAAATGAATATTTTTCTTGTTGGCAGATTTTGTACGAATGAAATTCTGGTAAAAGAAGCCATCACATAGTATAATAAGTGGAGACATTTTGCGATTGAAATTGTTTTCCTAATTGGATTCCAATAGTGGAAAATTGCTGTAAAACAGAATTTTTATACCCTCCACCATAGTTTGTTTTTCTGTTTGCAACACATCGAATTAATCATTTGCGACCATATAAAGTATATACACTGGTGGATTGTGAAGAAAATGTGTTAAACTACTATCAAAAATAAGAAAACATGAAAGACCGGTCGAAAAAAGTTAATATTTTCATGATTTTAGAGTAAAAAATTTGGGGTCCTGTAAGGAATATTACCCTTTGTAGCTCCTCTGCTCCAATAAACGTGTAAATAATGGATTGTTATCAACTCAAACAGATTTTAGGTGTTATTTAAGAACATTCTATAACAATTTATGGGTACAGAAATCACGAATCATAAACATAAATACAGAGTATGTTTATAACTGTTCCCGAAGGCTACCCATCTGTGGCTACCTCCCTTACTGCTGAGTATTTTAGGTCTTATAAAACATCGAGGTTAACTTTTTTAAATGTCAAGGCTACCAGTGGTGAATGGAAATGATATCCGAAGCTGTCCGTTCAAATTAAAAAAAAATTTACACCACATGTCAAGGGAAATGTTCAGCCATGAGGCAACCCACGCGTTCATCTACGATAACGTGTAAACATATTCTGGCCTTACAGGATCCCAATATTTGGTATAAAATCATAAAAATATTAACCTTTTTCGACCCGTTTTTGATGTTTTCTTATTTTTATACCCTCAGCATTTATGATAACGAGGGTATATATCACCAATATTTTTGAAAATTTAACATAGCTGAAGCCAAGGTTTACCTTTTTAGAACACGCAACTTGTGATTGTATATTATACAAATTAAATATTTTTGGATAAAATGAAATGTTTTTGGACGTGGCAAAAAATTTTGACCTTAAAAGATAATTTGCGTGGAAGCTGTGGCTATATTTATGTTAAAAAATGGGTAAAAATGGGTTGAAGCCACCATGTCTTTTTTTTTGTTTTCTCTAGAGTTGTGAGTAAAACACACTTCTCTCGATTTTCCTGTCAAAGTAAAAGTAGAAGCAAACTAAATAAGGATCATCTCACTAATGTATTACTTTTCAAAATTTTAACTGCTTCTACCATTAAATGATGCTGACATTTTTAAGCCAGATTTACAGTGTTTTTTGAAATTTTCTTCTAATTTCATTCCGCAAATAGGTTTTTCAAAAAATCATATATAGGATTGTAGTACTTGCGATTCTGAGTTATTTGATACGTATATTGTGAATGTAATCAACACAGCTTCATAGAAATCTGCATCCATCGGGTCTAATATTTGCAATTGTCTCTAGAATACCTCGTACTCCATTGCACATTTCAGTTTTTTTACGTTCCGGATCCAATAAATCATTCCTCGTGAAAATCCATTTACTAAAACGCGAGTTACGAGAAATTCCAAAGTTGAAAAATCGCTTGAATTGTTTTTGAAAATATAGCGTATTTTATCGCGTTTTCCACTGAAATCAAAAAACTAGTGCAGCATCTTCGTTTTAGCGGAAACAGAGATTTGAAAACTTCACTAATAAGGAAGCTACATTAATTTTATCCCAAAAAATCCACGGTTCTTGATTGACCACCTTCAAATAGATATATATCGATGTAGATTTTCATGGTGGACACTGAAATCGGATGCGGACAAAAATTGTATAAACTTTGCGCAAATTGCTGCATTTTATAGGCTTTTTAATGCTAAAATGCAGCCGATGCTACATCTTAGAGTCCAAATTATATTTCGAAAAGTATATACAACTTAATAGATATGGTATGCATATAAATTAAAATGGGTTATTTGACCTCTATTTCCATTTCAAAAGCTTTGAGATATGTCCTCATTAACCCAATTACCTTCCCTAATGGGAAAGCTTTAATATGAATGTCAATAAAGCAAACTCAGTCTATTTTATTGAGAGATTTAAGCAAAACGAAGGAAATATTTCTATAGATTTTTCCAATATTTTCTACTACATAATGCATGTGGAAAAATATTTTGTCAAATAAAAAATTCTTTTTTGACCAAAATATGTGCTTATTTTGGCTGTAACATCGAAACTATAACACCAATCTGTATGATTGTAGTCTCATTTGATTCGCCGTGAAGTTTTGATCCACAACAATTTTTTATGTAATTTTATGACTACTAAATTTTTAAAAAAGATGTCTTATATTCAATAATTTATGAATTTTATTGACATTCCGCGAATTCTGTGTAACAGTTTGCAGGTATTATGCAATCTACTCGCTGAAGTCACTCCGAGAGAACTTTCTTTCTTAATATATTCTCCAAACTTAGTTTAAGTTCGAAGATGGACCATATCGGTCCACTCCTTCAGGTACCGCACGATTACTCTTGAAGGGAGTAACCGATTTGGTCCATACTTTGCACATCGTGAAATTTCTAACTGACTTAAATGAGGTTCCAATATGGACTCAATCGGTCCACTCCTTCGGGTACCTTCCACACAAAATTTCGGAAAAGTTCAGTTTAGGACCTCCTCTCAAATCGCTTTGATTTTAGTTGTAACAACTTGTATTCACTGCCCTCAATACGACGGTACAAGTTTCATCAGAGGCAAGTCCATACTTCTTGAGAAAAACACCGTGTGTAGTGGTTGGAGCGCAAGATCACTATCGAACGGATCTGCCGGTTCGGTGCTAAATTTGGCCTGCGTAATATTTTGTCCAAACTTAGTTTAAGTTCGAAGATAAGCCATATCGGTCTACTTCTTCGGGTACAAGAAGAGTTATTTTAATGGCAAAATTATTAGATATTTCACATTATTTTAAACGGTTTTCCTTATATTAAAAAACGGGACTGCACACACATAAATTAATATAAATAATAGAAAAATAATTGCAAAAATAATTAAAGTTAAAACTAAGCTAATATCACAGAACTGCTACTACTTGATTGCAATGGAATAGTAATTTAGCACATTTTCTTCACAATCACAAATATTATTTGCGATATATTGGAGGCCTTTATGAGGCATTATCTTTGATTCTGGGCCGATATGGGTTTTCAGAAACGTTTAATGCGTTGTAACTCCTGTGGCTCTATTATTTCGCACACCAGTGTATCTTGATCAGGATAACATTCTAAGACGATCTAGCCATGTCCGCCTGTCCGTCTGTGAAATCACTCTAGCGTTCGCAATAATTGAGCTAGTCGCGCTATATTTTTGCACTGGAGTGTATTTTTTCCTTAGTCAGGTCAAGTTCGAAGATGGGCTACACCGGACCACTTTTTGGTATTTTAGCTACAGTTTTTTGACCCAACTGCCTGTAATTTGACGTTTGGGGTTCACAGTGGTCACAAAATATCTCCACTAAAAACCGTCAAAATAGGTCCATGTTTTGGTATTGCTCACACATAACGGTACCTCCCGATTTCCGGTATTTTGAGGAGTTTAGCTAAAATTTTTGACCGAACTACTTGCAATTTGACAGTTGAGGTTCCTAGTAATCACAAGACATCTCCACCAAAAACTGTCAACATAGGTCCATGTTTTTTGTAGCCCCCGTATAACGATACTTCTCGAATTTCGGTATCTTGAAGGATTTAGCTACAATTTTCGATAGAACTATTTGTAAGTCGACATTTGAGGTTTGCAGTATTTTGTGGATTTTAACAACATTTTTGACCAAACTACCTGCAATCAAACATTTGAAGTTCCCAGATGTCACAAAACATATAACGGAGTTTAGCAACAATTTTTGACCGAACTACCTGTAATTTGGCAGTTGAGGCTCTTAGTGATCGCAAAACATCTCCTCTAAAAACTGTCAACATGGGTCCATGTTTTGGTATAGCCCCCACTTAGCAGTACCTCCCTATTTTCTTTAGTTTGAGGATTTAAGCTACAATTTTTAACCGAACTAGCTGTAATTTAACATTTGAGGTTCCCAGTAGTCAAATATTATCTCCTTCAAAAACTGTAAACAAAATTCCATGTTTTGGAATAGCCCCCATATAACGATACCTTCCGATTTTCGGTATTTTGAGGATTGTAGCTACATTTTGCGATCAAATTACCTATAATTTGACCTTTGAGGTTGCCAGTGGTCACAAAAAACTGGCAATATATGTATTTTGAAGGTTTAGCTACAATTTTCGACAGAGCTATTTGTATGTATGTTACACAAAAACTGTCAACATATGTCCATGTTTTTGTATAGCCCCCTATATAAATTGTAAATATAGGTCCATGTTTTTGTATAGCCCCCAAAAAACGGTGCCTCCGAATTCGAAAAACTGTCAACATAGGAGCATCGTCCAGACTTTAGGTTTTTAAAAAAATATTTTTCTAAACTGTTGGTATCCAATACTAGCAATGACTATGAAGATACCGTATACTTTCCCTCTACTTAAACCGAGCGACTTCTAGATTCATCTGTTTTACCCTTTCGTGTAAAGTAAAATTGTCCTGTATATTACACTGTGCAACATTTTTAAGGTGATCTTGTGCAAACAATTCGAACTGCGGATTTTTTGAAAGTACAGACCCAAACGACAAGAAACCCTAGTTGGGTTTTGTTGCGTCAGATCCAGCTCGGATTTTATGGCCCCATCTAAACATGGTTAAATATTGAGTTTTTAAAGAAATTCGGGGCTATATCTCTGAAACCAATGCGAATCTTCTTCTGACTTCTGAAGCAAATTTGTAGATAAGGACAAGAATACAATATTTGGAGAAATAATGAACTCGAAAAATTAAATTTATTGACTCAAATTTCAAAATATATGCAAAAATACCACAATTTTTATATATTTCGCACCGTATCTCCAAAACGGAAAAATATTCCCTGGAATGTAATACACAACTCTTCAGAACATGCCATTGTTGTAAAATGCCTCTATCCCGTTGTTTTTAGTACATTTTTCAACGACGATTTAATAAAAATGTCAATAATGTAGTGAAATACGAAATGCGAGAATAAACTGTTGATGTGAACTGTGTTTGAAATACGTATTGTAAAATATATGATGCAAAATACCGCTGAAACAACATGAAGTAAGCATTTTAGAGTTTCAGAATGTTCTGATCAATTGTTGAGAACTTTATTTGGAAGATTTTTGCAAAAGGTTACTTGGTTCAACTCCCAATAGTTTAGCCGATACTGACCAGAATTTCAGCAATTATGTAAAATTTTCTATATTTTATAGATTTTGATGCCCTAGATGGAGTTTTTCTTATGTGGTTTCTTCAAAAGATAAGTTCTACTAGTTTAGGGCTACAATATTGCTAAAGACAGCATGGCCAAATTCCTATTCGTTTCTGAGATAAAGGCTTGATAAATGCAAAAAAGTGTAGATTTAGCCCGGTTTAGATGAGGCCATAAAATCCGAACTGGATCTGACAGGACAAAACCCAACTAGGGTTTTTGTAGTCTAAATATGTACTTTCAAAAAATCCATGCTAGAAGTTGTTTGCATTTTCAGTGTTGCATAGTGTTATTTTCCTTCAGATCTTGAAGACGTTACATCTAACTTATCAAAGTAACTTCAGACATTCTAACACAGAATTCTCTATGTCAAGTCATGAATCCTAAAAATCCTTTCAAATACTGGTATGTATACCTTTAGGCAAACGTAGCCTTGCATATCCTTGTAGATCCTGCTTGAGTAGTTACCATTGTCTCTTGCTAACGTAGCTTACATATCCTTATTGATGCCGCTTGAGTACTTAGCAAGGTCTCATCCAAACACATCCTGTAAACTTCTCGCTTCCGTTACCGAGTGAGTTTTGATCGAAAACAAATTACGAACGTCCGAAATTTTTGGATTCCTTTTTACGATCGAAATTATTATTAGGCCCCCGAAAACCGCTAAAAGTAAAAAAATAGTGCTTCAAATTTTAAAGTACCCATTATTTAGGGATAGCTATAGAACGCCAAACCTAGTTACAGAAATTCCCCCTCGTTTGGCTTTAATTAAATACACATTCCATGAATTGTTTTTTGTATTTTTATTTGAATTAAAATTACGCTCAAAACTTTATTACATTACTATTTAAGTTATACTCGCATCCTTTATATTCCAGATATTAGAATTTCACATTTCATATCAATTTAATGCTATTAATCAATCTATTGAAGATGTTGTTGTTGGTTGATGTTGTTCTTTTTTTTTTTTGTTTAAATATTATTTATTTGGTTTGTTTTCGTTTTGGTTGTTCATTTTTTATGTTTGTAAGAGAGTTAAATTCAAAAAATTTGAATTTTTATTATATTTAAATTCTATAAGATTTTATTTTTAATATTTTGTTGTTATATTTTTTTATTTTATTGTTGTTATAATATGTATATAATATACGTACATAATACCATCTAATAATAATATTATTATAATAATTATTATTTACTTATGCTTTTTGTTTTTAATAATGTTGTTGGTTTTGTGTTTGTTGTTTTTATGTTTATTTCTATATTATTTAATAATAAATAAATACAAAAAAATTAACAGACAATGTATAAAATGTACATTGTTCTAAATATGGTTTCTTGTTTGTCAATAATATTAATAATAATACAATTTATTTTTTCAAATTTGTTTTTTTGTTTATTACAAAAAATTATGTTTATGTAGTATTGGGGTTATTAATCCTTCTACAGACTGTATGTAGTAAAGATTAGTGAGTAAAAACGTATTGAAAATTGTATACATACATATTTTGGGAGTGCAGTGGTGATTATTATTGTAGGTTTTTATAGTATCAAATAATAATATAGAGGACGGGTTAATGGATTTGTGAGCATTAATTTCGGTAGTATATATCAAAGTCTCTGTTGAAATGATGTTCTGATTTCTAGCTAAACACGCTTACGAAAACATGGAATATGTTGTATATCGGTCCCGTCCTTCAGGAACCTTCCCCACAAAATTTGGGAAAAGTGCGGTTTGAGGACTCGTCTCGGATTTATTTGAATTTCTTTGCATAAGGTTTTCCGGATGCACTGTACTGGATTTAGAAGTTCTAGTCGATTTAATCGGGTGACGTAGGGGATGGAATATACTAAGGAACGGTCCTGACCGGCTTTAACGCGGCAAAGCCCAGTATTTGTTATGGTTCCTCTTTTATCTCAAGTGGACACTGACCTCCCCGTGATGTCACCTGGGGTAGGTGCCTTTAAAACCCGTTAAAGGTAGTAAGCTAATATGTGCCGCGCGTTCACCCATAAGAACGTTAAAAACTTGGGTTTTCGGCGTCGGGTTAGTAACCCTCCCCTAGAAAAAGCAGCCTACTATGAAAAAAAAACAAATCCCTCTAAAGTTGACGAACCCCGCAAACGTTTTAAGGACCATGATCTGCGAATCTGCACATGGAATTTTCGCACTCTTTATAGAGAAGGTACAGTTTACGCATTGGCAGATGTACTTGAAAAGTACATGGCCGACATTACTGCCATACAGGAAATAAGATGGATGGGAAAGGCGTCACAACAACACCTAAAGGTGACGCACTTTATTATAGTTGCCATGACACAAAGCATGAGTTTGGTTGCGGATTTGTAGTTGGTCGGAGATTAAAACAGCTGGTCTCCAGCTTCACCCCAGTGAATGCAAGACTCGCTGCAATTCGATTAAAAGCAAAATTCTTCTCATGCTCCCACTGAAGACAAGGACGAACAGACCAAAGATATATTTTACCAGCGCATAGATGAAACTTATGACAATGCCCTGCCAAGGCGGGAATGTGAAAAAATCAAGATGTACAGGAGCCAGAATGAAGTCCGATAGTTCTACCAAAGAGGAAAGCATCAAACTGATGGCTTTGGTACAGGCTCATCCTCCTGTGGAGAGGAGCAAGTAATTTGATAACTGATACAAATAGTGTGCTCACGTTATGGAAAGAACATTTTTTCAAACTCTTGGTATCCCATGGTAGCGATGACGGCGAAGATACCCCAGAAGATGGTATTGAATGTATACCACCAGGCCAAGATGAGGTAAAGACAGCAATAAACCGGCTGAAGAATAATAAGGCAGCAGGAGCTGATGGCCTACCAGCCGAGCTGTTTAAAATCAGAGGCGACACACTGATAAGGTGTATGCATCAGCTAGTTAGCTCCATCTGGTAGGAAGAACGCGTACCCGCCGATTGGAACCTGAGCATCCTGTGTCCCGTCCATAAGAAAGGAGATAAGACTTTATGCTCCAACTATAGGGGCATAAGTCTTCTCCCTATCGCCTACAAGATAGTGTCAGGGATATTGTGCGAACGACTAAAGCCCATGGTCAACGAAATAATTGGACCATATCAAGCAATGTCTGAATTTGGTAGCTCATTCGGATTTGTAAAATGACTCTAACTGACACAAGATCTTCAGTTAAAATAGGAAAGAACCTCTCCGAAGAGTTTTATACCAAAAGAGGTTTCAGGCAAGGAGACAGCCTTTCGTGTGATCTTTTCAACATTCTGCTAGAAAAGGTTATACGAGAGGCAAACGTCAAAAGAAGTGGCACAATCTACACCAATAGCCACATGTTACTTGCCTATGCTGATGATATAGACATCATAGGACGATCAGTAAAAGAAGTAATCTATACCTCTATGAAGGTCTAAGGAGAATCTGCTAAAGTGGGTCTGGCGGTAAACGGCCAGAAGACCAAGCTGATGGTGTCGACGCGCAATGCGTCCACTGAGATTGGACCAACTGTTGAAGTTGGTTCCTATAATTTTGAGGTAGTGAACGACTCGTATACCGCCGTAAACACAACAAACGACATCAGTTGTGAAAAAAAAGAAAAATTTTATTGGCCAACAGATGCTACTTTGGCTTAAGTAAGCACTTTAAAAACAAAGCCACAACTCGTCAAACAAAAATAACGCTTTACAAAACACTGATGCTACCCTGCTGATGTATGGTCCCGAAGCCTGGGTACTTGCGCAAGGCAGTATGAGAGAAAAATTCTTCGAAAGATCTACGGACCGATCTGCGTTGACGGTGAATATCGACGTCGTATGAACCACGAGCTGTATCTGCTATACAACGACATCAATATAGTTAAACGTATCGAGGTGCAGCGATTGCGTTGGCTAGGCAATGAGCGATGATGAACATGCTAAAAAGGCGTATAAATTCGAGCCACATGGCGGTGCACGCAGAATTGGCAGGCCAAAGAATAGATGGCACAAACAAGTGGATGAAGAGAAGACAAGGCGCGGTATTCCAGAAAGCGAAGCACTAAACAGAGAGAATTGGAGATATTTTCTTAGTTCGGTCTATGGATCAAATGTTCTGTAATGGGCCAGCTAAGTAAGTATGTAAGTCTGTAATTCGAAAAACTGTCAACATAGTTCCATGTTTTGGTAGAGCCCCCATATAACGGTATCTCCCGATTTTCGTTTTTTGGATTTTAGCAAAAATTTTTGACCCAAGTATCTGCATTTTAGGCTCCCAGTGGTCACAAAACTTCTCCACCAAAAACATAGGTCCATGCTTTGATATAGCCCCTAATAAGATTCTCGAAGCATTTTTTATATTTTTTTCTTATTTGGGTATCAGCGGTCACAAAATATATCCCCCTAAAATTGTGGACAAGAAAGAAAATAATTATTCCGCTTTAGTTCAGAATATTCTATGGTGGAGGGTGTAAAAAGTTCGGCCTGGGCGAACTTAACGCTTTTCTACATGTTTTAAGTTTTCTCATCTATGAACATTGTAGTTTCGGAATCGGCAAAAACTTCCCAAAAACTTCATTTAAATATAGTTAAGGCGCATCATGTTCGTCATTGTTTTATAAGGAGGCGATACAGCCAGGGCATTGTTCGAATTTGAACTTATATATCTTCAAAATGGTAAAACCCAGGAAAAAGTCTTTTACGTAGTCTAGTAGAGAATTTTAACAGCTACAATCCCATATCGATAGGACGTGCGGTTTTCAAGTAAAATCCGATTTATTAAAAAAAACCTTCATTCGATATTTTTATTTTTCTGTTCTATGAACATTGTAGTTTCAGAATCCGCAAAAACTTCCCAGGTGTAAGCACTTTACATTTAAAGTTACTTCAGGAGCACGGTGTTTCATGTGGGACTAAATTCACTCACTAAGGAAATTAAAACAAATATTGGAATGTGTATTTGGAATTATTTTAATTAAAAAGTCCGTAATGTTTTTGTTTATTTTTGTATGATTTATGTATGTTTGTATAACGGCAGTGTAATTGTTTGTTTCTTATTCATTTTTGTTTTGTCTTCAGTTTATCGCAATTTGCTGTTTAGTTCAATGTGTATAACGTTTTGGGTATTTGTTTTGTCTTTTCTTTTATTGGTCTTAATTTGTGACATTTCTTTTGGTAATATCCTGATTTTTTGGCATCCTTTTTGGGGTAAAAAATGTCTTTGCAAAAAATCGTGTGTATACGTTTGTGTGTGTTTTTCAATCATTTGTTGTTGTTTTTTTTTTCTCATATAACATTTTGGTGGGTTGTTGTTCAACATTCTATGTTTTATCATTTATATCTCTCAATTTGCTTTAAATGCTTTATTGGTTGTTCTTTTGTGGTTATAGAAGAAAAAAGTTTGTTTTTTATAATTTTATTTTGTTATTCATTTTCACTACTTAGAAATGGACATTTAAAAAACTTTTAACATTTTGTTTTTTTAGATTGGTTATTTACTTTTAACTTTGGGTTTAAATTTGTTTTTTTTTTATGAAAGAATGATCGTCTTGTTATTATTGTAAGTTAAATGGAATTGTTGAAATACCTGTTTCTAAACAATTGATATTTTTAAAAATTTAAATATACATTTTAAAATGATTCGAATGTACATATGTTCAGGTTTAAACCCCATTTTCCATTATCTACGTCAATATACGATTTCGATATTTCTATAGTCCATGTTCTGATCACGGCGCAATACATATTTAGAAATGTCTTGTTGTAATTTCCTCGTATTGCTTTTAGGATATACCATTTACTGTGAGTTAAATACTTACTTCTTGAGTTTTTATTCTCAACATAATTATTATGGCCTATATTTAAATCTTCAATACCGAGAGTATTAGGAAAAACATCCTTCCCTACAATAATAACATTTGACGCCTTCACTTCAATGATTATGTTATGATTTGTTTTTGTCAATTACAGTGTTTATTTTGTTTTGTGAAAAAAAAGTTGTTTTATAATTTTGTTTTTAATTAAACACTTTATTTATATCATCACAGTTTCTGTATGTAATGTTCAGTTTGGAGTTATGCGTGATGTGGTGAGTTATTTTCTTATTAGAATATCTATATTCTGTGAACCAATTATTCACCTTATTAACGTTAGGGTATATTTATCTGATATATCCTCTAGGTTCTCTCTGGTGTTTTTGAGCAATATTTGTCTGGTTTGGCCCGGTCTTAGGTTGTCATTTTTTAAGCCTCAGTTTTGTTAATGTTATAAAAAAAAAACAATCCATGTCAATATATTTGTTTTAATATTTTATTTTACTTGTTTATATACCACTAATATATTTTTGTTGTTGTGTATATTATAATTATAAAAAATTGGTTTTGTTTTTAATGTTAATAATATCTTTTTCTTTAGTATATAAATTATGACCAACATGTAATAGAGTTTCCTTTTTTAAGTATAGTTATGAAAAAACATTTACACAAAAAGCCCTTAAATTAAACAACAATTTTCTTCTTTTTTAAGTTTTAATTTTTTCCTTACAATAATTATTCTTTCAATACACTTTTTTTAAACGATATACTAACTTCTGTCAAAATGGTGTTAGGCAATCAATCATTGTACATGAGGTTTAACATACAATATATTAAAAGATGCTGAAATAAGAAATAAGTAAATTTTAATTAATTAACAAAAGTAAAGTTAAGTGACAAAAGTAAAGAAACAAAATAAATAACTATGTAATTTTTGAATTGAAATGCTGTCCTATACCATGAGCTTCAACTTTGCCTCCAAATTCTCAAAATTCTTAACTGTTTGAATGATATGAACATGATTCCGTTTGACATCAAGATCTCAAATTTTTGGCTCCCTTAACCGCGAAAGGGCAAGTGAGGTGGAAATACACCGAAACATGTGTCTTCCTATTTCTGGTCTTCTATTATGGTTAGGCATCAGAATATGAAATATGAATAGAAAAGCTTAAGATAAATTAATAAAAATGTTGTGTATACCATTTCTCTCATATTTCATATACATACATATTTTGAAGCTTGGTTGTGAAATTGAATTTTACATATTTATTCGTTAACACTATTCTCCTAAAGTGGATATTTGTGGGAGAACATCCAATATATTAAAAAAATACGAAAATGAAGTTGCTACGTTTACAAATTTCTTTTCTTTAGAAACATAGCTTAAAATTTAGTGCGGAAAACTTTTGTTTTTGATGCTGACCTTAAAAAATTACGTTTTATGGGAGATTTTGGCTCAAATCTGAAAATTATCCAACAACATAAAAATTCTTGTTTTTATACTCAAGTTATTGCTGTAATTTTCTTAATATCCGTTACCTCTACATATACAGTTTATTCTGAGATTTATAGTGAAATTTGACGTAGAATATTTCATTCATTGACACCATTTGTCTAGCATAAAGTTTCATGTTACTTCCATGCGTCAACTCAAAAAAGTGCAAATTGCAAGCAAAAAATTCAGCAACAAATTTCTGTTTTTTTTCGATTTTAAGTAGTACATATCGACGCCTCCAAACAATAGTATGCTAAGTCGACTTAGAATGTTTTCAAGTTCTTTACATTTTTATATTTAACGCCCTTTAACTTAAATTCTGTCAAATTTTGGTAATGATCGGACAATCCGAACAGAAGTTATTAACAAATATTTACTTAGCATAGTACTGAAGGTCAAAGAAATTTCCAAACTTTTAGAGCTTGTCCTGCAAAACTCGCTTTTCAGAATTAGCAAACTATTATTTGGAGGTGTCGAACGTCCTTTAACTTAAATTCTGTCTAATTTTGGTAATGATCGGTCAATCCGAACAGAAGGAATAAACAAATATTGACTTAGCATAGTACTGAAGTTCAAAAAAATTTCCAAACTTTGAGAGCTTCTCCTGCAAAACTCACTTTTTAGACTTAGCATACTATTATTTGGAGGTGTCGATATTATATATACAGATTTTATATCTTCGATAACTTACATCAAATTTTGATGAGGAATATTTTCGTCTTTGGCACTTTCTAAAATGATGTTTTGTTAGAAAATTTGAAGCCAAATCGGAAAAAGTGCGTATTTAAAACTAAAATGAGTTTTCATATGTTCAACCCTTAGTTGACATTTTTTGGTGTATTCTGAGACCTACAGTAAAATCTTATGGCGGTCATTTTTGTGGAATATAAGACCCCGCTGCGACCCACCCTTAAAAAAGATTTAAAAACTTTATTAAAAAGACCCCTTTAGCGAGACTTTAGAGGAATAACATATTCCACAAAAAATGTCCCGCAGAGCATTCTCAGTAATATTGCCAAAGACACTATATCCCTAAAATGCAAGGATAATGAATATATGCGAATATTTCCAAAACAGTTCATAAAGCGAAATATTACACTGTGCAAAATTTTTAAGATGATCTTGTGCAAATAATTCCAACTGAGGATTTTTAAAAGTACAGACACAAACGACAAGAAACCTTAATTGGGTTTTGTTGTGTCAGATCCAGCTCGGATTTTATGGCCCTATCTAAACATGGTTAAATATTGAGTTTTTAAAGAAATTCGGGGCTATATCTCTAAAACCAATGCGAATCTTCTTCTGACCTCTGGAGCACATTTGTAGATAAGAACAAAAATAAAATATTTGGAGAAATAATGAACTAGAAAAACTACATTTATTGCCTCAAATTTCAAAATATATGCAAAAATTCCAAAAGTTTTATACATTTCGCACCGTATATCCAAAACCGTTAATTTTTTCTGAATATTTTCTTTTGGAAAAATATTCCCTGGAATATAATACACAACTCTTCAGAACATGTCATTGTTGTAAAATGCCTCTATGCCGTTGTTTTCAGTACAGTTTTCAACGACGATTTAATAAAAATGTCAATAATGTGGTGAAATCCGAAATGCGAGAATAAACTGTTGGTGTGAACTGTGTTTGAAATACGTGTTGCAAAAGATATGATGCAAAATACCGCTGAAACAACATGAAGTAAGCATTTTAGAGTTTCAGAATGTTCTAAAGAATCGTTGATAACTTTATTTGAAAGATTTTTGCAAAAGGTTACTTGGTTCAACTCCCAATAGTTTAGCAGATACTGACCAGAATTTCAGCAATTATGTAAAATGTTTTATATTTTATAAATTTTGATGCCCTAGATGGAGTTTTTCTTATATGATTTTTTAAAAAGATAAGTTGTACTAGTTTAGGGCTACACTATTGTTAAAGACAGCAAGGCCAAATTCTTATTCGTTTCTGAGATAAAGGCCTGATAAATGCAAAAAAGTGTAGATTTAGCCCGGTTTAGATGAAGCCATAAAATCCGAACTGGATCTGACAGGACAAAACCCTACTAGGCTTTTTCTAGTCTAAATATGTACTTTCAAAAAATGCATACTAGAAGTTGTTTGCATTTTCAGTGTTGCATAGTGTTATAATAATTGTTCCACAAACATCCCAGAAGGGACAAGGGGGACTTCTCTCATATCAATGAGTGCACCCCGATTCATATTAGCTCAATGATATGGTACTTACTGTTTATCGCCGAGTCCGAACGGCGTGTCTAAGACATCACTTGTAGAGAAGTGTTACAAGGCTGAAATACTCACGAAATTTCGCCAACATTACTGAGGGGTATTTTGCCACCGTTGAAAAATGTTTGATGTTGACTGGCCGAGGAATCGAACCCACGAGCTTCAGCGTGCAAAGCGGGTGTGTACACCATTGCACCACGGTGGCAACTAATATTGCACCCCCTATTTAGGTTACCTCCCTACGTAAACTTTCAAAATCCCGATACACATGTCTTCTATTTCACGGTCCTCTTTCATAATCTGCACGGGGTTTCTTGTAATTTTAAAAAAGTTTAATTTTGTTGTACTGTGTAGTCAATGCCCAGACCAAACGTCTGAAGCTAGGCTCTTGAAATCCCGGTGAAAGGTCACTCTTGGTCCGAAGATGTCAGGTAAGGCTGAATTTTTGTAAGTTCGTAATATAAAGGTGCGAAAAGTGTTAAATATGGGACCTGTTTTATTGGTTGATCCGACAAAGCTAACATTCTGAAAGTTGGAAAGAGAGTCATAAGAAGGTATTTGTGCAATTTGAGGAACTTTTGAAGTTAATTCTAAAGCATTTTGTCCGCGGTCGGCATTGAACTTGGTAATCTGAAATGAACCTTGTTTACAATAGCTTGTAATGGGTTATTCGGCTCATGAGACCCCCACTTTTTTGCTAGGGACAATCACAATGGAAAGTAGCATTATGTTCTACTCAACTTCCAAGTGCTTAATTAAATCACTCCTCGTTCCTATAACATATCAGCGCAAAGTACATGCGTGCCTCTACTAAGAAAGCAATGCTAGCGAAAACAAGAATACCTTATAAAGGCCTATTTGGAAATCCGGTATCTGGGAAAAATTAACCAGTAATGCCTTTTCCGCAGGGCGTACACGCAGAGAAAAAATATTTGTCCGTTTTGTTGGAACAAAAATATCTATTTTGGTTACAAAAATGTGTTTGTTTTGTACAAACATTGTAATCCAAATCCAAAAATACCATATTTTGTTCCGAACATAGAAAACAAAAACAACTTTCGAATTTCCGCAATATTATAAAAATCGTTAACAATACCGATTGTAGGAACCATCATAATCTAAATTTTTTACAAAACATATTGTCAGCCCTGAAAACCAGATACTAAATTTTTTGATTTGAGTGTATATACTTCTCATATACACTTTCCACACAACTTTGATGTAAATATCGCGTATAATATTACGAGCATTGATGAACGCAATACATGGTTTGCTACTTCAGCTGACAACAAAGACAAACAAAAAGCCACAAGCAGCCACCACAACATAAGGAATAAATAAACACCATAACAAACATGAAAAGGAAAGAAGAATGAAACAAAACAGAAACAAATAAAAACAAGAGTCTCATTGTTGGTATACATACACATAAAAGCAAAGATAAAGGCAGCATGCCATACAAACACCACAACTCACCAAAATTGTTTTTTTCAACATGGCAACATTTCAACAGAGAAGAGAAAACAATTTTCGAAGAAAAGAGAGAAATATTGTTCAGCTGACACAAACTATTTTTGGATTAAACAAAAACGATTGTTGGATTCACAATACTACATAAGGAATCCAACAATATGTTAACAATACATATTTTGCTCTTGGAATATTGTTGGATCAAACATATTTTTTTTCTCTGCCCGATTCACATTAGCTCAATCATATGGGACCAACTGTTTATTGCCGAGTCCGAACGGCGTGTCTTACGACACCACTTGTAGAGACGTTTTACAAGGCTGAAATACTCAGGAAATGTCGCCAACATTACTGAGGAGTATTTTGCCATCGTTGAAAAGTTTTGATGTTGCCTGGCCGGGGAATCGAACCCACGACCTTCAGCGTACAAGCGGGTACGCATACCTTTGCACCACGGTGGCACCCATCGAGCGATTTTAGATCAGAGAAATTTCCCATTGACCAAATATTAATTTACAGCAGATCCTGAAGAAGATACAAGATATGCAGGTCGACACTTACCTTATGACTTGACTATAGGACCACCATTGCCCGATCTATATATCTTAAAGTACTCAAAACCATGTATTAGTTTGGTATTCTGGGAAAACTCATATACGGTGAACTTTTCGACATCCTGCTTTAAAATAGTATACGAAATGCAAAAGTCGAAAGCAATAACACATTTACATTCACGATGACATTTACGTCATGAGTTGATCTGTAAAAGAAGTATATAATACATTTAACAATTCGAAAGAGACGAACGGCACTAGACGGCGATAAAAGCAAGTTGATGTCATCATTGGGCAATGTGTCCTTTCAACCTATATTAATTGTGAAATTAATAAGGGGAAGTTTACACTATATGTAAATATCATATGACACGAAATAAAAACATTCCATATACGGAGGCAATGTGGAGACGTAGTTTTTTTACATTTTTCCTGGTGTGGGCCCACAGAGTAAATGGCATAAGGAAAATCTCCAATATTGCACATATTAGCGAATATATAACGATGGAAAAATTCATGTCATATGACATTTACATATAGTTTAAACTACCCCTAAATAAAGTTGTGAAGTTATGGACGCAATTTTCCTTGGCACAGCCATAAATACAACAAAAAACATGAGTTTTGAAATAACTAAAAAAACAGTATTTCCTCACCATAAATGTCCGAAGTCGTATCTCCAAAAAAGTCAAAATTAGTTTTTTTGATTGAATCTAATACATAAGACTAAAATACATGCCCTTGCAAAATTTCAAGCTACTACGATCCTATTCAAGAAAAGACATTTCGGAAAATGGATAACATTGCAGATTTTGTTGTAATGACGGATCCCAAAATCAAGCGTTTCCGCGGTTTTGGTTTCATTACTTACTCCCATTCGTATATGATTGATAATACTCGTCTTCATGAGCTTAATATTCCATAAAACAGTTTTTAATTTTATAACGTTTTTTTGCTTCTCCTGTAAAATTATTATTTTGTTAGTTACGACTTTTGGAATTTATGGTGACGATTAACATATATGACACCTTTAACAACAAAGCCACATCTCATCAGGCAAAGCCCACAATCTACAAAACACTGATCCTAAGCCTGTTAATGTATGATATTCCGAAGCATATGTAAATGCTCAAGCAGATAATGCAGTACTTGATGTGTTTGAAGGACTGGTGTATGTTCCATGAACAGTTGCAGCTTTACTCGCTATACAACTACACTGCGCGTTGGCTATCCAATGTCATGGGAATGAGCAATAACGAGCCCACTAAAAGGGTGTGTGAATATGCAAACCACATGACGTTACTTTCACAGCGGAGAGATCAAGACTCCGATGGGATGATGAAGTGGTTAATGAGATCAAAAAGCGTGACATTCAAAACAGTTTTTTGATTTTCTTATTATCAAAAGTCAACATAGATTTTTAAACTTTTCAAAACAAATGACCTATCAATCATTGGTATCATTGGTCGTTTACTTGAATAGCCCTCTCTCAGGAATGGAGTATTCATATAGCGTAAAAATTGTTTCTAAATGAAGATGATTCCGATTTACGGAGAATGTGAGAGGCGAACTCCAATAAATATTAGGGTTGAACAATACTTTCAAATCATATTTCTCTTTCCTTGAGCCTGTATAGATAGAAACATTCAGTTTCAATTTTGATTAATAGTTTAACGCCTATTGTACTAATTCTGATATTTGAACACCATGCTATTGGCATTGGTTAAACGTTCAAACGGGTTTTTATTACAGTGCATTTCTATCGATTAGAATCGCAAATATCCGCCATCAAATTAAAATTGCACAGAATGGATGTCCGGGTAGCCCATCTAAAACTGGGATAATCATCTTTACAATTATAAAGGAAAGAATGCGTTAGCGCATTTTGATTGATTGCACATACCTCGAATTAGAGATTTTTCCCGCAGTAGTTTTTTGCATTTTCCCACCTCTAAATATAATCCAACTATAACTGAACTGAATAGGCTTCCTCCACTCTGGGACACTTATCCCTGCATCTCTGTCTCCACATATCGGCCACTCTTTTTACGGCATATCTCTATAGCGGCCTGTTTAAATTATGGAACACCTTCGCTTTACGGCGCTTTGTGCCTCGTTATACGGCCAGAAGAAATCGTTACTTTACCGTTTTTCTATGAATTGTAAAAAAACAAAAGCATATTAGGTATATCCGTGAATAACGGGTTTGAAAATTTGAATGAAAATGATATTGACAATTTGCTGAAATCAGAGAGTGAACCGCTTACAGACGAAGAACTATTGCCGTTGTAATCAGGACAGGAATTGAGGACACAGGAAGGGTGACTCCTACACCAAAAGGAGTTAACATCCAAACAGTTGACTGAAGCGCTTAATCATTTCGACCAGAGGACACGAATTCTTCTTCAATTTGATCCCGACGAACAACGAAGTGCTGAAGTTACACGAATTGCAAGAAGAACATCGGAGAAATGTTAAACAACGGACACTGGACAAATTTTTTAAAGCTGTTCCATGAAAAACTTGATTTAAATTAAACTTATTACATATTTCAAGATATTTTCATACACACTACATGAATTGTTTTGGTTTTTTGTTATTACATACGTACCTACTTAATTTTCATGCTTTACTTGTTTTTATTGCTTTGCATATTGATTTTTATTAAAACCACGATGTAAAAGCCATATTTTTACTTCCACTGTGAATTCAAACCTTATTTTTACAATAAATCGGAACCGATCTCTTACTATTAATATGGATTTGTATGAAATGTATTGCCTCGCTTTACGTCGTTTCGCTTTACGGCCGACATTTTGGGAACGCATCTATGCCGTATAAAGAGGTATGAGTGTATATCATCAGAGCATTAGTGAAAGAAGAAAAATTTCGTTCGAAGATATACCCTCAAGCTTTGTGAAGAACTACTGATGTCAAATAGGCTAACAACATGCAAATATCCATGGAGAACTTGAAATGCCAGTTTACAGCTAATTCAGTTAGAAAATATCGAGAAAATATATATGTGGGCTTTGCCTAATGATTGATACATGCCAAGAATTGTTGCTAAGAAGAGAAATGCCAAAATTATGCTAAAATCTATAAATTATCTTAAATCCAAAATGAACGAGTTTCGAGAAAAACGAGTTTTAAGTCGGCGATTGAAATTTGACTTCCCAACTTAAAAAGATTATTACACAAAAACTAAAATAACTACTTGGGCCATATTTTGCAAACAGCTAGCCAGATATCAGTGCTAAATTTGTGTGCAAGATTATGCATGATTTGGAGTGTTTTAGTGTTTCGTAAACACAAAAACTTTTGTGTTAAGTTATGCGAAACTCGTAGTAAATGAGCTGTAACTCGCCGAGTTTTAGAGATACCAGCATGAAAATTTGACAGAAGATAAAGTAGAAGTCGGAGAAAAAACATAAATTGCTAACTCAGAAAACGCATTTTTTCGAGTTATGCCACTCTTTGAGAAAATGAGCGACATATACATATATTAAAACGAGGACTGATATTGTACAAAGATTGAACCAAATTGGTAATTCCGTTCGGGTGTTCCAGCCAGACGGAGGAACATGGCTAAAATTGTATGTAACCGATTTGGTCTTAACATATCTACACATGTGGGGTCTAAAATCATTTTGTCGTTGCGTCACATTCTTGATTGTATCGAAGTACGAGTATATCTAGCCATAAGACTGAGTGAATTATGGTTTGTAGATGTAGCTTCTTTTAAAACTTTCGGTCCTTTATCTTTAGATGTATGGACATTCCAAAATATTATACTGTTGTAATAAGAACCGCGAGAACTACCCAAAATCAAGATTAAAAGTTACCCGCGAACAGGCCCAACCATGTGCTAAAACCAAAAGCTACCGAAATGAGTGTACCGATATAGGTTGTTTACGAATTTAATGTATGTTTGGAAGAACTACGAGGAGCACTAGAAAACTTTCTGGCCTAGGCAACACGCAGTATCGCCGCGCGTCATTTGTCATTTGTTTGGAAAATTTGAGAGTTTTTAGCCTAAGCGTACTCATGACAGTGTTGGGTTGTTTACAGTGGCTTGATTGAGACACCTTCAAAACATGAGTTTTGAACGCTTTTACAGTAACTTCAAGCGACGAAAATCGTTGACCACGCTTTTTTTCTTGATGTGCTGGAATCAAATGGAATCATTGGGTCCCCATTCGTTCAGGGTTGTACAGCGCATGACCCATCAATTCCAAGTCTTGTCCGGTCAGACAGGCTCTGGTTTGAATCGATGTGTGAGAGCTCGCATTGTCATGATGCACAACTATTCGTTTCTCTTGTTCGTTTTTCGAATTTCTCTGGAGACTTCAGGCAAACAAAAACTCAGTATTAGCCGTCCTAGGCTTATCAAGCCGTATATTTGCCTCACGGTCAGTTTTGCCGAAGAAACAGGCAACCATTTGCTTCGAAGGTCTTCTTCCATGAACAACTTTCGTTGGATTTGGCTCGCTTTCGAAGAACCAAACGGTCGATTCCTGTTTTCTTTCGGGCTCCTAATCATAGATCCAAGATTCGTCATCTGTGACGATCTTATAAATGTCATTTGAAGCACCGCGATTGTTTTTATTCACAATTTCTTTGCAGCAATCCACAAGAGCCTTTTTGGAGCGATTGACCAATTTTGCTGACTCTAGCGAGAAAAATCAATTTTTGCGGTCTGGTTTTCATGCAATATCAAATGTAAGTTGGTGGAAGAAATACCCAAAGGTACCTCTATCCCAGCAAAATAAATTGGAATTAGTGCAATGTAGACTACTTCTATCACGGCATGTTTTGATGCAGTTCAAACGGAGTCATGAAAAAGGCACTCCATTCCTCACATTTTAACCGCTTTTGGATGCAATCCAAAGAATCACATCCATTTGCAGTTAAAATGCAGTGCCAAGGGTCAGTTAAAATGCAGTGCCAAAGGGTTAGTTAAAATGCAGTGCTATGGAGTGCATCTTTCAGCAGTCACGCTCTTGAAAAAATCATGAGTGAAAATGCATAATTGGATGCACTTCCAAATTACTTGTACATATAATTTAACTGCATCTTTGGAGGCAAACAATTTGCTGGGATCTCACGCTATATAACATGGCGATCTTGTATTATCCGCTCACACACGGCTTAATTTTTCTCTGGCACAACGGCCGTTTTTGGTCGACCTTCGTTTTTTGGCGAGTGTCGGTCACGATTGAATTTATTCAACCAGTTTTTCATAGTGCTTTTGGGCCTTTATCGACATACAAAGGTTTAATTTGATCGGTGCACTCTTGCCGCGATTATCCATTTTGAAATTTGTGAAAAATTATCGAACGAAAATGTTCACAAATAAATTTAATTTTTTTTGCAAAGTGATTTTTTCAAGTCACTTTAAAAAACCCAAATTAGGCTAAAAACTGTCAAATGACTCCAGGCTTTCCAAAAAAATGTCAAATGACTCCAGGCGACACAGAACGTTTTCTAGTTCCCCTCGTACAACGATTAGCAAAGTTTGCAGGGTTATCTTGCGAACTAGCCATTTTAGTTTGAGGCTGTTGGATTTTTAAAGCTTTCGGCAATTATCTCAGAACGTTTCTATTAGCCTCGAAAAAATACAATCTTAGCTGGACTATCTGCTGTAAAATTCCAGAAACGATCCGAGATCTGGTATTTAACTGCACTTTGGGTAAATTTTTGAAATTATGTGTAGAACGTGCCCGAAAGAGTTGTCCGATATAGTCATATTCGGGTCTGATCTATTTCAGGAAGAAATATTACAATGTGTAAAATTTGGATGATATCGTTTACTCCTATCAAGAGTTATCGTGTCTATCATTTTACAGAAAAACTTGCATATATGAGGGGGAGGTGCCATAAGTGGTATTGGAAATTAACCTAGTAGTCAACTCCAGAGGAAGAGTCGAACAACAAATAGCTCGATTCCGCAACCATGGTTCCCACAACTTCCCCGAAGGGACAAGGGAGACTTCTCCTATAAATCATCAACTTTAATATTGACTTCTGATAAAATATGTATGTATGTGCTCATTTAACATGCTGTGTTCTTGTGTCCCTCTCCTCTGTATCTTCTTGATTAACATAAAGAATGTTAACTCAAATTGAAAAAAGAAAAACAAATGAAAAAGATGAACATGGTTTAAGTACGTTTTTATATTTTATTTGATTTTTAATTGTTGTTGTTTTTATTTTAAATGGGGATGTTTTTGTTTTTTGTATGATTTATGTTTTTGTTGTTTTTTAAAACTACAAATTATGACTTAGTTTAAATTTATAATTTAATATTACACTCAAAGAAAATATGTCGTTAAAAAGGATATTTTTTATATTATTTCTGTTTTTTGTTTGTTTATCAATTAGATTTTCTAAAAATACTTATAACACAATTATGATCGAGAAAAATATAATTTACAAATTATTTTTATAAAAACTCAAAAAAGAAAAATCTCTCAAAAAAAAAAAAAAAAACATTCAAAATATTTTTTTTTATTTTGATGAGATTTGTTTGCCAATTATTTAAAAAATAATTACCACAAAAAATGTATGTTAATGAAGGATGTGGTTATTGTTGTTTTCTTTTATTTTTTTCTTTGTAAAATACAAATATTTTGTTATTTTTTTTTTCTTTTTGTTAATATTGTTAACTTAACATAAAACAAAAAATTGTTTTTTGTTCTTTGTTTTTTAATAAATACACAATTTCTTTTGGTTTTTTATTTTGTTTTAATATTTGATTTTTTTATGGTTTTTGTTCCTTTGTCGATTTTTGTTTTCTTCTCTTCTTTTTTGTTTGTTCTAATATATATTCTTTGTAATATTCAAATGTATTTTTTTGTTTTGGTTTTTTAGTTGGTTTCCGTTTTTTGTCTATAAACTCCATAAAATGGTCCTTAAGGATGTTTCTGGTTGTTGCTTTTCTGTAAATATTTCGCTGTGTAGTGGCCTTTTGTTCATTTGGATTTTGAGATTCTGCATTCATGGGGTGCCTGTGGTTGATCGGCGAACTTTCTTTTCAACATGTCATGGCTTATAGTTTAAGAAATGCTTATTAATGTTTTGTTTTTTATTTTCATTCTCTACTATTTTGGTGCATTTTTTATATATGTATATGGCATTTTAAATTACTATTTTTTTCGGTATGGTTATTGTTTATAAACTAAATATATATTTTTTAATTATATATTTAATTCATACTTTTTTGTTCTGTGGTGAGTTTTTGTTTTGTTTAGCTTTCTTCTTCTTCTGCTTTTTTGTAATGATTCACGAACATTTCTTAAATTGTTTTCTTTAATATGATAAATTGTTGTTTGTTTGTTTTTTTCTTTTGAACCAATTCCCCCGGTTCTGGGGAAAAAGTCAACTTTTTTTCTCAAAAATGTTTTGGTTTCCTTAAATTTAATTGAATGCTTCTTGTGTTCTTCTTGTTGTTGATTAAATTTTACTTTGTTGTGGTGTTGGCGGTGATGTTGTTGTTATTCTTGTTTCTAATTCATTCATTCATTTATTGGATAATTTACTCCAAACGCGCCTTGTAGGTGGTCTTCCAGATCTCAGCTAGTGTTACGGCACTATGGAAACGATGGAAAATGCATAGAGGCAGTGTAACACGTTGAATAATGGCCCATGGCACATAACCATAGAAGTCCAATTGCACCTGTATTTTTAGAAAGAGAGAGGGGTATGGAAAATTTGCAAAAATTAATTTCGAAATTTCAAATATGTTTTCAAATACAATTGCACGATAATCAGTGAGGGAACGTTATGATGTGAAGCAATATTTATGAAGATATGTTTTTGTGTGTGTGTTTGTATGTTATGAGATTGAAAAAAGAAACAAAATTTATGAACTTTTTTACAAAATCATATTTTCAATATGAATGAGAAATGACTTATTGCTTGATTTGTTTGATTTGGGGATAGCAAACTACATTTTTGCACACATTTCGAATTAATTTAAATTTTGAAAATATTTAAAGTGATGCATGAAAGTCGATCGACAAATATTCCATAGCCTGTGTATAGCCAGTTACATCCATAGTACTAAAGGACATGTTTTTGGCCTTAAATTCACTCAAAATCTACTAAAACGTTTCCTACTACACCCAAACACAAATCCCAAAACAGAAACCACTATTGAGAATGTGGGGCACAGAAGGTCTCTAATTAATGGGGTTCTAAAATCCATACATTTGGCCAAATCAGTTGAAAATTGTTGATTCGGTCGATACCATAATAAAAACTGTTATTGACAGCTGTACTGCGTAACACTTTCAACACCAAAACTTCTAAAAGAAAATTCGTGCGAGTATTTCGGAGCTCTGATTAAATCGGAGGAAGTAAATACAATGCATTTCTTTTCGATAAGTAGAGGTAACCCCGTTTTAGTTGTATACCGTAGATTTTTTTCAGCTTTTGGGTCATTAAGTCAGGAAGCGAAAAAACTTATATCGCAAGGAACAAATTTGGTAAAAAAAACAAGTAAAAAAAGTATCAGTCGGCTTGGCCGACAGAGATGTACCCTCAGCCTGTGTATATTGAAACAATTTTTCCCAAAAACCGTATGTATGTATTTGCGGGTTTTAAAAATGTTGGGCGTATGAAACGACAAAAATGTTGATTAGGATTAAAGAGCAAAAGTTTTGCGGAGGAAATACTTAAAGGAATGGATCGACATTGACCATTATGGAAGTGGATCTGCAGCCACTACATATGGTGCCATAGGTTGTTTTTACACCCTTCGGCCTGTTTGCTCAAGAAGTGTGGATTTGCCCCTGAAAGTCGTAATTGAGGCAGCGAATGCAAGTTGATTCAATAAAAATCAAAGTGATTCGATAGCAGATCTTAAGGCGAACTTATCCGAAATTTTGTGTGGGAGGTACCGGATGGAGTGGACAAATATAGTCCATATTTGAACCTGATCTATATCTGGTAGATATATTTGGATGTGTAAAGTATAGACCAATTGGGCCACTCCCTTCAAGAGTTACCGTACGAACAATTTGTCCGAACATTTTTGAACTTTTGTGGGGGAGGTACATGAAGGAGTGAACAGATATGGCTTATCTTCGAACTTAAACTATGTTTGGACAAAATATTACTAAGGCCAAATTTTGGACCTAGTCGGCAGATCCGTTCGAGAGTTATCTTGCGCTCCAACCACCTCACAAGGTGTTATAGGGTTTTTTTTGCAACTTTCATGCTATTTTCTCAGGAAGTATGGACTTGCCCCTGATTAAACTTATACCGTCGTATGGGGGGCAGCGAATACAAGTTGTTAAAGCAAAAATCAAAGCGATTCGAGAGATGGCCCTAAACTGAACTTTTCCGACATTTTGTGTGGGAGGTACCCGAAGGAGTTAACCGATTGAGTCCATATTGAAACCACATCTAAGTCTGGTAGACGTTTCACGAGTTGCAAATTATGGACCGAATCGGTTTCTTCCTTTAAGAGTTATCGTACGTACAAATTTTCCGAACATTTTCGATCTTTTGTGGGGGAGTTACCGGAAGAAGTGGACCGATATAACCCATCTTCGAACTTAAACTAAGTTTGGACAAAATATTACGAAAGCCAAATTTTGGACCGAATCGGTTGATCCGTTCGAGAGTTACAGACAGATAGACATACGGACGGACAGACGGACGGACATTGCTCAATCTGAAACACATTTCGTCCAACCAAGTATGGGGCAAAAACCATTATTTCGATGAGGCACATTTTGCCCGTATGAAAGTGTATATACCCTCGTTAGCATAAATGCTGAGGGTATCCTCGAACAGCCCTAGAACGGCGCTTAACCGCGTATTAATCAAACTAGCCGTATTCAAATCAACATGCTTACGTACGGGAGTAAATCGTGGGCCCTCACAACATAAAAACCAAAGAAAAGAAATATCTGTAGCGAGGTGCTGGAAAAAAACTGGAAGGAACTGAGTGCGAGGTGACACTATAAGAACCACTTTAGAAATTGAGACGCTAAAGAACAGAGTTAAACAAAATAGCCTAAGATAGTTTGGGCATGTTGCCAGAATGCCAGACAATCGACTACCAAGATGAGTATAGGAGGCAAGATCCTCTGGTACTAGAAGCAGAAAGAATTATAGAGCCCACAACTACCAAATCTATGGCTCAAGACAGGTCGAATTGGAGAAGTCTTTGCAACAACCTATAAGTAAGTACATATGTATGTTGGATGAACCGGAAAGAGTTGTCCGATATAGTCCATCATTGAACTTGATTTAAGTTTTACGATGTACAACGTTTGGACACACCAGCGGTTTTAGTCCGGAAGCATGGACTTTGCAAGCAGGACCAAGGAGTACATTCGGTGAAAATTTCAAAACGATCCTACAAAAGCTCTTAAACTTAATTTCGAACTTTTGTGAGAATGGTATCCGAAGTAGTTGTCCGATATAAACCTTCTTGGAATTGGATGTACGTTTGAAAGACATTTCACGATATGCTAGGTTTCGGTAAAATCAGACATTTTAGTTTGTGCCGGCAGAGCTGTTTTAGATCTTTTGTGCCATTATTTCGGAAAGTACGGACTTTTACCGTCATAATAGAGGTCGCGAGTACAAAAATGCTGCAAACAATTTCCAAACAAACCGGGACACATTCTTTAGCATCACCTTGCAAAAAATTTTGAAAGGAATGAAGGAGTCGTCCGATATGGTATATATTCGAACCTAATCTGCAAATACCTGGAATGAATATTGCGATGCGGATGAAATATTGCGTGGACACCGTAATAACGTGCAGTGTTCAAATTGTGTGGGAGGTACACGAAGGAGTAGACCGATATGGTCCATCTTCGAAATTGATCCAAGTTTAGAAAAAAAATGTTCAAATCGGTTGGTTAGAGAGTTGCTGTTGTTGTAGCAACAAAAATGTATTCCTTTGTATATCTTTACCAATTATCTGGTTATGGTTCCTCTGTGTCCAGATTCTAAAAATACTGCAACTTCGACTGGCTGCGATCATAGATAATCAGGAGACAGATGCGTGTCGTTAGCTGGGCAGATTAACAAATGTAGAGTGTCGTGAGGTCCTGATCCACATGCAGGCTTGTGTTGGGTATCGTGCCATCAATTCGGGCCCAATATGGATTGGTCATTCGGATGTTAACAATCGGGTTTGACTTAGCAGTTACCGTTCTTTTGCTGTGATGGAGGCATTCACACTCTACCCTATAGGCTCGTTGATCTATGAATTCTATCTAGATCGCGCAAATCTCACCTGACGTGGGTAGGTGGGGAAAGCATTTCCATTAGATTGTGGCACCAATGCTTACGACGGTAACACCCTAGCAGGTACTGCATCAACAGCTCATGCATCGGTCAATTATTCGTCTCCCCTTGAAGATGGTCTACTGGTGTCATAAGGAGGTACCCTGTTGCAGACCTCAGAGGGGTATTCTGGCAGGTGCGGATATTCTTCCACTGCATACAGCCACGGCATAGCCTACTACAGACCGGCCCATTCTTTGTCAGCATCCCAAGTGCTGCCGAACAGAGATAAATAGTTGCGGCATCCGCGGATAACTTAAACATACTATTAAACTGAAATATTTTGGTGTAGTTTGTGGTCGGAATCATGACACCATAGACGAATATGTTCATGGGGAGCCCCGTATACATTAGAATTAGAATACTGCTTAACGATAAATTGTGGACACCGTGCTCTTGAAGCAACTTTAAATGGAAGGTGCTTACACCTGAAAAGTGTTTGCGGTTTCTGAAACTACAATGTTCATAGATGAGAAAAATAAAAAAAGAATAAAAAATCGCCGGAGCGCTTTTTAAATAAATCGCGATTCAATATGACATTTTTGGGGTTTTTTAGGTATTCATGATTTTGTTTGGAAATCGCAAGTCCTATTGAAATGGGACTGAAGAACATGTTGTAGCTATTAAAATTCTTTACAAGACTGCCCTTTACCTTTCGTAGGTTTTACCGTTATTGAAATATAGAAGATCAAATTGGGATAATGCGTTGACAGTAATGCCTCCTTATAAAACAATGTCATGACTGCAATTTACCAACTTAAACTTATATATCTCAAAAATGGTACAACCTAGGATAAAATTAGGAAAGCCAATCTTGTAGAGAATTTTCACAGCTAAAAAATTCTCTCTAGTTCAATTTCGATAAGACTTACCGTTTTCAAGCAAATCGTAAAAACCCAACCAATAAGCTAAAAATTTGACCTGAACATCTACATATCTCAAAAATGTTAAAACCTAGGAACAAATCATAACGGTCAATCCTCCAGAAATTTTTCACAGCTACAACATTTTCTTTGGCCCCATTTCGATAGGACTTGCGGTTATCGCCAAAAACCTAAAATAAACCTAAAAATGTGAATTTTGACCGCGATGAACATTGCTGTTTCAAAATCCGCAAAAACTTCCCTGGTGTAACGGTTTTGAACATTGTAGTTTCAGAATCCACAAAAACTTCCCAGGTGTAAGCACCTTCCATTCAAAATTGCTTCAAGAGCACCGTGTTACTTATTATTACTTAACTCCGGTTACATCCAGTTTGGATGACTTATACACCTACGCTCAACGTAAAATATGGTGGTACTTTTTCGGCTTAGAGGGCTCTAGTACACGGTTGTCCGACCTATCACTCTCAGGGTGCTCTTGAAAGTAACATGCGTTCTAGCATCCTTCTTTCCCAAATTCGAGAGTGATTTTACCGTTGCCCACAACTTACTTAAACCTATACCAATGTTGCATTGATTCATATGGTATAGCTACTTGTTCCGCTTATGCTCGTGGACTGGCCTGTTGAATTAAAAAGTAAGTTCGCTATTCCAGAGATCGCACAAAAAACTCATCGCGCTTTTTTGCTAGTCCCGTCACCCCTGCTGTGAAATTTGGTCTTATTTCAGATATTCGACCAGCAGGTATGCAGTGAGCGCCGCAGCTGTGATGGTGTCCAGGAAAATTCTCTCAGTCACCCGAGGATCTCACGCAATTCTATGGAACTGTGATTGGTAAATTCTCTGCCGATTCAGTTTCAATGGTTCAGAATAGTCAGGGTTTAAAAATGTTAATGAGCCATACACGTTGATGTCCCACACTGATGATATCCTGGAAAATTCGAGGATCTGGGGGAATGGGCAGCTCTATAGATCGGGGATTGGTAAATTATAGAAACCCCTACCAATCAGTTTCCCACGGTTAAAAAGTGTTGCAGTTTATAAATGCGGTTAGTCTGCTAACGTACACTATGATAGGAAAATGACCTGAGCCAAGGGAAATGAAGGGTTGTCAGTACACTTAATTTATCAGGCCGGATATCAATGTGGTGGTGTCTGCCGAACTGTGGCAATCTCCTTTACCCTCCTTTGTTGACCGTGCAAAATGTTAAGCTATAAATTTGCTCGACCAGCGCTGTACTCCTCTCGTCATTGCCTAGGTCAGAATGCCAAAGCTCATGATTTAAGTCCCCTAGCACCAAACGGTTATTGCCTTCTAAAAGCGGACTAATATCCGGCATATAATCCATTGCAAAAGAATTCATCGGCGTTATATAAACATTAGGAAACTCTACCTCGATAGTCCCACACTTTACTGCTACCCCCATAAATTCCATATATGCGTCACTATAGTCAAACTCAAGCGAGATAGGTCTGTACTGGGAAGAGTGGTCTATAAGGAAGTCATTTCCTCCTCCTTCGCTCCTCCTACGGGCGACCATGATGTTTCTTCGACTCATAAAGTCTACAAATTCACAGATATTGTTGTGAAGATCGTTGGAATTAAGTTGCAAGAACGACGTATTTCTGGACCACTGAACAACAACATGAGCAAACGGTAACATAACTGCTATTGCAGTAGCCCTGGAGGCGGCTAAGACCAGAAGTGTACCCACTCCCTACATCCATTAAATCTCACCGACGTTGACATGTTGACATACGGAACTGACGGAAACGGAACATATTCATAGCCCGGGATTTTTTATTAGATGCTGGTACAAAACCACTTCGTATTGGAAACACTGGGCCTATTGGCCAGTACACTTTACGAAACATAATGATATCGACACCACCATTGTGTTAATTGGAAGTAGTGCAATGTAGACTAGTTCTGTCACGGCATGTTTTGGATACAAACGGAGTCGTGAAAAGTGCACTGCATTTCTCACATCTTAACCGCATTCGGATGCGATCCAACAAATGAGTTCCTTTTCTCACATATTAACACCATCTGGATGCAGTTCAATCGGAGTCGTCAAAAAGACACTCCAATTTCTTACATTTTAAACGCATTTGGATGCGATCCAACGATTATCATCCATTTTTCTCATTTAAATTGCATCCGGATGCAGCTCAAGGAAGTCGTAAAAAAGGCACTCGGTTCGATACAATTTACAAGCAGTTGCTTAGGGATCCCTACAAGCAAACCAGTTTGTAGACACCTACAAACAGCGACACCATTCTTCCAAAGACAAAAAAGAGTGCATCAATTTCTACAATGTTGATAAAATAAAAAAAATACAACCAAAAGTCGGGAACATTTTTACGCTATCTCAACTGCTGATGGGAAGACAATTATGAACCCCTTTACCAGATGAAGCAAGAACATTTCAGCATGGATTAAATGGAGAGCGGACGAAACAAATTCAGTTGCGATTGACGTCATTGAAGAAATTTTCTAATTTTGTGTTAATGTAATAAAGTTCTTATTATTCTTGTTTTACCCAAACAATAAATTCTTTTTATTTATTTTGTTATAGTTTGCATTTTTATTGCATCTTTGAACTGCATATTCCGAAGAGTGCATTTAAAGTCAACCAAAAGCATTGCATGAAAACGCGTGCTTTGGATGCTTTGGTTAGTTAAAATGGGATTCCAAAGGGTTAGTTAAAATGCAGTGATTATAGAATACACCTTTCGGTAGTCTCGCTCTTGTAAAAATCATAACTGAAAATGCATAATTCGATGTCAATCCAAACCACATGTAAAAATGATTTAACTGCATTTTTGGAGGCAAACTTTTTGCAGGGTAGGTTAAGTAGTAATGACTGGATTAAATGGACGATCAGTCATTTTAGTATTTCAAATTTCCCAACAAGAAGGCGTATACCCGGTGATGAAGCAAAACTAACCAACGGTGAGTGGTACCCATCTTGAAGCAGATTTTCGCTCATCTTCTCCTACTGTCGCAAATATCTGCTTTGTACGTCCAAACATAATAGTACTATTCTGTTATGCTTCTGTATGGTGACGTCATTCATTGTAACCCCCGCTAGCAATGAAAATTCCAATTGTCACAATTTTGTTAGTCCAGAACTAGTTCTAAGCGGTACTAGTATACAATTGACCCCAAATTAATGCGAAGGGAACCAATCGACACCTTTATATCCCCAAGTAAACGACAAGGCATCAGTTTTATAAATAATTCACATTTGCATTTTCTTAATAACTTACATATGTATAAATGCTGCATCCAATAGCAGAGGAGGCGTCAGTTACGACTTAATCAACTTAAATTAAACGACGAGTTGTATAAATAATTCACATTTACATTTTCGTAATAACTTCAATAAAAATGCAGCATCCAATAACAGAAGCTAGTGTTATTAACTGAACATATTCGTACATATTATTCATATTGTTCTGGTAGAAAAAAGGAGAATTAAGTGGTATGTACTAGTACAAAACTGACCCCTAAGTAATGCGAAGGGAACCAATTGACAACTGTTTATCCCCGAGTAAACGACGAGGCGTCAGTTGCGACTATTTACTCTTAAATAAAATCTACCACTTTTTTAATGGTAGTGGTATATGACTGTAAACTTGGAACTAGTACAATACCACCAACAGGTAATGCAGAGAGGGTCAATTGGTTACCTCCTATGACATCCCCACGTTAAAGTTTATAGTTGAATGCATTGTGAGGGGTCTAAAGTGGAACTAGTTACTGTAACGCAGAGAATCGACGAGTTTCCGATACCGAACTAGTTCATCTTGCTAGCGGGCCCTGCTCCTCTACCTTATTTACTACCTCTGCCACAAAAATTCGTTGCCTACGACTATGTGCGTATGTGTATTTGCGAATCCACTAGGATATCGCGTGATCATTGCAGTCTATGTATCAGCGGGCACGTATAAATGAAAGGAGCGGCTGGGGGATGGAGTTGTAAATCATGCCACGACTTAAAACCATCAGTGTAATCTAAAGAGAGTAACCTGAATAGAGTAAAGCTGTGTGCTTACCAGTTACAGGAGTTAGCTTTGTTCCAGTACAGAAATAAAGTCTGGCGTGAATAAGTAAATAACTGTAGAGTCGTAATCTAAAACGAACCTTCGTTTTATGTGGTACAAATCGCATCGGGGAATAAAATAACGTCTACGCGGAATTATGTTAAACCCTAATTCCGTAACAATATCGAAACCGCTCCACATGACGTAGTGAGATACATCGAGAACAACTAGGTGAGATCGAACCTCTAAACTGTCTAGATGGATCGATGGGATCATTGACAGCAAAATCATTGAATCAACTTTTAAAAAGTTTAGAAATATGTATACATATGCATTCGAAAGTGAAGAAGGCACTGGGAGCGGTGCGTATTATTAAAAGCTCGAGAGACATGTCTATGGGCAAAGTATACTGAACGAGTCCAAGTTTTAACTTAAATGCAATTAGTTGACATCATCATCTTTTAAGCCGTATTTTATTCACTTTTTAATCTTCATTTTACTCTTTGCGCTTTTTTAAATGTACCATTTCCCTTTTATTTACAGGATCAGTACAATGGACCGTTTGTCCCCGAGTGAAGTAGCTAAAGAAAATATTTTAGGTGGTCCTTAAACCTAGACTCAGAGACATAATAATGTCCGAGGATGCATATGCCACTACAATATATTACTATCCAAAAATAGTGAACACAGACGTAGCTAGGGTTTGCGACCGGTCCATTAGGGTGTGTCCATCTCCAACATCATGTTCAATAATAGAGCCGAGGCATTTGGAAGTTAACTAGGAGTTAGGTTATAATGTTTCAGAAATGCAAGAAAGAATAAAAACCATCAAATGCAGAACAACATTCTGCAGTTTAGTTGTCAAGCCTGACAATCGAAACCACTCTCCTCAAAATACTTTTTTTGCCAATAAAAACTTGCAACCAATTTTGTATCATACGCAAAAATGTAGTTAATATTTGAATGAAAAAAAAAATTGTGAAAACAAATCTCAACTACTTGGAAACATTCTACATCATCATCATCTACTGGAGGCAATCGGGGGATTCTCAAAAAATCTCGTAAAAAGAAAAAAAGAAATAAAAGCAACAAATTTCTTAACACACATACGTATATCTCCATTTTAGCCGAATATTGCTCACGTACATATCTACTTACGGGATTGGCGTATACTTTTTGAGCATCAAATGTGTAAATGGCGAACATGGCCACGTTGCAGATCAACAAGAAGGTGACAATTTGGCGACCCGGTTTGCTGCGATCATGTTCGGGTAAGTGGACACGGCGTCGTGATACATCGGCAATGAACAACAGCTGTAGGATGACTTGAAGGACAGCAACAGCACTGGTGGTGGTAACCAAAAGACTGGGTTCATGTTCCAAAACTTTAAGACTGCCCGAGATGACAGAGAACACCGAGTAGGTGAAGAGACCGAAGGCAGAGATGCGCAACAAAATGTCATTCAAGTTGGATTGTTCTTCGCAGCGGAATTTCAAGTTCTTGACTCTGTAAAGGGAGAGAAAGAGGGGATTTTAGAAAAAGTTAGATAATCAAAGAGTCTCAAATGGGATTACCTTATAAATCCAATAATTATGGCCAGAATGGCAAATACCATTAGTATACAATGACTGGCATCGGCCAAATATATGGCCAGCAACGAGAACTGCTGATGACGCACCAAGACGAAGAAGAGTATCAAACATATCAAAGCACCCACCAACAACAATAGACCAAAGAATAAACCTTTCGAGGAGCCAACACAGTCCACTCGACCGGAACGTGCCTGTTGAGCCATGGCCACAGCACGACGCGATAGCATTACTTCCAGGCGATGTTCCAAATCATCGTCATTCATACGACCGGGATAACGGCCAATATGCTTCCACATGACATAGAGGACTACGGCACCAATCAGGGAGTATTCTATGATGAAGGGATACAAATAGGGAGCTGAATCGTATACAATGGTACCCATAATATCGACACGACCACAAGCGGTGGAATTCAAGGTGCCCACATTGGAGGACAGGGCTGCTGGATAGATGTTGTCTAGGTTTTCAAAATTCTCAAAGGTCACAATACTGGCGGCTTCAGGATGGGAAATACCCGAAAAGGTTTGATAACTATTTTCCATGAGATTGTTAATGAATCCCAATGAACTTTCGGTGGTTTTATCGGCCAAGGATGATACAGTAGTGGTGGTGGAGATGGGAATGTTTGTGGTGGTGGTGGTTGAGGTAATGGGTGATGATGGGGTGCTTGACATGAGAGATGAGAAAAATGATGCTACACTGGATGCTACACTAGAGGTATCAAAACCAGAGGCGGTGGTCTCAGCTGTGGTGGTGGTACTGGGAGAGGAGGCCAAATGTTCTACTGCTGCAGCTAATGGAGAACCGGTGGAGGAGTATAAATTCTGCTGGAAATTGTTAAAGGGTAATTCTGTGGTCGTTGTTGTCGCCAATGGTGAGGTGGCTGGCAACGCGGTGGTAGTTGTTGTTGTAGATGTCGAAGTACTTGTCGTCGAACTGGGCGTGGTAGACGATGTTCCCATGGTTGCCGCCGCCGTGGTACTAGTGATAAACTTCTTCAACTTGCGTGCCACAGTAGTGCTTTGCCATTGATAGCTGGGGGTGGTAAATGCCGGTCTCATTGTCGTAGTTGTGGTGGTAGTAGTGGTACTGGTAACAGGATCAGCTACCTCATTCGAGCCCATACCTAATGTTTTGGAAATGCCATCCACAGTTTTGGCCAACATTTTCGAGAGCACACCATTAGTGGTGTATGCATCCTTGGGCAACAGGTCTTCACCATCCAAAACTTCAAATTCTTCATTGGGTCCATAGTGGGTGCGTAAGACAGTGCCGGCATGACGTAAGGCATGTTGACGTATCGATTGACCAATAGACGATTCATTGGGATCAGGGTCACGACGTTGATGGTAGAGAGTAATTTCCAACAAAGATTCCTTAACCAATGTTCGAATCCAGACACAGATGTTGGTGGCCACCACATGCATTAAACCAAAACGGGCAATAACCTTGAAACGGTGGATGTTCAACTGTAAACAGAGAGAAAGTGGGGAGAGAATAGAATATGAGTAAATTGTTACTTTAACAATGGAAAATAATTCTACATTAGCAATTAACTATAGTTTAATTTCCCCCAAAACAAAGCCATTAGGATGTTCCTTTTAGGTCGGAACATACACACTCACTTTTTTACTTTACAAAAAAGGTTTCGAACTCAAAAAATGTAAAGCAAAGATTTTTTTTTTCAAAATGAAGAAAATATTGAACCAAAGAAAAGTGATGATTTCAGAGAGCAAAAATCAAAATCATACCTGTAGAGTTGGCCTAGGCTGCGCGGTGATACAGATGGTTTAACAATGACACAAAGGGAAAGGGAGAAGGGTTTGATAATTGCATGAGTTAAATTAGCAAACATAGCACAAATTAATTTCGTTTTTTTCGGTTTTTATTTTTTTCGTATGTGTCAGTGTGGAACGAAGGGAAATGTGAGTGGGTGTGTATGTGAAATAAGATCCCAGAGAACATTTCGTCTTAATTTTAGGCCTATTAAAAGTGACTAAGCTGCAGTCAAGATTCGTAGGAAAGTAAATGTTCACTGGGAGGGTGATAAACTGTATGATTTTCATATAAATTATGAATAAATATTGATGAAGATGTGTTTGTGTGTGTTCACTGTAAGTGTATGCCAATTGGTTGTTTTTTTAATTCAAATGAAGGGAAAGAGAAAACATGAAGTGACGATGGTGATGATAATGGTTTGCTAAGCATAAGTGGAAATGATTTGCGAATTGTTTGTAGGTTTTGCAGAATCTTCCAAAAGAATGCATTTAATGAACAACAACAGTATTGAATACATTGGGAAAGAAGTCGTAGAATGTTTTGTTATAAATAAAACAAATATTGATATTTTGGTGGTATGTTAGAGCGACCCCAAATGTTTTTTAAACTCCTTAATTATTTTCTATTTGATCCAATAACCTTGTATATAAAATTTTATGGCGATCGGTTAACGTTAACCCTTGCCAACGCAGCGATCTTTGGTCTCATAGTAATTTGTATGGGGCCAAAGGTTCATTTTCACCAAAATTCTCTAAAGTTCACAATCGAAGAAAAAACTTTACCAGTTCACATTTGCAATGGCTAAATCTATCGCTGGCACAGAAAAACTTCTATCAGTTAGATAAATTTCTAATTAAAAAACTAAACAATTGTTAAAAAATATAATTTTTATTTATTTTTTATACCCTCAACATTTATGCTAACGAGGGTATGTACACTTTCATTCGGACAAAATGTGCCTCATCGAAATAATTGTTTTAGGAACCAAGTATGTTTGGAAGTAATCCTAACTTACTTACTTATTTAGGTGGCCCTTTACAGAACATTTGTTCTATAGGCCGAACTAAGAAGAGATCTCCATTCCTCTCTATTTGTTGCTTCGCACTCTGGAATACCGCGCCTTTTCATCTCATCATCCACTTGTTTGCGCCATCTATTCCTTGGCCTGCCAATTCTGCGTGCACCGCCAAGCGGTCCGTATTTATACGCCTTGACATGGCCTAGCCAACGCAATCGCTGCATCTCGATACGTTTAACAATATTGATGTCGTTGTATAGCAGATACAGCTCGTGGTTCATGCGACGTCGATATTCACCGTCAACGCAGATTGGTCCGTAGATCTTTCGAAGAATTTTTGACGCAGGGGATTGAAGATACCAAGCAACGGTCCAGACCGGTTTTAACATGGCAAAGCCCAGGATTTATCTTGGTCCCTCTTTCATCCCAAGTGGACACTGGCCTCCCCGTGGTGTCACCTGGGGAACTGCCTTTAACACCCGTTAAAGGTAGTGAGCTAACATGTGCCGCGCGTTCACCCATAAGAACGTTAAAAACTTGGGTTTGGGAGTCGGGTTAGTAACCCTCCCCTAGAAAAAACAGCCTACTATTGGAAGTAATCCGCTTCAGTCTGTCTGGGTGGCTGGATGATAACTCTCGAACGGATTAAGCGGTTTGATCCAAAGTTTGGCTTTCGTAATATTTTGTCCAAACTTAGTTTTAGTTCGAAGATGGGCCATATCGGCCCACTCCTTCGTGTACCTCCACCACAAAAGTTAAACAAATTTCGCCAAAAATATGCGCACGATAACTCTCGAAAGGACTATCCGATTTGACCCATATAAAGACATAAAGTTCTAATATGGACTATATCGGTTCACTCCTTTGGGTATCTCCCACACAAAATTTCGAAAAAATGCAGTTTAAGACCTCCTCTCGTTTGTAATAACTTGTACTCGCTGCCCCCATTACGACGATGCAAGTTTTTTCAGAGGCAAGTCCATACTTCCTGAAAAAATGACCTGAAACTTGTAAAAAAATCCACTATGGCACCACGGATAAACCGATTCGACCAACATTTGGCAATCGTAATGTTTTGCGCAACGTTAAATCAAGTTCTACACGCAGAGAAAAAATATTTTTCGCTTTTGTTGGAACAAAAATATATGTTTTGGTTCCAAAAATGTATTTGTTTTGTTCAAACTTTGTAGTCCAAATCCAAAAATACCATCTTTTGTTCCAAACATAGAAAACAAAAACAACTTTCGAATTTCCGCAATATTGTTAAAATCGTTAACAATACCGATTATAGGAACTATCATAATCTAATTTTGTTTACAAAAAGTATTGTCAATACAGAAAACCAGCCCAGAAATTTTTGATTTGAGTGCATATACTTCTCATATACACTTTTCGCATAACTTGGATATAAATGTCGCGTATAATATTGCAATCATTGATGAACACAATACATTGTTTGCTGCATTGGCTGACAACAAAGACAAACAAAAAGCCACAAGAACCCACCGCAACATAAGGAATAATTAAACACAATAACAAACATGAAAAGGAAAGAAGAATGAAACAAAACAGAAACAAATAAAAACAAGAGTCTCACAAGTACATACACACAAAAACAAAGGTAAAGGCAGCATGTCATACAAACACACCACAACTCACCAAAATTGTTTTTTCAACACGGCATCGAATAGCGAGAGAAGAGAAACAAATTTTCGAAGAAAAGAGAGAAATATTGTTCAGTTGACACAAACTATTTTTGGATTTACAATACTACATGAGGAATCCAATAATATGTTAACAATACATATTTTGCTCTTGGAATATTGTTGGATCAAACATATTTTTTTCTCTGCGTGTAAGATGGGCCTTATCGATAACTGATTTGGTCCACACTTTGGACATCGAAATATTTTTACGAGATATAGATCAGGTTAGAAAATCTATAGAATAGAGACTATACATGTCAACACCTTCGGATACATCCCACGCAAAATATCGAAAAAGTGAAGATAAGGACCTCCTATCGAATCGTTTTGATTTTTCTTGCAAAAGTTTAACTCAAGGTTTCTATAGGGATGTTACCAGTGCAAACTTATTGAGAAGATTACCCGAAAACTGTGAAAAACCCCTACGACCGGCATGTGTAGTGGCTGGTGCGCACGACAACTCCCGAACCGAATAAAGCATTGGTCCACACTTTGCATATCGCAATATTTCTTCGAATATTAGATTAAATTAGAAGATGGTGCTTATAGGCCCACTCTTTCTGAAATATTTTGTCCAAACTTAGTTTATTTTCAAAAATGGGCCCTATCGGTCAATTCCGTAGAGTACCAATCACACAAATGATCAACATTTTTGTTTAAGTGCCGTTAAGACTCTGTGCAAGAATCCTTTGCACATTTTTACCGATGATGATCCTAGTAGCCCTGTTTACAGCGATATGATGTTTTTCGTGCACAAGCCCATGTTTCCGGATATAATGGTCCTATCGAGAGGAATAACTCCCAAAATAAGAAAACTTCTAAAATGGAGTATGTCGGTCCATTCCTTTAGGTACCTCCCACGCCAAACTTTTGAGATTTTATCCTAATCCATATCTTTGTCGGCAATTTCATGCGCCCAAAATTCTGAAGACCCTCTAAACACATATTTTTTTGGGAAAAAGGTGTTTTAATTAACACAGACTGAGGGATTGACATTTATACCCTACACCACTATATGGGGAGTGTATTATATGTTGGTTTTGGACAAAAAGTTTGTAACACATCGAAATAATGGTCGTAGGCCCATACTTATATATACCAAAATGAATGCCTCGACGAGCTGAGTCGATCTGGCTATGTGTGTCCGTCCGTCTGTCCATCTAAACCTTGTAATCACGCTACAGGTCGCAATTTTGATCGGATCGAAATTTTGGATGTTGATGGGGGTCCCGGATGGGAAGAAGCCTTTTGATTTTTGTGATGGTCGGATAATATTTAGGGGTCGAAATGGGCAAAAAACTTATATGGATAAAAAGACAACGTTTTCTTCCAAAGCGAATATCTCAGTTTCTGTATGGGGTATACCAAAAGCAAAAACAGACAATGAAAGTAGAAAATATCACCTTTCTAATGATGTAAAGTTGGTTTTCGTAGGTGATCAAACAACTAAGATATCACAATAGTCGCAAATAAATCCCAAATTTTAATTTTTGCGATTTTAATTATAATAGCGAATATCACAGCTTTGGTTTGGGGACTTTCCAAAAGCAAAGTCTGACTATGAAAGTAGAAGATTCCATCTTTACAATGATGTAAACTAGGTCGGCGTAGATGACCAAAAAACGGAGATATCGCAATAGACATCCCATTTATCCATTTTTTGGAAATCACGCTAGAGGTCGCAATTTTGATCGGATCATCACTAAATTTTCTCACAGAGATAAAAGCATATTAATGTTGGTGATGTCGATAGAAGTCAAATATAAAATTAAATATTAATTGTTTTGGTTCAGTTGGCCTTAAGTCATTTGGTATAAAAACCAGAAAGGTGAAAACTTTGGTATCTCCCTAAAAGAAATGTTTTCGAGTGAAAAGATTATGCACTGAGGTAGTGGTGTAGGGTATCACGAAGTCGGCCCCGTACCGACTATAGCCTTTTCTCACTTGTTTTTACTTGTTTTTGTTACTCCACCAACACATGTAGGTCTAAGCCTTAAGCTTACTGCAAAATATGTCGTGAAATTTTTGTAATGTCGACGTAAAACCAGAATACTGCATTATATCCTTAATCAGGATGAAGGTACTCATATAATCTGTCCATTGATTAGTATTTATTGCCTAATCTATATAAATAAAAATCAAATGTCTTTCGTTGGTAATGGCATTAGTTGAGAACGGTTGGACCGATTTCGATAATTCTTTCTGTAAAATGTGCGTCATACCCCGACTTGGGTTTTTATGCAAATAACTTTTGACCACGCCCACTTTTTTCAATTTTTATCATTTCTACAAAAACTACTGAACCGATTTTCCTGACATTGCCAAGGATGGCCCCCGGCTAAAATAAGCTACAAATTTTGTTGAATTTCGGAAGGGCCGGGGTACTTTCCCTATACCCTATTTTTTTAAAAATGTTATATTTCAATAATTGCGAGTGTATCTGTTTGGAAGTTAATTTGCGAGACAATTGTGGTTGTGTCTCGTATCTTACCTACTTTTTTAGGACCCAAAGAACAAAACTACTGAACCGGTTTTCCTGAAAATTTCAGGGAATGTACAGGGATGGCCACCGGTGAAAATAGTATGCATATTTTTTTGAATTTTGAAGGGGGCATATTTAAAACGCCTTATCTTTATGAATAAAAATCAAAAGCTGTCATAACCCAATTTAGGTTTTTATGGAAAGAAAAGTTTACCACGCCCACTTTTTCCAATTTTCAATTCAATATTGGCAGGGAATGTACAGGGATGGCACCGAAAAAAGGCTACATATTTTATTGAATTCCAGAAGGGGCGGGGTACCTCCCCTATGCGATATTTTTATGAAACGTTACCCAGCAAAATTTGAAGGAAGGGGTTCCATGCGATGACGTTATTTCACGACATCTTTTGCATTGGTTCAAACGAAATCGTGAAAGATCCGATCTTTTCATCAGCATCTGAACCAATTCCATCGATCCAATAGAGATGAATTTTGTGTTTTTATTTATACACATTTTTCTAAATATATAAGATTAATTATTTACAATAGGCTTGATGTTGTCGGAGACTCGAAATCGCAACCAACGTTGTTAAAACTCTCGTCGTAATGATAATATCATTGCACAGGGTTGCTGAAAATGACATGCCAGAGCATTGGTGGAAATGATATGCCAAAGCATTGGTGAAAATGATATGTCAAAACATTGGTGTAAATGACATGCTTTGGATCCAAAAATGAATAGCATCTTTTGGGGTCCAAGCTCATATAAAATTCATCGATGAAGATAATTGTGCCATGGATATTTTTATATATAAAATAACAATTGAGCTTCGGTAAGCTTTGAAGATATTTTTGCGGGGATATCAATATGATTTTATAATTCAAAAGATTCATTTTGTTCCGGGTAATATATAGGACATTGAAACTCTTTACACTACATCTTTGAAAATGTTGCTCTATTCCCAGAACAGCAAGCCCAACGATTGTAAATTTCCACTTGATTCTTTAAAATTCCGAATAAAATGCAAATAAAATTCTTAGGAATGATATTTTCGCCAATTTCTTTGCCTTATGATTTCAGCCATAAGGCTAATAAAATAACGCTTAATCGATAAAATGGTCACACAATTTCAAATCAATGTAACCATGTCCCTCAGTTTGTTTGACCTCCTTTTGTAACACATCGAAACATTCGTCGGAGTCCCTATAAAATATATATATTTTTGATCAAAATTAAATTCTAAGTCGATATAACCATATCAGTCTGTTCGTCACCAATTTTTAAGCTATTATTATCCTACTACTCCTAGTGCGTTTGGTATTGAAAATGAGCTACATCGGTCCACGTTTTGATATAGTCCCTATAGAACCGACCTCCCGATTTGTGGTATTTTGAAGGTTTTAGCTCTTTATCACACCGAAATAACTGAAATTTGTTTGTATAAACCCAGAAAAATAAATGCAGCAAACAAATAATATATTTGTGTGCAAACAAATATTTTGTTTGCATCCGACATATTTATTATATAACATAACATATGTTTAGATCAAGACATATTATTTGTTTTCACGGCATTTTTTCGCCGTGTAGGTTCACAGTATAAGTCCGCGTCTTCATATATAACCCTACAGAACGGTACCCCCCGATTTTCGGTATTTTCACCGAACTGGCTGAAATTCGGTATTTAGTCTCCGCTTGGGATATAAAACTTTCCACCTGAAATTTGTAGGTATAGTCCACGCCTTCGTATAGTCCCACCATAGTATTTTGAAGGTTTTGGCCTCAATATCCCACTGAAATGACTGAAATTATGTATTTGGTATTCCATGGGTGTATAAAATATTCCAGAAGAGAAATATCAGTATAGGTCCATGTCTGTATATAGACTAGAGTGGGGCGATTTGAACACCATCACGGGCGCCTGGAGTTTCTAATTCTTGGGATTGTACTGAGCAAAAAAGTCAACTAGACCATATGTCTACGGTGAAAATCGAGCCCCCGGATTTTGGCTTGAAGTTATTTTTCAAGGATTTTTGGATATTTTGGTATATAAGAACCAAACCACTGAGATTTTCGATCCAACACAAAGACAACAATTGTAGCCAAGACAATAGTAAAGAACTCTCTAGTACATCACAAAAGCATTAGAACGCTCCTTCAGGTAGTTATGGCCTCGAGAAGGTGCACATTTTTCGGAAAATATCGATAAATGACACTGTGCTACAAAATGGGACTCAAAGTCAGTGGGTGGAAAATTCCTTTTGGAGATAAAAGCCCTTGGTAAGTGTACTAAGAACCCAAAAGGAAATATTCACCATAGGTCAAGTTTCCGAGATATCGCGTGATTAATGGTTTAATTTTGGCCCCTTAATTTGTGATCAAATAGCTTTATATCTCTCTAAAGCGTTATTGTAGCTTCATTTTGACATTACATTTCTTCGGTCAAATCTAATGGTGAATCTTTTTGTAGAATATTTCATTCCTCTAACTCAATTCCTTCCATGTCCTTTTCGTCCTTTATTTTTTGAACCATAGTAAAAGTAACACAAGACGAGATTTTACAGCATCCAAATATTCTACAAAAATGTTGTTCAGAAGATTTTAGGTACGGTTCTCATTGAGGACCAATCGATATTTCCCCGTTTTCATGGTCCTTTTTGACATTTACCCGGTTTTTGTTCAGAAAACTATGTTTTGTTTTTATGTATATTCGTTATTCGTCTGTGGTGCTTCTGAAATACTTACCATAAATAGCTCTTGTAATGACGAACACGTTAATAACAAATTTTATTTGAGGATAGATCCGGTTATCTAAATTTTTGAACCGGATATTCTGATATTAAAACCGATTTTGGAACCGGTTTTAAGTAACCGATTAACCGATTGGTTCCGAAGCTAGAACAAAAAAACAGCTTTCTTAAACCGATTTTGATGTAAAATATAGGTCAGATAGGTCAAACTTCTGAGTTATGGCGAGATGAATTTATGTTATGTTGTTTTTTTTTATCACGCACTTTCATCGCCAAAAAGAATTTTTCAACCAGTGATATTTTACATCAAAATCGGTTTAAGAAAGCTATTTTTTTTCTAGCTACGGAACCAACAAAGTTGTAATAAGCTACTTGCTGTCATTTGATTGACCGTTATATTAGCTTTCTAATGATATACATATACGGTTAATCGGTTAGTTAAAACCGGTTCCAAAATCGGTTTTAATATCAGAATATCCGATTCAAAAATATAGGAACCGGATCTATCCTCAAATAAAATTTGTTATTAACGTGTTCGTCATTACAAGAGCTATTTATGGTAAATATTTCAGAAGCACCACAGACCAATAACGAATGTACATAAAAACAAAACATAGTTTTCTGAACAAAAACCGGTAAAATGTCAAAAAGGACCATGAAAACGGGGAAATATCGATTGGTCATCAATGAGAACCGTACCTAAAATCTTCTGAACAACATTTTTGTAGAATATTTGGATGCTGTAAAATCTCGCCTTGTGGTACTTTTACTACGGTTCAAAAAATAAAGGACGAAAAGGACATGGAAGGAATTGAGTTAGAGGGATGAAATATTCTACAAAAAGATTCACCATTCGATTTGACCGAAGAAATGTAATGTCAAAATGAAGCTACAATAACGCTTTAGAGAGATATGAAGCTATTTTCTCACAAATTAAGGGGCCAAAATTAAACCATTAATCACGCGATATCTCGGAAACTTGACCTATGGTGAATATTTCCTTTTGGGTTCTTAGTACACTCACCAAGGGCTTTCATCTCCAAAAGGAATTTTCCACCCACTGACTTTGAGTCCCATTTTGTAGCACAGTGTCATTTATCGATATTTTCCGAAAAATGTGCACCTTCTCGAGGCCATAACTACCTGAAGGAGCGTTCCAATGCTTTTGTGATGTACTAGAGAGTTCTTTATTATTGTCTTGGCTACAATTGTTGTCTTTGTGTTGGATCGAAAATCTCAGTGGTTTGGTTCTTATATACCAAAATATCCAAAAATCCTTGAAAAATAACTTCAAGTCAAAATCCGGGGGCTCGATTTTCACCGTAGACATATGGTCTAGTTGACTTTTTTGCTCAGTACAATCCCAAGAATCAGAAACTCCAGGCGCCCGATAACACTTTTTTCCTTCCATACAAATCGCCCCGGCCTAATATAGACCCCAAATTAAATTACCAAAATAAGTTTTAATTTTTTGGCCCTATAACCCACATTTTTTTGTGGAAATAATTATGTTTGCTCCTGAATATTATATGTATGCCTGCAATTCCAGCACGGGTTTATCCAAATGGGTCCATTATATTGTGAGATAGTCAATGTTGAAAGATCCTTTTGAACAATGTCCGAGTTTATTGGTGTCTTTTAGATGACAAGCCAAGTCTATAAAAGCCTATAAAAGTGTTAATAAATATTGAGGTAAGCAAAATGTATAATAAAATAAATAAATAAATAAAAATAAATAAATAATTAATAATTGTTATATAGGTGCAAGGCATAAGAGGAAGAGCTTAGTACTTTCATAAACGAAAGGATACTAATTGTTCCTTTCACTTTAATACAGTTCGCGGTGAAGGTTATAAACAGTTTGGGCCGGCCGAACCTAACGATGTTCTTACTTGTTTAATTTATCTATTTTTCTTCATAACTTTAAGAAATTCTTCTGTACCCCATAATATTAAATTTGTTTATTTTTAATTTTGAGTATCAAATTCGTTATTATTCGATAGTATATCGTTAAATGCATTCTTTTGGAGTTCCGTTTTTCGTTTTGTGTGAAATATCTACACCCATATGGCTTTCAAAATAAAACTTAAACTTGTAAGTAAAATATTTCAACGAACTTGAAAAAATAAAGATTTCATTAATAATAAAATTTGAACTTACTCTGGCATTCATAAAAATGAAATACATTTGCATGAACGTGAAGATCATCTGCAACAGGGGATTGACACCAATCAAAATGTGATGACATGGTGAATCGAAGGGAATTTCAAAGAATGAGCCAAATTCCAAACCAATATAAATCATGGCACCCAAACCAAAAGCTGTAAAAAGGGAAAGAAATATTAGCAAAAGAGAGTTTTTAAAATTTTAAATATTTTTTTTAAGAAATAAAAGCATTGGACCAATTTATAGATATTTTAGAATCTTCTTTGATTTTCACACATTTTCCCGGTCTTCACTTATCCCCCAACTAGTTAAAAAATAATTTTATATTTTAACTTACCAATAGCCCCGACACGTAAAAAGAAACTGCCATGTGTCAAATCACTGTGGGTTGTTTTGCGTTTGCGTGAATTTTTTGGTGTTACTGCTACTTCAGCATCAGCTTGAGAGTCCTTGGAAGGTGGTAGGGCAAATAATTAAGAATATTATAAGAAAATATTATTAACATTGTGTGAAATTAAATAAAATAATAAATAAGATATTTGGATATAGGATTTACTGAGTTCTAGTGATATGTATGTCATTGTGTTAAGTTTTGGATTAGATGACTGTTTGTTTGTTTAGCATGCAATGTTGATACCATCACCTGTAATTTGTAGCAGTGTTTTTAGTGATAGCTTTGTGTATGAATGATATGCTGCAAGAAAATATAGAAAACTTGTTGTTCAATGTTTGTTATTCAGGTTTTTTACGATCCTTCTTTTGATTGCAATTAAAACCATATTGAATCCAAATATGTCCCTATTTGAATCCAAATACGTCCCTATTTTTATGAAATGGGATATTATTATTAGGAATAGGAAAAACTACACCATTTTCACATGTAATTCGAATAATTTCATTTGTAATTCGAAACATTTCACTTGTAATTTGAGAATTCCAATTGAATTTCGAATTATTTCATTTGTAATTTGAGAATTTCATTTGAAATTCGAATTATTTAATTTTAAATTTGAATTTTTTCATTTGTAATTCGAATTATTTCTTTTGTAATTTGAATTTTTCCATTTTTAATTTGATTTTTTTTTTTTTTTTCATTTAAAATTCCAAATGAAAAACTTCGAATTACAAATAGAAAAATTCAAATAACAAATGGAAAAATTCGAATAAAAAATGAAAAAATTCGAATAACAAATGAAAAAATTCAAATTACAAATTAAATAAGTCGAATTTCAAATGAAATTCTCAAATTACAAATAAAATAATTCGAAATTCAATTGGAATTCTCAAATTACAAGTGAAATGTTTCGAATTTTAAATGAAATAATCAAATTACAACTAAAATTCATTGAATTACATGTGAAAATGGTGTAGGTCATTTCTATTGAATATATAATCATGTGGTCGGGATTTCTGGACTAAAACACGTTTAATTTTTTCTAGTTTTTTTTTTTCGATATATAACCTATATTTCTGGCGATGAAACTTATAATTGAAGTTATGCTAGAAAAAGTTTCAAAAAGTGAGGTTATGTCCGAAATTCGGTCATTGAAGACACCGTGATGGTATTTTCGACTAGTTAATCCTCAGATTCTGACCTTTAGTACCGCTCGCCCAATTCAATTTTGGGCGGTATGACTTTACACACAGCGCGTTTGCCCAAACCCCAAAAAGCTGGTATTGATTGGATGGCGTATAGAAGATTTGCCCTTGGGAGAGAGTTCCTTAATATAATTATTTCTAAAAAAATCACAACCATCAACGACGTTTAGGTCCGGTTTTATATCATTCGAAATTACCAAAATAAGTTTTAATTTTTTTTTTTGGCCCTATAACCCGAATTTTTTTATGGAAATAATTATGTTTGCTCCTGAAGGTTATATGTATGCCTGAAAAAGATCCTTCTGAACAATGTCCAGGTTTATTGGTGGCTTTTAGATGACAAGCCAAGTCAACTTCTTTGAATTCCGCCTATAAAATGTTTATAAATATTGAGGTAAGCAAAATGTATAATAAAAGACAGTGTAAACTTATTAATTGTTATATGGGAATATATTACACAGTCCTTGATTATGCCGACTGTAAACTAGCGCTGTCTAAGAGGATACTATTTGTACAACGTTTCAATTGATTGTGAAGCCTGTTTCTTCTGATCAAGCATAGGGATAATGACATCAAGCAAACAAAAAAAATAATTATTTTAGAAGTAATTTGGTATGCTTGATTTGTTCGTTTTACAGCTTACCCCACCAAGAAATTTCGGTATCCACACATAGTGGACAACAGCTAAGAAGAGAACGACTAGCATTGTGATGGTCCAATGGAAAACCAATATAAAATGTAATAAAAGAGCCGTCAAGACAACAATGTAGACGAAAAGGGCCAATACTTTGCAACAAGTGTTAACCTATAGTAGTTTGGAGGAGAAGAAGAATAAAAAAAATCACATAAATAATATACAAATATGACCCCATCCATTTTTTGTCTAGATGTCAATCATCTACAATATGTTTTATTTTTTTCAAAGCGACTTAGCACATAATTGACATTTAAGAGCTGAAACATCAATTTACTTTTATCACAACATCTAACACATTATTTGTCTCATAACAATAACTAGTTTTCTCTCTAGTTAAACCTACTATGACACAATTACAACAAAGTTTTTTTTTTGCGCCTGATGCTTCTGCTTTTTATTCGCTAGGTCATGTTAAGTGATTGCTATAATTGATTGATGCCGAACATAAAGTGTTTGTGATCGCAAAATGATGCAGTGTGTGCAAAAGTGAAGGTGTGTGTCCATTTGTCAACCCATCATGATGTAGTGTCTTCAGTGTTGCAACCAACCATAATTGGTTTTTGAGCACAGTTTGAGTTATTATGTTTTGTTCTTAATTTGGCGTTTAGATGGTCCACAAACATATAACTACAAAAATGTAAAATAACTAAAAACCGTCCACCAATCAGTTACTAGACACTTACACGTATAATGGACTAGACTTTTTATATAGCCAACCTCGCAATTTTTCTTCCAAACTATATTTTTTTTATTTTCTTTTGTTTAGAAACATGTTTTGGTTGTGGTTTCATGATAATTAAACGTCAAAGTTTAAAAGCAAAACTACTGTACATCACATAAATGGTCAAGCTGCAAGTCGTATGCTGTTGCGTTAAACTCGTTCAACTCGGCTGTTTAGTAGAGGGAGCAATGACACTTGTAGCTGTAGATGCCTGGATCGATCTATTAGATGCATGATTTATGTTCATTGACAGTTATAGAAGAAAATAACAGATTTTGAGAAGGAAAACCAGATCTGCATTATCACTAGACGTCCCAGCACGTTGCCAATCAAAACTAAAGGTTACTACAATTACACTGTGTGTCATTTTTTGAGTCATGGTTTTTTAACCACATTCTGACACCACAGCGTGATAGGGCAAAACGCCGGGACACGTGATAGGGAAAAACGCCGGGACACGTTGTTTCTTATTTTTGGTCTTCTATCACGCTGTGGTGTCAGAATATGGTTAATAACACTGTGCAACAAAATTCATTTTTTTTCAAAATGATCGGAAAAACTGAATAGATGATGAAAGTAGAGCTAAAAATATGAGACACTTGTATCGGCGTTTTTCACGTTTACATCGAAAAGTAACCAAAGTAGGCGGGGCAAGTTCCGCCCATTTCTAGCTTGTTCGAAATATTCGAGTTAAGATATCTTGGAACCCTTGCATTCTAGGTATATAGTGTCATTGGCAACTTTACAGAGGAGGATGTGGGCAATATTTCTGTTAAAAAGTTTAACCGTCATGCGGTTCATCAAAAGGGTCTTTTTGGCCCTGTTTTCGAAAATCTTTCAAAAACTCCTTTAAAATGTGATCATATCAAATCCAAATATTCAACAAAATTGTTCGTCATAAAATTTTACTATAGGTCTCAGAATACACTAAATCTGCACGCAGAGAAAAAAATATGTTTGATCCAACAATATTCCAAGAGCAAAATATGTATTGTTAACATATTGTTGGATTCCTCATGTAGTATTGTAAATCCAAAAATAGTTTGTGTCAACTAAACAATATTTCTCTCTTTTCTTCGAAAATTTGTTTCTCTTCTCTCGCTATTCGATGCCGTGTTGAAAAAACAATTTTGGTGAGTTGTGGTGTGTTTGTATGACATGCTGCCTTTACCTTTGTTTTTGTGTGTATGTACTTGTGAGACTCTTGTTTTTATTTGTTTCTGTTTTGTTTCATTCTTCTTTCCTTTTCATGTTTGTTATGGTGTTTAATTATTCCTTATGTTGTGGTGGGTTCTTGTGGCTTTTTGTTTGTCTTTGTTGTCAGCCAATGCAGCAAACCATGTATTGTGTTCATCAATGATTGCAATATTATACGCGACATTTATATCAAGTTATGCGAAAAGTGTATATGAGAATTATATGCACTCAAATCAAAAATTTCTGGGCTGGTTTTCTGTATTGACAATACCTTTTGTAAACAAAATTAGATTATGACAGTTCCTACAATCGGTATTGTTAACGATTTTAACAATATTGCGGAAATTCGAAAGTTGTTTTTGTTTTCTATGTTTGGAACAAAAGATGGTATTTTTGGATTTGGATTACAATGTTTGAACAAAACAAATACATTTTTGGAACCAAAACATATATTTTTGTTCCAACAAAAGCGAAAAATATTTTTTCTGTGCGTGTGTAAATCTTATCTAATCGCCAAAAATCAGCAAAAATGAAAAACACGTTTTAGGGTTAAAGTCGGACTTCATCTGAGTTTATTCAAAATTGTCAAAGACAAAAATATTCTCCGTCAAATTTTACTATGGGTCACCAAAGAAATTTTGCTAAAAAAACATGAAAATATTTCCCAATTTATCGATGAAAAAATTTTCCTTCCTTTTTTGAGTTTATACATGAAAGTAATATAAAGGCATCATTTCAAAAAGCTGAAAAGCCAATTGATAATTCCCTTCGCCGGGATAAATCTGATATTGTTAGCGATCAGTAAAATTTTGCAACACTTTCAGTTCGTTTTGAACAACATTACTCTCTGTAATAGAATGTAATGATGAAGTAAAGACATTAAAAACAATCAAATAAATAAACAAGTTAAATAGACGTTCAATGACAACCTTGTATCCTTGTATCCATGTATCATATTTTGATGAGATTTTACCTAAGATTATATAAAATCGTAATTATAAGGTGAATCAATAAAAAAACCTCACGCACAGAGTCATTTAAATTTTTTTCTATATGATCTTTTTTGACAAATTTTTGAAGTCATGAGGAGCTCAGCGTCAAAACGGCCTAACACACATGTTCAAAAAAATAAAACTGACTGCAAAGTTCATTCATTCATTTTTGAGAAAAAAATTAAAAAAATCATAACCCTAATATACAATCAATTCGGTTAAAAACAATGTCTAAAATAAAAAAAATAAAAAACTGGATATATATTGACAGTTCTGTAAAAGGAAAATATCACGCCAGTACCGTGTGCGGAACATTGTCTTACTAACAAAAATGTGTTATAAGGTCGATTCGGTCAAAATATTGAAAGGTATTTTTTTGAAATTTGCAAAATATGGAAAAAAATGATAACCCTAGTGGACATATGTATACAATTTTTAGTGGAGATAGTTTTTGTTCATTGATAATCCCAAATGTACATAAAAGGGGCAATACTGTCATATGGAGCTATACCAAAACGTGGGTAAATATAGTCAATCTTAGAACTTGATATGTCTGCACACAAAACACTAATAAAAAAATGTTTAAAAATTTTAAAGTTCTATCACAATTTTTATACCCTACTCCACAGTGTGGAAAGGGTATTATAAGTTTGTTTTTCGAAAAATGCATGTAACAACGCGACATATTCTGCGTAGACCCCCCAATGTGGTATACCAAAATGCATATCTCGACGAGATAAAGCGATTTTCAGATGTGTGTCCGTCCGTCCGTCTGTCCGCAATTATGGACCAATCTTCACCAAATTTTGTATGGAGGTCGGGTTCAAACCCTATAATTTTTGGCGATGATCGTGAAATATTTAGGGGTAGAAATGGACCAAAAACGGTCTGATCGGCGAGAAATTGTAAGTACGGTTTAGGTTTGCGATAGAGAATATGCCTGCAATTGTAGATAATGGTCAGATAATATTTAGAGGTTTAAATGGACCAAAACTTTTGTACGAAAATTGGTAAAATGTTTAGTATAATGACTATATCTTTATTGCTGGAACACATGTTCCACCCACGTAAGTTATATTTGAAAGTGGAACTCTTGACCTTTCCATTGATTGAAATTATGTTAAAGTACGTGGTCAGATAACAGAGTTACAGCCTATCGGATCGCAGAGTTTTAATTGTGTAATGTAATAATAATCACGCTAAATATCTCAGTTATAGCTCAATACTGAAACATTTTTGCACGAAGTAAGAGTTTTGGTCAAGGAGAATGGCAATCGTCTTAGATAGTAATAGGATAGTAGGTAGCGGGTGATATTGACCCTTATTTTGTGGAAAATATTAAAATTTAGTTCTTTTTCCATATTTTGAATTCTAGGGGGCATGTTCCGACAAATTAGGAACGCGAAACTTGAAAACTAACTCTTGACCTATCCGTTGATGCATATTGTAGCAATATATCGGTTAAATAACAGAACTACTATTGTCGAACATATAAGTGGGTTACTTTATCGTTTTGGCTTGTTTGCAAATAACTACATTTACCGCATGCTAGAAAATGTCGCAATCATTATGGAAAAGTTTTCAAATCATGATAAAGATATTCCCAGTTTTTTAAATTGACGCAAATTACAATTCTGTACTGTGTCTAAAGTTTGTGTACCACCTACCTTGGGTAAAAAGCAATACAATACCTCGAAATATTAGTCGTTTTATAGTACGTTTATATATAACCGGATTTAACAAACCCACTGGGTTTTAAATGTCAATTCCATTACATATACGTCAAACAAATCCTCATAAAGAAGGTTAACCCCTCAAAAAGCTCTAATATAAACAGCATATTATACCTCAGCCTTTAGGCTAGCAATGGTTTATACACTTTGATACGACCAAATTTGTGTCTAATCTAAATAATGGTTTTAAACTCCAAGTATGTTTGGCGGAAATTCGTTTCAGACAATTTGGAGTCGATGTAGCCCTGTCTGTCCGTCTGTCTGGCTGGTGCAATCAAATTTTGAAGTTCGTAATATTTTTCCCGATATTAGTTTAAGTTCGAAAATGGGCCATATGGACCCACTGCTTCTTCTACGTACGCAAAAGTTCACAAATTTTCTGTAAAATGGTACGAACGATAACTCTTGAAGGGAGCAATTGATTTGGTCCCAACTTTGCACATCATATTATTTCTTCTATGTCTACGTTGGGAAAACTGCATTGTGAGGACTCGTCTCGTGATACAAAACAATATATTTTATTGGTTTTATTGTTATTATTTTTTTTTTTTTTTTGGTCAGAGGCTGAAGTTATATCTTCGTCAGCAAAGCGGTAAAAGTCGTCTAAATCTATTTTTAAATTCTTTTAGTTTCATTCTCAATACAAATTTTAAAATAAGATATAACGTGTCGCAATAATATAAAATAAATTCCGTGTAAAACTAATGCTCAGGGCAAGTGGTGTAGTGTATCACATGGTCGGCCCGTCCGACTGACTATAGCCCTCTCTTACTTGTTTTGTATACCACAGCTCTACTATTACAGGAACTCAGAACTTTGAAATAATCAAAAATATACACATGGGGATGTCTGAGTGAAATTGGACAATTTTTCAAAATGAGGTTTTGATTTCCTTTAGTTTTTGCCGTGTGATGCTGCTCATCAGCAAAACATTTTAGTGTATTTTCAGTTTTTTTTTTGTTCCAGAGAAATCGCGCCTAGAAAAATCGCATACTGTAAAACTATATGCAAAGAAATACTCATAACCTCTTTAATATTGGTCCAAATAGAAAAACAATTTTTGTATTTTTTATCATATATCTAGAAAAAAAGGCCAATTTTTGCACAGTGGGCTTGAATGCAATTTTCGCGATATTATATTTAAAATTAAATTATAGCAATGATAGTACTTTTCGATTTTCTTAAAATTGTTTAAAGTAAGATCAATTATAACAATTTTAAGTCCTATTTGGTAATGGGATTCGAATGATTACTATTTTTCTTATTTGTTTAAAATAGTTAAATACAATTTTTCCTTTTTGTTGGATTTTCCAATTACTATAGATATTTCTTGATGTCATTTATTCATTTTTGTTGCTGTAAAACCAGTAAGTAACCAATAATCAACTTGAAGTCATTGGTTATGCGTTACTCTAGCTGATCTATACACCTTATTATCGTGTTGACTCCGCTCTTGAATAATTCGGTTGATAATCAATCTTTACTCGTGTACTACGTGCTGCTATATATTGTCGCATTGCGAGGATTTTTATAAGGAGTGGGTAACATGTCATTGCGCTGATATCTTATCGGCACGAGGAGTGCTTTCATGAAGTAATTGGGTATGTTGAGTGGAGTCAAACTTTATTCGCTACAACAAAACCCAACAGTAATCCTATAATTGTTCGTAGGTTGAAGCAGTCGATGTTTACCTTACATATATGTACCTCATAATGATCGATTTGGTTTGTGATAACAGTCATGTGGCCTTAAGTATATATGTAGATCCAAGTGTTAAAATCTGGTGCTGTTGACCATGTTTTGCCACTCCGATTACGCATATCAACCTATTCAGTTGCCAAGCATCTGACAGGGGATTAAATTTGGTGTGTAAAATTCATAATGAAGTTATCCTATAGCTTTTATGAGATATAAACCACACCCAAGTATATACAAGAGTTCTACTATTTTTTTTTAATATTTTGTTAGTGTATTAGTAAATGTTAGATACACACATAAATATATCTTTACCTACATAGCAAGATTATAGAAAAAATTAATGTTTACCTGTTGTGATAATAAATTTTGTCTGACCAAATCACGTTTCTTTACAGGATAACGTTCCTGTGTGTGTATGAGAGTGCATGCATGCATGGGTATGTGTGTGTGGTGTGGTCCCAACATTTTTGTTAGCACATTAAGATAATTTTGCATAGATTTTTTTTTGCCATGGATGTTTAAGCATTTTGTTATTAGTTGTGTGTTTAAAGACCACATAAAATGTCAAAGTTATTTTTATGACCACATCACCACAATACAAATACACAGACAGACACATTCACCACACACACAAGTTAAAAACATGACAAAGGACAGCAAACGGGATTTCAGAAAAGTTTCAAGGAGTAGATTAGGGTTACAACGATAACAACAGTACAACGACAACGACATTCAGTTGAGTTTTTTTTTTGTTTTTTTGTTGGATGGATGGTTTGTTTGTTGGTTGGTTTTTGTCGGTCGATTGGTTTGGAGATTTGTGTTTTTTGTTGGTTTGTGGGTTGATTGTGGTGTTCGTGTGTGTGTGGTTGGTTGGTTGATTGGTATTTTATTACGGGATGAAGGAGTAATTTACGGGATGATGCGAATATAGTAACAAAGCGACAACATCATTAGCCGATGTTGAATTGAAAGTAAACGAAAAAACAACAACAATAATATTAATACCAAAAAGAAAACGAAACAAATCATTATCATTATTATCAACAAGTTCTAATTAGAATTTTGTATGAAGGAAACAAATTGAAAAGGACAGTTTTTTCTAATTTAAATTACAATTTTTTTACAAAAATAAGTTAAGAATGAAAAAATCAAATTGAATGAACGAAAGATTGAGAGTATATTGAATAATGTGCTTTATAAACTTGTACTAACCTGATAAGGACTGGCTTTACTCTTGCCGGAATCCTTAGTACCTTTCGCATCCTTCGAATCGGCTGGATCCTTTTCCTTGCTCTTTTTAGATTTCTTTTCTTTTTTAGGAGATTTCGGTTGATTGTTGCCGCCATTGCAACAGGAACTTTCTATAAATTAATTAAATTTAAATTTTATTAAAAATATTAGTAACATTATAAAACATTATTAAGCAACAAATGTTTTAAATGGTGCATTTTACAAAAATTTTCCGAAGAAAATCGAAATTAATTTTTTTTTTAAATTCTGACAAAATTAATAATTGCATTTCTACTTACCCTGTAACAGAAAACAGAAGACATAGAGTAGGAAGAGTATGCTGACACCATACAAATACGTAAAGAAGCTTTCATAGTATAGCACGGGTAGACGATGTGTTGTCACATCGCTTATAACATAAGCGATGCAGACGACAATCAATATGATGGCATAAACCAAGCTGGTAACAATGAACAGCGATGTCCTATAAATGATAAACGGAGACAGAAAAGGGAAAAAACAAACATTAGACACAAAATTCAATCACAGCAAACATGAATAAAAATGTGTTTTATATCAAAAAGAAATGAAATAAAAAAACTGAAAATAATATAAATTGTCTATCCACATGTTTATGTGGTTAGTCTCCTCTCAACAGCAATATGCAATTTGGTGTTCACTGAATCCGCAAGCGGTTAGACAGATTCGCATGCACAACACCACTTAACTCTCTGCCATACACAATGCTTGAAATTTAAATTAACACAACATTACGCTATATTGAAAAATATCTTGTTTCATTTGTATGTAGAAAAAAAAAATACATAAAATTAAAATTTCAACAAATTTTTACAATGGCTAAAAGTAAATAATGTGTGTGTGCAAAGTGCTTAAAACAAATAATTGCCAAGTTAAAAGCTTAATAAACAAAATTACTCAGCGGTGGTGGTGTTACACATGCTAATTTGCTTTTATTCTATTTTTTGTCTGGATTTTAATCTTGTTCTCGTACATTTTTTTTCTTGGTTTTGTTGGATTATGAAATTGTTTTCATTTTCTATGGTCGAAAAAATATGTTCAACAATTTTTACACCGAACCTCTTGTAAATTGACACTTAGAAGTGTGCGAGGAAACTAATTTCCACATAGTCGACAAACGAAACGTGAAACTAGATTTATTGGGGTTTTTCTTTTAGTTTCATGTTTTGTGGCCAAACTCATTTAGCGTCTCCACACAACATAACACTGGGCGACAGAAACTGAACACTATTTTTATACCCTTCGCCATAGTATTGAGGGTATATTAAGTTTGTTTATACTTGTGTAACGTATTGAAATACTAATTTGTGACCCTATGGGGATTTATAAAGTTTATATCGCTCATTTACTCAAAGAGTGACACATTTCAAAAAATCAGGTATCGAGAAAAACTCGTTTTAAGTTGCCGATTGAAATTTGACTTCCCAACTTAAAAATACTACTACACAAAAAATAAAATAGTAACTTGGACCATCTTTTGTGAAGAGGTATCCAGATATCAGTGTTAAATTTCTGGGCAAGACCAAGCTTCATAAACTTCTTCTCCTAGCAAATAAGCTGTAACTAGTTGAGTTTTAGAGATATCGACATGAAAATTTGACACAATATAAAGTAGAAGTCGTAGAAAAAATAGAAATTGCTAACTCAGAAAACGCATTTTTTGAGTTATGCCACTCTTTGAGTAAATGAGCGATATATTCTTGATCAGGATAAATTTCTAAGACGATCCAGCCATGTCCGTCTGTTGTAATGACTCTAGCGTTTGCAATAATTGAGTTAGGGCGCTATATTTTTGCACCCGAGTGTCTTTTTTCCATAGGTAGGTTAGGTTCGGGCTATATCGGACCACTTTTTGGTGTAGCCCCCATATAGCAGTACCTCCCTATTTTCGCTATTTTGGGAATTTTAGCTACATGTTTTGACCAAACTACCTGAAATTTCACGTTTTGGATACCCAGTGGTGCCAAAATATCTCCACTAAAAACCGACAACATAAGTCCATGTTTTGGTATAGCCCCAATTTAACAGTACCTCCCGATTTGCGGTATTTTATGTATTTTAACTACATCTTTTGACCAAATTATCTGCAATTGAACATTTGAGTTTCCCAGCGGTCACAAAACATCTCCCTCCTCCGCGGTAGCTCCCGATTTTCGGTATTTTGAAAATTTTGGAAACAAATTTTTGACCGAACTAATTTGTAATTAGCAATCACAAACATCTCCACTAAAAGCTGTCAACATAGGTCCATGTTTTGGTATAGCCCATGTATAGTGTAACTCCCGATTTTTAACCAAACTAGCTGTAATTTGACATTTGAGGTCCTCAGTAGCCGCGAAACTTCTCCATTAAAAATCGACAACATAGGTCCATGGTTTGGTGTAGCCCCCATATAACGGTACCTCCCGATTGTCGGTAATTTGAGGATTTTAGCTAAAATTTTTAACCGAACTAGCTGTAATTTGACTTTTGATGTCCTCAGTAGCCGCGAAACTTCTCCACCAAAAACCATCAACATAGACCTATGGCAGAACTGTCCTTCCGGGTTCATCACACTATCTTCATCGACATTCATTGCCAAAAAGAATTTTTCACCTCCAGCCTTTGATCCACATATTTGCGCGTACTGATATTTGTCCTTAAAAAAGGTTTAAGAAAACGGATTTTTTGTTCTAGAAGTGCAACTAGCAAAGTTTTCATAAGCGAATTAATTGAATTTGATTGACAGCTTTATAAGCTTTTTAATGGTATACATATACATTTAATCGGTTACTTAAAACCGGTTCAAAAATCGGTTTTAATGTCGGAATATACGGTTCAAAAATTGAGATAACCGGACCTATCCTCCAAGAAAATTTGTTATTAACGTGTTCGTCATTACAAGAGCTATCTGTGGTAAATATTTCAGAAGCACCCCAGATGTCTACATAAGCAATAACCAATTGTTATGTCTACATTAGGGTTATGACTTTTTTACAACCTCATATCCCTGTATCATAGCGTGATGAGTTTTGCCATAAGATTACATAAAATCTTAAGTATAAGGTGATTCGGTGAAAATACCTCACGCACAAAATGATTTTAAAATTTGAATTTATCAAAATTATGGACAATTTTTTTAAGTCACTGAAAACAGATATATATAATTAAAAATAAACTTTAGAGCCACATGAGATAATTAAAATGACATAAAATGTATTTCTCACTATTTTTCTTCAATTCTGAGAATCGTAAAAATGTCGTAAACGCTTTTATTCAAAAATATAATAAAAAAAAAAAAAAAAAAAAAAAAAAAAAAATTTTAAATTTTTTCAAAGTGACTTTTTTTGCGACTTTTTTAATATTTGAACGAAATAAACGTTATAATAGTTATTAGTAGACTTATATTTATTCATTCGTGCAACAAAAAATAATTTTTTGAAAAAAAAAAATTTTCATTTCATATTTTTTTTTCAAAAAATTATTTTTTTAAAATTGATTTGTGCGTGAACTTTTTTTATATTTCAAGGGAATAAATGATAGCATAGTGATTAATAGGCAAAAGTTCATTCATCCCTGCTACAGGAAATCATTTTTGAGGAAAAATGTCAAAAAGTCATAACCCTAGTCTACATACGTATACATAACCAATAACGAATATACAGAAAAAAAACAAAGTTTAATTCTGAAACAAGTCTGAATAAATGGCAAAAATGACAATGAAAGCGGGACAAAATCGATTAGCTGTCAAAGAGAACCGTACCTAAAATCTTCTGAGCAAGATTTTTGTAGAATATTTGGATGCTAAAAAATCTCATCTTGTGGTACTTTCACTACGGTTCAAGAAATAAAGGACGAAAAGGACATTAAAGGCATTGAGTTAGAAGAATGAAATGTTCTACAAAAAGATTCGCCAATCGATTTCACTGAAGACATGTCACCTCATAACTAAGATACAACAACGCCAAACAGAGATTTGGAGCTATTTTCCCATGTATTATAGGGAAAAAAATCAAAAACTTCATCTCAGAAACTTGACCTATGGCGAAAATTCATCTCCAAAAGAAATTTTCCATCCCAAACAGTGATATAAGAGCGATATTTTTCAGATGATGATGATTATTTAAATGCGGAAAAGGATTTAAATTTGAAAAATCCAATGGCTAAACATTTCGCGGGCCCAAACAAATTAATCAGTAATACCAACTAATGCTGGAACACTATTTGTTAAACTATTCTTGAAATCGCAAAATGAAGAAGTTTTTAAGATGTTTAAGGTACAGAAAACCTACAATCGAGTGCTTCGGATGCTGATAAGATGGAACATTTTTAAAATAATTATAAAAAACTTCAAAATCTCCTATAAAACAATGATGTTTTGTGATGCCATTTAAAGATTTGGAAATATGCTCCAGATTTAGAGGAAGATAATCTGATATGAAAACAACCGCTATTTTAATACACTGAGGGACATTTTAGCATATTTTTTGACTTGAAGACACCCTTTGGGCTTTGAGTTTTATATGTGTTCTTATTTCGGTGTCCGCGACTGTTCTCAACAGTGTTATGCTCCAATATAAATGGACCAGGTTATGCTCACCATACCGGATTTTACGACTTAGTAGTTTTTTTAACTGAACTCGCAAATGTAAAAGCCCGTTTTCGCGGGAAAACACAGTCATGGAACAAAACATCATTGTTTTATAAGATATTTTGACGTTTTTTGCCAATTTTTCAAAGTACTATCGGAAAATTGATCAGAAAATCATTTCGCGAAGAGTTAAAAATATCATTTTTGATGTGTTTGATACGGAACATCATAGACTTTAAATCCCCACAAGATTAAAACGCAGATTTATTCGTTTTGGGATAAATAAGCCAATATTTACAAAAATTTAGGTGTTCTATTCTACTGATGTGGAGTGTATAAAGGAAAATTGTATTGACATACTAGCTGACCCGGTCCGCGTTGCTGGCCCGTTTTTTGAGGTCCTGGTATAAACATTTACAACTACAACATTTTTCTACAACTACAACTTTTATCTACAACGGATTTCTACTACCAACACACAAACTAATGATGTAGGCCACAATTACCAATGTCATGTTTATCAATAATAATATCTGAAATTTCACCTTTTGGTCAAAACAGCTGTGGGGGAGGTCACCCGAAACCACTACTTCCCGTTATACTATGAGAATTTGCATTGAAAGCTGTTATTTCGATATTTTGAAGAACTTTGGCTGATTTCCCAATCGATTGTTTTGGAATTTTGATCAAGTGCCATTTCAAATTATCGGAATTTTACTGTGAAGTTGACCGCAATGTCTAATTTATTGAAGCTAGTGTTTATAGCGCTTTTAAAGACACTCGTACTAACATTAAGGATATTATCTGCAATTATACATTTTTGAAAAAAAAAAATTGTGGACCGCGATATTTCACTTCCGCGATGACCATTCAGGGTCAGGGCAATAATTACCATAGCATTGCAAACAATTTTTATGAAAAATATCTTCGATTTCACGTTTTGTTAAAAAAATTTGTGTGGGAGGTACCCCGGTCACTCCACTGACCACTATAAAAAATAGTTAAAAACCTATTCTCAGACCTACAAACTCCACATACAAAATTTCATCAAATTCGGTCCAGCCGTTTCGGAGGAGTTCACAGCCGAACACCGTGACAGGAGAATTTTATATATATATATAGATTTTAGAAAATTAGTAATTATTCGCATCCGAGTATCAAATAGGACTTAAAATTATTGTAATTAATCGTAGTTTAATATAGAAAATTTTCAAGAAAATCGTATAGTACAATCATTGTTAAATATTGATAATAAATATTAAATCGCAAAAATTGCATCCAAACCCATTGTGCAATGTTTTTATATTTTTGTTTACGTAGCTGATAAAACAACAAAAGATACAAAAATGATTTTTTTTTTTAAATTGGACTAATATTAAAGACGTTATGGGTATTTCTGTGGCGCGACGTCTCTGAAACCTTTAGTCAAAAAAAAAAAAAAAACAAAAATCTGAAAATATACTAAAATGTTTTGCTGAGGAGTAGCATCATCACAGCAAAAAATAAAGGAAATCAAAAATCTTATTTTGAAAAAGTGTACAATTTCACTCAGAAATCCCCATATATATTCTTGATCAGCATAAAAGTCGATATAACTATGTCCGTCTGTCTGCTGAAATCAAGATACAGCTCACAATTTTTGAGAAAGAGCTTTACAATTTGGTACAGAAGTTTATATTACTCCTAGGATGTTTGGTATTGGAAGCGGGCTATATCAGTCCACGTTTTGATAAAACCCCCTTAAGGCGGTACCTCCGGATATTCGGTATTTTTAAGGTGGTGGCCTCTATATCCACCGAAATGGCTGAATTTTAGTTTTCAGTCTTCGTTGGGTGCAGGCCTTCATATAGCCTCAATTGAACGGTACCTCACGATTTTCGGTATTTTGAAGGTTTTTTTTTCCACCGAAATGACTGAAATCCGGTATATAATCTTCGGTGGGGGTATTAAGTTTTCCACATGAAATTTGTCGGTATAAGTCCACGCCTTTATGTATGTTGTGGCCTTAATATCCCACGCGAAATATCTGAAATTTTATATTCAGTCTTCGTTGGGAGCATTAAACTTTCCACCTGAAATTTGTTGGTATAGGTCGACGCCTTCATATATGTCCCATAGAACGGTACTTCTCGATTTTCGGTATTTTAAAGGTTACCATATTCCACCGAAGTGGCTGAAATCCGGTATTTAATCTTCGTTGGGGGTATACAACATTCCACCTGATATTTATCGGTATGGGTGCACGCCTTCATATAGCCTCTATTGAACGGTACCTCCCGATCTTCGGTATTTTTAAGGTGGTGGCCTCAATATCCCACCGATATGGGTCAACGCCCACATAGAACGGTGCCTCCCGATTTTTGGTATTTTGAAGGCTGTTGCCTCAATATCCCACCGAAATGACTGAAATTTGGTTCTTAATCTCAGTTGGAGGTATAAAACATTCCACCAGAAATTTGTCGGTAAAGGTCAACGTCTTCATATAGCCCCCATAGAACGGAGATTTTCAGCGTCATTCCATTGAGGAATAAAATATTCCAGAAGAGAATTCTCAGCATAGGTCCATGTCTTCATTTCGGAAAGAAGAAGGGAATAAACGAAAGACAAAGCTAACAAAGCTAATTGTTCCTATTTTCTGGTGTAGGGTATAAACATTTCAGTCCGGTCGAACTTTACACCGTTCTTACTTGTTGTTATTGTTCTCAGCATTTATGCTAACGTGGGTATATACACTTTCATACGGACAAAATGTGCCTCATCGAAAAAATGGTTTTAGACCCCAAGCATGTTTGGACGAAATGTGTTTCAGACAATTTGGAGTCGATTTAGCCATGTCCACCCGTCTGTCTGGCTGGCTGGTGCACACGATAACTCTCGAACAGATCAACCGATTCAGTCCGAAATTTGGCTTTCGTAATATTTAATTTAGTTTAAGTTCGAAGATGGGTTATATCGGTCCACGTCTTCGGGTACCTCCCCCACAAAAGTTCGAAAATGTTCGGAAGATTTTTGCGCACAATAACTCTTGAAAGGGGTAATCGATTTGGTCTATACTTTGCACATCGTGCAAATTCTACTAGTCTTAAATAAGGTTCCAATATGGACTCAATCGGTACACTTCTTCGGGTACCTCCCACACAAAATTTCGGATAAGTTCGGTTTAAGACCTGCTCTCGAATCGGTTTGATTTTTGTTGTAGCATCTTGTATTCACTGCCCCCCATACGACGCTACAAGTATCATTGGGGCAAGTCCATACTTCCTGAGAAAATAGCCTGAATGTTGCAAAAAGCACATATGACAGCGTGTGTAGTGGTTGGAGCGCATGATAACTCTCGAACGGATCTGACGATTCGGTCCAAAATTTGGCCTTCGTAATATTTTGTACAAACATAGTTTAAGTTGGAAGATAAGTCATATCGGTGCAATTTTTCAGAAGTTCAAAAATGTTCGGAAAAATTGAGGGCACGATAACACTTGAAGGTAGTGACCGATTTGGTCCATACTTTACACATCCTAGTATACATTTGTCCACTCCTTCGGTACCTCCCACACAAAATTTCGGATAAGTTCACTTTAAGACCTATTCTCGAATCATGGACCCATGGAACGTATGGTCGATACCATGATTAAGAGCAAGATCCGAAACGATATGCTTAAATATAAACAACATGCATACGTTAAAGGCAGATCAGTAGAAACCGTACACCAGATCGAAAACACCTTCGACAAGAAGATGTATACACTGACAGTATGCATTGACATCGACGGTGCTTTCAATAACGTCAGCACTGAAACCCTTATCCAATCCTTCGATAATTTTTATGTGGACCGGGCCTTTAGGAACTAGGTAAGCAATTATGCAGACGACTTTATAATACTTCTGAGGGGAAAGAACCCTAGTTTGTTATGCAGAAGGGCCGAATCGGTTCTAAAACTTGCATATAACTGGGCTAGACCAAGAGGTCTAAACGTAAACCCGAAAAAAAACAGAAATATGTCTTTTCATTAGGAAAACAAAACTGGGTCACATCGAGGAACCTGTTTTCCTTAACAAGACTATTAAGATTTCCAATAAGGTCAAATATCTGGAGTAATCCTGGATAGGAAACTTAAATGGAAGGATCATATCCAAGGACGAGCCAACAAAGCATACCGATGTTGGTCAACATGTAGAAGGGCCATAGGCTCTAAATGGGGGGGGTCTCAATCCAAAGATGACACACTGGCTATACAAAAGCGTAGTTAGACCCATCCTAACATACGCGTCAGTAGTGGACAGCGATGGATAAAAAATGTAATATAAAAATTGTACAAAAAGTCCAAGGAATGTGCTGCCTAGGAGTAAGTGGTGCTATGAGGACAACACCAACGAGGGCACTAGAAACTATTCTATACGTACACCCAATAGAAATTTAAATAAGGTATGAAGCTGCCGTCGCAGCCATAAGGCTGAAGTCGACAGACGAGTGGATCGAAAAGGACCACGTAACATACCATCAAAAAATTCTACAGGTAACAACGGGGGAGTCAATGGATAACGTTAATTCGGACCGTATACCTGAAACAATAGTAGTTGCCTCGTGTGAAACATTAATACCTGACAGAGACTCGTGGATCGGCAGGACCCTAGCTGGAAAGCCTCCTGGAAACTGCTGTTATACAGACGGCTCGATGTTAGGGGGAGGACGGGACTGAGACTTTTTATTGAAGAACCAGAGACCGAAATCTCTCTTCGGTTGCCGGATCGCAATACGGTCCTTCAAGAGGAGGTCAGGGCGATCACAGAGTGTCTGAACTGGTTTAATGCTAACTCGAGACCAACTACCATTAACGTCCTTACGGACAGTAAAATGGCAATCAATGCAATAACATCCAAGACAGTAAAATCGAAAACTGTACTGGACTGCACAAATACGATAAACAATTATTCCCAGCAAGGAACAGTGCGCATTATATGGGTACCAGGCCATGCGGGGATTAAATGTAATGAAAGAGCAAATTCTCTGGCAAAAAATGGCAGGGAATTAGCAACAATAAACTTAGACAGCGCAAAGCCTCTAAATGCGTCACATCTACAGTTAAAAAATTGGGCAAAACAGGCCCATACATCCCTATGGAGTAGCGAGGAGATAGGGAAAACCGCTAAGATTCTCTGGGGGGCCCAAACGAGGATAAAACTAAAAACTTACTATTATTAGGTAAGGCAGACATTAGTAGGCTAACAGGTATCCTTACTGGTCACTTGGGCCTACAAGCACATCTGCATAAAATTAAATGCGCAGATAACAGCTTATGCAAGGCATGCGGAGAGGACGACGAAACGTTGGAACAATGCCCAGCTTTCGCAAATATCAAGTCCCAGTCTTTAGGGACCGACACCATACCGGGACAAAATCAGATAACTGTAAAAGATGTTAAACAGTTAAGGGATTTTGTTAAGGGCACAGAATTCCTAAAATAATAAAGAGACCAAATACGACTCTTTCTTCAATTAGTCTAGAGCACACAACAGGCCTATTCTGGCTTAAGTGTATGTCCATTGGACATGTGGCGACTTGCGCCCCTCTTTTCAACCTAACCTAACCTACTCTCGAATCACTTTGGTTTTTGTTGAAGCTACTTGCATTCGCTGTCTCAATTACGACGGCAAAAGTCTAAGTGCAGTTTAGGGTCTGTTGGAATATCCTTTGGAAATGTATACCGATGCGTTTCGTTGTGGTCCTGTTTACACCGATATTATGTGGACAAGTCCATGGTTCCTTGCATACTGCTCAAGGAAGATTTTTGCGCACAATAACTCTTGAAAGGGGTAATCGATTTGGTCTATACTTTGCACATCGTGCAAATTCTACTAGTCTTAAATAAGGTTCCAATATGGACTCAATCGGTACACTTCTTCGGGTACCTCCCACACAAAATTTCGGATAAGTTCGGTTTAAGACCTGCTCTCGAATCGGTTTGATTTTTGTTGTAGCATCTTGTATTCACTGCCCCCCATACGACGCTACAAGTATCATTGGGGCAAGTCCATACTTCCTGAGAAAATAGCCTGAATGTTGCAAAAAGCACATATGACAGCGTGTGTAGTGGTTGGAGCGCATGATAACTCTCGAACGGATCTGACGATTCGGTCCAAAATTTGGCCTTCGTAATATTTTGTACAAACATAGTTTAAGTTGGAAGATAAGTCATATCGGTGCAATTTTTCAGAAGTTCAAAAATGTTCGGAAAAATTGAGGGCACGATAACACTTGAAGGTAGTGACCGATTTGGTCCATACTTTACACATCCTAGTATACATTTGTCCACTCCTTCGGTACCTCCCACACAAAATTTCGGATAAGTTCACTTTAAGACCTATTCTCGAATCATGGACCCATGGAACGTATGGTCGATACCATGATTAAGAGCAAGATCCGAAACGATATGCTTAAATATAAACAACATGCATACGTTAAAGGCAGATCAGTAGAAACCGTACACCAGATCGAAAACACCTTCGACAAGAAGATGTATACACTGACAGTATGCATTGACATCGACGGTGCTTTCAATAACGTCAGCACTGAAACCCTTATCCAATCCTTCGATAATTTTTATGTGGACCGGGCCTTTAGGAACTAGGTAAGCAATTATGCAGACGACTTTATAATACTTCTGAGGGGAAAGAACCCTAGTTTGTTATGCAGAAGGGCCGAATCGGTTCTAAAACTTGCATATAACTGGGCTAGACCAAGAGGTCTAAACGTAAACCCGAAAAAAAACAGAAATATGTCTTTTCATTAGGAAAACAAAACTGGGTCACATCGAGGAACCTGTTTTCCTTAACAAGACTATTAAGATTTCCAATAAGGTCAAATATCTGGAGTAATCCTGGATAGGAAACTTAAATGGAAGGATCATATCCAAGGACGAGCCAACAAAGCATACCGATGTTGGTCAACATGTAGAAGGGCCATAGGCTCTAAATGGGGGGGGTCTCAATCCAAAGATGACACACTGGCTATACAAAAGCGTAGTTAGACCCATCCTAACATACGCGTCAGTAGTGGACAGCGATGGATAAAAAATGTAATATAAAAATTGTACAAAAAGTCCAAGGAATGTGCTGCCTAGGAGTAAGTGGTGCTATGAGGACAACACCAACGAGGGCACTAGAAACTATTCTATACGTACACCCAATAGAAATTTAAATAAGGTATGAAGCTGCCGTCGCAGCCATAAGGCTGAAGTCGACAGACGAGTGGATCGAAAAGGACCACGTAACATACCATCAAAAAATTCTACAGGTAACAACGGGGGAGTCAATGGATAACGTTAATTCGGACCGTATACCTGAAACAATAGTAGTTGCCTCGTGTGAAACATTAATACCTGACAGAGACTCGTGGATCGGCAGGACCCTAGCTGGAAAGCCTCCTGGAAACTGCTGTTATACAGACGGCTCGATGTTAGGGGGAGGACGGGACTGAGACTTTTTATTGAAGAACCAGAGACCGAAATCTCTCTTCGGTTGCCGGATCGCAATACGGTCCTTCAAGAGGAGGTCAGGGCGATCACAGAGTGTCTGAACTGGTTTAATGCTAACTCGAGACCAACTACCATTAACGTCCTTACGGACAGTAAAATGGCAATCAATGCAATAACATCCAAGACAGTAAAATCGAAAACTGTACTGGACTGCACAAATACGATAAACAATTATTCCCAGCAAGGAACAGTGCGCATTATATGGGTACCAGGCCATGCGGGGATTAAATGTAATGAAAGAGCAAATTCTCTGGCAAAAAATGGCAGGGAATTAGCAACAATAAACTTAGACAGCGCAAAGCCTCTAAATGCGTCACATCTACAGTTAAAAAATTGGGCAAAACAGGCCCATACATCCCTATGGAGTAGCGAGGAGATAGGGAAAACCGCTAAGATTCTCTGGGGGGCCCAAACGAGGATAAAACTAAAAACTTACTATTATTAGGTAAGGCAGACATTAGTAGGCTAACAGGTATCCTTACTGGTCACTTGGGCCTACAAGCACATCTGCATAAAATTAAATGCGCAGATAACAGCTTATGCAAGGCATGCGGAGAGGACGACGAAACGTTGGAACAATGCCCAGCTTTCGCAAATATCAAGTCCCAGTCTTTAGGGACCGACACCATACCGGGACAAAATCAGATAACTGTAAAAGATGTTAAACAGTTAAGGGATTTTGTTAAGGGCACAGAATTCCTAAAATAATAAAGAGACCAAATACGACTCTTTCTTCAATTAGTCTAGAGCACACAACAGGCCTATTCTGGCTTAAGTGTATGTCCATTGGACATGTGGCGACTTGCGCCCCTCTTTTCAACCTAACCTAACCTACTCTCGAATCACTTTGGTTTTTGTTGAAGCTACTTGCATTCGCTGTCTCAATTACGACGGCAAAAGTCTAAGTGCAGTTTAGGGTCTGTTGGAATATCCTTTGGAAATGTATACCGATGCGTTTCGTTGTGGTCCTGTTTACACCGATATTATGTGGACAAGTCCATGGTTCCTTGCATACTGCTCAAAAATTTATATGATCACCACTGAAATGACTAGTGGGCGCTATATCTATCGAAACGATATGACTCCCAAAGTAGGATCCACTATGGACTATGTCGGTACATTTCTCCGCAACACTTTTGATCTTTAATCCAAATCTACATTTTTGTCGGTAAGTTCAAATTTCCATAAAGGGCCACAAAATACTGAAAATACCCTAAATACATTCGATATCTTCGTAGGTAAAAGTTTCGATTCACATAGGCTGAGGGTATTTCTGTCGACAAAGCCGACTGATACTTTTTTACTTGTTTTTTTTTTTTTTTGCACAGTTGTGGCTCATGGTATTTAGCTGTCGGGGAAGTCGACTTATCCCTTCCTACCCTTTTCCTAACAATTTAAAAATTTAGTATTACATTCATGTGGCTAGACAAACATAGATGGCTCAGTTACTCGAGACATTAATTTCGTTATATATTTCAATGTGTTAAAAACGTTTTAGCCAAAACCATAGTAAATTATCGTATAGAATCTCCTCACTTAGTATAATGGAAGTGAGTACGTCAACCCGAAACTTATTTTTAAAATGCCAATAGTTACGCTGGTCAACACGACTTTAGTTTCGTCTGAATTTGTTTGTGTTTCTAACTGAGATGTAAAATTGAATTGTTTCATAAATTAATAATTATTTTTTCATAATTCTTGGCCATTCTGTTCAGAGAATACCTAAACAGCGAAGTATATTTAGTCTGCCTTGTAGAAATAGCTTTTTTAAACAGAAAAGATTATGAATAACATTATTACGGTACTGACGGTGAATACGCTCTTAGCTGTAGTATAGTGTAGTGAGAAACATAATAAAAATGCATTGGATTTTTCTGTGTTTGCTTAGCATCTATTTATAGCCCTCTTTTGAAAACTTGGTGCTAACGTAAATAGTTTCAATATGTAAAATCGAATAATTCCTTTTAAAGTGTTACCTCAACAGACAGACAAAAATAACATTCCCATTAAATGACATACCTTGAAACTGGTGCGGTGTTGTTAATGTTATCAAGCCCTGATTATTAAATTCTTATTATTTTTAAAATAACTAACTCTTAATTTATATACCCAAATATTTCCTACAGAATCTTTTCTAACTTTAATCCTATAGATTTTATTTAGAAATGCTGAGACTGCGAAAAAAGGGAAAATGTTGAGTACATCCTCACTTCAAAGAAAACCTAATAAATAAAATATGTATGCTTAGACAACCTTTACAACCTAATAACATTTCATTTCCCCACAAAGCAATGTTTTTTAAATAGGTTTTTGTTATAAATAAACACAAAATCTTCAAATCTCTTTAGACATTTATTTGGATTTTGCCCAAAGCCTTATTTCTTTTAGCAATATTTAACATTCAGAAGCAGGCCTCTCAGAGATTAGCAATATGTTTAAACTAATGCAATTGCTTCGTTGGTTAGTGGGTCATGATGAACAACGTTTTTTTCATTTATAAGAAAACATGAGTTTTTCCTTTATTTGTATAGGTGTGTGTGTCTTTTTGTCGCATCTATCTTTTGGGTCAACAACATTACAAAGAAATGTGAATGAATATAAGCGACAAATCTAGTTCACACACACACACAGAGAGAATGCAGGCACTCAAGCGAGATGCAGCAATGTTCAGCTTTTGTTTCTTAAAATAATCCTTAAAGTACAGTATGAACTTTGTTAGATTTAGTTTTAGATCAAGGACACTGCAAGAGAGAGAGAGAGAGATGGAGAAAGAGATATACATAGGTGAACTGTTTAATTTAGTAATCATGTCAAACATTATTTTAAAATATTACAAAAATAGTAGGATATTGAGTTTGTAGGTGGTACTATCATAGACTAATCAAATATACATATATGTACGTCCGTGTGTTCGCAGACAATTTCAAATATATTTTTAAATACAAATAAATATATTTTCATAGATTTTTCAATAAAATAAAAGATCAAGCGCTTCCTTGGCACAATGTTTACGCACTCAGGTAATAAATTAAACAAAATACTGCAATGTCAACCCAAAAAGTTTTCGAAATATTTAGAATTTTCTGGATTGAGTTCTTTGATTAGTCTATGGTACTATGGTTAAAGTGGGCTTTTAATACCCTCAGCATTTATTTATAATGGTTTTTGACCCCAAGTATGTTTGGACGAAATCCGTTTCAGACAATTTGGAGTCGATTTAGCAATGTCCGTCCGTCCGTCTGTCTGTCTGCCTGGTGCGAACGATAACTCTCGAACGGATTAACCGATTCGTAATATTTTGACTAAACTTAGTTTAAGTTTGAAGATGGGTCATATCGGTTCAATCCTTCGGATACCTCCCCCAAAAAAGTTCGAAAATGTTGGGAAAATTTGTGCGCACGATAACCCTTGAAGTGTGTAACCGATTTAGTCCATGCATTGCACATCCTGAAATTTCTATCTGATTGAGTGGACTCAATCGGTCCACTCCTTCGGGTACATCCCACACAAAATTTTGGAAAATTTCAGTTTAGGACCAGATCTCGAATCACTTTAATTTTTGTTGTAACAGCTTGTATTCACTGCCCCCCATACGGCGGTACAAGTTTCATTAGGGGCAAGTCCATACTTCCTGAGAAAATAGCATTAAAGTTGTAAAAACCCCTATGACACCATATCTGCCGATTCGGTCCAACATTTGACCTTCCTAATATTTTGTCCAAACTTAGTTTAAGGTCCAATATAAGCCATGTCGGTCCACTCCTTCAAGTAACTCCCCCGCAAAAGTACAAAAATTTTCGGAAAAATTGTGTGCACGATAACTCTTGAAGGTAGTGATCGACTTGGTCCATACTTTACACATTCTAATATATCTACCAAGTATAGATGAGATTCGGATATGGACTATATTTATCCACTCGTACCTCCAACACAAAATTTCGGATAGATTCACTTTAAGACCTGCTCTCGGATCACTTTGATTTTTGTTGAAGCAAATTGCATTCACTGACCCCCTTTACTATCGCACAAGTTTTTTCCTGAGAAAACAGCCCAAAAGCTGTAAAAATCCCTATAGCACCTTATATAGTGGCTGGAGATCACATAAATCTCGAACTGGTCAACCGGTTTGGTTCGAAGATGGGAAATACCGGTACACCACTTCCAATACTTCCCCCCAAAATTTAAAGAAATGTCACTAAAACGGTATGCAAGATACCCTTTTTTGAACGGGGTAACCAATTTGGTCCAAACTTTCAATCTTCTAATATTTTGTTCAAATTTAGTTTAATTTCCAAAAATTACCCTCTTCTTAAAGTACCTTCCCTGCAAAACTTAAAAATTTTTTGATTAAGTGCAATTTAGGGTCTGTTCGAAGATCCTTTGGAAATGTATACCAATGCTATTCGTTGTGGTCCTGTTTACAGCGATATTATGTTTTCCGTGGACAAGTTCATGCTTCCTGGCCTACTGGTCCAAATGTTATACGATGACCCACTGAAATGACTAGTGGGTGAGATATATATCGAAAAGATAAGACTCTCAAAATAAGATCCACTTTCAAGATTACTATGTCGGTCCATTCCTTCAAGTACCTCCTCCGCAACACTTTTGAACATTAATCCTAATCCACAATTTTGTCTGAAAGTTAAAATGTTCCAAAAGGGTCTCAAAATTCTGAAAAGACACTAAATACATTCGATCTTTCCGTAGACGAAAGCTTCAATTCACGCAGGCTGAGGGTATATCTCTGTCGGCAAAGTCGACTGAAACTTTTTTACCTATTTTAAACTTCATTTGAAGATTCTATGATGAAGAAACATATAAAGGCTGTAGACTGCATAAAGCTGACATAAATCTAGAACTCAGTTAGACTGCAGATGCAGGAGCTAATATGCAAGACACAGAAACATTCTGTAACATGTAAGAATGTATCAGTCAGCTGTGCTGACGGAAATATACCCTCAGCCACTGACAAAAAAAAAAAACAAAAAAACCAAATCAAGCACAATAATTATGCCGATTATAAAATATATTGATTTTGTATCACGATTTTGCTTTAAAATCTGTATGTACCGTAATGTGTGGCTATACCAAATCATTGACATATGACAAACATTTTTAGTAACGAAACTTCTTCATAAATATTAAACTACGTTAAAATAAGTTTTGGTCGTATCAAAGTGTATATACCCTTTCTAGCCTAAAGGATGTGGGTATAAAAAAGGTCAAAGATCATCATGAGATGAGTATGCCTCTGTATCAGACATGGCAATGTCACTGAATCTGCACATTGAAGGTAGAGTAATTCCCATAAATAATAAACATAAGATTCTCTATCCCATAACTTGTATGTATATATTTCGCATCGTATCTCCAAAACTGTTAAATTTTTCTTAACGTTATCTTGGGGAAAAATATTCACTGGAATGTAATACACAAATCGTTCTAACATTTAATTGTTGTAAAATGCCTCTATCGTGCTGTATCTAGCAAATTTTTCAAGGTCAGTTTGATAAATATGTCAAAAATGCATTGAAACCCCAAATAAGAGAGTAAACTGCCTGTGTGAACATTGTTTGAAATATGTTTTGTAGATGGTTTGATACATTTTAGAGTTTCAGAATGTTCTGAAGAATTACTAGGCAAATTTTGTGACAGGATACTGGGTGGAACTCCCAACAATTCAACTGCTACTGACCAGAATTCCAGGAATTATGTAAACTTTTCTATATATTTCAACGATATCACAGTACAACAAAACTGAACTTTTTTATATTACAAGAAAAAAAGAAGACACGTGTATCAGCATTTTGAAAGTTTACTTCGGGAAGAAACCTAAATAGGCGTGGCAAGTTCCGCTCATTTCTACAGGCTCTGAAATATTCAACATCAGATTCCTTGGAATTCTTGCATTTTAGCTATAAAGCGTCTTTGGCAATATTACTGACAGCAATGCGGGTTATCTTTTTACGAAAAAAAATATTAACCCTAATGCGAGTCACTAAACTTGTCTTTTTGGTCCGTTTTTTCAGAAACGTTAAAAAACTCCTTTAAAATATGATCATATCAAATCAAAATATTCTACAAAATTATTTGTCTTACAATTTTACTATAGGTCCCCGAATACACCAAAACCCTAATTCGTACCTAAAACGCCAGGAACTTTTGACCTTGACGTCTTCTATCTAGAAAGTTTTTGTGTATTCGGGGAGAACTGTTCTTTCCATATCCTGAGCACACTATATGTATCAGTTACCAAATTACCTTGCTGGTCTCTACAGGAGGATGTGCCTGTACCAAAGCCATCAGTTTGATGTTTCACTCTCTGGTAGAACTTTCGGACTTCATTCTGGTTCCTGTACATCTCGATTTTTTCACACTCCCGTCTTTCCATTTCTCTCGTTTTTCTGAGGAAAAGACGTTTCTCCTCTCTCCTTTTCTCCCGATACACCTCTCGTGCGTTTGCTACTGATTGTAGAGTAGCCCTATATGCCGCACGACACTCCTGATATACCATGGATTCCTTGGTGGAGGTCTCTGGTATCCAAGTATGGATTTTGCGGCTGTTTGCATGGAATGGGCAATATTTTGTCATTGTGCTGATATGTTATCGGGACGAGGAGTGCTTTCATTAAGCAACTGGGCTAATTGAATGGAATATGCTGTGGCTATCTGTTGTGTTTGCAGCTTACCGATGTCCAACTTTCGCGTTGTATCTGTTCGTGAACATTTCTCCAAACTGTTGGTGTCCGACAGTAACGAAGACGGCGAAGATACCACAGATTCAGTCCCAGAAGATGAGGTAAAGACTAGAGATGGGCAATCTAGTTCCCGGAGCGGATCGATCTTTCTAGTTCTTTTTCCCAAAAGGAACTAGTTCCTTAAAGTAGTTCCATAGTTCCAAGTAGTTCCGAGATCGATATAGTTCAACAAATCTTTCTCTTTCATCGTTCTTTTCATTCCAAATAGCTCCGAGACCGAAATAGTTCAACGAATCTTTCTCTTTCGTCGCTCTTTTTGTTTTTGTTTTTTTTTTTCGTTCCAAATAGTTCCGAGACCGAAATGTTTTCATTGCTTGGTGGATGAATTGACATAAAAATAAATAAATTGCAGTGAACAAACGGCAACAACGAAAGATCGACGTAGGCGTAGGCTAAAGGAACTATATAAACGCAAGAGTTGGATATAGTTCCAATAGTTCCACCATTGACCAGATATTTACTATGCGGCAAATCCTGGAGAAGACCCGAGAGATGCAGATCGACACGTATTATAAAGCAGCCTTCGACAGCCCGCTACGTTCAAAGGTATTCCAAGCCATGTCTGAATTTGATATCCCCGCAAAGCTCATTCGGCTTTGTAAAATGACTCTAACTGGCACAAGATCTTCAGTTAAAATATAAAAGAACCTCTCCGAACATTTTTGTACCAAAAGAGGTTTCGGGCAAGGAGACAGCCTTTCGTGTGATCTTTTCAACATCCTGCTAAAAAAGGTTATACAAGAGGCAAACGTCAAAACAAGTGGCACAATCAACACGAATAGCCACATGTTACTTGCTTATGCTGATGATATAGACATCATAGGACGATCAGTAAAAGAAGTAACCGATACCTTTCTGAAGGTCGAAGGAGAATCTGCTAAAGTGGGTCTGACGGTAACGGCGAGAAGACCAAGTTGATGGCGTCGACGCGCAATGCGTCCATAGAGATCGTTCCAACTGTTCACGTTGGTTCCTATAATTTTGAGGTAGTAAGGGACTTCGTCTACCTCGGCACCGCCGAAATACGAAGAAGAATAGTGTTGGGCAACAGATGCTACTTCGGGCTGAGTAAGCAGTTTAAGAATAAAGCCACATCTCGTCAAACAAAAACAACGCTTTGCAAAACACTGATACTACCTGTGCTGATGTATGGTTCAGAAGCCTGAATACTTGCGCAAGCAGACCAGACGTCGTATGAACCACGAGCTGTATCTGCTATACAACGACATCAGTATAGATAAACGTATCGAGATACAACGATTGCGTGGGACGAAAAAATGCGTATAAATTCGGGCCGCATGGCGGTGCACGCAGAATTGGCAAGCCAAAGAATAGATGGCGCAAACAAGTGGATGAAGAGATGACAAGGCGCAATATTCCAGAAAGCGAAGCACTAAACAGAGAGAGTTGGAGATCTTTTGTTAGTTCGACTTATGGAACAAATGTTCTGTAATTGACCAGCTAAGTTAGTAAGTGTATTCCTATAGTAAATTTTTATGACAAATAATTTTGTAGACAATTTGGTCTGATACGATCACATTTTAAAGGAGTTTTTTTTATTAATTTTCTCGTTTAGAGTTAAGCTTGATGATCGGAAATTATTTGCAAGTGAAAAAGGAAAGCCAAAGACTCGAACCTATATAGTCACCAAATTACGTTACCTGGTTTCACTGGTGGTAAAGTAGATTTTCGGACGTATCGACTATGTAGTGGCTTCTCTGTCCTAGAACTTTTCGTTTTTCAAATGCAAATGTGTTTTATACATGTACGCGGATATTTGGCCGCTGAAATGAATTTTCTTCTCGACAAACGCTTTTTTGCGCTGCCTTTGAAGTTATGAGTTTTGGCTTTGAACGCTAACACGCCATGGCAACATTTTTTTGATATGTTTTCAAGGACGTGGGTTCAAATCCCAGCCGGGCTCAGCCTGTGTTTTATTTTTGAAATTTTGCCTTTTAGGGCGAAGATCATATTTAAATGGTTTTGAAAAAAGGACCAAAAAGACACGTTTAGTGACTCGAATGAGGGTTAATTTTTTTTATAAAAACATACACCGCATTGTCAGTAATATTGCCAAAGACACTTTATACCTAAAATGTAAGCATTCCAAGGAATCTGATGTTGAATATTTCAAAACCTGTAGAAATGAGCGGAAATTGTCACGCCCATTTAGGTTACTTACCGACGTAAACTTTCAAAACGCCGTTACACGTGCCTTCTTTTTTTTGGTCCTCCTTCATACTCTGGCCGAATTATCTTGTAATTATTTGTTGTGTTATACAGTGTTATCTGCACATCTAATTTTGTACATGTGGCCTTGTAGCCTCAGGTTTAATTTATCCTCGTTTGGATCTACCCATAGAATTTTTGAGGTTTTCATTTCCTCTCTATTCCATAGAAAGTTTCTTATTCTAAAAACGACTTATACTAACAAAACGATCCCTAAAAGTGATTGATAAATTTCAAAATATAACCCTTAAAGTGAATTTATGTCCAATTTCACCACGCTCAACATTTTCGTTTTATGTCCTTTGTTAGGCTTGAATATGCAGCATTCGGATTTGCTTTGAAAAACAAACTGCACAATTAAGAACCGCGCTGCCTTTGAACAATAACCAGCTATTTTGCGCACAAACAAAAACGCATATTATTTATTCATGTTTTTAAAGTTTACATCGCTGAGTTCTGAACTCATACAAAATTCAATACTGGTAGTTTGTTACACCACTACTCATACCTTTTAATGAGTAAAATGGGTTATTTTCAATTTGAACAAAAATAGCAAATATTGATAATGCAATAGATGGATTATTTCCATTACTTTGTAATAGGTTATACAGCTCATGTGGCTCCCAGTCCTTTGTTGGCCACTATGCTCAGGAAATTTAAGTAATTAAAAATAAAACATGCAAATCGAAGAGTTTATTTTAAATCAAACAAAATATTAAGTCGCCTAAAAATATAAATTTTTCAATATTACAAAATTCAAATATAATCAGTCGATAGTTTTACTTTCTACGAAGAAATTCGGCATGCATTGTTCTAAATGCGGATGGTGATGAGAGTTGATTAAATTTAAATCATAATTTGAAGAACACACGACTGCAAATGTATAATTTTGGAAGCTTAATAATAGATTTTGGCCAATTAATTTTAAGTCGAAACTCAACATTTATTGAATAAATAATGTTTTCTATTAATAACTTTTGAATTTTGAGATGTGTATACATTTGTCGCATGTGTGCAAATTGGCACCATTTTATTCATCTTAAATAATTTTTATGAAATCAATTTTTCACAATTTAGTTTTATTTATTTTTCGTATATAAATGAAAAGAAAACAATAAATTGATTAATAATCACAAATAGACAAATTTCAATTTTACCATAATTCAATTGGTCCGGTAATGATATTGGTGTGATATGTGCCATGTACGGTTATATTTGCCGGTATATAACTGCGGCTATTCGAATTTGGTTTTAGTGAATAAACGACCCTAGAATGCAATCAAGAAAAAGATTGGAATAAAAAAACGGCACACAAAGAAATTGGAACACAGTACAGAAGGCAAAAAATATACATACGTATGCACACAAAAAAACCAACGCAATAGCCATATTCTATGTTTGGGTGGGGTTTACGGGCTTTCTATGCTAACCTAACCTAAGGGCTGGGAAATTGGAGGTAGTTTGAGGCTGCAGGGCCACAAAATTAACACATACTTACATACATAAATCACTAACAAGTTGATATAAGCCAACCAAAAAAGTAGAGGAAGAAGAAGAAAATGATGAAAATGAAAAAAAGAGAAAAACCTACATAAGAGGGTTGCTGCTAACTTATGATTTTTTAAGGATCATTAGATACGAAGGGTATGTGGGGAAGGAAGGAGCTTATTACACATTCAGGTAGGGGTTGTTGTAGGGCATTCGAATAGGGTAACTAATACATACGAATAAATTATATAATTTTTCTATTATACGTTTTTGCATATTATGCATTAGAATAAATTTTGTTTTTACATAAACACATACAATTATGCACCATCCATAGCTGTTGAATGGGTGGGGTGATTAATGTATGTATGCACCATCAACCAAAAGATTTTTAACATTTAAGTTTTTATATTCATCTAAGAAGATTATTTCAAAATCGATAAGTAATTATACAATTTATACATGTTTTCTCATATAGTATGTATGACATATATCTCAACTACACGTAGAAGAGATATTTCTGAAACAGTCATATTCTGACAAGCAAATGGATTATTATGAAAATCCAAAAATATTTATTGTTGCTGCAGCAATAAATTTTTAGTCGTTCTGGCGCCAGAAACAATATATATGGTTGAAGCAACAAAATATATATTTTCACATTAATAAAATACCCTACTTTGTTCTCTGAATATGATCCAACAATATCTCTTCTTCTAACCAATCCAGCGCCCCTGTGCATTGAACTAAGCGAGACTGACAGTAAGAACGTTCATATTTTGGTATTTATTCTTATATTCTCAGATTTTATAGACTATGAAACAATCACAAATGCCTAATCGAAATAATAATTTTAGACCCCATGTATGTTTGTACGAAAGTCATTTCAGACAATTTGGTGTCGATTTAGCCCTGTCCGTCCGTATGTCTGTCTTACTGGCTATAACTCACGAATGGCTCAAGTGATTTGGTCCAAACCTTGCTCATTGTAATATTTATGAAGAGTTCAAAAAATTTTAATGGTCTATATGGGTGAACAACATTGGATACAGCCCACATACAATATCAAAAATCTTTTTTGATTTTTTGCAGCATGTGTTTAATAGACCTTTTTTAAACAACATGGAAAAAATTGTATCGCCATAATGGGGATCGCGACGACAATATACTGCAAATAATTCAAGACTCTACTTTTTAGACATTATGTGTGGGAGGTACATGCTTGCTAAGGTAATGGTCCAAAAGCCGCTGGCGACATGCCGTTCGATAAACAGTTGGTCCCATATAATTGAGCTAATATGAATAAGGGTGCACTCGTTGACGTAGGGGATGGAAAATACCAAGCAACGGTCCTGACCGGTTTTAATATGGCAAAGCATAGGATTTATCTTGGTCCCTCTTTCATCCCAAGTGGACACTGACCTCCCCGTGGTGTCACCTGGGGAACTGCCTTTAACACCCGTTAAAGGTAGTGAGCTAACATGTGCCGCGCGTTCACCCATAAGAACGTTAAAAACTTGGGTTTGGGCGTCGGGCTAGTAACCCCCCCTAGAAAAAAACCTACTATGAAAAAACAAAAGAAAAGAAAAACAAACCCCTCTAAAGTTGACGACCCCCGCAGACGTTTTAAGGACCATGATCTGCGAATCTGCACCTGGAATGTTCGCACTCTTTATAGAGAAGGTGCAGTGTACGCGCTGGCAGATGTACTTGAAAAGTACAAGGCCGACATTACTGCCATACAGGAAATACGATGGACTGGGAAAGATGTCACAACAACACCTAAAGGTGACGCACTGTATTATAGCTGCCATGACACAAAGCATGAGTTTGGTTGCGGTTTTGTAGTTGGTCAGAGGTTAAAACATCTGGTCTCCAGCTTCACCCCAGTGAATGAAAGACTTGCTACAATTCGATTAAAAGCAAAATTCTTCAACATCAGCTTTATCTGCGCTCATGCTCCAACCGAAGACAAGGACGAACAGACCAAAGATATATTCTACGAGCGCTTAGAAGAAACATATGACCGTTGTCCTGCCCATGACATTAAAATTTTTCTAGGCGATTTTAATGCCAAAATTGGAAAGGAGAATATCTTTGGACAAACAGTCGGGAAATTCAGTCTACATAGTGAAACATCAGACAATGGAATGAGGCTGATAGACTTCGCAGCGGCAAAAAACATGGTAGTTAGCAATACCAGATTTAAGCATCTCGATATTCATAAGGGCACTTGGCTGTCTCCAGACCAAAGAACAATGAATCAAATTGATCACGTTGTGATAGATGGAAGACATTCATCGAGCGTGTTGGATGTACGATCGTTCCGAGGAGCAAACATAGATTCGGACCATTACCTCGTTGCAGCAAAGGTACGTACCCGTCTTAACGTTGCAAATAAAGCACGGACAGTCACAACACGAAAGTTGGACATCGCTAAGCTGCAAACACAACAGATAGCCACAGCATATTCCACTCAACTGACCCAATTGCTTAATGAAAGCGCTTCTCGTCCCGATAACATATCAGCCCACTCCATGCAAACTGCCGCAAAATCAGTACTTGGATACCAGAGACCTCCACCAAAGAATCCATGGTATGACCAGGAGTGCCGTGCTGCTACCGAAGAAAAAATGCGGCATATATGGCTACTTTACAATCAGTAGCAACGCGTAGCGCACGAGAGAGGTATCGGGAAAAAAGGAGAGAGGAGAAACGTCTTTTCCGCAGGAAAAAGAGAGAGATGGAAAAGAGGGAGTGCGAACAAATAGAGATGTACAGGAGACAGAACGAAGTCAGAAAATTCTACCAAAGAGTGAAGCATCAAACTGATGGCTTTGGTACAGGCATATCCTCCTGTAGAGACCAACAAGGTAATTTGGTAACTGATGCAGACAGTGTGCTCGGGATATGGAAAGAACATTTTTCCAAACTGTTGGTATCCGATAGCAGTGAAGACGGCGAAGATACCACAGATCCAATCACAGAAGATGGTATTGAATGTATACCGCCCAGCCAAGATAAGGTAAGGACAGCAATAAACCGGCTAAAGAATAATAAGGCGGCAGGAGCAGATGGCCTACCAGCCGAGCTGTTCAAAACCGGAGGCGGCACGCTGATAAGGTGTATGCATCAGCTAGTTAGCATCATCTGGCAGGAAGAACGCGTACCCGACGATTGGAACGTGAGCATCCTATGTCCAGTCCACAAGAAGGGTGATAAGACTGTGTGCTCCAACTACAGGGGCATAAGTCTGCTCCCTATTGCATATAAGATAGTATCTGGCATATTGTGTGAGAGACTAAAGCCTATGGTCAATGAAATTATTGGACCCTATCAGTGCGGCTTAAGACCTGGCAAATCCACCATTGACCAGATATTTACCTTGAGACAAATCCTGGATAAGACCCAAGAAATGCAGATCGACACCTTCCATCTTTTCGTCGATTATGAAGCAGCATTCGACAGCCCTATACGTTCAAAGGTGTTCCAAGCCATGTCTGATTTTGGTATTCCTGCAAAGCTCATTCGGCTTTGTAGAATGACATTAACTGAGACGAGATCCTCAGTTAAAATAGGAAAGAACCTCTCCGAAGAGTTTATTACCAAAAGAGGTTTCAGACAAGGAGACGGCCTGTCGTGTGATCTATTCAACATCCTGCTGGAAAAGGTCATACGAGACGCGAAGGTCAAAAGAAATGGAACGATATACACGAACTGGCTTATGCCGACGACATTGACATCATGGGCCGATCGGTAAAGGAAGTAACTGACACCTTTACAAAAGTCGAAAGAGAATCTGCTAAAGTTGGTCTGGCAGTAAACGGCGAAAATCCAAGTTCATGGTATCGACGCGTAATTTTACCACAAACCCCGCACCATTTGTGAATGTTGGTACCTACAATTTTGAGGTAGTAAAGGACTTTGTCTACCTCGGCACCGCCATAAACACAACAAATAACATCAGTTGTGAAATACGAAGAAGAATAGTGTTGGCTAACAGATGCTACTTTGGGCTGAGTAAGCAGTTTAGGAATAAAGCCACCTCTCGTCAAACAAAAGTAACACTTTACAAAACACTGATACTACCCGTGCTAATGTATGGTTCCGAAGCATGGGTACTTGCTCAAGCAGATAAGGCAGTGCTTGGTGTGTTCGAGAGAAAAATTCTTTGAAAGATCTACGGGCCAATTTGTGTTGACGGCGAATATCGGCGTCGTATGAACAACAAGCTGTACCAACTATACAATGACATCAATGTAGTTGAACAAATCGAGATACAACGATTGCGATGGCTAGGCCATGTTATAAGAATGAGTGATGATGAACCCGCTAAAAAGGCGTATAAATACGGGCCGCATAGAGGTTCTCGCAGATCTGGAAGGCCAAAGCTTCGTTGGAGCGAACAAGTGAAACGAGATATCAGTAAACTACATATCCCAGATTGGGAAAATACAGCAGCAAACAGAGAAGATTGGAGATTTTTTCTTAGTTCGGCTTATGGAACAGATGTTCTGTAAAAGGCCAGCTAAGTAAAGTAAGTAAGCACTCGTTGATATGAGAGAATTCATGTTCCTTCCAGGATGTTTTTGAAACAATTATATATTATTAGAGTTTATGGACTCTCCGAGGGTAGTCGTTGTGGTTCTGATTACAATTATATACATTTTGTCGTGGGCAAGTACAGACTTCCTTAGTAATGTCCCAAAATCTTTAACAACAAATCCTTTCGACTGATTTGGAGTGAACACTGCAAATCTGCTTATTTCTCCGAAACGTACATATTTCATCCAAATTTCGAACTCGGTGCTGAGTCAGTCTTTCCAGTTCGACGCGTCTTTGATATATATTTAGGCTGATTCATCCTCTGTGAGATCCGTCCTTCAGCTTTGAGGGGCGTCCTGTCGGTATGGTTACAGTGCCTCCCATTGCAGACAGTGTTGAGGTCACCAAGTACGAATCACCCCTGGGATGGTGAGTCAAATCATAATAGCATTCTATGTGGCATTTGGGGGCCATTACGATTGATGGGAATATTGAACTTAATTTGCTCTCTGTGGAGACAGATTGTCTGTCGAAATCAGGAGTGTTTTTGGGGCAAAGGTTATATCCATTCAAATTTGATCGCAACCTTGAAACTAAATCTTGTCAATTTACACTCTCTCACTATGATGGTTTCTCTGCTGACGAACTTCCCAATAAGCCCCAACGATAAGCCGTCTTTTTTGGGCCATCCGATATACGACACTATTTGGGGCGGTGGGAACACTTTCACTTTCGAGGTTCCCTCCTCAACTGAATCCTGCCTCAGAAGTCCTATAATATCGACCTCGGCCGATGTTGTTGTTGTAACAGTATTTGATATGTATTCGAGACGAACCTGTCTTCATTAGATATGTGTTTCCTGCTGGGGCCGAAGTAGGTTTATCGACAACTGCAGTCGCTGGGAAAACTATGGTTTCAAGTTCATCCCCAGATAAACTGTTCTTAGCCTCCGTTGTCATGTCCTCGACTGTGGCATACGCTTCGGCCGATGGACATTCCCCCCGTATTAGCGACGAACCTGGTTTCATTAGATAAGTGTCCGAAGTAGGTTTATCGACAGACAGACAACTATGGATATAAATTCGTCCTCACATAATATGTCCTCGATCTCGGCAGAACCACTACCCTGACTGAAATTTGTTGCGTCAGACTATCTTGGATGTCCCATGTCCGTTCTCTCTCCCTCTCTCTTATCTTTCCGTTTTGTTTTCATTAAGTTTTCCGAATCCATATATCATGATGTGTTGAGGATATTGAGGTCCCGAGGACTTGATAATTAAATCTTTAGTACATTGAGGCTCCCAGGTATCAACGAGGCTCCGCTCGAACACATGTGGTACCCTAACTGCAAACCTTGTAGCACCTATAGGCCCGCGTTCGCCTGAGATCCAGGATATCTCCGACTTGTAAGAGATCAGTGCGTAAATAAAATGTAGTAGGGCACAATTCCACATTCCAGGATATCGAGTGAAGGCAATTGTGGCCTTGATCCACTGCACAAGATTGTTATCCAAGGCGATGGGATTCTCTCGCAAAAGTCCAAATTATTCTATTAATTAAACCTTGTCGATGACAATTAAAAAATGTTTACACAGGGTTATCCTTGTGTTTCTAATTAAAACAATTTTTTCTACATAATGGTTCAACAGCTTTATAAAATACTACGGTGACCCACTACAATGGGTGTTGATAATGGTCAATCGTTTGCATATCGTATTATTTCCCTTCAATCAAATTCGGACTTCGGACTATATCGAAAGTCTCATTAGGGTATCAGTTTCAAAAATTTTAAAAGGGTTTAACGACTGCTAGAGGATAGTTATGAAATTGTCATCGGAGCTATCTCCCTGTGGATCTGTTTACAGCGATATAATGTTTTTCGAGGGCATGTCAGTTTTTCCTGACATAATGACCCAAAGCTCTAACAAATCCTAAGGTAACTAACTGAATGTCGTGGGTCTCTTTTCTGATCGTGTTGGAATTTAATAATAGTTGACGAGCAAACTACGGCCCTTACCGGAAGGTATATGTATGGGTCCATGTTTAGGAATAGTCCTCATCCGAAGGTACCCCCAGATTGAAGACTTATTAAGATACATTTTATGATCTAATTTAGGCTTTTGGGGTATCCACCTAAAATTGTGTAGAGGAAAGAAAATTATACAATTTTAGATATGAATATTTTATGGGGTTCGGCCCAGCCGATCTTAATAACTTTTTACTTGTTATACCCTAGACCATAGTATGGAGGGAGTATTAAGTTTGTTTTTCTGTTTGTAACACATCGAACTAATCATTTGCGACCATATAAAGTATTTATATTCTTGATCGGGATAAAATTCTAAGACTATAATTGAGCTAGAGCGCTATATTTTTGCACCCGACCATAGGCAGGTCAAGTTCGAAGATGTGCTATATCGGCCCATACCTCCCGATTTTCGATATTTTGGGGAATTTACCCACATTTTTTGACCAAACTACTTGTAATTTTACGCATGGGGTTCCCAGTGGTCACAAAATATCTCCACCAAACACCGTTAACATAGATTCATGTTTTGGTATAGCCCCCATATAGCGGTACTTCCCGCTTTTCGGTATCTTGTGGATTTTTACTAAATTTGTTGATCAAACTACCTGCAATAGAACATTTGAGGTCCCCATGGACCGAAAAACATCTTCACCAAAAACCGTCAGCATAGATCCATATTTTGGTATATCCCCCAAATATCGATACCTCCCGATTTTCTGTATTTTGAGGAGTTTAGCTAAAATTTTTGACCAAACTACGTGCAGTCGAACATTTGAGGTCCCCATGGACCGAAAACCATCTCCACCAAAAACCGTCAACATAGGTCCATGTTTTGGTATAGACCCCATGTAACGGTATCTCCCGATTTTCGGTATTTTGAGGATTTTAGCTACAATTTTTGACCGAACTACCTGTAAATTGACAGTTGAGGTTCCTAGTAATCACAAATCATCTTCACCTAAAACTGTCGACATAGGTCTATGTTTTGGTATAGCCCCCATACAACGGGTACCTCCCGATTTTTGGTATTTTGAGGATTGTAGCTAAAAATGTTCACCGAACTTAATGCAAGTTCAAAGTTGAGGTTCCTAGTGATCCCAAAACATCTACACTAAAACTGTCAACATAGGTCCACATTTTGGTATAGCCCCCACATAAAAGTACCTCCCAATTTTCGGTATTTTGGTGATCTTAACTTAATTTTTTGACCAAACTACCTGCAATTGAACGTTTTAGGTTCCCAGTGACCGCAAAACATATCCACTAAAAACTGTCAACATAGATAGGTTCATGTTTTGGTATTGCCCCCATATAACGGTACCTCCCGATTTTCGGTTCGGTTCATAGTGATCACAAACCATCTCCATTTAAAACTGTCAACATAGGTCTATGTTTTGGTATAGCCCCCATATAGCGGTACCTCAAAATTTTCGGTAGTTTAAGGATTTCAGCTAAAATATTTGACCGATCTACCTGTAATTAAACATTTGAGGTTTCCAGTAGTCACAAAACATAGGTCCACGTTTTGGAACAGCAACCAAGACGTACCTCCCGATTTTCGGTATTTCGAGGATTGTAGCTACATTTAGCCAGCGAACTACCTGTAATTTGACGTTTAAGTTTCCTAGTGGTCACAAAGCATATCCACCAAAAACTGTCCATATTGGTCTATGTTTTGGTATAGCCCCCGTATAAAGTTATTTCCCGATTTTCGGTATTTTGAAGATTTTAGCTAAAATTCTCGACCGAACTATTTGTAAGTCGACATTTGATGTTCCCAGTGGTTACACAACAGCTCCACCAAAAACTGTTAACATAGGTCCAAGTCCCTTTTATAAATTGTCAACATAGGTCCATGTTTTGGTATTGCCCCCATATAATGGTTTACTTCCGATTTTCGGTTTTTTGGATTTTAGCTACAATTTTTTCCAAAGTATCTGCAATTCTACATTTGAGATTCCTAGTGATCACAAAACTTCTCCACCTAAACATAGGTCCACGCTTTGATATAGCCCCATATAAGGTTCCCGACCGATTTAGCTTATTTAGGTATCAGTGGTCACAAAATATCTCCGTCTTAGTTCAGAATATTGTATAGTGGAGGGTTTAAAAAGTTCGCCCCGGTTATTTTTCTCTAAAATAAGTCATGTTTCTAAGGGCTGTTCTTCTTTAGAACCGCAATCATTTTAAAAGCAAGTTTAGTTCCGAAATAATTCGAAGCTATTTGCACCTTTAAAATGTTCACCGATCTTTTGGTTTTTGTCTTTGGGCGCAACCACTGCTTACTATGGGCTTGGTAGAACATATTTACTCTGCCCAACATAATTTTCCTTAATTCAATAGTTAAATTTTCTTTCCACTGTGTCTCCTTTATGTATTTCATTTTCATTATATAAATATGTGCAAATGTATATGTATATGTACTATGCATATATGCAAAAAAATGCTTTACATTTGCATAAGAAATGTCGTTCTGATTTTTCACCAACAATTACTTCCTTTTTATTTTCTGGGACAACAATTTCTGGCTCTGTCTGTCTGGCTGGGTTGGCTGCCGGTGTGGACAACAGTCAACAGCCACATACGATGGATAGATGGATGACATATATTAAAGCGGCTTGTAGTTTTTCTTCCTCTTTTGTGTCGCTGTTATGTTCGCGCTCTCAAAGTTCACTTTGTGCCTCAAGTGCCTCCTTGCTGCTTAACAATGTGAAAGATTTTTTGCATTCGCTGTTTGCTTACAATCGAAAATGCAACAAATATTTACACCCCAATTCAGCAACACCACCAAGAACAACAACAGAAATAAACTGAGTAAATAAATGAATGAGAATGCCTTCGGAATCCATGCAATTGGCGTTGGTAACAACAGGAATAAATGGTATTTGTGTGTCGTTTATTAAACCAAACAACTACCTATAACGATGCAATGCCCACTGCCTTTCCCCAATCCCTCGCATTCGAAATTAATGTATACCAAACTATATTTCAAGCAGTAGTTTGACCCAATTCTGTAGCTATTATGTAAAGTGTTGGGAGTTATTTACCCCACCACCACCACTACGACCACATCAAGCGACTCGATTTCGATCCGAAAGGTACTTATACCAACACATGCTTGCATACACACAAACGTACGCATGCTCTTAAATTATTATTCAAATAGTAACCGTTATAAGTGTATCCTATTTTAGCGTTTATATGATGTGGAAATCCTTTTGTTTTTTATGCCAACCAAGTATTACCAAACAGTTTGTTTTCTTCTGCCTTATAGCAGATGAAGTGTTGCAATGTGGCAACCTGGCAATATTGTAGTTTTCCTTTAATGCCAAAGAGTTTTGTTTTAAATTTTGCAAAAGCAACATTATCACGCTTGAAGGATTATGATTTCAATTGTATTGATTTGTTAAATGTTTACAAAGTTTTTGTTATTTACGTTTCAATTCGAAAAATCAATAGAGAGAGAGAGAAGTTTGTCAACATAGCTTAGAAAGTTTTAATAAATGTTTTCATAACATCATCGTAACTAACAATAGGAAGGAAATTCTGTGACAAATTGAGGAGAGTACGACAAATGTGCTCATTGAAACTTTAAGGAAAAATCTTGTTAACAATGTCACTGCTAATTTGCTAAACTTTTAACTTTGAAATATGTATGTATATGAAACATAAGAATTCAATTACCGGCTTGACAAATAAAAGTGTAGAAAATATGGGAATTCAAGAGGTCAAGTTGCGTTTGGATCAATGTTTTAAGCTAAGGATGCTTTGTTTGACAATTATAGCTGCGGGCAGTTTTAAGTAGGGTATGCAAGGAATGAGAAATTATTGTCAATTTATAACTTGATTCCTCGTTGGTCTAATAGAAAATGGCAGCTTAATCTGCAATATTCCTAAACAAAATCTGTTGCAATTATGAGTAAGTTTTATAACCATATCCGTCCGTCTGTTGAAATCAAGATACAGCTCACAATTTTTAAGACAGAGCTTTGTTACTTGGTATAGACGTTTCTATTACTCTTAGGATGTTTGGTATTGCAAATGGGCTATATCGGTTCACGTTTTGATATAGCCCCCATAGAACGGTACTACCAAATTTTCGGTATATTGAAGGTTTTAGCTTCATTATGACCCCAAAGTAGCTGAAATTTGATACTAAGTCTTCGTTGGGGGTATAAAACTCTTTCACGGAATTTTGTCGGTATAGAGGTTCATGCCTTTCTTATGGCCCCCATAGCACGGTACCTCCAGATTTCCGGTATTGTGAAGGTTGTGGAATCAATGTTCCTCCGAAATGTCTGAAATTTGATATTAAGTCTTCATTTGGGGTATAAAACTTTCCATATGAAATTTGTCGGTATAGACCCACGCCTTCATATAGCCCCATAGAACGGTATCTCCCGATTTTCGGTATTTTCAAAGTTGTGGCTTCAATATTCAACCGAATAGGCTGAAATTAGATATTTAGTCTTCATTGGGGGTAATCAAATTTACCCTCTAAATGTTTCAGTATAGTCATATAGCTTCCATAGAACGGTACATCCCAATTTTCGGTTTTTTGAAGGTTGTAGTCTTCGTTGGTCGTATAAAATTTTCTCCCCGAAATTTGTCTGTACAGGTCCATGCCTTCATATAGCGCCCATGGAACTGTACCTCCCGATTTTCGGTATTTTGAAAGTTAGCCACATTGTTTTACCGAAATTGCTGGAATTTGGTATTTAGTCTTCTTCATAAACGAAACCAAACTAATTTTTCAGTTTTACTTCAACACAACCCGTGGTGGAGGGCCGAACTTAATGTCTTTCTTACTTGTTAGCTATACTTTTTGACCGAACAACATGTGATTTGACATGTGAGAATCCATGGTGTTTTGGTCTCAATAACCAACCGAAACGTCTAAAATTTTGCATTTAGTAGAGGGTTTTTTTTTGTAAAATTTTTGAACCGAGATTACTGTAATTTTATATTGTATATACAAGGTGCTCTTGAAACAAATTTAAATGGAAGGTGCTTACACCTTGGACATTTTTGCGGATTCTGAAACTACAAAGTTCATAGATGAGAAAAATAAAAAAAAATTGCCGGAGCGTTTTTAAATAAATCGCTATTCAAAATGAAATTTTTAGGGTTTTTTAGGTTTTCACGATTATGCTTGGAAACTGCACGTCCTATCGAAATGGGACTAAAGCAATTGTTGTAGCTATAAAAATTCTCTACAAGATTGACTTTTATGATATCCTCGCAGTTTTTACCGTTATTAACATATTGAAGTTCAAATTAGGACAATGGATTGACTGTATACAATGTTATGCACAGTGCACCTTAAATGAAATGAAAACTAGGGATGTTTTTGCAGATTCTGAAACAGCAATGTTTATAGATGAGAAAAATCCAAAAACAAGAAAAAATCGCTAGATGGATTTCAAAGTTCAAATTTTTAGGTTTTTACGATTTTGCTTGGAAACCGCAAGTCCTATCGAAATGGGACTATGTTGTAGCAGTGATAATTCTGTACAAGATTGACCTGCATGCTATTTTCGTAGGTTTTACCGGTTTTGAGATATAGACTTGCGGTTTCCAAGCAAAATCGTGAAAACGCAAAAAACCGCTAAAAATGTCAACTTGAATCGCGATTTATTAAAAAGCGCTCCGGCGCACGGTGGTCGCAAGCACTGATCTAGCGGCGCGAAATTCATAACTTGCAAACGAATTGAGATACGTCACTGAAATTTTGCACAAACTCAGCTTGTACCTGCGGGTAATAATGGGCCAAATATGAACAAAATCGGCTAATGTTTTGGTATAGCCCCCATATAACGGTACCTTCCGATTTTCGGTATTTTGAGGATTTAAGCCACAATTTCGTAGCAAATTAGCTGTAATTTGGTACTTAGGGTTCCTAGTGATCACAAAATATTTCCACCAAAAATTATTAACATCCACGTTTTGATATAGCCCCCATGTAACCGTACCTCCCAATTAAGGTATTTTGAATATCATGACCACATTTTTAATTCCACTTGTCTGTAATTTTGCATTCCGTATTGTCACCGCGTATAAAATCTTCTTACAAAACATTTTCAATACGGATTTATGTTTTGATGTAGCCCCGATTCGTTGAATTTTTACTTGTTATCCCATATTTAATAACATATTTAGCTATAATATGGTATTATAGTGTCTCCGGGGGTAGAACTCCTCCTTGCAAACATTTCTCAAGATAGGTCCATATTTTGATTTAGCTCCCATACAAATGCACAGCTAAATTTGTATGAATTTCATGCAAAATCCCTTATTTTAAAAGTGCAGTCGTCAAAAGTTTTGCAAATATTTGCAGCCCGAATGTGGTTATACAGTATCCAGAGACTCCAATTTCATTCCCCAAAAAATAATCGGACCTAAGTTCGGCCAAGTTTACAAGATGCACTCTATGGAACAAGCGCGTACAACCCATAAAAACACTAAAAAAATAATTTTTAATTTAATGCTATATAACCTAGTACCACCAGACCCCAAACTAATTTTTATAATTTAAATCACACCCTTTGCTATTAATTAAAAATATATCTCGTCCATTTTTATTACGAATTTATTTAACATTTAAACAAATATGAAGTTAATTTTTTTGCAAAAATTTTTTTAAAATCTGATGCAACAAAAACTCTTGTATTTGATAGTGAATAACTAAAAGAATATTTACAACAACAAAAATTAAAAAACAAAATCTTTGTCAGCAAAGTGTCTGTAATCGATACAATGGAAAATATTTCGCAATTTTATAGTTCGATTTTTTGACTTTCGCGCAGCTAGATCCGTGGTTTCGACCAGTGTGCGGCGATTTTTTTTTTGTTTTTTGATTTTTCTCATTTATGAAGATTATAGTTTCAGAATCCGCAAAAACTTCCCAGGCGTAAGCACCTTCCAGTTAAAGTTGCTGGAAGAGCACCGTTAATTGGCATCAATGGAAAGATCGAGATATCATCTTACAAATAAAACTCACGTGTGCGAAATGTTTCTTCGAGGAATAAAAATATAAGCTGTATATTAAAAATGTTCACACATAAGTTGTGATCCATTTTACCCTCTAAATATTATCTGATCGCCATCTCAAATTGTAGGCCTCTTCTTTACCATATACTCTTAACTTATTTAACGATCGGACTATTATTGCGACCTGCAGAGCAGCTACAAAATCGGATAAAAATTATGTTTTTTGTCCATTTCACCCGCTAAATATTTCACGATCATCACCAATAAAAATTTGGGTCTATTCTGGTATGAACCTGACCTCCATGCAACATTTCGTGACGATCGATCCATAATCGTGGCCTGGAGTTTGATTACAATTTATAATGGACAGACGGACGGACGGACATACATCTCAAAATCGCTTTATCTCGTCGAGATATGTATGAATATTAGTATACCACATTGGGAGTCTAGGACCTATATTTCGCGGTGTTACGTGAATTTTTCCCAAAACAAATTTATAATACCCTTTCCACTTAGTGGTGTAGGATATAAATATGAAGTGTGTTAAAATTTAAAATAAATTCTACCTCAACTGTTCTACACATAGAACATACATACACAGAAAAAAAATTTCAAGAATTTTTACATATTTTCGATCGTGATGAAGATTTTTCATACTGTACAGGTACCTAATAGAAGATACATGTGTAGTTTCTTATTTCCATCCGAAAGCCACTATATATTCAAAAATATGTAAGATATTCATGAGATGCAAAATCACTTTCCTATTTTTCCCTATATTCCAATATTTGCTCTCGTATTCTCTTGTTTGGTAAATGCTCTCAACTTAGTTCTCGTTTTCTTTTGAATGGTCTCGTCGTCTCACCATCGTATTGACGATGTACAAAATAAAACCATTAATAATTAAAAAAATCAGCAAAATTTGTCTCTGGCCGATTTTCAGTATTTTCCAGGTTTTAAACTCATTATCACACTGAAGGACCACATTGTGCAGTGGTAAGTACGTCCGCCTTGCACTCGGAAGGTGTGGCAAATTCCCTCAGTGTAATGTTGCTTAAAATTTAATGGGTATTGCAGACATGACCCGGCGATAAAAAGTAGGTACCATATCATTGACCCAACATGAATCGGCGTGCCCTCATTGAAATGAGAGAAGTCTCAATTTGGGGAATGTTGTGAGAACGGCTAAAATTTGGTACTTTTGTCTTAGTTGGGGATACAGAACATTACCAATGAGAATGGTCGCTACAGGTCCACGTTTTGATATAGGCGTTTAAAAGTTTTAGCACATTATTCAAACCAAATATTTGAATTTTTGTGATTAGTTTTTGAAAGCAGGTTCGCACTGATGTGCACTGCTTTTTAGGATTTTTTCTACTAATATGGATGTAACTAGGTATTTGGATTTTGAATGAGAAAAAACATTGATGTCTCATTTGTATTAAACCTTGATTAAAAATAGTCATTCTTTAGTTAGCATATTCCAACTTCTTGACATAGTGGAAGAGCTTAGTAATTTCATAAACGTAGCGAACTAATTGTTCAATTTAACTCGTGGTGGAGGGCATACAAAGTTAGCCCGGCCGACTCTACGCCCTTCTTACTTGTTACGTATTTAAAATGGGAATTTAAGGACAATTTAAGATATTTAGCCTACATTATTGTTGCAGTTGTCGTTAAAAACTTTTAAGAGTAAATATTGACTCGTTTCATTTAGAGAAGCACTCGTTACAGATCTTTTGACTTTAGTAGTCAACAGTTTCTTTATAATAAGATCAAAATCAGCATTTTGTGGAATTGAAGGAATCCATTTAAACTGGTTTCAATCATGTTAAATGTTCTTCAATTATATCTCTTCAACAATTGAAAATAATCAATATTCCATCAAGCATGCTTCTGCAATATGGCACATTATGTAGCATTTTCAATTAAAAACTCAATGGAAAGAAGTTTGTTGTGTGACTTGAATGTAGTATTTTTACTTCCATTCCATAGTTTCTTCACTTGTTTTAATTTAATAAAGCCGGATGTGAATGGCCTCCAGTTATGAAAATGTATTTAAGGAAAGGATACGAAACATATTTCATAAAAACAACAGCATACATTTCCCAATGGAATGTGAGCAGAATAAAACAAAACCGCCTGAATGATGCAGTATACTGGGCAAAACACAGTAACATGAAAGGACAACACAACACAACAAAACGCACAGAACTCTGTCATATCATACATGTGAAACTTTCCACATGGATATACTACATGGCCGGAATGTATGTTTAACTACTACTCCATCATCTTTGGCCCACACGGAATGCAAAGGGAAATTGTTTCAACAAACAAACCATTGCCTACCGCACCATATTTTTTCTTTGAATGTTTGTAAACATGAAACGCTCTGGAGAGCTGACTCGTCGCGGCGCATAAAAACTGGAATCAACAAAAAGACAAACAAAACTTGACAGGATGCGATAATGGGGAGAATATAGTCCTCGAAAAGAAATACAAAAAAGAAAATATTGCAGGAGAAGTATACCCCTTGATAATAAGTGGATGGAGAAGTTATACTTTGAAAAAGTTATGGACAGACGGACGTTGTTTTTGTTTGCAATTTCTTTATGTCCTTAAAAGAAAAGAAACAAAAAGGAAAACTCCCTTAGGGGAGTAAAAAGAAAACTTGACGATAAGAGACTTACTGACATAACGCGCGAATATGAAGCGGAAAACAATGACTGTAGAAGGATTTCGCTGTTTGAAGGATAACATGGGTTGCAGAGAAATTGAAATATTAAAAAGTGAATTTGTCACGTATTTATTGCCTGTAGTAAAATAAAATGCGAATTAAAACAGAAGTGAAAATGCTGTGATCATGAGGGACGGTGACGATTGTCTTTGATATTTAAAACATTTTGATTAAATGGCAATGAACTAACAGAACATAATTTATGAATGCCAATGGTCACTGTAAGAGTAAATAATCAAAATAAGGAAACAAATTACAGCTTCTATCAAAGCTTTGACATTGGATTCTGAGAGTGGTAAAAGTCATGGAAGATTTGAAAAATTTGCTTCGTCGAAGATTTTTCTTTGAACTCCACTTATAATTGGAGCAAATCCCTTTCAGATAATTTGAAAGCTAAGAAAGAAATATCCGCTAGCTGGATCGCCCGATAACCCTCGAAGGGAGTTACCGATATTATTGCAAAATTGTATCAAACGTAGATGGGATACCACAGTCTACCCCATCGGGCGTCTCCCCAAACAACGGCATAAAGCAGTAATTTTTTTGTATGATAAAAGTTGCTCATAATTTATATAAAACCTAGAAAACCGGCCTTCTACAGACAAGGGGTTTTAAAACTGGAGTACCGTAATAAAACTTAAAACTGGCCTAAAAAGGTCAAATAAGTATACTTATAACAGCTTGAAATAGTGGTTCTACGAGTATATATTCAAAATGTTTCTATACAAAAAATTAGTCTTTATTCAGGTAGAGATTCAAAGACACATTTGGAGAACATATACAATATTATTTGTGGTCTTCTAAGAGAACTCTTATGCGAAATAAGGGAACGATCAGGAGTATTGAAATGAAAATGTTCATGTTAGTCACAATCACTATAAAGGATGTCCGAAATTGAGGTATAGTTTTAGTTAATATATACAAAACACTACTAACAGAATTTTTTGAACATTTTTGAAAATTTCTTCCATGAATTACATAAAAATGCCTATATCGGACAAGATCTTCACGTATCACTTTCACAAAAGTTCAAAATGTTTGCCCTAGTATCGTTTACAGCGATATCATTTTCTTGGGCAAATCTATGTTTCCTGATCCAAATGCTGTAAAATGAACTGAAATGGCTGGTGGCCGTAACAAGGAGTGACTGGAATTGGTCTAATTTTTGCTCAAATCTAAATTAAGTTCGAAAATAGGTTATATGGGCCAACCACTTCTCTCGGTCCATTTCTGTTATCTCCACATCAAAAGTTCAATACTTTTTTTACCCTCCACCATACTATGCAGGGTATATTAAGTTCGTTTTTCTGTTTGTAACGCATCGAACTAATCATTTGCGACCATATAAAGTATATATATTCAAGATCAGGATAAAATTCTAAGACGATCTAGCCAAGTCCGTATGTTGTAATCACTCTAGCATTCGCAAAAATTGAGTTAGAGCGCTATATTTTTGCACCCGCGTGTATTTTTTTCCACGGGCAGGTCAAGTTCGAAGATGGGCTATATCGGACCACTTTTTGGTATAGCTCCCATATAACGGAACCTCCCGATTTTCGGTATTTTGGGGAATTTAGCCATATTTTTGACCGAACTACTTGTAATTTCACATTTGGGGTTCCTAGTGGTCATAAAATATCTCCACTAAACGCCGTTAACATAGGTCCATGTTTTGGTATAGTCCCCGTATAAAGTTACCTCCCGGTTTTCGGTGTTTTAAATATTTTAGGTACAATTTTTTGGGGGCCACCGTGGTGCAATGGTTAGCACGTCCGCCTTGCACTCAGAAGGTCTGCGGTTCGAATCCCATTCCAAGCAACATCAAGTTTACAACGGTGGCAAAATTCCACCTCAGTAATGCTGGCGACATTTCCTGAGTATTTCAGCTATGAAAAACTTCTCTACAAGTGGTGTCGTAAGACACGCTGTTCGGACTCGGCGATAAAAAGTAGGTCCCATATCATTGAGCCAATATGAATCGGCGTGCACTCATTGATATGAGAGAAGTCTCCCTTGTCCCTCCGGGGATGTTGTGGGAACATATGTATGTATGTATGTAGGTACAATTTTCGACCGAACTATTTGTAAGTCGGTATTTAAGGTTTCCAGTGGTCACACAACATCTCCACAAAAAAATGTCAACATAGGTCAATGTTTGTCAATGTCAGGTATTGCACCCATATAACGTTACCTCCCGATTTTCAACTTTTTGGATTTTAGCTACAATGTTTTCCCAAGTATCTGCAATTCCACATTTGAGGTTCCTAGTGGTCACAAAACTTCTCCACCAAAACATAGGTCCACACTTTGATATAGTCCCATATAAGGTTCCCGACCGATTGAATACATTTTTATGATTTTTTAGCTTAATTAGGTAGCAGTGGTCACAAAATAACTCAGCCTAAAATTGTGGACAGGAAAGATAATAAATATTACGTCTTACTTACTTACTTAGCTGGCCCATTACAGAACATTTGTTCCATAGGCCGAACTAAGAAAAGATCTCCTATTCTTTCTATTTGTTGCTTCGCACTCTGGAATACCGCGCTTTTTCATCTCTTCATCCACTTGTTTGCGCCATCTATTCATTGGCCTGATCGCACGAAAGGCTGCCTCCTTGCCTGAAACCTCCGTCATATTACAAAGCCGGATGAGCTTTGAGGGGATACCAAATTCAGACATGGCTTGGAATACCTTTGAACGCAGCGGGCTGTCAAAGATTGCTTTATAATCTACAAAAAGGTGCTAGGTGTCGATCTGCATCTCTTGGGTCTTCTCCAGGATTTGCCGCAAGGTAAATATCTGGTCAATTGTGGACTTGCCAGGTCTAAAGCCGCATTTCTATGGTCCAATTACCTCGTTGACCATACGCTTTAGTTGTTCGCACATTATCCCTGACACTATCTTGTTGGCAATAGGGAGAAGACTTATGTCCCTATAGTTAGAGCATACAGTGTTATCTCCCTGAGGTTCCAATCGTCGGGTACTCATTCTTTCTGTCAGCGGGTCGCCTCCGGTTTGGAACAGCTCGGCTGGTAAGCCACCGGCTCCTGCTGCCTTATTATTCTTTAGCCGATTTATTGCTGTCTTTACCTCACCTTGGCTGGGCGATATACATTCATTACCATCTTCTGGAATTGGGTTTGTGGTATCTTCGTCTATTGAATACGAACAGTGAGCACACTATCTGTATCAGATACCAAATTACCTTGCTGGTCTCTACAGAAGGATGTGCCTGTACCAAAGGCATCAGTTTGATGCTTGACTCTTTGGTACAATTTTCGGACTTCTTTCTGATTCCTGTACATCTCGATTTTTTCACACTCGCGCTTTTCCATCTCTCTCTTTTTCCTGGGGAAATTACGTTTTTCCTCTCTCCTTTTTTCCCGATATCTCTCTCGTGCGCTACGCGTTGCTACGGATTGTAAAGTATCCCTATACGAGTATGCCGCATTTTTCTCTTCGGTAGCAGCACGACACCATGGATTCCTTGGTGGAGGTCTCTGGTATCCAAGTATGGATATTGTGGCTGTTTGCATGGAGTGGCCAATACCTTGCCATTGCGCTGATATGTTATCGGGATGAGGAGTGCTTTGGTTAAGCAATCGGGCTAGTTGAGTGGAATATGCTGCGGCTATCTGTTGTGATTGCAGCTTAGCGATATCTAACATTCGTGTTGTGTTTGTTCACAACGTCACAACGTGATTAATTTGATTACTTGTTTTCTGATCTGGAGACAGCCAGGTGCCCTTATGGATGTCGAGATGTTGAAATCTGCTGCTGTTAACTACCATGTTTTTTGCCGCTGCGAAGTCTATCAGCCTCATACCATTGTCAGATGTTTCACTGTGGAGACTGAATTTTCCGACTGTTGCGCAAAAAAATATTTTCCTTTCCCATTTTGGCATTAAAATCGCCTAGAATAATTTTAATGTCATGGGCAGGACACCGGTCTTCTAAGCGGTCATAAAGTATATCGTTGGTCATTTCGTCCTTATCTTCAGTGGGGGCATGAGCGCAAATAAAGCTGATGTTGAAGAATTTTGCTTTTATTCGAATTGTAGCAAGTCTTTCGTTCACTGGTGTGAAGCCGGAGACCAGGTGTTTTAACCTCCGACCGCAACCAAACTCATGTTTTATGCCATGTCAGCTATACTACAGTGCGTCAACTTTAGGTGTTGTTATGACGCTTTTCCCATTCCATCGTATTTCCTGTATGGCAGTAATGTCAAGTACATCTGCCAATGCGTAGACTGAACCTTCTTTATAGAGAACACTCCAAGTGCAGATTCGCAGATCTTGAAACGTTTGCGGGGGTCGTCAACTTTATAGGGACTTGTTTTTCTTTTCTTTTGTTTTTTCATAGTAGGCTGCTTTTTCTAGGGGAGGGTGAAGCGCGGCACATTTTAGCTCACTACCTTTAAAGGGTGTTAAAGGCAGCTACCCCAGTTGACACCACGGGGAGGTCAGTGTCCACTTGAGATGAAAAAGGGACCAAGATAAATCCTGAACTTTGCCATGTTAAAGCCGGTAAAGACCGTTCCTTGGTATCTTTCATCCCCTACGTCAGAATATTTTATGGCGGAGTGTATAAAAGTTCGGCCCGGCCGAACTTAACACGTTTTTACTTGTTTACTTTACTTCTTACTTTTCAATTTTGTAAACTTCGTGCGAAAAGGGACCTTTACAAGATATTCACCATTGCATTACGTCGAAATTTGGTCCTGAAATCACCATTTTCATCTGAAGCAGACCTTGAACGAGAAATTGAGACTTTCATCCATGTGATGATAGTACATCGACAATCGTGACCATTTCATATTTTAAATACTTTTGAACACCATGGACTTGCCGGAAAATATCGGACGTTTTGAAATTTTGAGGCCATATTTTGACAATTGTGGACGTTCCGAATGATAGCGGACTTTTGGCATGACATTGTTTTGTCCATAGAGAAATAAAACAAGTTAAAAAGTATAGGTCGGCTTTGCTAACAGAGATATACCCTCAGCCTGTGTGCATTGAAATATTTTTTTTTTCAAAAACAAAAAAAAAAAATGATCCGACAGAAATATGGATTGGATTTAAGCTCAAAAATTTGTGGGGAATATCGTTAGATAGGGCTTTTGTACCATACTAACCTACGAAAAGCATAATATCGAGCCACTAGAGAAACCTTTAGTAAAAATGTCCAAAGGATCCTCGAACAGACCCTCAACTACAAAAATGTGTTGAACATTTGTATGAGTGGTACCCCAAGTATTGGACCAATAGGGCCCAAATTTGAACATAAACTAAGCTTGGACAAAAAATTTCCAGATCGAACATTTGGATCAAATCGGTTGCTATGTTTGTGAGATAATGCGCTTATCATTTGAGCAAACATTTGTGGGAGAAGTACCGGAAGCAGTGAACCTATAAGCACTACCATCGAATTTCTTCTAATATTCGAAGAAATATTATGATATCCAAAGTGTGAACGAACGCAGTATTCGGTTCGAGCTCTACAGCCACTACATATGGTGCCATAAGGGGTTTTTTACAACTTGCGGGCTGTTTTCTCAAGAAGTATGGACTTGCCCCTGAAAAAACGTTTACTGTCGAAATTGAGACATAAAATGCAAGATGCGTCAACAAAAATCAAAGTGATTCGAGAACAGGTCTTAAAGAGAATTTTTCCGAACATTTTTGAACTTTTTTGGGGGAGGTACCTGAAGGTGTGGACCGATATGGCTTATCTTTGAACTTAAACTACGTTTGCACAAAATATTACGAAGGCCACATTTTGGACCGACTCAGTAGATCCTTTCGGGAGTTATCTTGCGCTCCAACCACGGTGTCATAGGGTTTTTTTTGCACCTCTAAGGTTAGTTCTTCAGGAAGTGTGGACTTGCCCCTGATGAAACTAGTACCGTCGTATGGGGGCAGTGAATACAAGTTGCTACAACAAAAATCAAAGCGATTCGAGAGCAGGTCCTAAACTGAACTTTTCCGAAATTTTGTGTGGGAGGTACCCGAAGAGCTGGACCGATTGAGTCCATATTTGAAGCTCATATTACTCTGGTAGAAAGTTTACGCTATACAAAGTATGGACCAAATCGGTCACTCCCTTCAAGCTTCATCGTGCGCATAAACTTTCCGAATATTTTCGAACTTTTGTGTGGGGAGGTACCGGAAGGAGTGGACCGATGTAGCTCATCTTCGAACTTAAATTAATATTCATCCGTTCGAGAGTTATCGTGCGCTCCAGCCAGCAGGACAGACAGACGGACGGACATGGCTAGATCGACTCCAAATTGTCTGAAACACATTTCGTCCAAACATACTTGGGGTCTAAAACCATTATTTCGATGAGGCACATTTTCATCGTATCAAAGTGTATATACCCTCTTTAGCCTAAAGTCTGAGGGTATAATCAGAGTCTATATACCCTCTTTAGGGTGGATTCGGTTGACAATTTTGCTACTGATTAAAACCTTCAAACACTTGAAATCCGACAGATGGACAAACAGGACTAAATCGACTATAAATTGTGTGAATCACAGGTATATACTCTACATATACGAAAGCCCATAATACTGAAGCTCAGAATATTAAAGTGGGATGAAACAAAAAAAAATCTGATAATTTTTTATAATAAATTTTGATTGGCTTCGACTGTAACCGGCGGAAACTCGTGAAGAGAGTCTGTTTAACTTTAGATTAATATATATTTAAAATGAAGGCCTAATTTTTGATAATCCTGTTTTGCCATTTAAAAGTGTTATAGAATATAAAATAAATTGTATAATTTTTATTTCATATAATTTATTTGATGATAATCCATGTATAATTTGTTTGCTTTAAACTAAAATCGTTCTTATAAGAACATAAGGTCTCAAAAAATTGACAAATTTCATTCCATCCTGAGGCATCCGTTTCAGTTAGTGTATATTTGTTGAAAAAATATCTGTAAACGTCAATCATGTACATAGTTTAATATAACATCCATAGTTCAAGCATAGCAATTTCTTTTTTAAATCATTTTGACTTTTGACCAAAAAACGGAAGCATTGATTGACACATGTACGTATGTATATGGCGGCAATACTAAAGGCCATTTGGGGGGCTGTTATTGCTTTTTTTAAACATTTCCTCCAGAGAAAAAGAACATCGACCAACAACAATAAATACCATAGAGACTTTAACTTTCGGTCCCACATACACAATACCCAGACACTTTGGCATCACTCCAAACTGTCTGGCCATTTTCACATCAACGTATAACACAATCTGTCTATAACACACACACACATATAAATACATGGTATATATTTTTTGCAAACACATTTTTATACAGTTTGAACAGTTTGAACAGATTTACACCATAACATTGGAATAACAATATCCTTGTTTGAGTCCTTGTTTTTTTCATATCGATGTTTGTTTGTTTGTTTGCTGTGAACCCGACAATCAAAGCACTTTGCAAATGTTAAAATGTTGTGTATTTTGTGTTTTATTGCTGAACATATTTTCATTTCAATTGGAAGAAGAAAAATCATGTAGAAAATAATGAAACAAAAGAAACTGAAAATAACAACCATTTAACCAGTCTTAAACAATGTTGTTGTTGTAATGATAGATGCATATTAACCTTTGTAATGGCTGTGGCATAACATTTTTTAATTCCATTTCCTTGTTGGCGGCATTATTCTTTTCAGCACTATCGGTACTGCCGGTGGTATGGGAGCGTGATACTGGTAATGTGGCCATATTATCACCACCCTCAACATCAACTGTGGCAACTTTGACTTCACCGCCGTTACCCATAATTATGGTTTCACTTTCTTAAGTTTTTTTCTTTGCTAATTTATGTTTTTTATTTATTTTTATTTTACAATAAAATTCCAATTTGATTTTTTTGTTGTTTAAAATTTATTTCACATTTTTATTGGTTATTTTTTGTGCACAATTATTGGACGTTTATTGTTGTTGTTTTTTGTTTGTTTTAATACAATTTAATTGCAAATTTTTATTGATACGTTATTCTGGCCTCTATTCGTTGTTCTTAATCACGATTGAACTGTAAAACTGTAGTAAAACTGCGTTAAGGATTTTCCATTCGTTTCGTTGATCACTTCGTTGTGGTTTCCTAAGTTTTGGGAGATATCTCAGCATAACTACCCCCTACCAGTGCGCCGTTTGTGGATGCTATGTTGCAGAATACTTCTCCTTACAAGAGAGATTATGTGTGAGAGAGAGAATGTGATTTCCCCTCAACACTCTCAAGGACACATTTAAGACGATACAAATAATTTGGAGAATAAAGCTTTTTCTTCTCCCAACATAAATTAAACTCTGCAAAAATCTCTCCTACTCTCTCTCTCTCTCTCTCTCTCTTTGTATCACTCTTGTAATATATTTAGTAAGCTTTTCCTTATAACACTTCTTCTTCCTGTTGTCTCTCCTTAAGGATAACAAAAAGCTGTTTTGTTTTGCAAAAATTCGTTACAATTTGAAAATTTTGCAACTAAGTTTTTCCAAAGGGTCCCTATACCCAATTTAATTTTTTTACGAACAAAAAACAAGCATTTCGAATTTATCCTCAAGGTGTTAAAAAACCCAGAATTTTACCAAAAATTAAAAAAAAAATAAAAATTTATTTATTTATCGCGGTTTTCTTCGTACATTTTTCGTAACAAATTTTTTTATTTTTTCTTCATGTGGGTGTGTCTGGCAATTTGTTTCTATTGCGGGTGTGTATTGTTTTATTCCAACAGATTTCGTGTTTGTTTCGTTACATACACACATATTTTAATAAAATTTCTCCTCACACACATACACACAATTTCCTATTGAATTTTTGTTATCTACATCTTTGTGTTCATTTAATTAGCTTCAATGGAATGAACACCCACCCATTCATCCCTATTTCCTCAGCATCACTTCCGTTGTACACCAACTGTGTGTGTGTCGACTTCCATGCCTAATCCCAATAAACATTATTTTTAATTTTTCAAATATTATTTTTAAATGTATCAAATGTTACGTTTTAATTCCTGCAGGACATAATAAACACGAAACAACAGCAGGCACAACAACAACAAATTGTAAAATCTCTATGCCCTGGGCAATTAGCACCCTCAATGGCTAAATTAACCAAAAGAAAGGTAATAAAATTTCACCCCCACTCTCTGCTTTATGCAATCGCCAATACCACCACCATCCTCTCTAGTTGCAGAAGGATTTCACGTAGCTTATTCGATATCTGTTGTTCGTTATGTATGCCGTTTGTGGAGCACATTTTCAAACAGGCAACAGAGACGTATTGTTACAAATGTTCGGGTAGGTTGTTAATTTTGTTTGCTTCTGGTCAGTGTCCATAATGAATTAATTTATGTCAAGTTTGGGAAGTGATTTATTATTAAATGACCTATATTAAGAGCAAATTGCGGACCCACATATGGAAGCCCTGGTGTCTTATTAGCCATAAGTAACAGATAACGAAAGGTAAAAGAGGTAGTAGTAGTTTCGTTATAATCAAAAAAGGAAAATGGTAACATCAACTATATTTCGTCACCTGAAATGCCCTCAAAGGGTTACGTCTTTGTAGATAAAAAAAATGGTAACGAAGCCCAGCGCTTTTGGGCTTTGGGTAATACCAGAAGCATGACTAGTTCGGAGACAGATTAGTTATTATTTTAGTGAAACATTCTTCTGAATCTTGGCGGCAGTCGTGAATCTTGGAGACAAAATTTGTATTCACTATAAGCCACGAATGATAACTTAAACATATAAAATTGCGGAGGTTAAAATGGAGAGGTCATATTTGTAGAGCAGAATAAATTACTCCATTGAAAATACGTTCTAAAACGCTTCTTTTGACAGTTCATGATGAAGAGAAAACATGAAAAAATTAAATAAAGAAGAATCTCTCGAAACTTTCTGTTACAAATTAGACACAGCGACCTGACTGAAGTGGAGAACATTGCCAGTTGTACATCCAAAGACTAGGTAAATAATCTTCTGTAAGGTCATCGGTAGAATAGATTAAATACAGAGTAGGGTCCAAAAAAAAAAAAAATAATAGATAATCTCTTCTACAGAACACAGCACTTTAGAAAGAATTTTAGAAGAATACATACAAACTTCTCCTATCGATCTTTCACAGAAACGGAGGCTTTCCGAAAGGGGTTCTATTGATAATATGTGCCACAATGGTCTTCTATGATACAAAAGGTCATCGGAAGGGTCCTCTAAAATATAAAAGACCATCGGAAGGGCCTTCTATAGAAGTGAAGACTATCGAAATGGTCATCTATAATACAGAAGACCAACAGAAAGCTCTTCTATACAATAGAAAACCATCGAAAGGGGCTGCAATAGCCCAGAAAAACATTAAGGGTATTCTATATTTTAGAAAAAAATCGGAAGGGTCTTCCATAGAATAGATGAAAGGCCTTCTATAGAATAAAAGCCCATCGAAAGGGTCTTCTACGGAATGGAAGCCCTCCGGAAAGGTCTTCCATAAAACAAACGACCATCGGACGGGTCTTTTATCAAATAGAAGACCATCGGACGTGCCTTCTATAGAATAGAATACCATCGGAAGCGTATTTTATAGAATAGATGCTCATCAGGAAGATCTACTTTATAATAGAAGAACATCGGAAGGGTATTCTATAGAACCGAAGGAAGGATTTTCTGTAGACTAGAAGACCATCGAAAGCATCTTCTATAGAATGAAAGACAATCGGAAGGGTATTCTATTGAATATAAAACCATCGGAAGGGTCTTCAATAGAGTGAAAGACAATCTAAAGAGTCATCTATAATACAGAAGACCATCAGAAGGGTCTTTTATAGAATATCGGAAGGGTCTTCTTTTTCTGTAGAATAGAAGACAATCGAAAGCATCTTCTATAGAATGAAAGACAATGGGAAGGGTATTCTATTGAATAGAAGACCATCGGAAGGGTCTTCAATAGAATAAAAGACAATCTAAAGAGTCATCTATAATACAGAAGACCATCAGAAGGGTCTTTTATAGAATATCGGAAGGGTCTTCTTTAGAAAAGTAGACTATCGGAAGCGTCTTCTTTAAAATAGAAGACCATCGGAAGGGTCGTCTATAGACCAGAAAACCGTTAGAGAGGTCTTCTATAAAACAGAAGACCATCGGAATTGTCTTTTATTGAATAGAAGATCATCGGAATGGTTTTCTATAGAATAGAAAACAATTGGAATGGTTTTCTTTCGAATTGAAGACCATCGGAATGATCTTCTATAGAATTGAAGACCATTGGAAAGGTCTCCCATACAAGAGGAGACCATCAGAATGATCTTCTACAGAATAAAAGCCCATCGGAAGGGTCTTCTACGGAATTAAAGCCATAGAACAAAATACCATCGGACATGCCTTCTATAGAATAGAATACCATCGGAAGCGTATTTTACGGAATAGATGATCATAAGGAAGGTCTTCTTTATAGTCGAAGAACATCGGAAGGGTATTCTATAGAACCGAAGTCCATACGAAAAGTCTTCTCTAGATTAACAAAGTCGGAAGGATTTTCTGTAGAATAGAAGACCATCGAAAGCATCTTCTTTAGAATGAAAGACAATCGGAAGGGTATTCTATTGAATAGAAGACCATCTGAAGATTCTTCAGTAGAATAAAAGACAATCAAAAGAGTCATCTATAATACAGAAGATTATCAGAAAGGTTTTTTATAGAATATAAGACCATCTGAAGGGTCTTCTTTAGAATAGTAGACTACCGGAAGCGACTTCTTTAGAATAAAAGACCATCGAAAGGGTCTTCTGTAGGCCAGAAAACCGTTGGAAGGGTCTTCTGTAGAATAGAAGACCATCGGAAGTGTCTTTTATTGAATTGAAGACCATCGGTACGGTTTTCTATAGAATGGAAAACCATTGGAATGGTCTTCTATCGAATTGAAGACCATCGGAATGATCTTCTATAGAATTGAAGATCATTGGAATGGTCTCCTATACAAGAGAATACCATCGAAATGATCTTCTTTAGAATATAAGACCATCGAAATGATCTTCTATAGAATAGACGACCATCGAAAGGGGCTTCAATAGACCAGAAAACAATCAGGGGTCTTCCATAGTTTAATAGAAAATCGGAAGGATCTTCTATCGGATAGAAGGCCATCCAAAGGGCCTTCTGTAGAATAAATGACCATCTGAAGTGCCTTCTATAGAATAGAAGCCCATCGGAAGAGCCTTCTATAGAATAGAAGCCCATCGGAAAAAGTCTTTTATAAAACAAAGAATCAAAGGACGGGTCTTCTTTAAAATAGAAAATCATCGGACGTGCCTTCTATAGAATAGAAACCCATCTGAAAGGCATTTTATGCAATAGATGCTCATCAGAATGGTCTTCTTCATAGTATAAGAACATCGCTAGGGTATTCTATAGATCAGAATCCAGAAGATCCATACGAAGGATCTTCTCTAGATTAAAAAATACGAAGAATTTTCTGTAGAATAGAAAACACTCGACCGCATCTTCTATATAATAGAATACCATCGAAATAGTTTTCTATAGAAAAGAAGGCCATCAGTGCAGTCTTCTATAGAACGGAATAACCTGGGAGACCCCCAATGCGGTAGAAGACCATCAGAGCGGTCTTCAATCGAATGAAAGACCACCTAAAGGGCCTTCTATAGAATAGAAGACTATCGGAAGGGTCTTTTATAGAATAGAAGAATATAGGGAGGGTTTTTAAATTAATTTCTGGTTGGAAATCGAGGTTAATGATCAATAAAGGCTTTTTATAGAAGACCATTGGAAGGGTCTTTCTTCTACAGAATAGACGACCAATGAACGCGTCTTCGAATAAATAAACTATCGGACGGGTCTTCTATAATATAGAAATCCATTGGAATGTTATTCGACAGAATAGATGGCCATCAGAAGGGTCTTGTATGGAGTACGAAATCATCGGAAGGCTCTTCTATGGAATAGAAACCCATCAGAAGTGTAGTCTATAGATTAGAAGAAAATCGGAAGGGTCTTCTATAGGATACAAGACCATCGGAAAGGTTTTTTTTTATAGAAGAATAGAAGACATTCGGGCGGGGCTTCGATAATATAGAAAATCATCGGAATGTTATTCTACAGAATAGAAGTCTTTCGGGATGGTGTTATGTAGAATAGAAACCCATCGGAAGGTTTTTCTATCTAGTTGAAGTAAATCGGACGGGTCTCCTATAGAATAGAAGACCATTAGAAGGGTCTCAAGACCATCAGACGGGTCATCTATAGATAGAGAACCATCGAACAGTTCTTCTATAGAATAGAGGACCGTCAGAAGAGTCTTTTATGGAGTATGAGACCATGGGAAGGGTCTCAAGACCATCGGCTGGGTCATCTATAGATAGAGAACCATCGAACGATTCTTCTATAGAATAAAAAGTCATCGGGCGCGTCTTCTGCAGAATAGAACCCCATCTTCTATAAAATCGGACGCGACTTCTATTGAATAGAAGACCATCGGACGAGTCATCTATAGAATAGAAACCCAACGAAAATGTTTTCCTTTTATGATAGAGGAACATTGAAATGGGTCATCAATAGGATAGAAGGCAATCGGAAAGATGTGCTATAGAATTGAAAACCATACATAGAATAGAAGAGCATCGGAATGGTCTTCTATGGAATGAATAGCACACGGTGCTGTTGAAGCAACTTTAAATGGAAGGTGCTTACACCTGGGGAGTTTTTGCGGATTCTGAAACTACAATGTTCACAGTGGAGAAAAATCAAAAAACCAAAAAAACGGCCGGAGCTCTTTTTAAATCGATCGCGATTCAATTTGACATTTTAGGGGCACTGTAGATTTTCACGATTTTGCTTGGAAACCGCAAGCTCTATCGGAATTGGACTAAAGAAAATGTTGTAGCTATGAAAATTCTCTACAAGATTGACACCTTTATGATAAGTTCGTAGGTTTTACCGTTATTGAGATATAGAAGTTCGAATTAGGGCGATGCATTGACCGTATCGCCTCCTTTCAAAACAATGTCATACATGATGCTCCTACAATATTTTCTTTAGTCCCTCTTCGATAGGACTTGCGGTTTCCAAGCAAAATTATGAAAACCTAAAAAAGCCCTTAAAATGCGAACTTTGACCGCGATTTTTTTGTTTTTGATTTTTCTCATCTATGAACATTGTAGTTTCAGAATTTCCAAAAACTTCCCAGGTGTAAACACCTTCAATTTAAAGTTGCTTCAAGAGCACCGTGAGCATCGGAATGGGCTTCTATGGAATCATGGGCAACGGAATCGTCTTCTTTGGTACATAGAGCATCGATCTTCTATAGAGTAAATGAATGGTCTGTAGGATATAAGACAATCTTATTGGTCTTCTGTAGGATATAAGACAATCTGATTGGTATTCTATAGAAAACCTTCGAAAAGGGTTTTTTACAAAATAAAACTCCATCGGAAGAAGAATTCCAAATCGTCTTCCATTGATTAGAAGACCATCAAAAGCGCCTTCAACAGAATAGAACACCACCGGAAAATAGAAGATCATCATAAGAATAGAATGCTTTCGGAAATATTGAAATAAAGCCAACACAAAGGTTTTCTATAGCACAGAAAATCAATTGTGGGGATTTTGTAGAATGGAAGCCTAACGGAAAAGTTTTCTTTTGTATAGAAGACTATCGAAAAGGGGTTCTAATACCCTAGACATACGGCAGCGTTAATTTGCATTAAGAACTGCATTTAATTTTACCCTGACTGACGACATCTGAAAGGCCAGATATAGAAAAGAAGTTCACAAGAAGTGTCTTTTATAGAATAAAAGACAAAAATAATGGGTGTCCTCTTTAAGAGTCTTTTACCGATTAGGAAACCACCCAGGGACATCATACAGAACATACGGCAGCCTCATGTTTCTTTTATATATGGAAGCCTTGGATGAGGTTTTCGATAGATTTGAATAGCTTGGGCTCACTCTTTTATAGCATTGAATCTTATTCTTCAAAGAGAAAACGATGGGATAATTCTCACCGTATCACAGAGCAAATGGAACTTCTTGCGTGTCGAAGAATAGGATGATTCTATACGCATAACAGCTTTACATTATTAGAAGAATTACCGGAGAAGAATTATAGAAGTTCGACGGTACTACTTACAGCTATCCCAGCATAAAGTTGAATTCCCGAGGTGGGTATGTAAAGCATTGATGTACACTTTAGCATAGGAGACTTTAGAAATTACTCGAGGTCCTTTATGGAAAGTAATAAATAAGATATTAATTTTGAAGTCCCCAGTTATATTTACGCTGAGATATATGCATATATACTTGGAGGAAAGGTCCTTTAAATCTTACTTTTTCCTTTATACGTATTCGGAAAGACTGTGCATTATGAATTCTTATGCAGAAAAGGAGTTATTGTGCACTCGAAGTCTTCAACGTATACCCTAAACTTTTCAGATGCAGCTTTCCTGATTCCTTTATAGAAACAAATAAATAATAATTTTTAATTATATTTAATTAATTGTGTTAGGCGGATTTGCATTGAAAATTATTCTGTCGACATCCCGCATATTAATGAATTTATCAAGTCAACCAAGTTGAGAACTCTTTATGACATAGATAAAGCCGTACAAATGGTTTTATCAGACATAACCGACTTATGAGCTATATGGATCCATTTAACCCAAATTTACTACGGGAATAAAATAAAATTTAATGACTAAAAACTGCTAATACATATAGTTTTGTAATTTTTATCAATTCCCAATATCCCAAAAATATTTGCCCCCACTTCCCGCACTACGCCTATGGCATGAATGTAAAATAACCCCATGATAATACAACTATTACATTACAAATAACCCGGGACGACCTAGTGACCTCTCTACGTTTGAAGGCACACACACACAAATTTTAAAAACACCCGCACACACACACCACATATTTCTAACAAACTCAAATTTACGCACACTAACAGAGCGTAACAAAACAATCAAAAGCCATTTGTTACATGAGTTAGTTACACATCAAAAGATAGTCCTTGGTTAGTTTCTGCTTATTTTGTACAATATGCAAATGAAGATAAATGTTTGATACTTTGCCTAGAAATTAATTTCTAATCCCATGTTATTGTTCCATAGCTAAATTATATGGTAACCCTACGTATAGTAGTATAAAAAATATCCTGTATCAAGAAGGAGTTGGTATTGTGGTATGTTGTGAATGAGAAAAATAAAAAGATACCTACTCTCTCCAACAATTTTACACACAAATATAGGGAGATGCATACATATTACATATTGTAAAAGTGTGTTGTTGTCAGGGATGGGAAACGTAGACCTGTTGTAACTGACTAAATACATTACTAGTTGGAAGTAATATCAATAAAATTACATTTTATGTTGTATCTCGTCTACTATAAATTTTCCGTGAGCTATATACAGATAGCTCTGCAAATAGAAGCAGTTATGCACGGTGCTCTAGAACCAAATTAAAATGGAAGGTGCTTACACCTGGGAAGTTTTGCGGATACGGAAACTACAATATTCATAGATGAAAACAATTAAAAAACAAAAAAATTGCCGAGCGCTTTTTAAATAAATCGCGATTCAAGTTGATATTTTAAAGGGTTTTTTAGATTTTCACGATTTTGCTTGGAAACCGCAAATCTTATGGAAATGGGACTAAAGAAAGCTATGAAAATTCTTTACAAGATTGACTTTTATGATATCTTCGAGTTTTTACCGTTATTGAGATATAGAAGTTCAAATTAGAACAAGGGATTGACTGTATCACATAAAACATTATAAAACAATGTAATGACTGCAATTTCTCACCTTAAACTTAAATATCTCAAAAATGGCACAACCTAGGAAAAAATCTTGTAGAGAATTTTTACAGCTACAATATATTCTTTAGTCCCATTTCGAAAGGATTTCCAGTTTTCAAGATAAATCCTGAAGACCTAAGAACAAAATATGAAAGTTTGATCTGAACCTCTATATGTCAAAAATGCTAAAACCTAGGAAAATATCAATTAGCCAATCTTGTACAGATTTTTCACTGGTACAACATTTTCTTTAGTCCCATTTCGATAAGACTTGAGTGAAAACCTAAAAATAACCTAAAAACAACCTAAAAATGTGAACTTTGATTTCGTTTTATTAAAAAATCAATCCAGCGATGTTTTCTTGTTTTGGAATTTTTTCTCATCTATTTTAGAATCCGCAAAAACTTCCCTGGCGTAAGCGGTTTTCATTTAAAGTTAGTTAAGGGGCACTGTACATAACATTGTAATATAAGGAGGCGATACAGTCCTAATATGAACTTCTATATCTAATAACGGTAAAACACGTGTATTTCGTGCTTTGTTGTTGTTAACCAACGTAGAAAGCTAAGAGGAACAGAACAAAATTGTGTTAATTATGTTGTTCTTTGTTCTTCAGTTTTCTAAATACAATCGTTGAGTAAAGGCGGTAAAGTGAGTGAATAAATCAGTGTTTTGTCTTTTTTTAAGGAAATTGTGCTTTTTAGTAAATTAAATGCCTAATAATTTTATAATTGAATCAAAAAGGCGAATGGAAATATTTTATTGGACAAGGAAGAAATCGCATTTATATTGGTAATTGCATCAATACATTTTCCATATACATACATACATACATACGTATACTTGAAATATGGACGCACCTATTTATTACATTATATAATCATTTGATTCCAGATGCCGATTTCCCGCAAATAATTTCAACTTTGAGGAAAATGTGTTTTATTTCGCAACCAAGGAGAAGCGTTCAACCATGTTTCTATATATATTTTTTCTTTTTAAAAGTGTGGCATTTTATAAATGATTTTATTCCGTTTATAAATTATTTCAGTCTGTTATGTATTTCTTTGGAATTTTGTATGTATCTATGTGTCTGTTGTTGCTTTTGCTTGCACCCAAACATAAAATTTTTGTGCACCCAAACATATATTTGTTTACAGGACCCACACGTATGTTATGTTTGGGACTGATTGCAAACAAATATACATATGTTTGCTGCAAAATTTGTTTTTCCTCCGTGTAGCGATTCCCAGGCTGGGCAAAAACATCAACGATCAACGATAGCAAAATACCCCACAACGTAAAGTAGGTGACATTTCCTGAGTATTGATGTGAGAGAAGTCTCCCTTGTCCCATCTGGGATGTTTGTGGAACAATTGTTATTATTAAATATCAATGACAACAAATTTGGGCGGAAAATGTAGATTAAAACTTTAAAACACCTGAAATAGGTTGGAATTTTGGAACTATGCCCACAATTTTCGTTGTAGAAGTTTGTTGGCCACTGGAAATCATAAATGCCAAATTGCATTCAATTTCACCCGAAAACATCAGACTCGGACCTAAAGGAAAGAAGCACACAAGTTTAAGCTTTTGGCCCAATTACTCAGGAAGTATGGATTTGTCCCCGAAAATAATTGTACCCCCTGATAAGGGCCGCAAACACAATATGTGGCCAAAAATGTAAAAACTATCCCAGGCGAGTCCTGTAACTGAACTTTTTCCTAACTTTGTGTTGCAGGTACCCGAAATAGTGGTCCAATGTAAGAAATGTGATCCGAGACTGCACGATGATCAACATTTGCACCCCTTCTAAGATTTTGGGCCAATATCTCAGGAAGTATGGACTTGTCCCCGAACAAAATTGTGCCGTCGTAACAAAACCCGCTAGAAGAACTTTCTGGAAAAAATCAAAACTATCCGAGACGAGATGTTAAACTACACTTTTTCCATGATTGGTGTGGGTACCCGAAGGACTGGACCGATGTATTCCAAATTCTAAACCGATTTATGCTTGGAAATAATATTAACTTAATATAAATGAAAGGTGCTTACACCTTGGAAGTTTGTCGGATTCTGAAACTCCAATGTTTATAGACGAGACAAATCAAAAAACAAAAAAATTGCCGGAGGGATTTTCAAATGAATCACGGTCAAAGTTTAAATTTTTAGGGGTTTTTTATGTTTTCACGGTTTTACTTGGAAACATCAAGTCCTATCGTAATGGCACTAAAGAAAATGTTGTAGCAGTGAAAATTCTCTACAAGATAGGCCTTAATGGTATTTTCGTAGGTTTTACCATTTTTGAGATATTCACAGTTTTAGGTTTATTTTAAATTTTCAGGATTTTGCTTGGAAATGACAAGTCCTATCGAAATGGGACTAAAGAAAATATTGTAGCAGTGAAAATCTTTTTTAACATTTTCTTTAGTCCCATGTGTTAAGTTTCGTCCAAATTGATTTAACAATGTGCAAAGTTTGGATCGAATCTGTTACTCCCTTTGAGTGTTATATTGAGCACCATTGTTGTGAAGTTTAAACTTTTTCAGGTGTAGTACCCAAAGAAGTGGACCAACATGGCCAACATCAAAATTGCTCTCTCTCTGCTTGGACAAAATACTTGTAGGAGAAAATTTGGACCAAATCGGTTGACCCGTTCGAGAGTCATCGTGGGCACCCGGACAGGGCTAATTCGACTCCAAATTGCCTACAAACGGTTTAAGTCCAAACACATTATTTCAAGAAGTAACCTCGTTAGCCTAAGAGAGACAAGTTCCTTTCATGTTACTTCTGTGGGGGTTCTGGCAATGTATGCACATATCGCTCTTACTCAACGAATGGCATAACTCAAAAAATGCGTTTTCCGAGTTAGCAATTTCTATGTTTATACCCTCAGCAATTATGCTAACGAGGGTATATACACTTTCAAACGGGCAAAATGTGCCTCATCGAAATAATGGTTTTAGACCCTAAGTATGTTTGGACGAAATGTGTTTCAGACAATTTGGAGTTGATTTAGCTATGTATGTATGTCTGTCTGGCTGGCTGGCTGGAGCGCACGATAACTCTCGAACGGATCAACCGATTTGATCCAAATTTTGGCTTTCATAATATTGTGTCCAAACTTAGTTTAAGTTTGAAGATGGGTTATATCGGTCCACTCCTTCCGGTACCTACTCCACAAATGTTGGGAAAATTTGTGCGCACGATAACTCTTGAAGGGAGTAACCAATTTGGTCCATACTTTGCACATCGTGAAATTTCTACCAGACTTAGATGAGGTTCTAATATGGAATCAATCGGTCCACTTCTTCGGGTACCTCCCACACAAAATTTCGGAAAAGTTCAATTAAGGAACTGCTCTCGAATCGCTTTGATTTTTGTTGTAGCAACTTGTATTTACTGTCCCCCATACGACGGTACAAGTTTCATCAGGGGCAAGTCCATACTTCCTGAGAAGATAGCCTGAAAGTTGTAAAAAACCTCTATGACACCGTGTGTAGTGGTAGTAACGCAATATTACTATCGAACGGACCTACCGATTCGGTCAAAATGTGGCCTTCGTAATATTTTGTGCAAACATAGTTTAAGTTTGAAGATAAGCCATATGCGTTCGTCCACGCTTTCTTTATGGTAATGTTTCTTCGAATATGACATGAAATTCGAAGGTGGTGCTTATAGGTCAACTCCTTCCGGTACGTTCCCACAAAAGTTCGAAAATATTCGCAATATCTCACAAACGGAGCAACCGATTTGGTCCAAGCTTTGGCTATCGAAATATTTTGTCCAAACTTAGTTTATGTTGAAATTTGGGTCTTAACAGTCCAATCGTTGGGGCACCAACCACACAAACGTTCAACATTTTTGTTTGGTAAGGGTCCGTTCGAGAATCCTTTGGATATTTTTACCGGGGGCTTGCTAGTGACCCTGTTTACAGCGATATTATGTTTATCGTAGGCTATTATGGAACTAAAGCTATATTTATCGATATCCCCCGTAAATTTTTGAGCTTTAATCCAATCCATATTTTTTTCGGTTCATACGCCGAAAATTTTGAAAACCCCCCAAAATACTTAAGCTTTTTTTGGGAAAAAACGTATTTCAATCCACACAGGCTGAGGGTTTATCTCTCTCGGCAAAGCCGACTGATACTTTTTTACTTGTTTCTACGACTTTTACATTATCTTGTGTCTAATTTTCTAGTCGATATCTCTAAAACTCAAAAAGTTACAACTCACTTACTTCAAGTTTGACATAATTCAACAAAAAGTTTTTCGAGTTTATAAAGTACTAAAACACTTCAAATCATGTTTGGTCTTGCACAGAGATTTAGCACTATTGTCTGGCTGGCTGTTTGCAAAATATGGTCGAAGTAGTTATTTTATTTTTTGTGTAATAATATTTTTAAATTGGGAAATCAAATTTCAAACACCCATTTAAAAGTTTTTTCTCGAAACTCGATTTCTTGAGATGTGTCACTCTTTGAGTAAATGAGCGATATCCCATTGAACAATAATCCTCAAATTGATTTTAAGCTCGAATCCCCGACCTACATTCGTAGAATGTGAAAACGGCCTTTGAATTTCAAACTATCCATTCCATTGGATATCTATAATTGATGAAATTGTATTTTCATTTGTTTTTAAACTTCCAAACTCCCATCCCTGGTCCCCCAACTGCCCAGCAAACCAAATGTCGGATGTCCGACATATCGGAACAATTTCGGAAGAAAAATCGTTCAGATTTCGTATCGATTTCTATAAGATTTTTCGTAGGGGAATTCGTTCAGATTTCATTCCGATTTCGGAGAAATTGTCGGAAGTAAATTTCCCTTCGAATTTGCTAATGTTTTTCTTCCGATTTCGTTACGAATTCGGATCGATATGTCGGAAACAAATTTCCCTTCGCACAACAACCACCTTTTGTATATATCTAACAAGCAACATTTTAGTTTGTTGTCGAAAAACAAAATGGTTGGTTATAAAATTCGCATATACATTTTTTAAATATTTTAAATATAAATGCAACATATAATAATTCAAGCTAGTGCTGATAGACTCAATATATTCGTACACAAAGTTTACATTGTTCTACTATAACTACAAAATGATAATAACAGTGAAAATCATTAGATATCTTTGAAATTATAATCTTCCAATAAAAAACATAACAAAGAAAATTTATCAATAAAAAAGAGGCATCAGAGAAAAATTTTTTCCTTTAAGAATAATACGAAATTATTCCAAAATCGTTCAGAAATCTTTACGAAAGTTCGGAAGGTACCTCAGATTTTCATACGACATTATTCCGAAATCGTTCAGAAATCTGTACGAAAATTCGGAGGAAAAAATTCGAATTCCGAATTTCCCAAGGATTTTCTTCCGATTTCGTTGCGAATTCTGACCGAAATCGATCCGATTTCGCTCCGACATTTCGTTCCGAAATTATGTCAACCACTTCATACAACTTTCGTTAAGATATCGTTACGATTTCGGATCAGATATCGGACGTTACGTCCGAAATTTGTTCCGATTTCGTTACGATATCGGTACGATTGGTTTGCTGGGTGTATACATTTAAGTGCTCAATCATAGCGCAATGAAATGAGAAAAAACTCATAATACAGATTAAATGTGTACTATTCCTTGTTTGCCTACTGATGTTGTTGTTGTCGTTTTGCTTGGTTTGTGTTTGTTGTTGTTGTTGCTTAGCCTATACATCCTTATACTGAATATTTGTTTGTTTGTTGGATTCTTTTGTTTGAAGTTAAGGTAACATTGGTGTGAATGAATGTTAAATATCAATAGACAGAGACCAAACGGGAGAAAGATGGTGAGAGGAGAGTTTGCATTTTGTTGGAAATGAATAAATTTCTACTCCGGATTTTGAATATGAATAGAAATGTTTCTAACCAGCAAGCTAGGAGGACGTAGGAGGTAATGTTTGTTTGCATTGCTATCATGGATTAAATAAAACAAGCCTTTTGGATGGCCATAACTTCTTGCCGTTACCGCCTATTTTGTTATAGCTAGCATTTGACTGAATGGCTGTGTTGCAATGGCTCTAATTAGCCAACCGAGCATCTAACCAACCATTCATGCAGCATTTATTATGGTAAGCCTTTAACGTTGGCAGACAAATGATGATGATGACGATGAATCAAAGCCAACAGGAAGTGCAAGTTTTTGCAGATCCCTAGAGGAGTAGGTGGTAGATAGGTGGGTGGTAGGCGATTGCTGGGGGTATAGTACATAGTAGTAGAGGTAAAGTCCTAGGAAACCACAACGATAATGATACAAATCCTTTGGGGAAATTTCAAAAAACGATAAAGTTGTAGTTAAAGTCTTTTAAGGAAAGGTTTTTGAGTTGAAATTTTCTTTTATAGTTCCATTTGATTAGATTGTTGAATTTCAGAAAAGTTTTGTAGGAATTTCATATTATTTATAGATTTTCAAAATTTCATTGGTGTTATGAGGAAGTTTTCAGTTTAATTTCAAACATTTGAAATTTATTTATTTTTACACTATAAATCCATTTTTCTGTTTTCAATTTTCATTAGAAATTATTTTTCTTCACTCCGAAGATACACACAGAATTGTTTCACTTCTCCACTTGATTTTGCTTGCTTGCCATGAGATTTTTGTGTACATTTAATTCGTTTCGTTTGTATACCTTTTTGATAGATATTTTTCAGTTTACACTGCAAAATTTTACACATCCGCTTTTGGTCAATACCGACAATCACAAATGAAACGGCAAAGATGTCTGCGACGTTAACCTATCCAACTACAACTGAAAGGAAAATTTCAACAACATCCTGCCTGGCTGGATGGCAAAAATTAACTCTCATTGTGTAGAGGCAAAGAGCAGCAATTCATACATCCATCCATCCACACAAACATCTACATATGTAAGCAGACATCCAGCCAGTCAGCCATCCAGCTTACCGAAAAAGGTAAAAGCTTTTGTCTACTCCAAAACAGGCACTTCAATCAAAAATTGTGTTTTTGATGAAATCTTATTCTCATCTGTGTGTGTATGCCGTTTCTTAATTCTCTTGTTACACAGCTTCCTTGTTATGGATGCTGTGTTTATGGATCCGGTTTACTCAAGGATCCTGCGCAGTTACTGCTTGGCAAGTGGATTATAATTTCAAACTGTTATTGCTTCCTTATTTTCCCTGGCACACAGAACAGAGATGGCTATATGGCATTCACACAAAAGGAGAAATTGTTTTGTATTTGTAAGGTCCTCAAAATAATGGCAGAGAGGGAGAGAGTTTTTGCAATGTTTTTGTCTAGGAAAAACTGTGTTTCCTTTTTGCCTTGCCAAATGTAGGACATTGTGTTTTTCATTGTGTATGGGTGTTGTTTTTATTTTGTTTTTTTTTTGTCTCCCCATGCCACCCACCCTCTCTCTTTTCGAGCCACATAGCACTTAGTTCATTATGTACTTCATAACTGCTGTTTTTTGTTTTTTTGTTTTCTTATTCTACGTTTTACTTCGCTAGTTTTATGTTTACTATGAAGATTTCCATATTTACTATTCTAACGTGCCAGTTGTTGTTGTTATTGTTGTGGTTGTAGGGTTTTGTTTATATTTTAGCTAAAGAGCCCCACCAACATAATCCCGAACATAAGAAAGTAAGTAAATCGTTTGTTACTACTTTACAACAACAATTGAAGAAAAGGAAGAATTACTTAAGCGGTTTTAATACCCTACCATAGGAAAATGACGCGGGATGGTTTCGCCCAAGAGACCATAACATAGTAAGATCTACTGCTCATCTACCGGCTCAGTATTTCAACCAAAGGCGTAATACCCATAATAGTCGACTATACTTTATCTCCAGTTTTTTTTTTTGTCATTTTCGCTTATTACTTCCATTTCCACTGACGGCATTTCAACTACGCTACACACACAATATAAAACTTCCATAGCGGCTTATTTTAAGTTTGACATGACAAAAAAAACAGATTTAATTACGATAATTCTTGCCAACAAATTGTCATCAAAAAAGTGGAGGAGAATTTATTCTTGCATACGCCGTACAAAAAGTATGTTCGTACATGTGGACGTCAATCATCATGAATAGAAATTAAAATTTATAATTTCTTTAAACACAAACTTTTGTCTCTTTCATTATGAGAAATGAATAGGCCAGACAATTATCTTAATTTTTTTTTTTTTTTGTGAAAAAAGAAGAAAACAAAATCTAATTAAAACGGAAACCGAGTGTCACATAAATTGATTTTGTAAATTGAATTATTCTTTTGAAGCAAAGGTTTAGATCATTTTAGCAGCAGCCATTTAATGGCGATTTAAATGCCGGTGAAACCGGACAAATCTGGTAAAAATGATGTAAATGATTTAAAAATCAAATGGTAGTTTAATAATTTCAAATTAAGATAAATATTTCTTAGTAAAAATTTTGTAATCTGGAAGTTGTAATGATCCGGAAATAATTAGGGAAATTTTGTATTATGAAGTCATATGTACTTGTTGAGCATTTGGTTTGCTTTCCCCGTACGCTTAAGCATATGTAGTTCTGGCTAGCCATATTGGATTGATTGTCTAGATAAATAGACAGGCGCTATGCTGTGTCAGAAGTGAAACAGTCTCAATGTAGTCACGAAGGCATCAAATGAATGACTCGTGACCAGCGTTGCCGACAGTTTTTGATCAGAAATCGGCAAAAAAATTCATCAAATCTCCAACAGAATTTGGAAAATCGTCAATATGATCCAAAACTAGGTTTGGTTACCGTTTAATGCGATTTTTTCGCTGATAGTTTTGTCAAGCCTGACAACATAAAATACACAAACCACAGCAATAAATCTAATCCAATCTTACTTAAATTCCGCTATAAAAACAGCATTTACATGATGATAGTTTCCCTATGGTTATCGAGTTTGCAGTAATGCAGCAAGGTAAAGCTGGGTACACATGACCAGTTTTTGATGACAGCTTGCTTGACAGTGTGACCTTCCATGTCTGTCGGTACACGTACATTTTAGTTCTTAGGCATTCAAAAACTGTCATTCAAAACTGACTGACCGCATAAAGAGGGCATGAGTAGGAACCCACCAAAATAAATTGGAAGTAGTGCAATGTGGACTAGTTCTGTCACGGCATGTTTTGATGCAGTTCAAACGGAGTCGTGAAGAAGGCACTCCAGTCCTCACATTTTAACCGTATGTGGATGCAATCCAAAGAATCACATCCACTTGTCACATTTTAACAACATCCGGATGCAGTTCAGCGGAGTCGTGAAAAAGGCACTCCAATTCCTCACAATTTAACAGCATCCGGATGCAGTCCAAACGGAAAGGCACTCCGTTCGCTACATTTTATTAGCAGTTGTTAGAGATCCCTACATGTACATAAATCAGTTTGAACATCTCTACAGGCACCGGCATACATTTTCCAGTAAGAGATAAGCGTGTTAACATTTCCAAACATTTGTTAATACAAACTAAATAATATTTAATTTTTGAACATTTTTCCAGTAACTCACGAGAAGAAAATTTCCGAATGGAGTGCTGTTGGAGTACATGTCGAAATCTTAACTGGTGATGGGAAAGCAACCCATTTAGCAGATGAAGCAAAAACAGTTCAGCTTGGATTAAATGGAGAGCGGAGGAAACACGCATGTTTGCGATTGAATTCAATGGAGAATTTTCATAATTTGTGTTAATGTGATAAAGTTCTTAATATTTTTGTTTTACACAAACAATAAATGCATTTTATTTGTTCTGGGATATTTTGTAATGGCTTGCACAATTTCCGCAGAATGCCTGTATCAAAACACGTGCTTTGGACTGCCTATTTAACCCCAAAGGGTTACTTAAAATGCAATGCCAAAGGGTCAGTTAAAATGCAGTGCCAGAGGGTCAGTTAAAATGCAGTGCCAAAGGGTCAGTTAATATGCAGTTCAATGGAGTGCCTCTTTCAGTAGTCTTGTAAAAATCATGTGTGAAAATGCATAATTTGATGCACATTCAGATCACTTGTACATATCATTTAACTGCCTCTTTGGAGGCAAACTTTTTGCTGGGAAGTTAAGAAAGCTGGGCTCATTATTTTTTTTAACAACGAGATTGATATAATTCCTATTTTATCTCGAAAACTTTTCAAGGAAGATCCATTACAATCCTAAAAGAAAATTCTCATAGAATCGAGTTTGGAACAAGATTTTCTCTAAAGTCTTTCGTGAATTTTTGGTCAAATATAGTTATCATCTTTTATATCATGCAATTTTAGCTTACGTGAAAAATCGTCATTTTGGACCATAAAATCGTCAAATCGTAATTTTTAAATTTTGGGCCAAAAAATCGTCAAAATGACGATAAATCGTCAAATTCGGCAACACTGCTCGTGACACACAGGAGAGAGTCTTCTAGTTGAGCGTGAGTTTCCGGGAGGATTTTACTAACAGATTCCGTAGGGCTCCTCGGAAAACAACACAGACGAACACGACGCACTCTTTTACCCTATTTGGCTCCGGCTTAAAACAGACACAATAGACTGCCTTGTTGATCTTCGAAATTATCCACATATTAAGTCAAGGAACGACTCCAACAGGTTTGTTATTTATTGTTTAAGATCTTCTGCGCCGCAGTATTTAATAACAAGTAAAAAGCGTTAAGTTCGGCCGGGCCGAACTTTTTATGCCCTCCACCATGATATCATCTGAACTATTTACATCATATAGTTTCAATTCTGTTACAAAGGTACTAATGCCCGTTTGTTGACCACGTGAAACCCCAAAGACCAAATATTAGCCAATTCGGAAATCTAAAAACTTGAAAGTATCTGAAATTGGGGGTACAATTTTATGGGAGCTATATCACAGTTGTTGATGGAGAAGTTTTTACCCATCGCAACCACATCTTGCCGAAAATGTAGATAACAAGTAAAAAAGCATCTGTCAGCTTTGCCGACAGAGATATACCCTCAGCCTGTGTATATTTTAACAATTTTTTTCCCAAAATACGTACGTGTTTAGGGGGTTTTTACAATTTTGGGCGTTTGAACCGACAAAAATGTTGATTAGGATTAAAGATCAAAAGTTTTGCGGAGGAGATACTAAAAGGAATGGATCGACATTGACCGTTATGGATGTGGATCTCCAGCCATACCATATGGTGTCATAGGGGGTTTTTACACTCTTCGGGTTGTTTGCTCAAGAAGTATGGACTTGCCCCTAAAAAAACTTTTACCATCGTAATTGAGGCGGTGAATGCAAGTGGCTTCAACAAAAATCAAAGTTATTCGAGAGCAGGTCTTAATGTGAACTTATCCGAAATTTTGTGAGGGAGGTACCGGATGGAGTTGACAAATATAGTCCATATTTGAACCTGATCTATATCTGGTAGATATATTAGAATGTGTAAAGTGTAGACCAATTCGGCCACTCCCTTCAAGAGTTACCGTTCGAACAATTTTTCCGAACATTTTTGAACTTTTGTGGGGGAGGTATCTGAAGGAGTGGACCGACATGGCTTATCTTCAAACTTAAACTATGTTTGGACAAAATATTACTAAGGCCAAATTTTGGACCGAATCGGCAGATCCGTTCGAGAGTTATTTTGCGCTCCAACCACCTCACACGGTGTCATAGGGGTTTTTTGCAACTTTCATGCTATTTTCTCAGGAAGTGTGGACTTGCCTCTGATGAAACTTGTACCGTCGTATGGGGGGCGTTGAACACAAGTTGCTAACAAAAATCAAAGCGATTCGAGAGATGGCCCTAAACTGAACTTTTCCTAAATTTTGTGTGTGAGGTACCCGAAGGAGTGGACCGATTAAGTCCATATTGAAACCTTATCTAAGTCTGGTACTCATTTCAGGATGTGCAAAGTATGGACCAAATCGGATACTCCCTTCAAGAGTTATCGTGCGCACAAATTTCCGAACATTTTGGAACTTTTGTGTGGGATGTACCGGAAGGAGTGGACCGATATAGCCCATCTTCGAACTTAAACTAAGTTTGGGCAAAATATTACGAAAGCCAATTGGTTCATCCGAATTGGTTCATCCGTTCGAGAGTTATCGTGCGCTCCAGCCAGCCAGACAGACAGACAATGCTCAATCGACTCCAAATTGTCTGAAACACATTTCGTCCAAACATACTTGGGGTCTAAAACCAATATTTCGATGAGGCACATTTTGCCCGTATGAAAGTGTATATACCCTCGTTAGCATAAATGCTGAGGGTATAAAAATAATGAACAAAAGTCGTGATGACCAGTGTTATATAAGCGGATATACTAACATATGGACCGAAACAATATGTTGAGAGGAGATTTTCTGTCTACAGAGGACTCCTAACGTTGAAATAAAAACCCTCTAAATACGTGAAAAATAATAATAATAACACTAATTCCAAAAACACCCCCGAAGAAGCAAGGGAGATTTCTCTCATATCAATGAGTGCATCGCTATTTATATTACCTCAATGATATGTGACCTTCTTTCTATTCATAGGCGAGTTCGAACGGTGTGTCTGAAGACACCACTTGTAGAGAAGATTTACATGGCTGAAATCACGTAAAATTAAATGTCCACAATTTTAGGTGGAGAAGTTTTTTGACCACTTATATGGGAGTTAACCACAACGTTGAAGCATTTGTATGAATAAACTATTAACCACTAGGACCCGTAACGGTCAAAGGACATCCAATATTGAACGAAAATGTAGATGAAAACTAAAAAAACTGAAATCGGTGGTACCATTTTATGGGACCAAACTAGAACTTTTACAATTTTTGTTGGAGATGTTTTGTGACCACCGGGAACCTCAAACGTCAAATTACAGCTAGATCGACGCAAAATGTAGTAAAAATCCTAAAAATACGTAAAATCGGGTGATATTGTTATATGGGGGATATACCAAAACATGGAACTATGTTGACAATTTTTTGTGAAGAAGTTTTGTTTTGTGACCACTATTACAGCTAGTTTGGACAGAAAATTCAGCTAGAATCCTTAAAGTACCTATCCGGAGGTACCAGTGTAAGGGGCATAATCAAAATTCGGAGTCGAACTAGACCAGTCTATGGAAATAAAAAAGTCTCAGGTGCCAACATTTAGCGTTCTAGCTCAAGTATTGCGGACGATTGAGTGATTACAACAGACGGGCAAACGGACCACTATTACAGCTAGTTCGTAAATAAAAAGCAGCTAAAATCCTCGAAATAACATTTCGGAGGTAACGTTGTATGGGGGGTTTAAACAAAATTTGAAGCCAAACTTGATTTGTCTTTTGAAAAAAATACTCTAGGGTGCAAAAATTTAGCACTCTGGCTCAAGTATTACGGCCAATAGAGTGATTACAACGACTCTGAATTTTACCCTGATCAAGAGTATATACTTTATGGGGTGACAAATGGTTATTTCGAAGAGTTACAAACAGAAAAAAAAATAACTTAGTGTACACTACATACTATGGTGGAGGGTATAAAAACCCATAAACTTTGATTTATGGATTTTTTATCCAGTCGTGAATTGAAACTTTCATCTGTGCACATTGCGAATACCGGCTACACAATCAAAATTCCTTCCCCAAAAATTATGTATCTATGTGTTTTCAGAATTTGGACATTTGAACTTACCGGCAAAAATACGGATTTTTATTAAATCTCAAAAGTGTTACGGAGGGAGCAGATGAAGGAACGGACTGACATAGTAAATTTTGGAAGTGAATCTTATTTTGGGAGTTTTTCATTCAATATACATATATCGCGCCCACCAGTCATCTCGAAGGGTAAAAGTATAATTTAAAGCTTTTAGATCATTATATCATTTAGATCATTATAAAAATTTCCAAAGGAACAGGTCATAAAGTGCACTTATACAAACATTTTGATGGAGGTGCCTGATGGAGATGCCCTAAGGAGTATACCGATATGGCCTATTTTTTAACTTTAACTAAGCTTGGATAAAATATTTTGGGGCCCAAAGTGTTGACGGAACGGAGCAATAGATATCGTGCGTACCATTTTACCGATTTTTTTAAACTTTTGTGGGGGAGGTACCGAAGGAGTGAACCATATTCGATCCCGTAGGGGTTTTTACAGCTTTCAGGTCATTTTATCAGGTAATAAGCAGAACCTTAAGCAGAACCTGTTGAACAAATCAAAAGGATTCGAATTTTTGTGTGGCAGGTACCCTTAGCAGTGGACCGATTGTGGACATATTAGAAACTGATCTATGACTGGTTGAAATATTACGATGTGCAATGTTGGGACCAAATCGGGTTTACCCTTTGGGAGTTATCTTGCGCATCATTTTAGCAAAAAACTTTTTTGGTGGGGGTATCCGAAGGAGTGGACAAAATATTACGAATTTCAAGCGGTTGATTCGTTCAAAATTTTGCTCTCCAGCCGGACCGACAGACGAACGGACATGGCTAAATCGACCCCAAATGGTGTGAAACGGATTATTTTCTGGCATAACATTTTCCTCATTGTCCCTATTGTCCAAAAACACTTGTTCCTCCTCTTCCACGTTACCTCCATAATTTAAAAGATGTTTTAGACTTTAGTCATTCTGATTTATTTTTATTTACAATTTCAGTGCAGATAAAAATAATACTTCACGCCCACTTTGTTTTTTAAGAATTTGTTTCCTCATGATGGAGAATATAAAGTGTTCCGCAGGCCGAACTTCTGCTGTATTTGTGTCGAATAAATATTTGGGAAATATTGACATTGTCAAATTTGGGTATTATTACTACTCGAATGGTGCTAAATCTATGGGGCAATTCTAACCTACACCAATCCCCAAAGTGTTAAGAAAACACATTGAAGCGAATTGCACAAATTCCCCACAGTCTCCCAAAAAATAAATTTCAACACAGTCTACCAAAACAAATCTCATATACACAATTTCACCAAATCGACGTCTACTCAACATGTAACATATTCACCTCACTAGTCCTTTCTATTATCCTCTCTACTTTGTTTTGATTTGCGACGTTTTTTGTTTTTTTTTCTATCTTGTTTTGCTTGTCAAATTCGTAATAACGTAAAACCCATGACAAAAGGTATACACAAACAAATAGTAAAATTCTCATACAGAGCCGAAACGAATAGCGCAATAATATTTTTTCGGTATTTTATTTTAAGGCGCAAATTCGTAAAGCGCAATATGCCAACAACAGCAACAAAAACAAACTACGCAACAACATAATCTCTGTATGGATATCCTTTGAATAGGGTGTGTGTGCGTGTATATGTGTGTGCATGTTTCATTTCAACACTGCAAATGTGAAAAAATGTACACACAACAAAAATAGCAATATTGAAACAATGAAATTGTTATTGTACCCGCACGAATAAACACACACAGACATTTTCTCACGTACCATGATGACAAAGGACAATTATTGCTTTGTAATGCCGGTAAAATGTTGTAAACAAATTGACTCTCTGTTTGTTGGAATATGATGAAAGATGTATTTTTTCAACATTAGAATTCAATTATTTAAAAAGAAAAAAGCTTCTAAGCAGGAAGGAATGCATATGATGATAAAGCATACTACGTTCCTAACTCATCACTCTTAAAGGATATTACGTTTTAAATTTGTTTGTGAGTCTTCCAGTTTTAAAGGATTGTGCTTCAATATGAAGTATTTAAGTGTTCACTTTTTTAAATGCATTGTTAGTTAGTGGGGTATGGAGTAAATAAATTTCGCTTCAAAATTAAATTGATATTATAATTTGAAGACTTTTGGTCTTCTATAGGAAGACCTCTTGGTCCTCGATACGAAAGCGTTTTAATTTTCTTTTCGAAAAACTTTTGGATTTCTATAGGAATACATTTCGGTCTTCAATGCCAATACCTTTTGTCTTCTATACGAATTCCATTTTTGTCTTCCATACGAAGACCTTTTGGTTTTCTACACGAAGACCGTTAGGGCTTCTACACGAAAACTTTCTGATCTTCTATACGAAGACTATTTGGTCTTCTATACGAAGATTATTTAGGTCTTCTATACGAAGACTTTTAGGTCTTCTATATGAAGACTTTTAGGTCTTCTATATGAAGACTTTTAGGTCTTCTATACGAAGACCTTTTGATCTTCTATATGAAGACCTTTAGGTCTTCTATACGAAGACCTTTAGGTCTTCTATACGAAGACCTTTAGGTCTTCTATACGAAGACCTTTAGGTCTTCTATACGAAGACCTTTAGGTCTTCTATACGAAGACCTTTAGGTCTTCTATACGAAGACCTTTAGGTCTTCTATACGAAGACCTTTAGGTCTTCTATACGAAGACCTTTAGGTCTTCTATACGAAGACCTTTAGGTCTTCTATACGAAGACCTTTAGGTCTTCTATACGAAGACCTTTAGGTCTTCTATACGAAGACCTTTAGGTCTTCTATACGAAGACCTTAAGGTCTGCTATACGAAGACCTTTAGGTCTTCTATACGAAGACCTTAAGGTCTGCTATACGAAGACCTTTAGGTCTTCTATACGAAGACCTTAAGGTCTGCTATACGAAGACCTTTAGGTCTTCTATACGAAGACCTTTAGGTCTTCTATACGAAGACCTTTAGGTCTTCTATACGAAGACCTTTAGGTCTTCTATACGAAGACCTTTAGGTCTTCTATACGAAGACCTTTAGGTCTTCTATACGAAGACCTTTAGGTCTTCTATACGAAGACCTTTAGGTCTTCTATACGAAGACCTTTAGGTCTTCTATACGAAGACCTTTAGGTCTTCTATACGAAGACCTTTAGGTCTTCTATACGAAGACCTTTAGGTCTTCTATACGAAGACCTTTAGGTCTTCTATACGAAGACCTTTAGGTCTTCTATACGAAGACCTTTAGGTCTTCTATACGAAGACCTTTAGGTCTTCTATACGAAGACCTTTAGGTCTTCTATACGAAGACCTTTAGGTCTTCTATACGAAGACCTTTAGGTCTTCTATACGAAGACCTTTAGGTCTTCTATACGAAGACCTTTAGGTCTTCTATACGAAGACCTTTAGGTCTTCTATACGAAGACCTTTAGGTCTTCTATACGAAGACCTTTAGGTCTTCTATACGAAGACCTTTAGGTCTTCTATACGAAGACCTTTAGGTCTTCTATACGAAGACCTTTAGGTCTTCTATACGAAGACCTTTAGGTCTTCTATACGAAGACCTTTAGGTCTTCTATACGAAGACCTTTAGGTCTTCTATACGAAGACCTTTAGGTCTTCTATACGAAGACCTTTAGGTCTTCTATACGAAGACCTTTAGGTCTTCTATACGAAGAACTTTAGGTCTTCTATACGAAGACCTTTAGGTCTTCTATACGAAGACCTTTAGGACTTCTATACGAAGACCTTTAGGTCTTCTATACCCATACCCAAAGACCTAAAGGTCTTCTATACGAAGACCTTTAGGTCTTCTATACGAAGACCTTTAGGTCTTCTATACGCAGACCTTTAGGTCTTCTATACGAAGACCTTTAGGTCTTCTATTCGAAAATATTTATGTCTTATATACGAAGACATTTAGGTCTCCTATACGAAGATCTTTAGGTATTCTATACGGAGACCTTTGGGTATTCTATACGAAGACCTTTAGGTCTTCTTTACGAAGACCTTTAGGTCTTCTTTACGAAGACCTTTAGGTCTTCTATACGAAGACTTTTAAGTCTTCTATACGAAGACCTTTAGGTCTTCTATACGAAGACCTTTAGGTCTTCTATACGAAGACCTTTAGGTCTTCTATACGAAGACCTTTAGGTCTTCTATACCAAGACCTTTAGGTCTTCTATTCGAGAATATTTATGTCTTATATACGAAGGCATTTAGGTCTCCTATACGAAGATCTTTAGGTCTCTATACAAAGGAATTTAGATCTTCTATACGAAGGCCTTTAGGTCTTCTATACGAAGATCTTTAGGTCTACTATGCGAATACCTTTAGATAATCTATTCGAAGACCTTTAGATCATATATACGAAGACCTTTAGGTCTTCTATACGAAGATCTTTAGGTCTTCTATAGGAAGACCTTTTGGTCTTCTATAGACTTTATATAGACTTTAGCTTTTCTATACGAAGACCTTTAGGTCTTCTATACGAAGATCTTTAGGTCTTCTATAGGAAGACCTTTTGGTCTTCTATAGACTTTGTATAGACTTTAGCTTTTCTATACGAAGACCTTTAGGTCTTCTATATGAAGACCTTTTGGTCTTCTATATGAAGACCTTTTGGTCTTCTATATGAAGACCTTTTGGTCTTCTATATGAAGACCTTTTGGTCTTCTATATGAACACCTTTTGGTCTTCTATATGAAGACGTTTTGGTCTTCTATATAAAGACATTTTGCTCTTCTCTATGAAAACGTTTTGCTCTTCTCTTGAATACCCGTTGGTCTTCCCATTTAAGACCATTTGGTCTTCTATATGAAGCTATTTTGGTCCTGTCTAGGAAGACCTTTTGGTCTTTTCTTAGAAGACCTCTTGGTCTTCTCTTTGAAGACCTTTTGGACTTCCCTTTAGGTCTATGAAAAACTTTTGGTCTTCTGTATGAAGACCTTTTGGTCTATATATAAGGGCATTTTGTCTTCTCTTTGAAGACCCTTTGGCCTTTCTTTGAAGACCCTTTGGTCTTCTCTTTGAAGTCCTTTTGGTCTTCTCTATGAAGACTTATCCGACGACTTTTAGGTCTTCTATACGAAAACCTTTAGATCTTCTGTACGAAGACCTTTATGTCTTCAGTAGAGTTTGGGAATTCCCGACTTTTTTTCATTCCCGGGAACCCGGGAATTCCCGGTACTATGGGAAATCGAATCCGTGGGGCATAGAAGTGACAGAGAGTAAGCAAACATGAAGTGCTTACTCCCTTTATGTGTAGTTGTGTCGTTAGTTATTTATTAGGAACATTATTAAGGGTAAAATACAAAAGGGTCAAAAAACAATAGCAAATATCTTAGGAGACGTAGCGCCAAAATCTTGACAGAACCAATAAATCATATACGGCATAACGCATCTGTACAAGAATATCTATATGTATGCGATCAAAATCCAATTATTCCTGACTAATTTGCGGAGGTTATATAAAATAAATGTTTCGCACTACCATCTAGCAAAGCATCCTTGATATCAAAGAGTGCGGTCCGATTATATTTTTAAAGTCAACGATATGGTATGTTGTTCTTATGGCTCGAAGAGCGTGTTAATCATAGAACAAATCCGTTCATAGCGAATTTTTATACGGCTGACCTTTTGAGTACACGACTTCACAATTGCAACACGGTGGCACCAATGATGAACATTCATACCATAGTTATTACTGGCTTCCAATCCTAATATACTCCATTTGCCACTTATATATTATTCAGTTTTTAATATTGCATACAATAATTTTGGAGAATACAACAATTCGAATAGATCACAGCTTTTATATCTTAGCAAATAAATATTCTTCAAGAACGCCATCAATAAAAATATAGAGTAGAACAACAAGGAAATGGCTTCAAAAAGTTCAGAATGCTTCTAATCTTTGCCGTAATCAACTAATAATATAGAATTATGTGGTTCGAATTCCAGAGAAAAACACCAATTATCGAGAGGACAAAAATGTATATATTCTATAGGAATTACCGCGTTTTCACAATGGACCCGCAATTACGAATAATTGGGGCATGAATTATCGCGACTCCACTATATTGCCAATATTAAATAACTATAAGGCAAACAAGTAAGAACGGCGTTAAGTTTGGCTGGGCCGAACTTGTTATACCCTCGACCACGAGTTGTATTGAAGTAAAATGGAACAATAAGTTTCCATTCGTATATGAAGAAGACAAATACCAATATTTCTGTAAGATAATGTGGCTAAAACCTAAAAAATACCAAAAATCAAGAGGTATGCTTCCATGGGAGATAAAGGAAGACGTGGACCAATACTAATAATTTTATCTTTTTATAACCCCATAGAAGACTAAATAACAAATGTCAGTCATTTCGGTGGTATATTGACGTCACAACCTTCAAAATTACGAAAATCGGGAGGTACCGTTCTATGGGGGCTATATGAAGGCGTAGACCTATACCGACAAAATTAGAAGGGAAAGTCAAATACGCAAATAAATACCAAATTTCAGCCACTTCAATGGATTATTGTGGTCATAACCTTCAAAATACCGAAAATCGGGAGGTACCGTTCTATGGGGGCTATATAAAGGCGTAGACCTATACCGAAAAATTTCTGGGGGAAAGTTTTATACCACCAACGATTAAATATCAAATTTCAGCCATTTCGGAGGAATATTTAGGCCACAACCCTCAAAATATTGCGAGCTGTATCTTGATTTCAACAGACGGGCGGACGGATGGACAAACGGAGATGGTTATATCGACATAGAATTTTACCCTGAACAAGAATATATATTCTTTATAGGGTCTCCGATAAATATTTCGATGTGTTACAAACGGAATGACAAATTTAATTATACCCTCCATATTTTGGTGGAAAGTATAAAACTATACATGACTTATACATGAAAATACAAATACCCGTATTCCCGGGAATTTCAAAAAAATTTCCCGGGAAATCCCGTTCAAGAAATTTCGGGAATTCCCGGGAAATCCCGGGCCGGGAATTCCCGACCAGAAACTCTAGTCTTCAGGTACCTTCTTCATCTATTCGAAGTCCTTTACGTTTTCTATACGAAGACCTTTGTGTCTTCTATACGAAGACCTTTAGGTCTTCTATACTATATGTACTTATTCTTCTGCAATTTGGTGCGATAAATGATCAACTCCCGCTGATATTTTGTCCGCTTCATTTCATGTGAAAATAAATTTAAATCTTTTAAATCAATTTTTCATGAAACAGCGGGTGATTTTCCGCACACACAGACACAGAGATAAATTTAAGTCAATTGCCAAATTTTGATTTCATAAACACCCTTTTATGTTGCAGCATGATGCCCCATTTATGCTTTAACCTTATCTCACGTAGTACTAAAATTAAATTTACAATGACAACAACAATGGTGAAAAATTGCATTCATTTAAATAAAAAGTATTTTCCCCGATTTCCACTCCGTGTGTTCTTTGGAAACTGGAAACCGAACACTGATGTGCCAAGTGTGCCATTCGTTTTATAATTCGGATTATTATGTCAATGAACGGCAAAGCCTCTGTTTTGTTGGTGTTTGTTCTGTAGGATTCTTATTGTTGAAGTTCTAGTTGTTGCTGTTGTTGTTGGGAAAACAAAAGTTTCTTTTCCTTTCTTGTGTAAAAATTTTTCATTTGCTTTTTTTGCGTTAAATCTCTTTTTTACGACTCCCTTTCCATCAACACATTCGTTGGCATTCGTATTTACAATAAAATATGTGGCACAAGCGATGTGTAAACAGCAGAGTCGAGATATGAAAGTTGCAAAGAGGTGTTGCTAATGCTAGTGTGTGATATGTATGTAGGTACAGTGTTTGAGAAGTGGATGTGGCAAGTTTTAATATTTCCTTACAACAAAATATTACTCTCTTCGGCGAAGGATAATAGTTGCTACATTGGGTGCTTTAGCAAAATGCATATTCCTGGCATAACAAGTTTGCCTCCATTTTTGCTTTCATTATTTCAATATTGAATTTAAAATATCCTCATAAATTTACTTGAAACACTGTTAAAAACTGTTTCTCCTGCTACTAATGCTTTTGTTGTTGCAACTAAAAGTGGCAATCGTAGTATTAAATGACATTCACACACACATGTCCATGTTTACACATTGCAACACTTTGTCACACCGTTTATAAGGAGCGAAAAATAGTGTTAACACATAGAAAAACACAAATGTCGCTTGAATGTTGTTGTTGCCTCTGTTTGTTAAGTATGTCTTTCTTATATGAGCCATGCCTTTGTCAATGCGGCATTTTCTTTTATTCTTTAGCTCTCTGCCATATTTAAGCCAAAAAAAAGAAACGTCTGTCAGTCCGGTATGTTTTACATTATCTTTGACATCTGTGTTCCCCGTATGCCCAGGGCCGCCAGTGCTTCGTTGTTGCTCGCTGCTCGTTTTATGTTAATTTTTAATGTTGGTAAAACAGAAGACAAGAAAATACTATTCCGGGTTTCCTCTGGCATTATTACGGCCAAGGGAAGAATTAACTCCCATCTTAGTTGACGTTGCCACTTTACACATGACTTGTTCACATTTGATGTGGTGTTTCAATCATTTTTATAATCATAAGAAGATAGAGCAAAGGAATTTTGTTCATACATATTTTGCTATGCCAATGCATTTCCCACCCACGTTTGTACTTGTGAAGGATAATTAAAAGAAAATGTCAAAATGCAAAGACACAAGAAGTTTAAAATTGTTTTTTTTTAATTATTGATTACACTGGCAATGTGTGCGTGACTTGTGAAAAACATTTTGCATTTTTAAAGTTTAACAAAAGGAAAATATGAGAATACATCACCACTGATGGAAAAGTGATTTTATGAGGAGACGATCACCAACACAACTCGTCATTAACATACATCGCCATTGTGGATGATTATCAATGACCACGTCGTTTCCGATAACCATCAGCGGAGTTCCCAAACTTTACTAAATCATCGTAGCTGATCATTAATTCAGCACACAGAATAAACACCCTTCATCTCCATCACCATCAAATTGTCAGGCAGAATTTAGGCCACCCAGCAAGTTATTGCCGACAGTTGGCCGAATATAGTCACAATATCGCATTTCATTGAAATATAAGATACCAATATATAGATCAGTAAACCTTAGGTTTAAAGGGAGAAAACAAGTCAAAAATTTCCTCAGCCTGTGTGGGCTGAATCTTTCATCTACGGACAGATCGAAAAGCGACCACACAACCAAGATCCTTTTCCTTAAAATTATGAATTTAGAGGGTTTTCTGGGAGTCATTTCTTTTCGATAGATATCCCGCCAATGAGTCATCATAGTTGGTCGCCATATAATTTAGAGCTTTTTGACCACTACGTCAGGATGCATGGACTTGTGCACGAATAAAATAATCTCGCTGTAAACAGGACCACAAGGAGTAGCTTCGGTATTATTTCCTAAGAAACTTCCAACAAATCCTAAACTGCATTAAAAAATGTTGAACTTTTGTGGGGGTGACCGTTATGGACCATTTTCGAACTTAAACTAAATTTGGACAAAATATTATGAAGGCCGAATGTTCGGGCCGTTATCTCAGGAAGTATGGACTTCCCCTAGTACCGTCGTAATGGGGGCAGCGAAGGACGTACAGACATTGCTTAATCGACTCCAAATTTTCTGAAACAGATTTCGTCCAAACATACTTGGGGTCTTAAACATTGTCCGTATGAAAGTATATCTCATATCTCATGAGTGTGCTCCTTACAGCATCCTAGTAATTGGAGTCGAAAGGCCAAAATTTCATGCGTGAAATTTCTTACAAACATATTTTTTGCGTGTAAAATTTAAAGCTGTCATTCAATTTCCTTTGAAACCCGTGTGAATTTAGTTTTTTTACGCTACGGTTCTAATGAAGCCTTCCCCGATCGAATTCATCTACTAAAACCGCGGATATAGATACCTTGAAAATCGGTAAATCAGCAAAAATATATTTTGACAAATCCGCGTACTAAACCGCGATTTTCTTTAAAATTTTTTACTTAAATGGAATCCTTTACTCGCGATTATAATATTTGTGAAAACACGTGTCATAAAAAACAGAGATACTCGAGTAATATGGGTATTTCGCCAAAAATTGAATGTGGAGGCACATCCGCGGTTTTTGAAGAATTTATTTGAAATAGGTGTACATTGACGTATTTTTGAAGGGCGCTGATGAAACCGGATGCGCATCAAAATCGTATGCACATTGCGCGACTTTTACCAAATAAAAAGTTTTTTGTAGTGCATGATGCAACTGGCGGCACACAATACATAAATATTGAAAGAGATTAATTCGCTTTATCCAAAATTGGATGCGCATCAACCGACTTTAACTAATTCGCGAGTTACAGGCTTTTTAATTTTCATATCTTTTAAATGACAGTAATTTCAATATTACTCTTAATTTCCTATCCTTATAAGTTATCACAGTAAGCAGTTAAGCTTTCACGATGGTAAACCATATATTTTGATAAAATTTTAGCAGAATACTTTAATTTATGTATTAGATTTTAGCGAAATAGTTGGATAACTCTCAAATATTTTTTTCTAATTTTTCGAAACAAACCAAAAAATATATTTGTAACAATATTTTGCAATTTATAAAGCCAATGTTTATAATTTTGGTTTCACATTTTTTACGCGTTGTCTAGTTTCTGTACGTATTTTTAATTTAGTTTTTAGGGGTTTATACGGACTCTGAGTTAGTACAATTTGAATTTATTGCCAGATTTTTTTAATTTTTTTTTTTTTTTGATTTTCCGCGAAAATAAAAACACATTTTGGAAATTTTGGTGCATCTACGGATGGATATCAAATGCTGTTACTGATATATGCTTACATTTTCTCAATACAAAAAATAAGAAATTTTAAAATATTTTTCTTTATAAGAGGACTAGCAAAATGCCCGCCACTTCGTAAGCGGAAACGGAATAATATACAAATAAACAATATTTAATATGGAGAACACTGAAAATTTTGATGTACTACTAATTATCTGAATTAATATTTAATTTCTTTAAAGTACTGCTCGTATACGTTTTGTTCGAATTTCAAAAAAGACCTCTACACTTCAACAACGGCCTACATTTTAAATTCCAGTCCATGTTTTATTAGAACGGTGTGGGTATTTTGAAAATTGTATCCACATTTTCCAACCGAATTTTGGAATTTGCGATATCAAAATGTAGAAAACATTTATTCAGAAGATGTTACCCTATATAACAGTTAATTTTTGAGACATTTTATTTTAGGCCTTTTTTTCTCAGGATGTAAAAACCTTTTTGTAAAACATTAGCCGCATTGATCTACCTTTTCAAATGATCTTACAATAACGTTTAGAATAGACAACAAATATAAAAACAATTTTGTTGAAATGGTACGTTTGACTTTTTGATTTCAGTACATTATTTAGAAACCGAATTCGTGTTAACCTAGAAACAATAGTACATTATTCAGTACAATTTTTAAAATCCAGGACCTTAGCTCAAATGTTACAGTTTTAGCTCTACTTGTTCATCCAATGTCAATGGTATTACATGTAGAAACCTTTCATACATTTAAAGGCGGGTTTAAATAAACATTCTGATCCAATCTCAAAAGTTATCCTCATAACAAATTTCATTTATCGATTCACCCAGTACCAGTGCTTCAATATTTAGTATTATTTAATACTTCTAGTACACTTATTGTACAACCACCTCTAACAATGAACCTAACAAATCAATAATATATTAGAATTTCACTTCTATACCAAATTTATTGCAATTTTGTACTTTTCGCGCACTAATGATATAATTCCATCTTCATTGATACACCCAACGTCAAATTTAATAGCATTTAGTAGATTTTTTTCGTATTTCTCAATAAATCAACCAGCCCTCAGCCTAATTTTCGAATTTGTATGCATTTCAAAAAATCCGTATCTAAACACCAAGACAACAATTCGAAATTCCACCTATATCCCATCATGCAACACCAAACTGGTACCAAATTTAGTATTTATAGTATGTATAAGTTCCAAAAATTACTTCCTTTTATCCAAAACTATATCCAAACCGCGATTTAGTATTTTTCGTATACATTAGTACGAATTTGCAAAACTTCCTCTCTATCTCCACTCTAAACGTCAACTGCTATACTAATACCGAATTTCACAATTTCAGCTCTACCCCTTTACACAATAACAATTTGGACCAAATTCTGTGCCATTTAGTAATTGTCGTACACTTATTGTATGTATATCCACAACCACATCCATATCTCAACCCTACACACCAACAGCGGCTATAATACAAAATTTCCGAATTCCACTTCTATTCATAATACCATTAATACTTTTCGTATGAAAGTACGAATTTCAATAACTATCTCCAACAGCAATTGCGAATTTCAGGATTCCACGCCTATCCGTCCACCCAAATCAAAATTTTACCAAATTTAGTACCATTTATTAATTTTCGTACCCATAAGTACGAATTTCCAAAGCAACCTCAATGCAACACTCCATAAGTAATTTTAATTATAAATTTCAGGATTCCAGCTCTATCCGTCCACCTAAATTTAATTGTACCATATTTAGTACCATTTAGTACTTTCCGAAATTCCAAGACTAAGTCAATCCAACAGTAATCATAATTCCAAATTTCAGGATCCCAGTTCTATTCGTTCCCCCAAATCCAAATTGTACCAAATTTAGTACTTTTCGTACCCATAAGTACGAATTTCAAAAAACTTCCCCAATCCAACTCTACAGCAGTAACCTTAATTCGAAATTTCAAGATTCCAACTCTATTCGTTCACCCAAATATAAATTGTACAAAATTTAGTACATTTAGTACTTTCCGTACCCATAAGTATGAATTTCCAAAACTACATCAATCCTACTCTCCATCAGTAACCTTAATTCGAAATTTCAGGATTCCAACTCTATCCGTTCAACTAAATTTAAATTGTACCAAATTTAGTACTTTCGTACCCATAAGTAATTAAATTCCAAATTTCAGGATTCCAGCTCTATCCGTTCACCCAAATCCAAATTGTACCAAATTTAGTACATTTAGTACTTTCCGTACCCATAAGTACGAATTTCCAAAACTTCCTCAATCCTACACTCAAACAGTAACCTTAATTCGAAATTTCAGGATTCCAACTCTATCCATTCACCCAAATATAAATTGTACCAAATTTAGTACATTTAGTACTTTCCGTGCCCATAAGTATGAATTTCCAAAACTACCTCAATCCTACACTCCATCAGTAACCTTAATTCGAAATTTCAGGATTCCAACTCTATCCGTTCAACTAAATTTAAATTGTACCAAATTTAGTACCATTTAGTACTTTCCGTACCCATAAGTACGAATTTCCAAGCCTAACTCAATCTTACACTCCAAAAGTAATTAAATTCCAAATTTCAGGATTCCAGCTCTATCCGTTCACCCAAATATAATTTGTACCAAATTTAGTACCGTTTACTACTTTTCGTACCCATAAGTAAGAATTTCCAAAACTACCTAAATCCTTCACTCCATCAGTAATATTAATTCCAAATTTCAGGTTTCCATGTCTATCTAAATCCAAATTGTACCAAATTTGGTACCATTTAGTACTTTTCGTACACATAAGTACGAAATTCCAAAACTACCCCCATATCTCAATCGTACACTTCAACGGTAATCTAAATTCCAAATTTCAGGTTTTTAGCTCTATCCGTTCAACCAAATCCAAATTGTACCAAATTTAGTACCATTTAGTACTACTCGTACACATAAGTACGAACTTCCAAAATCATTTCTTTATACCAACACCACTTCCCAACCTTGATTCCCATACCAAATATGAAGATTGTAGCCAAATCCTCTCAAAATATACAATTGGTACCAAATTTAGTAACTTTTCGTACACTTATAGGTCGAATTTCCAAAAACCCTTTGGTACATCTTTCTAACCCTCCATCAGTTACCTTCATTCCAAATTTCAGAATTCTAGGTCTTCCCATTTGCCCAATACATAGGGTACCATATTTTGTACCTTTTAGTACTTTTCGTACCGTTCTAGGTCGAATTTCCAAAAACCCAGCCTTATCTCACCCCTACACACCGACAGCAACCCACAGTCAACATTTCAGCTTTCTAGCTTCAGCGGTTTCGTCTGGGCGATGATATGTCAGTCACTCAGTCACTCAGTCACTCACTCACTCACTCACTGAGCTCTTTTATATATATAGATTATTTATTATTTATTATTTATTATTTATTATTTATTATTTATTATTTATTATTTATTATTTATTATTTATTATTTATTATTTATTATTTATTATTTATTATTTATTATTTATTATTTATTATTTATTATTTATTATTTATTATTTATTATTTAGTATTTATTATTTAGTATTTATTATTTAGTATTCATTATTTATTATTTAGTTTAGTATTCCATCTCTATGCGTTCACTCACATCCAAATTGTACCAAATTTAGTACTTTTCGTACCCATAAGTACGAATTTCCAAAACTTCCTCAATCCTACACTCCAACAGTAACCTTGATTCGAAATTTCAGCATTCCAACTCTATCCGTTCCCCCAAATATAAATTGTACCAAATTTAGTACATTTAGTACTTCCCGTACCAATAAGTATGCATTTCCAAAACTACCTTAATACTACACTCCATCAGTAACCTTAATTCCAAATTTTAGGATTCCAACTCTATCCGTTTACCCAAATATAAATTGTACCAAATTTAGTACATTTAGTACTTTCCGTACCCATAAGTAAAAATTTGCAAGACTAACTCAATCCTACACTAATTAAATTCCAAATTTCAGGATTCCAGCTCTATCCGTTCACCCAAATCCAATTTGTACCAAATTTAGTACCGTTTACTACTTTTCGTACCCATAAGAAAGAATTTCCAAAACTACCTCAATCCTTTACTCCATCAATAATCTTAATTCCAAATTTCAGTTTTCCATGTCTATCTAAATCCAAATTGTACCAAATTTGGTACCATTTAGTACTTTTCGTACACATAAGTATGAATTTCCAAAAGTACACCCATGTCTCAATCGTACGCTTCAACGGTAATCTAAATTCCAAATTTCAGGTTTTCAGCTCTATCCGTTCACCCAAATCCAAATTGTACCAAATTTAGTACCATTTAGTACTACTCGTACACATAAGTACGAACTTCCAAAATAATTTCCTTATATCAACACCACTTCTCAACCTTGATTTTCATACCAAATATGAACATTGTAGCTATATCCGCTCAAAATATACAATTGGTACTAAATTTAGTAACTTTTCGTACACTTATAAGTCGAATTTCCAAAAACCCTTTGGTACATCTTTCTAAATCTCTATCAGTTACCCTCATTCCAAATTTCAGAATTCTAGCTCTTCCCGTTTGCCTAATACAAAGGGTACCATATTTAGTACCTTTTAGTACTTTTTGTACCCTTCTAGGTCGAATTTCCAAAAACCCAGCCTTATCTCACCCCTACACACCGACAGCAACCCACAGTCAAAATTTCAGCTTTCTAGCTATATATATATATATATATATATATATATATATATATATATACATATATATATATATATATATATATATATATATATATATATATATATATAAAATGTTGCAATTTATCACCGCATTTTCATTTTGCTTCATGTTACAAAATGTTTTTTTGTTTTTCAAAATAGTCAGGCTTAAACCCATAGTCGTTGTTTTAATATTTTATTAAAACAACTTTAATTTATTAGTGGGAAAAAATTGCCGATGTTTACCAAGGGGTAAGACAGGGAAGACTATATTTTTAGATCTCGCCACAGATCTTCATCAGTTCGCTTGTTTTTTGTTTTTCAACAAGAAACTTTTTATACCCAAGTGTCAATTGCTCGCTCAAATATATACGTGCGCAAAAAAACACTCTGATCGAGAAATTTCTTTGGCACGACCTAAACTCGAACTCTCAACGAAAAAACACATAACTAACATCGATGGAATGGGTTTAAACGCTGAATATTTTTCAAGAAACCTAGTTTGTGCCTCAAATCGCAACAATGACAAGCAAATCAGGAACAGTCACTGGTGTATCTCAACAGAATGCAGAGAAAATACGTCTCTTTGGTTTGTCCAGGTGGAAGCGCAATTTGCTTTGAATGGAAATGATTCCGAGCAGAAAAAGTATTGCATAATAATCGCGGAATTGGATACAAAATTGCTGACTCATGTAAGTGACATCGTTTTGAATCCACCTGAAGACGTATATACACAATTGAAAAAACGTTTGATTGAACATTTTTCCGTCTCTGAGAAAAAACGCATTAAGCAACTTCTCAACAATCTGGAAATTGGTGATAAGAAAACGAGTACCCTGCTACGGGAAATGAAGAATCTTGCTAATGGTGGTGTCAACGACGATTTCCTGCGTACAATGTGGATGCAGCGACTACCAACACATATCCAAGCAATCCTGTCTACATCATCGGAATCTCTTGAAGCAATTGCAAAGATGGCTGACAAAATTGCAGACGTATCAACGCCCTCCGGCATTTCAAGTGTTTCCGTCGCAAACACTTCGTTTGATCTCTCAGCGATGTCTAAACATATTGAAGCCCATACTGCAGCGGTTCAGCAGTTGCACGAAAACCGGTCAAGACAAACTTCTCGAAGCAAAGGACGTACTAACTCAAACACATCAGTAGTGGGATTCTGTAACTCATTTTTGCTGTTACCGACAAAAATCGGTAAAATTAAATCGCAAAATTATGACTAAAAACATAAAGAAAAGTTGGCATCACTGTTTGTGTCGGTAGAGGATAGCGACTACTTTTTATTCATCGTTAACTTACCGAAAAATTTCGTTAATTATCGAAATTATAAGCAATTTCATTTTACCGACAATTATCGATAACAGCAAAAATGAGTTACAGAATCCCACTACAGGTACAGTGCCCGGCATAATTATTTTTACAAAATTTACATTTGTCTTAAAAGGCATATAATTATTGTCAGCATTCATATAACGGGATACTAACAGCTTAGGGGTATTCTCTGTCCTCTCAGCTAAATAAAAATTAGTGGTTCAAAAACATTCCAGCTTTATTTGTGATTAGGTAGGCGAATGTTTAAAAAGGGAGGCAAACGCAAAACGGCATAAGTATTTTGACATGCTATAATTACACTGTGCAACATTTTGGAGCCAATCGCGTGCAAACAACTTCTGTCCAGAATTTTATGAAAGCAGAGGGCCAATAGGCAATAACCATATTTGGGTTTTGTTTTCTTAGATCGGGTTCGGTTTTTATGGCCTCATCTAAACATGGTAAAAGATCGAATTTTTAAAACAAATCGGGGCTGTATCTCAGAGACCAATACAAATCTTGTTTTGGCATCTGCAGCAAACTTGTAGATAAGAGCAACAAGAAAATATTTGGAGGAATAGTGAACTCGAAAATCTGCATTTATTGCCTCAAATTGTATAATATATCTAAAAATTCTATAATTATGTATATTTCGCAGCGTATCTCCCAAAATGTTAAATTCTTCTTAATGTTACCTTTTGGGAAAATATTTTCTGGAATGTAATACACAACTCTTTAGAACATTATATTGTTGTAAAATGCCACTATCGCCTTGTTTATAGCAGATTTTGCAACAACAATTTGGTAAATATTTCAATAATTCATTGACAACCCCAACATGAGAATAAACAGCCTGTATGAACATTGTTTGAAATAAGTTTTGTAAAAGGTATGTTATGAAATACCCCTTAAACAACGTGAAATAACCATTTTAGAGTTTCAGAATGTTCTGAAGAATTGATGGTCACATTATTTGGAACATTTTTAGAATGGTTACTTGTTTCAACTTTCAACAGTTTAGTTGTTACTGACCAGAATTTCAGAAATTATGTAAACTTTTCTATATTTTAACGAGTTTGATGTGCTAGATGCAGCTTTTCCTAGTTCGTCTGTTTCACACATAAGTTCTTCTACTTTAGGGCTACAATATTGCTGAAGACTGCAAAGCAAAATTCTTATTAGTTTCGGAGATAAAGGTCCGATCACTGGAAAAAGGCTCATTTTAGGTCGGTTTAGATGAGCCCATAAAATCTAAACCCGATCTAAGAACACAAAACCCAAATAAGTTTTTTGTAGTCTCAATATGTACTTTCAGAAAATGTCCATTGGAAGTTGTTTGCATTTCCAGTGTTGCACAGTGTTATGTTACTTTTGGTACTTAATCGAACTTTTTGGTAACAAAATGAATTGATTTAGCTAAATTATTAACATTTAAGAAAAAATGTTCTTGACAGTCATAGATTTTTAATTCAAATAGGGAATGTTGGTGTCAAAAATTGTAGTGAAATTTAAAATTACAGTTTCGGTGATAAATGTAGCTATTGTTTAGACATTGCTGCAGTTATCTATTTATTTTGAAACGAATAAATCTCAAAATACTGAAAACGCTGTAAATATGGTCGATCTAGGCAGAAAATGTGAAATTACAGAAGTCGCTCTCCGGTAAATAGAGCAGAATTGCAAATCTAATCTTACTTAAGCACACAAATCCTCATCTTCTGAATAATTTCGATGTCAAAGCAAACTCTCTATTAAGACTAGAACCTCTAAACATTAGAAAAAAATCAATTTCAAGTCATTTTTTGCTATTCCACTCGATTGATAAATCATAGCCACAAAAATTTTCAATTAGATTTTCAATAAAAATCACTTGCACCCCACCAATCATTGTGGTACAGCATATTGTGGACTGATAAAAATAAATTTGGACATAATTCATCTTAGAATAACCTTTTTAGTATGCTTGAGTCAAAAAACCGCCAAAAAGTTTGATATCTTTCTGAAATAAATGTCCTTCTGATGCTATTGCCATGAACAAATATTTCCAGGCATCAGAATATGTTGATCCACCATTTAAAATACTGTGATATTAAATTTTTATCGATAATGCTGTGGACTATAATGAATATTTTGGCATTTTAAACAATATTTCATAACAACATGGTATTAAACCGATCGAAATGTTATGTATTCATTTGCAGAACACTGCTACTATGGTAAGCCTGAATTTTGTGGAGCAGGTTTGGAGCGTATTTCGGGTTCAAACTTAAAGTAGTCTCCTTCAAATATCACATTTGTAAGAGAAAAATGTTCTTACTCTCATTAAAAAGTGGAAATGTGAAAAATAATGGGAGAAAATCATCGAAAATCTTGTTTAGTGATAAATCCCTAAATCCTTGAAACATCGATCCGTAAATGGGTCCATAGCGGTACAGATGTGTGTGAAGCATATTATTTTTACCATAACTAATAATAATCATAAATATAAATAAAACATTTTAAATTGTTGAGGTCTAAAAATCAATAAAACAATTTTGTCAAAATACTTATGCCACGCAGTGAAATTTTATTTACATTACAAAAGTGGAAGGGTAAATTTAAATTGATAACATTTATTACTAATTATAAGTACTCTAGTAAAGGATTAGCCAGAATATTTTTTCATATTTTTGTAGAAGACTAATCCGGTAAAAAACCAAACACATCATTTTTTCAAACTTGTAAAAATAATTATGCCGGGCACTGTATATGTTATTATCATCGTCGTTTCGGTTAGAGAGCAAATAAATGCCGGCAACAATGGACGTTCAAAAGCAACCAACAACCGGGAAACCACTAAGCCGGTCACTAGAGACGAGAAGTGATCGGGCTAGCAAAACGAATAGCCTGTTCATTATCGGTTGTGTGTTAATTCTCTCTTCGGCTATTCTAGAATATTTTGACCTGATACGATAACGCTTTATAGAAGATTTTAAAGATTTGTGAAAAAACGGACCAAAAAGACGCCTTTTATAACTCGCACGAGGGTTAATTTTTTTAAAGAAAATATTCCTTGCGTTCTTGTCAGTAACGTTGCCAAAAACACCATATATCTAAAGTGCAAGGATTCCAAGTAATCTTAACTCAAATATTCCAAAACGGTAGAAATGGTAGAACCTTGCAACCCTATTTTAATTTCTTGGTTTTTTGGCAAAATTTATACCGATATTTCCTTGGTATGTAATGCAATTAGAGATTTCATTTATTTGGTGACTTATAGTGAAATTTAGCGAAGAATATTGTTGTCTTTGACGCCATTTCTCTAAAATGATTTTTCGTGTGGCCATTTTGCTAAAACTAACATGAAGTACGACCTTAATCCTAAAATGTGTTTTTAATTTTGCATATTTATGGAGTTTAGGTAAGATATAGAGTTTTGGTGTATTCTAAGACCTATAGTTAAAATTGATGGCGAAGAAATTTGTGGAATATTTTGATCTAATACGATCACATTTTATAGGTGAAGGGACAAAAAGACCGTTTTCATGACCACCTGAGGGTTAAATAATATCAAAAAAGGAACCAGCGACCCGAAAAACATAAGAACCCAAGGTTATGTCAAAATTCATTAATTTTTAGAGTTTTGGCCAGGTTTTTCGTAACATTGGACACTGCTCAAATTCTAATGAAAGGTTGGATCTTTCACCACTTCATTTGAACCAATACAAAAGATGACATGAAATCACGTCATCGCATAAAACCCCTTCCTTCAAATTTTGTTGGGATATTCATACCGGCGCAGAAAAGTGAACATCATTATCATTAACATGGGAATACTCGATGCTTAAATAGTTCGGTTTTTCACTAGAAAAATCATTATTTCAAAAACTGAAAAGCCAATTGATAATTTCCTTCGCGGGGATGAAATCATGATAGTGGTAGCGATCAGTAAATTTTGCAAGGCTGTCAGTGTGTTTTGTAAACATTCCTCTCTGCAATAGAGAATTTAGATCGAATTACAAATGTGAAGCATTCAAAATTTGATTTCATTTCTCAATGGATGTTTTATTTAAATTAGTGCGTTATGTCGTCGCTTAGATCATAATAAATATGTACATATGTATTTATATAGTTTATTTGAAAATTTTCTACATTTTAGATTTAACTTTTTAAGGCGCATGAATATTTAATGACAGATTTGAAATATATTTTTGTAATATAAAAATGAAATGAATGAGTTTGTATATGTCTATACTAATGACTACATTTTCCTAATTTACGGACTGGGAATTTTTTTGTTGTTAGTGTGACTTTTATGGTGCAATGTGCATTTCATATAAAAACAGTGCATAAGAAAATGTTGCGTTATGATTATGTGTTGAGATGTTTGAAAACATGTTGTAATGAAAGACAGACACACACATTGAGATCATGCACAGAACTCCAACTAAAACAACATTCAAATTTTGGTGAGAAATAATCCCTTCCTTCCAAGCAATTAACACAAATTTGGGCCACAGCTGTTCGAGGAAAGGAAATAGATTTCGATCACAATAAACGTTGTTTTATGAACAATAAACACCAAATTCATAAATATTATTGAATTGTGCTAGATAAACGAACTATCTAAATATGCAAATTATTTAAAGAAATAAAATACCAAAACCCAGAATTTGTTAAAAAAAATTAGTACAAAAATAAATCTTGTTAGAAAAAAATTTATAGGCAAAAGAAGGTTGAGAAAAAGAATTTAATTTTAATTCTCTAATTTCTAGTTTAATTTTTTTTATATTTTTGTTTGTTTGTTTGCCAACCTTTTTGATGGTGATGCCGAAACATGTTCCAGATTTGTGCTGGCTGATTTTCGTTCTTGGTTATTACTTGAATTTGAAATTAGTTTTTGTTTGGTTTTTTTTTATTTTTTGGTATTGGTTATAATGGGGCACACACACAAGACACAGATTGAAAATACAGTTTGACACACATAAATTATGAAAGAAAGAAAAAAGTAGAAAACAAAAAATGGAAACATTAAAACAAAAACAAATATAAAATATGAAATATTTAGTTAAATTTGTTATTGCAATTTTTTAAACTTTTTATGTTAGTAAAAAGAAACTTGGACAGTTAGAAAAAAAATTTGGAGAAAAATTGAACACTTTAAATTTTTCTTTGGATTTAGGTACATTTATTTTTCGAATCATAAATTATTTGGGTGTCTGTTCCGATGAATGGGACAGTTAGACAAAATTCGAGGAAAAATTTAATTGTTTGACCTTTTCTTATATTTTAAGTTTTTTTTTTTTGTCACGGGTCCTATGAGAGGTAGCGATGTACAGTCAAACTTTCCTATAAGAGAGAGAAAAGTCATTATCTTCTTTGAGAATTCATATTTTTGTTTTATTAAACTACGTCTTATCGAGAATCATTCCGTGTAGTGACCTTCGTTTTATAAAAGTTCAGGTGTAAATTTAATACCAAAAGGACACCGAATTCGTGGAGGTGTCATCTGGTTGCTACTTGTAAGGCCTGCTGAATGTATATAGTTAATATGGGATTTCCAAAGGAAGTTTTAAACGCAGAAGAAGACTCACAAACTCCATTTATATTGACAACGCCTGCAATCATGCAATACCGGTGCAAACGAGCCATATTTCGGCGATGCAACCCACTTAAGGACCATTTGTAACTTATTTCCTTCACACCCAGTAAAGTTAACAGAATTACCTCCACTATCCCAACGGACCATTGTGAAAGCATTTGATATGCCAAAGGCATTCGATATTGTCGTCCATGCGACGCTAAATTCTGACATCATTCTTTACTCATGCGGGGAAAGCATTGTTCCCGGTTCCCCTCAAAGTCTTCACTCAAAGACCTCAAGTATATTTTGACAATTTCCATTTTAAACTATTTAGAGTCGATTTCGCTCTGTCGATTTGTTCAATCTTTGCACATCAAAATATTTTCTCCAAAATTAGATCTCGTTCGAACATGTTCCACACCAGTCCACTCTTTCGCGTATCTCACCCACAAAATTTCAGAAATCTTTAATAAAATTTTTGCTAAAGTGCAGTACGAGGACATATCTCGTTTTAACATATTTTTGAATTTTACCTCGCCCAAGAAAGTTAAAAATTTCACTTTTAAGAATTGTACGTTACTTCTTGTGGCCATTTGTACAGTGATATGATCCTTTTTATGCGTAAGTCCATGCAACCAGACATAATGGTCCAAAAGCTCTAAAAATTGCTATAGTAATCAACATTAATGGATGGTGGTGGATAACTATCGGGGTGACGTAGGGGATGGAAGATACCAAGGAACGGTCCGGACCGGCTTTAAAATGGCAAAGCCCAGGATTTATCTTGATCCCTCTTTCATATCAAGTGGACACTGACCTCCCCGTGGTGTCACCTGGGGAACTGCCTTCAACACCCGTTAAAGGTAGTGAGCTAACATGTGCCGCTCGTTCACGCATAAGAACGTTAAAAACTTGTGTTTGGTCGTCGGCTTAGTAACCCTCGCCTAGAAAAAACAGCATACTATGAAAAAACGAACGAAAGGAAAAACAAGCCCCTCTAAGGTGGACGAACCCCGCAAACGTTTTAAGGACCATGATCTGCGAATCTGCACCTGGAATGTTCGCACTCTTTATAGAGAAGAAGTACAAGGCCGACTTTACTGTCATACAAGAACTACGATGGATTGGGAAAGGCGTCACACCAACACCTAAAGGTGACACACTGTATTATAGCTGCCATGACACAAAGCATGAGTTTGGTTGCGGGTTTGTAGTTGGTCGGAGGTTAAAACATCTGGTCTCCAGCTTTACCCCAGTGAATGAAAGATTCGCTGCAATACGATTTAAAACAAAATTCTTTAACATCAGCTTTATTTGCGCTCATGCTCCCACTGAAAACAAGGTCAAACAGACCAAAGATATATTTTACGAGCGCTTAGAAGAATCTTATGGCCGTTGCCCTGCCCATGACATTAAAATTATACTAGGCGATTTTAATGTCAAAATTGGAAACGAGAATATCTTTGGCCCAACAGTCGGGAAATTCATTCGCCACAGTGAAATATCTCATAATGGTATGAGGCTGATAGACTTTGCCGCTGCAAGAAACATGGTAGTTAGCAGTACCGGATTTAAGCATCTCGATATTCATAAGGACACCTGGCTGTCGCCCGATCGAAGAACAAGAAATCTAATTGATCACGTTGTGATAGATGGAAGACATGCATCAAGTGTGTTGGATGTACGATCGTTCCGGGGTGCAAACATAGACTCGGACCACTACCTTGTTGCAGCAAAGGTACGTACCAGATTAAACGTAGCAAACAAGGTGCGAATAGACACAACGCGGAAGTTAGACATCGGTAAGCTGCAATCACAATAGTTAGCCACAGCATATTCCACTCAACTAGCCCAATTGCTTAATGTGAGCACTTCTTGTCCCGATAACATAACAACACAATGGCAAAATATTGTCCACTCCATGCCGCAAAATCAATACTTAGATACCAGAGACCTCCACCAACGAACCCATGGTATGGCCAGAAGTGTCGTGCTGCTACCGAAGAGAAAAATGCGGCATATAGGGCTACTTTACAATCAGTAGCAACGCGTAGCGCACGAGAGAGGTATAGGGAGAAAAGGAGAGAGGAGAAACGTCTTTTTCGCAGGAAAAAGAGAGAGATGAAAAAGCGAAGAAGTCCGAAAATTCTACCAAATAGTGTAACATCAAAATGATGGCTTTGGTACAGGTGCATCCTCCTGTAGAGACCTGCAAGGTATTTTGGTAACTGATACAGATACATTTTTCCAAACTGTTGGTATCCGATAGTAGCGATGATGGCGAGGATGAGGTAAAGACAGCAATAAACCGGTTGAAGAATAATAAGGCAGTAGGAGCCGATGGCTTGCCAGCCGAGCTGTTCAAAACCGGAGGCGACACTCTGATAAGGTGAATGCATCAGCTAGTTAGCATCATCTGACAGGAAGAACTCGTACCCGACGATTGGAACGTGAGCATCCTATGTCCAGCCCACAAGAAGGAAAATAAGACTGTGTGGTCCAATTACAGTGACATAAGTCGGCTCACTATTACATATAAGATAGTATCTGGTATATTGTGTGAGAGACTAAAGGCTATCGTCAATGAAATTATTGGACCCTATCAATGCGGCTTTAGACCGGGCAAATCCACCATTGAACAGATATTTACCTTGAGACAAATCCTGGAGAAGACCTATGAAATGCAGATGAACGTGCAGTCAAAGGTGTTCCAAGCCATGTCTGGTTTTGGTATTTCTGCAAAGCTGATTCGGCTTTGTAGAATGACATTAACTGATACTCGGTCCTCGGTTAAAATGGGAAAGAACCTCTCCGAAGAGTTTTGTACCAAAAGAGGTTTCAGGCAAGGAGACAGCCTATCGTGTGATCTTTTTAATATCCTGCTAGAAAAGGTTATACGAGAGGCAAACGTCAAAAGAAGTGGCACAATCTACACCAACAGCCACATGTTACTTACTTATGCTGATGATATAGACATCATGGGACGATCAGTAAAAGAAGTAACCGATACCTTTATGAAGGTCGAAGGGGAATCTGCTAAAGTGGGTCTGGCGGTAAACGGCGAGAAGACCAAGTTGATGGTGTCGACGCGTAATGCGTCCATTGAGATCGGACCAACTGTTGAGAATTTTGAGGTAGTAAAAGAGTCCATATTAAAATCAATTTCCGATATCGAAAATTTTGGGACTTCTTGAAATTATATCCATGAACAGTTGGACCCACAGTTTGAAAACTATAAAACCTGGGAACAAGCGGCTACGGGGGGAATGAAATGTGCCTCAGGTAGCTACCATAATATATTCAGTCCATATCCGAAATCATCCACAGTTCGAAAACTATAAAACCTGGGAACAAGCGACTGCCGGGGTATGAAAGGTACCTCCAGTGGACATCAAAATGTGTAAAGTCCATATCTGAAATCAAATTCCGACATTGATAATTTTGGGACTTCTTGAAAATATACCTATCAACAGTTGGACCCACGGTTCGAAAACTATAAAACCTGGGGACAAGCGCCGACGGGGAAATGAAATGTACCTCAAGTATCTACTGAAATATACAAGGTCCATATTCAAAATCAAATTTCCAAATTTTGGGACTTCTTGAAATTATACCCATGAACAGTTGGACCGGCTACCGGGGTAGGAAAGGTACCTCAAGTGGGTACCAACATGTGTAAGGTCCATATCTGAAATCAATTTCCGATATCGAAGTTGTGGACCGGTATTGCTCCATGAAACTAAGTTTGGATATAATATGACGAAGACCAAATGTTGGACCAAATCGGTTGCACAGTTCGAGACTTATCCTGCTCTCCAGCCACTACATATGGTGCCATCGGGGTTTTTTCAACTTTCGTGCTGTTTTCCAAACAATGAAAAAATTAAAAAAAAAAAAAAATTACCGTTGTAATTGAGACAGCGATTGCAAGTTGCTTCAACAGAAATCGAGGTTAGTCAAGAGCAGGTCTTAAAGTGAACTTATCCGAAATTCTGTGTGGGAGGTACCTGCAGAAATGGGCAAATATATAGTCCATATTCAAACATGTGCTATATCTGATAGATATATTAGGATGCGTAAAGTATGGACCAAATCGGTTACTCCCTTCAAGAGTTATCGTGCGCACAAATTTTCGAACATTATCCAACTTTTGTGGGGAAGTTTGGGCAAAATATTGCGAAAGCCAAATTTTGGACCAAATCGGTTCATCCGTTCGAGAGATATCGTGCGCACCAGCCAGACAGACAGACGGACGGACATTGCTAAGTCGACTCCAAATTGTCTGAAACACTTTTCGTCCAAACATACATGGGGTCTAAAACCCTTATTTCGATGAGGCACATTTTGCCCGTATGAAAGTGTATACACCCCCCTTAGCATAAATGCTGAGGGTATAAATTTATCTAATATCTCAATAAACAACTTTCTAGAACATACGAACTCTGTAGAAAGGATTCTCTGAATTGCAAAATAAAGATTTTGTATAATTTTTCTGGTTTAGGTCCATAGATATTGAAGGGCTTAAATCAATATTCAAGGAAACAATCAAATAAAGTAGTGTACGTAACAGCTGTGATGATGTCGCGGAATGTCCTCTCTGCTACCCGAACATCAGAGTTGTTGGGCAGTTCTCTAAAGCAGTGATTGGTGAACTCTCTTAAAGTAGACCAATTAGCTTTCCCAAGATTGATGAAAGTATTGCTGTTAGAGGTGATGAATTTGGGCGGTCTGCTGATGGACACATTTATGGGGAGATAGGTGACCATCTCCTACTTTTTTTTAGAATTAGGAAACTGTTCATTGTACATTACATAGCACACCACTCCATAGATAGGCTGTGAGCACAGCGGATTTATTCTATTAATTGTTTTTTGTTTACCAAATAATTATGAGCAGTGTTCAATTTTTTTAAAGAACATAAAATTTCATTTTGTTGAATTTTTAAAAAAATAATTTTTTTATCACAATAAATTTTAATTCGTTTTTTATTTCATAAATATTTAACAACAAAAACAACTTTATTTTTAACAAGCCACAAATCGATTACCAAAACAAAAAATACTGGAGAAAATGAAATTTTACATTAATATTCTCAAAATTACTTTAAAATACTGGGTTAGGGGGGTTAACTTTAGAGGGGCGGGGAATGAAAAAGAGCAAAAGCTTAACAAAGGGAAAATACTAGTTAAGCCAAATAATAGCCGTTATAAATTATTTTAGAAATTCAATGAAATACTTACTTTGCATTTTTAGGCCTTCTTACTTCTATGGGGAAATCATCATCAAAATCCAAATTGAAATCTTCTCCTAGATCCCGTGGCACCAAAGGGGTACGTTGATGGGCCGGACTTGTGTGATAGCCATCGCCATGCAGCTGTTATGCGTTGCATTCGTCCGGCAGACAATCCAAATTCCATTTTGTTTGTAACAAAGAATTGTAAATATTTATAGTTGCAGTCAGTGGTGGGTGATTCAGTGAGATTTTGTGATTTGTAACAAATGCGTTTGTTTATGCGTTTGTGTGTGTTGTTGGACAAATGGACAGGAGGAATAAATTTATGATTTATGTTCAATTCGATCATCATCATCGTCGTAGTTGCAGTCGTCGCCATCATCACAAATGTTTGCAGCATTTGTTTATTTTTATGGTGGTGGAGGTCACAAATTATGAACATTTGTTATGCATTGGGGGTGTTGTGAAAATTTTGAGCAGAAGGGAAAACAGAAACAAAAAAATAAATTATTTTGTGTGTTCTTTGTAATTTTTCTCGTTGCATGTTTGATTTCTTTTACAAATCACTCAACAACATTCAAAGTTATTGTTATGGTTATAGTTTCAACCGAAAAACTATTCATATATGTATTTATTGTTGGATAGAAAGAAAACACATACGACCAAGGCGCATTCAAAGAAAATTGGAATTGAATGTAAACTAAAGAATGTTTTTTGGTATGTAAACAATTTTTATAAAGTAAAGCATAGATAGTCTTGTGTTTTGATAATTTAAATATGGCAACATGTTTTGCCATCTAAAATATTCTAAACTATATATAAGAATTTATTATGTATAAGAATTTATAAATTATTAATATGAAAGTAAATTTTGAAAATATATTATAGGTTTATACGCATTTCATAAATTTGTTAATTAATTAATTTCCTAATCTGTTATTTATATTAAAATAAATCTAAAAACATGCAAAATTGAAAAATTATGGGATATATTTTATATCTTAAAAAAAAAAATAAATAAAAATTAATATTGACATAATTTAAAATTTGTAACCTAATGGAACAAACTTTCTTTCTCAGAACAGGTTAGTTATATTAGATTTGAGATCAGTAACGAGACACAATATATGCCACAAATTACCGAAATGTAGCGTCGAAGTGGGTGGGTGACGTAGGAGATGAATGATACCAAGCAACGGTCTTGACCGGCTTTAACAAAGCAAAGCCCAGGATTTATCTTGGTCCCTCTTTCATCTCAAGTGGACACTGACCTCCCCGTGGTGTCACCTGGGGGCTGCCTTTAACATCCGTCGAAGGTAGTGAGCTAACATCTGCCGCGCGTTCACACATAAGAACGTTTAAACCTTGACCGGCTTTAACAAAGCAAAGCCCAGGATTTATCTTGGTCCCTCTTTCATCTCAAGTGGACACTGACGTCCCCGTGGTGTCATCTGGGGGGCTGCCTTTAACATCCGTCGAAGGTAGTGAGCTAACATCTGCCGCGCGTTCACCCATAAGAACATTAAAAACTTGGGTTGAGCGTTGGGCTAGTAACTCACCCCGTCAAAACACCCCAAACGTTTTAAGGAACATGATCTGCGAATCTGCACCTGGACCCTCTACAGAGCAAGTGCAGTTTGCGCACTGGCGGATGTACTTGCTAATTACAAAGTTGATATTATCGTCTTACAGGAAGTGCGATGGAACCGGGCAGACGTAAAAATAACAAACGATTACGCACTGTATTATATCTGCCACGAAACGAAACATGAGCTAGGTGTTGGATTTATGGTAAATAAGAGACCTAAAAATCTCATCATCCAGCTTCACTCCGGTTGATGAGAGAATTGCCACAGTCCGTATAAAAGCAAAGTAGTTTCAACGTCAGTCTCATCTGCGCCCATGCCCCGACCCAAGAGGAAGATGAACAGACCAAGGATATATTCTACGAGCGTCTAGAGAGAGCATATGACTGCTGCCCTGGCCATGGCATTAAGATTGTTCCAGGAGATTTTAATGCTGAAATTGGGAGAGAAAATATCTTTGGTCCCACGATCGGAAAGTTCAGCCTTCATGAGGTAACATCCGACAACGGAATGAGGCTGATCGATTTTGCAACGGCAAAAAACATGGCAGTGAGCAGTACCAGATTCCAACACCTCGACATACACAAGGCCACGTGGATATCCGCAGATGGGAAAACAAGAAACCAGATTGATCATGTTGTGATAGACGGAAGACACTCGTCCAGTGTGTTAGATATCTGATCGGTTCGAGGAGCGAACATCGATCCGGACCATTTCCTAGTAGCAGCAAAGGTACGCACTCGCCTTAATGTCGCGGCAAAAGTGTGATCTAACACGGGACGGAAGCAGGATATCAAGAAGCTGCAAACACAACAGATAGCACAAGCCTATTCCGCTCAACTGACTCACATGCTGGAAGACGGCACTGTTTGTCCCGATAATGTGGAAGCGCATTGGCAAAGAATAGTCTACTCACTTCAAACTGCCGCAAAATCTGTGCTTGGGTACCAAAAACCACCACCTAAAAATCAGGAGTGCCGTAAGGCTACTGCAGAAAAGAACGCGGCATACAGAGCAACCCTGCATTCAGTAGCAACACGAAGCGCGAAAGAAAAACATCGCGAAAGAAGGGGAGAGAGGAGAAATGTAGTTTCAAAAGAAAAAAGAAAGAGCAAGAAAAACGTGAGCGTAAGAAACGCGAGATGTTCAGGAGTCATAATGAAGTCCGAAAATTTTACCAGAGTTTAAAACACCAGAATGAAGGGTATGGTGCAAGCACATTCTCCTGCAAAGATCAAGAAGGGCATCTGGTAACTGATACAGATAGCGTACTGAGGACCTGGAAGGAGCATTTCATGAAGCTCTTAGTGTCAAATATGGGCGACGATGAAGATACACCAGAACCAATCGCAAACGACAACGTTGAATGTCTTCCACCTAGCCAAAGGGAGGACATGACAGCAATTAATTGGCTGAAAAACAATAAAGCAGCAGGAGCTGATGGAACTGTTCAAGACCTGTGGCGAAATTCTGATAAGGAGTATGCATCAGTTAATTGCCGAAATTTGGCAGGAAGAGAGCATACCCAACGATTGGAACCTCAGCCTCCTATGTTCCGTACACAAGAAAGGAGACAAGACGGTGTGTACATACTACAGAGACATAAGTCTGCTCCCAATCGCATACAAAGTGCTGTCGAGTGTACTGTGTGAACGGTTGAACCCCATGGTCAATAACAGAATCGGGTCATACCAATGCGGTTTTAGACCTGGTAAATCGAAAATTGACCAAATCTCCACACTGCGCCAAATACTGGAGAAGGCCCACGAAAGACAGATCGACACATACCACCTGTTCGTCGACTATAAGGCCGCCTTCGACAGCCCAATTCGATGGAAGGTGTTCCAAGCCATGTCTGAGTTTTGTATCCCTGCAAAACCTCTAGGATTATGCAGGATGATATTGGCTAATACAAGATCAGCTGTTAAAGTAGGAAATAACCTCTATTGGAAAAGGTCATACCAAAAGCGAATGTATATCTTGATAAAGATAAAAATAGCACTAGATACAATAAGGATATAATGTTACTGGCTTATGCCTTCTCGCGTTTCTTATGCTCACGTTTTTCTTGCTCTTTCTTTTTTCTTTTGAAAATACGCTTCTCCTCTCTCCTCTTCTTCCAATATTTTTTTCGCGCTTTGTGTTGCTACTGAATGCAGGGTTGCTCTGTATGCCGCGTTCTTTTCTTCAGTAGCCTTACGGCACTCCTGATCGTACCATAGATTTTTAGGTGGTGGTTTTTGGTACCCAAGCACAGATTTTGCGGCAGTTTGAAGTGAGTGGGCTAATCTTTGCCATTGCGCTTCCACATTATTGAGTTATTGATATAGAGTCCTAGTATAGGAAAATTTTAAAAATTTAGCATACTTTATTAAATTTTAGTGGTATAGGAAATTACCCTCGGAGTCGACTCCGGAGTCGGTGTCGGAGTCGTGAAAAAAACTGGCCTGGAGTCGGAGTCGAAGGAAAAATGGCTCCACTCCGATGCCCTGGTATCAACACGCAAGACGTCCAGTAGACACGGACCAACTGCTGATGTTCAGTACTACAATTTAGAGTTAGTAAATGACTTTATTTACATCGGCACCGCCATAAATAAAACGAACAACATCAGCTTAGAAACCAAAAGAAGAATAATATTGGCCAATAGTAGCATCTGTTCTGGTCTAAGTAAACAGTTTAAAAGCTATGCCATAATCAACTTATTTTGATCCCCTACAACCTTTTAACATAATTGAAAAAAATTAATATACAAGTAAAAAAGTTTCAGTCGGCTTTGCCGACAGATATATACCCTCAGCCAATGTGAAGCGAAATGTATTTAAGGTCTCTTCAGAATTTTGTGGCCCTTTTTGGACATTTGAACTTGCCGACAAAAATGTGGATTAGGAATTAACTGCACTAAGACACAAATGTTGAACTTTTGTGGCGGAGGTACCCTCAGGGAGGACCGATATGGGCAATTTGAGAAGTTAAACAAAATTTTTATAAAATATTAGGAGATCCAAAGTTTGGACCAAGTTGGTTGCCCCATTCAATTGATATCGTCCTAGAATTTTAGTGACATTTTTAAACATTGGGGAAAAGTACCGAAAGTTGTGGACCGGTATTGCCCATGAAACTAAGTTTGGATATAATATGACGAAGACCAAATGTTGGACCAAATCGGTTGAACAGTTCGAGAGTTATCGTGCTCTTCGACCGCCACATAGGGTGACAGGGTTTTTACAACTTTCAGGCTGTTTCCCCTGAAAAAAACTTTTACCGTCGTAATGGAGGTAGCGAATGCAAATCGCTTCAACAAAAAAGCGATTCGAGAGCAGGTCTTAAACCTATTGAGACCATATTGGAACCTCATATTACTCTGGTAGAAAGTTTACGCTATACAAAGTTTTTACCAAATCGGTCTCTCCCTTCAAGAGTTATTGTGTGCACAAACTTTCCGAACATTTTCGAACTTTTGTGGGGGAGGTACCGGAAGGAGTGGACCGATATAACCCATCTTCGAACTTAAACTAAGTTTGGGCAAAATATTACAAAAGCCAAATTTTGGACTGAATCGGCCAGCCAGACGGATGGACATGGCTAAATCAACTAAAAATTGTCTGAAACACATTTCGTCCAAAGATACTTGGGTTCTTAAACCATTATTTTAATGAGGCACATTTTGCCCGTATGAAAGTGTATATACCCTCGTTAGCATTAATGCAGTTTAAGACCTACTCTCGAATTGTTTCGATTTTTGTTGTAACAACTTGTATTCTCCGCCCCATTATAAGATACACATTTTTTTGCGCAAAACTAAAACAATTTCTAAGATGGGTCATATCGCCCACTCCTTCTGGTACCTCCCTCACAATAGTTCTAAACATTTCGCTAAAATTGTGTATACCATAACTTTCGAAGGCGATAACTGATTTGAACATCGTAATATTTCTACGAGACATAGATCCGTTTAAATTTAGACTATATGTGTCAAATCCTTCGGGTAAACAAATTTCGGAAAAGTAGAGTTTAGGACTACCATTTGACTTTTCTTGCAAGATATTGCGCTCAATGCCCCTATTACAGCGATGTTATGTATTTCGAAGGAATGACTCCCAAAATAAGACCCAAGATCCAAAATGGACTATGTAGGTCCATTCTTTTAGGTACCTACTCAGCTAAACATTTGAGCTTTAACCCAAATCCATATTTTTGTCGGTTCATACGCCCAAAATTTTGAAAACCATCCCCTAAATACATACGTTTTTTGGGAAATGAGTGTTTCAATTCACACAGGCTGAGGGTATATCTATGTCGGCAGAACCGACTTATACTATTTTACTTGTTATTAATTATTTTTAGGGTGTCCAAAACCCCGGTTTTTCTAATCAAAATTGTATTCAGTTAACCGAAATTTTAAAAATTTCCAAAAACCGGTTTTCGGGGTTTAAAAATTTTCAAAACCGGTTAACCGGTTTTGTTAAGTAGTTACAAAATTGTTCATAATTGATACATATTTGATTAAAATGTGCGGCAAGAGGTAATTTAAGTAAAACCACTTCGTTATTATATAATTATCTATTAATATCCTTGTTATTTGACATTCAACCTCCAACTGGGAACAGCAAAATTGAGAACTAAATTGTACTCTTAGAATAGTAAAACCCTTACAAATATAATTACAATTTTATTAAGTGTGGATTCTTCGTCTTGTCAAATTACACTGTGCAACAAAATTCATTTTTTTCAAAATGATGGGAAAAATTGAGTAGATTATGAAAGTAGAGCTAAAAATATGAGACACGTGTATCGGCGTTTTTAAAGTTTACGTCGGAATGTAACCAAAATAGGCGGGGCAAGTTCCGCCCATTTTTAATTTCTTCGAAATATTCGAGTTAAGATATCTTGAAATCCTTGCATTTCAGGTATACAGTGTCTTCGGCAACTTTACTTAAGAGGGTATGGGGAATATTTTTGATAAAAATTTTAACCCTCATGCGGTTCATCAAAGGGGTCTTTTTTGTCCTTTTTTTGAAAATCTTTCAAAAACTCCTTAAAAATGTGATCGTATCAAATCCAAATATTCCACAAAATTGTTCGCCATAAAATTTTACTATATGTCTCGGAATACACCAAATCTGTAACTCTTGTCTAATCGCCAGGAATCTCTAAAAATGAAAAACACGTTTTAGGATTAAAGTCGGTCTTCATCTGAGTTTATTCAAAATTGTCCCACAAAACATAATTTTAGAGAGATGATGTCGGAGACAAAAATATTCTCCGTCAAATTTCACTATGGGTCACCAAAGAAATGAAATGTCTATTTACATTTTATAGCATGAAAATATCAGTACCAATTTTGCTGAAAAAACAATTTTTTTGATGAAAAATGTTTCCTTCTTTTTTCGAGTTGGTACATGGAAGTAATCTGAAACTTGGTTATAGGAGAAAATTGTCAAAGGATGAAATATTCTACACAAAATTTCACTATGAGTTTCAAAATAAGCCATATATCTATGTATACTATTTCCTTAAAAAATTAGATTACAAATTTATATATATTAGGATGTAATTATATGTTTTAATTTTGGACTGTTAATTTTACATAATTCCATACTGGATCAAAATCTAGCCAAATCCTTTACTTTTTGGGAATATTGTTAAAGAAAGAAATGTTCCAAATGAAATTTCATTATGGGTCTCTGAATTAAAGAAATCTGTAACCATAGCATATAACTTTCTTAGCAGCAGACATAAATGAATATATCCTACCTGGGTTCGTTATGGTCATTCATGATACAGCTATTTACGTTAAATGCGTCCAAAGTAGGAGTGAGTCCCATCATTGTAGTTTTTTGGACCACACCAAATTGGACATGTGAGAGCCCATATGACACCTATATTTTCACTGGACCATAGCCGTAGACCTCTAGTGTATTTTCACATACAATATAAGCAGCCAATGGCTTATCCAAACTACGGAATTTAAGTTGAAAGTACTAAAAATACACAATTTGGGCAGGTCCGATCTGAGTTTTCTATATTTTTCAAATTTATATTCACAACAAATGTTTTTAAAGCTATTTAAATTGAACACACTACATCTTCTGTATGAATGTATAACGAAAAACCATCAATAAGATATTTATATTTTTTAATCACAACGAAAATCTGGTTAAAAATTGTAAAATACGGCCCTAAACCCTACACCAAAAACAAGGGCTGCTAAGAATGTTATACGATATGGTTACAGATTTCTTTTATTCAGAGACTAACAATGAAATTTCTTTTGGAACATTTTTTTCTTTAACAATATTCCCAAAAAGTAAAGGATTTTGCTATATTTTGATCCAGTATGGAATTATGTAAAATTAACAGTCCAAAATTAAAACATATAATTTCATCCTAATATATATAAATTTGTAATCTAATTTTTTAAGGAAATAGTATACATAGATATATGGTTTATTTTGAAACTCATAGTGAAAATTTGTGTCGAATTTTTCATCCTTTGACACTTTTCACCTATAACCAAGTTTCATATTACTTCCATGTACCAACTCGAAAAAAGAAGGAAAAAGTTTTCATCAAAAAAATTGGGAAATAATTTCATGTTTTTTCAGCAAAATTGGTACTGATATTTTCATGCTATAAAATGTAAATAGACATTTCATTTCTTTGGTGACCCATAGTGAAATTTGACGGAGAATATTTTTGTCTCCGACATCATCTCTCTAAAATTATGTTTTGTAGGACAATTTTGAATAAACTCAGATGAACACCGACTTTAACCCTAAAACGTGTTTTTCATTTTTAGAGATTCCTGGCGATTAGACAAGAGTTACAGATTTGGTGTATTCCGAGACATATAGTAAAATTATTCAAAAATATTCCCCATACCCTCCTAAGTAAAGTTGCCGAAGACACTATATACCTGAAATGCAAGGATTTCAAGATATCTTAACTCGAATATTTCGAAGAAATTAAAAATGGGCGGAACTTGCCCCTCCTATTTTGGTTACATTGCGACGTAAACTTTAAAAAAGCCGATACACGTGTCTCATATTTTTAGCTCTACTTTCATAATCTACTCGATTTTCCTTGTCATTTTTTTGTTGTCGCACAGTGTTATCGTGAAATGTCGTAATCAAAAATACATTTTGTTATCGTACCCTTTACTATAATTGTTCAAAAACGTATAAGCAACGTCATACAAACTACCGTGTGATATTACGTATACGCAGTTTTTTCACACAACGCTACATTTTACACAAAATATTTTTCAATTTTAAAGTTCTGTCTTTATTTATTATTGTCTTTTTAGGACGAAGGCCATTATTTATGAAAGTTTTTAATTAATTAATCGATCTAACATGGCCTAAGAAGTTTTGTTTTGAATGTAAATGGCTAGAAAACAAAGGCTGGTTTTGATAACTTCTATTTATACAACCCTAGTGTCTTGTCATTTAGAACTTTGACCGTACCTTGTGTTAGTGATGTTTAGTTTACTTTCAAGAATACAATTTTAATAAAATATTACAAATATTCCTATTTTTTAAAACCGGTTAACCGACACAAAAAAACTGGGTTTTCGGTTAACCGAAAATTAAGTTTTTGGCGAAAACAGGTTTTGTAACTCAAAACCGGGTAACCGGATAAACGGTTTCGGTTTTGGACACTCTAATTATTTTCTCGCCTAAACTATAAGCGAAATAAAGTTTGTTCCATTTTGTAATTTTTTTTAATTATTATTTTTTATGAAATGAATATTTTTTATGAAAATAACATAAAATTCCATGACTGGCATAAAATGTATATTATATACAATGAAAACATTTTTAATTTTTGTATTGTAATTTGAAACAAATGTGTGTTTGTGGAATAATTAATTTTTAACGAAAACTATTCAATTCCAATTCACAAGAGTATAAATGTAAAGAAATATGTAGTGTTTATCCAATTAAATGTTCTGAAATACGTAGCATGAAATGGTGTTAGATATCCAAATATTAGGTGTGTTTTTAATAAATTTATAATAAATAAATTGAAGATAAATATCGGAAGAACAAGTGCTTAACATTTTAGTTGATATGTCTGCTCTTATGCCATGTTAAGAATCGTGTTATGCACTTCATCCCATCCCACTTATCTTTATTCTCATAAATAAACAATAAAGAAAACACACCTAATATAAATGTGAAACAATGTGTCATGTATGTGTCATGAAAATGATTGAATGAACAATGTACTCGTATGTAATTATGAATGATGAGTTGAGCAACTTAATTATAAAAAATAAATTAATAACAACAATAATAATAACAATTAATTAAAGATAAAGGGCCAACCATTACTCGTGCAAGGATATTAACATTATTTTCTGTTGTAGTTGTTGTTTATTTGGTTCTTTTGTTTATTTTCTGTATGATGACTGTGGTAATTGGAGTCTGTAAAAAGGTTTTAGGTTCTGTTTGATTTCTTAATTATAAAAAAGAGAAAACACAGCAGCAAAACAACATAAACTGTAAAAAAACTGAATTTAATTTGTTTTTGGAAAAGAAGAAAGTGTTTAATTTTTATTTGTAATAATAATTATTATTCTTTTAGGAAAGGTAAAAAACGTTAATATCAACAAATCCTTGTAACGAGTAGTTTTGTAGTTATGGCCCCTACCTTGACTATTGTGCCGACCTGTTGCAGTTCAGCCGATTGTCTATTGTCCAAAAGATTTGCACGCTCCATTTGTTCAAGTGGTAATGATTCACGATTTTGTTCGTTCAATAAACGTTCTCGCATCTCATGTATGTAGGGACAACGCTGCATTCCTTATCGTTTTGCCGTGTTGTTGTTGGGGAGAAGAGACAGGATAATTGGATGGGGGGTGTGGATAGGCAAAGGGATAAGCAAATAGTTTTAGTAAGTAAGGCGTAGTTGTTTTGTCTTGATTTTGTTTTTTTTAATTTCTACGTTTCTACTACTCCAAAAAGGGTAAATTTTCTATTTACGTCTTATCAAAAATGTTGTAGCTAAATTTTGATGTTCTTTGTTGCTGTATATAAAAAATGTTGTTGTTGCAGGCTTATTTTTGTATAAATTTCTTAAGAGGCAAAAATCAGTCGATTTTGTTGAAATTCCATTAGCTTGGCTGAAGAATTATTTATTGGTCAATCTGTAAAGAAAGAGGGAAAGCAGACAACATTAGAGTATTCCAAAATATAAATATAAAGTAAAAAAATAAATAAAAATCGAAAGAGAATTAATTAAAATTTAATAATTAATATTCATTTTTAATATTTCTTATTTTCCATAAGTTTTATTTTTCTAAAATTTAAAATTTTTAATACTAAAGTAATTTAATAGTTAATATTTATTTTTAAATATTTCCAATTTTCCACAACATTAATTTTTCCAGACATTTGCAACAACATTGTTGTAATTTTTCTCATGCATTCCTCATAATAAAATTTATGGCAGACATTAGCAATTCAATCCAAAAATAATTTCATGAATTCAATGCAAAATTGGGTCATGCTGTTCATCAGCGTCATTGAGATCATATGGACACCAATCCGTCTACATGAGAAATGGATAGCAAATGGACATAAATGAAAAACAGAAAATATATGGCTACTTTCCGGAGTTGATATGCGGTATTTATACATGGTAGCGTCCACATAGACGAATCTTTACTATGCCATAGAAACCCATTCCGTAGCCGACACCAAACAAATTCTTTAATAAATATTAGTTATTTCGCATAAGGGAAGGGGTCTGAAATACATGGAAATATTGAACACTGAGAAGTATATCCAAGCAAAAACACATTATAAATTGACCTACTAACCCATTATTTTAATAATGAAATGTCACCAACCAAGTACAGTTACTATTCTTATACCCTTCACCATAATAAGGAGGGTATAATTAAATTTGTCTTTCCGTTTGTAACACATCGAAATATTCATCGGAGACCCTATAAAATATATATTCTTGATCAGGGTAAAATTTTAAGTCGATATAACCATGTCCGTCTGTCCGTCCGTCCGTCTGTTGAAATCAAGATGCACTCGCAACTTTTAAGATAGAGCTTGTAATTTGGTATAGAAGTTTCTATTACTCCAGGATGTTTGGTATTTCAAATGGGCTCTATCGGTCCAGGTATAGCCCCCATAGAACGGTACCTCCCGATTTTCGGTATTTTGAAGGTTGTGGCCTCAATACTCCTCCGAAATGACTGAAATTTAATATTAAGTCTTCATTTGGAGTATGAAACTTTACCCCAGAATTTTGTTAGTATAGGTCCACGCCTTTGTATGGTCCCCAAAGAACGTTACCTCCCTATTTTCGGTATTTTGAAGGTTGAGGCCTCAATATTCCACCGAAATGGCAGAAATTTAATTTAATATTTAGTCTTCATTTGGAGTATGAAACTTTACCCCAGTTGGTATAGGTCCACGCTTTCATATAGCCCCCATAGAACGGCACCTCCCGATTTTAGGTATTCTGAAGGTTGTGGCCTCAATATTCCTGCGAAATGGCTAAAATTTGATATTTAGTCTTCATTTGGAGTATAAAACTTTCGCCCAGAATTTTGTTGATATAGGTCCACGCCTTTATTTAGCCCCCATAGAACGTTACCTCCCGATTTTCGTTATTTTGAAGGTTGTGGCCTCAATATTCCTCCGAAATGGCTAAAATTTGATATTTAGTCTTCATTTGAAGTATAAAACTTTCGCCCAGAATTTTGTTGGTATAGGTACACGCCTTTATTTAGCCCCCATAGAACGGTACCTCCCGATTTTCGGTATTTTGAAGGTTGTTGCCTCAATATTCCTGCGAAATGGCTAAAATTTTATATTTAGTTTTAATTGGGGGTATTCAACTTTCCCCTCTAATTGTGTCGGTATAGGTTCACGCCTTCATATAGCCCCCATTGAACGGTATCTCCCGATTTTCAGTATTTTGAAGGTTGTGGCCTAAATATTCCTCCGAACTGACTGAAATTTGGTGTTTAGTCATCATTGGGGATATAAAACTTCCCACATGAAATTTGTGGGTATAGGTCCACGCCTTTTTATAGCCCCATAGAACGGTACTTCCCGAATATCGGTAATTTGAAGGTTGTTGCCTCAATATACCACCGAATTAGCTGAAATTTGGTGTTCATTTGGGGTATAAAACTTTCCATATGAAATTTGTCGGTATAGGTCCTTGCCTTTATATAGTATTTTTTTAGGTTTTAGCCGCATTATCTTACCGATGTATCGGAAATTGGGTAATTAGTCTTCTTTGAGCCTAAAAACTTTCTGCAGGTCGGTAATAAGTCATCTTCATAAAGGAAAGGAAACTAATTGTTTCATTTTACTTCAATATAAATCGTGGTGGAGGGTAAAACAAGTTCGGCCCGGCCGAACTTAACCCCTTTCTTACTTGTTTACTCCTATACTTTTCCACCCTACATGCAAATTTCAAAATCCCAGTTATACCGCATTACCGAATATCAACTTATACCAACATTCCAGCACTATTCCTTTAGCCAATACCAAATTTTGTACTACTTTTCGAAGTCTTATAGTACGTATTTCCAAACCACTCAATCCTACACACCAACAGTGACCCTAATACTAACTTTCTTTCAAACATACATCAAATTCTGACTTGTTCTTTTGTTACCTCACTCGCAGTTTAAGTGCAGTTTAAGCATTGTTCGAAAATTTTTTGTGACATGGTTTGGATTAAACTATTTCAAGAGTTATTTAAAGGCTTACATTCGCCGATACTGAATCTCGAACGAGTGCCTATACAGAGCAAATGACCACTGAGAGAAACAAGTAAGATCGAATCCGTCAACTGTGTCGACAGAGATACGCCCTCAGCATAGGACTTAAAAAGAGAAGTAAACACAATAGTTCTGACGTCTGGCCAATATCACAGACAGTATGGACTTGCCCACGAAAAAAATGTACAGCCGCATACACAATATTTGCAAAAAATTAAAAAAATTGCGTCGTCGTAACAGTGCCCGCAAGAAGAACTGGTTACAAAAAAATTCAAAACTATCCGAGACGAGCTTTTAGTCTGTGTTTTTTCCAAATTTTGTGTTGGAGGTACACGAAGGAGTATACCGATTTAGTCCTGGATGTAATATTACCATATGCAATGTAATGACCAATTCGGCAAATATTACCATACCCAAAATTTTAATCAAATCGGTTGAGCCGTTCGAGAGTTATCATGCGCTCCAGCCTCTACACATGGTACTATAGGGGTATTTTACAACTTTCCCTGAAAAAACTTGTACCGTCTTAAGGGGGCAGCGAATACAAGTTGTTACAGCAAAGATCAAATGAATCCGCGAGCAGCTCTTAAACTACACTTTTCCGAAACTTTGTATGGGGTATACCTGAAGGAGTAGACAAATATAATTTATATTCGAACTTGATCTATGCCTCATAGTAATATTATTATGTGCAATGTATGGACATAACAGGAAATCCGATCACCGAAGATGAAATCAAATCGGCAATTCAGTCAATGAAAGATAAGAAGACCGTCGGCCCTGATGAAATAGCCGCTGAGATTTTGAAATTAATAGAAGGTAACAATATGTAACTGCTGTTGAAACTCTTCAATCACGTTTACGATACAGGACAATACCCCGACGACTGGTTTAAATCAACATTTATAGCTATACCCAAAAAAAAAAAACACATGCACGAAAATGCGGTGATTATAGACTAATTTGTCTAATGTGTCATACCCTAAAAATATTCATTAAGATACTACACAAAAGAATCTACCCTAAGTGTGAGAAAAATATGGGGAGAACACAATTCGGTTTCAAAGAAGGCATGGGCTCGCGAGAAGCACTACTAATTATTCAAGTCATTATCCAAAAATGTAGAGATGTTCAAAAATATAAATTCTTATGTTTCGTCGACTACGAAAAAGCTTTCGACACGGTCTACTTACATAGCTGGCCCATTACAGAACATTTGTTCCATAGACCGAACTAAGAAAAGATCTCCAATTCTCTCTGTTTAGTGTTTCGCCTTCTGAAATACCGCGCCTTGCCATCTCTTTATCCACTTGTTTGCGCCATCTATTCTTTGGCTTGCCAATTCTGCGTGCACCGCCATGTGGTCCTTATTTATACGCTTTTTTAGCGGGTTCATCATCGCTCATTCTTATTATATGGCCTAGCCAACGCAATCGCTGCATTTCGATACGTTTAACTATATTGATGTCGTTGTATACCAGATACAGCTCGTGGTTCATACGACGTCGGTATTCACCGTCAACGCAGATTGGTCCGTAGATCTTTCGAAGAAATTTTCTCTCAAGCACGCCAAGCACTGCCTTATCAGTTTGCGCAAGTACCCAGGCTTCGGAACCATACATCAGCACGGGTAGTATCAGTGTTTTGTAAAGCGTTATTTTTGTTTGACGAGTTGTAGCTTTGTTTTTAAAGTGCTTACTTAAGCAAAAGTGGCATCTCTTGGCCAGTATAATTATTCTTTTTTTTACAAGTTATGTTGTTTTTTGTGTTTACGGCGGTGCCGAGGTATACGAAGTCGTTTACCACCTCAAAATTATAGGAACCAACTTCAACAGTTGGTCCGATTTAAATGGACGCATTGCGCGTCGACACCATCAACTTGGTCTTCTCGCCGTTTACCCCCAGACCCACTTTAGCAGATTCTCCTTCGACCTTCATAAAGGTATCGGTTACTTCTTTAACTAATCGTCCCATGATGTCTATATCATCAGCATAAACAAGTAACATGTGGCTATTTGTGTAGATTGTGCCACTTCTTTTGACGTTTGCCTCTCGTATAACCTTTTCTAGCAGGATGTTGAAAAGATCACACGAAAGGCTGTCTCCTTGCCTGAAACCTATTTTGGTACAAAACTGTTCTGAGAGGTTCTTTTCTATTTTAACTGAAGATCTTGTGTCAGTTAGAGTCATTTTACAAAACCGACTGAGCTTTGCGGGGATACCAAATTTAGACATGGCTTGGCCACAGGGTAAATATCTGGTCAATGGTGGACTTGCCAGGTCTAAAGCCGCATTGGTATGGTCCAATTATTTCGTTGACCATGGGCTTTAGTCGTCGCACTATATCCCTGGCACTATCATGTAGGCGATAGGGAGAAGACTTATACCCCTATAGTTGGGGCATAAAGTCTTATCTCGTTTCTTATGGACGGGGCACAGGATGCTCAGGTTCCAATCGTCGAGTATGCGTTCTTTCTGCCAGATGGAGCTGACTAGCTGATGCATACACCTTATCAGCGTGTCGCCTCCGGTTTTAAACAGCTCGGCTGGTAGGCCATCAGCTCTTGCTGCCTTATTATTCTTCAGCCGGTTTATTGCTGTTTTAAATTCATCTTGGCCGGGTGGTATACATTTAATACCATCTTCTGGGATTGGATCTGTGGTATTTCCGTCGACTTCGCTACTATTGGATACCAACAGATTGGAAAAATGATCTTTCCGTATCCTTAGCACACTATCTGTATCAGTTACCAGATTACCTTGCTGGTCTCTACAAGAGGATGTGCCAGTTCCAAAGCCATCAGTTTGATGTTACACTTTTTGGTAGAATTTTCGGACTTCATTCTGTCTCCTGTACATCTCGATTTGTTTACACTCACGCTTTTCCATCTCTCTCTCCTGTGGAAAAAACGTTTCTCCTCTCTCCTTTTCTCCCGATACCTCTCGTGTGCTACGCGTTGCTATAGCAACGTTTACTTGGGGATAAAAGGAATTTTCATTGCAAGCGGGTACTGATTGTAAAGTAGCCCTATATGCCGCATTTTTCTCTTCGGTAGCATCACGACACTCCTGGTTATACCATGGATTCCTTGGTGGAGGTCTCTGGACTCTAAGTACTGATTTTGCGGCTGTTTGCATGGAGTGGGCAATATTTTGCCATTGTGGTGGTATTTTATCGGGACGAGGAGTGCTGTGATTAAGCAGTTGGGCCAGTTGAGTGGAATATGCTGTGGCTATCTTTTGTGATTGCAGCTTACCGAAGTCCAACTTCCATGTTGTTTCTCTTCGCACTTTGTTTGCTACGTTTAATAGATAGCATAAACCTGCTCCGCTCAACTAACCCACATGCTGCAAGCCAGCATTTCTTGTCCCAATGAAAAGTGGTCATTTTAGACTTGGCAATTCTACTAAAGAAATAAAAAATTCTAAAGAAAACCTGTGAAAAACAAATCGACATACGAGGGATACTATAAAAGTTTCCTGTTCCACTTGTCATTTACTTTGGACAGTTTGACAGTTTCTAAACGTACGCACTATGGATTGACGTACGACCATTTGTTTACATGCGTTCGGTTGTTTACTGTGACTTGAAAAAATAATTTTACCCAAAAAATAATGAAATTTACTTGTGAACAGTTTCGTCCAATCACAAATTTCGTCGTGAATTATCAGGACAAGAGTACATCGATGAATTTAAATGTTTGTACGACGATGAAGCATCAGCATCAGTTTTCATTATTAAACCAGAAACTTATTTTGTGGCCATCGTACCTCAAAAATTTAATTTTGCAACATCCACAGTTAGGATTTAACTTAGAGACAAGATTTGGTCTATAGAAAATTTGTCGTATTAGAAATTTGTCGCAGATTATGGTCTCTAAAATATATGGGTAAGTCCTCAAAACTTTTTGGGTTCATTCCTAATAACCCAAAGTCTAAAATCATTAATGTTTCCATTATTATAGGTTAAGATGCGATCATGATGTGATGAGCTAACATCACCTCTAAAGGATGTTAGAGGTAGTTCCCCAGGTGACACCTGTTGAAGATGATTAAAACCGTTGCTTGGTGTATTACATGCCCTACGCAAATTTGTAAATATTTGATTTTCAATCGCTTTCCAAGCAGCAACAAAAATGCTTTAACGAATTTTGGATGTGTGGTATAATATATTCGACCACTTATCGCTTTGTTTTTCACACAGATTTTGCAAGTATTGTTGTTTTATGATTGCAATAATTCAGAGATAATAAAACAAAACGGCACACGCAACTTATGTTCATTATAAAAACCAAAGGGGGTGTGAATTCAACTCAAACATCTATGGATGGATTCCAAAATGTTTTTGGCCAAATGCCCATTTTCTAATTTTTGGTGTAAACAAATGGCAATTTTAATGACCATTCATAAAATGATACGCCGCCACCACCAGCGAACCTCAAAAGTAGTTCATATAATATTTTGGAATATGTTGTTTTTGTATGTCTGATATAAACAAAAGTACGTTGTAAAGTGTATTCAACAAAGCAATGTGTGTGAAATAAGTGTAAAATGATAATTTATAATTTATTGATGTAAATAATTTTTCTTCTTTCTAAATAATGCACTTGAGGAAATTTAAATGAAAAGTTGGGGGATATGAAAAGATATTGTAACTTGTTTCAAGGGGGAAGGTATATAAGTGAAAATGTGAACAAGACGTTGTATAAAGTGAAAATGTGAACAAGGGGCAAAATATAATATTATGGCGACCCCCCATTCTGTGTAAGGTTATAAAGTTCTAACGCTTTGCACAATTTACAAGAGATTCAGTTACCAAGCTTTATAAACTATTTATACTATAGAAGTCTTATGACCATGTATTTAGACGATAAGCATGACCAAATAGCAAACAAATTGTCATCGGTAAAGAAATCTGTCAAGGCAGAAAAATATTGTCAACATTTCCCCAGAATTTCAGCTTTTTGAATATGGAATCACATCTTTGTTATAAAAATATATCCCTTTGTTCTTTCCGAAATAATTGAGGGGAAACATTGTTTGGAATTTAATGACATTTCAGACAACTTAGTAATCTGAAAATTTACTTGTTTGATTAATGTGAAAAATGACTCGTGTTCCCTATTAAAATACAATCACATCTCCATTGATCATCCGCTTTTAGGCAACACCATTTTTGTCCCAAAAATCTAATATTTATTATATCATAGACCATTAAAAATTAATTATATCGTCAAAAAAAAAAAAAAAATAATAATAATTATAAATTCGTTTGTTTTTATAATGCCTCACCAAACTTCACTGCAATTACAAAATGCTATCAAATGATAGATGACACCAGTAGCTGCTGCTGATGATGATGATCTCACAACAATCATCTAGAAATAGAAATTGAACTTTTTTATGTCAGCTGACAATTTGTTGTCGTTTTTCGAAAATTGCTCATATATGGAAAGTTAAATCGCAATCGTCGTCGCACAGAAAAAATTCAACCGGCAAATAAGAACGCAAAAAACAACTCAACAACAATAATAAATGAGACCCAGACAAAAACAGCATTAAATACATTTCTGTTTTGGAAATTCAAATACCAATCAGAAGACCCCTTAGTAAAAAGCAAAACCTGAAAAAGTTCACGTAATCACCAAAAAAGCGTAAACAAAACATTAGACAACTTTAAAGCATGTTGGCAAAAAAACAGAATAAACTGCACGTCAGTGTTTAGAAATTCTACCGTGCCAAAAGTGGGAAGAGATAAGGGTAGAATATAAATGTATGCTGAAAACACTGGATTACAGAAAAGGAAGAAATGTTCTATAGAACTTGATGTAAATCAGCAAAGCGAAATTTAAACTCAGGTTATGATATGATGGGATACAAGAACAAGCAAGTAAAAACTAATCAATCGACTTTGCCCACAGCTAAATACCCTCAGTTTATGACTGCACAAAAATAATAACAGGAGTAGCTAGTTTTTCAGCAAAAATGTCGCTCAGAACCTTTCGAAGCTGAAAACGTCATCCTGTGGTACTTTTATAGCAGCTCTTAAAATAAAGGACGAAAAGGACATTGAAGGAAGCGAGTTAGAAGGTCGAAGTGCTCTACGAAAATAATCCTCACGAGATATCACGCTAATTCCTGATGCCTTACAGGGTCTCTGGCAAAAGCTTCATCACGCCATAACGCGGAAGTTCGCCTCACGGCGGATCTGTCCTTTGCGATTCCTCATATACTTACCAAGGGCTTTCGTCTCCAAAAGGAATTATCTCTGCCCAAAATTTAAATTTAATTTACTAAAAAGCTCCATTTCTTTAAGAAAACAAAACAAGTAAAAAGTCGATAAGTTCGGCCGGGCCAAACTTTTTATACCCTCCACCATAAAATATTCTTAATTAAAATGGAATAATTAGGGTCCTTTCACAATTTTAGGTGGAACAATTTTTCGACAATGGATAGACTCCTACTGCCTCCCACTATAACGCTAATTCCTGATGGCCCACAGGGTCGCTAACAAAAATTTCATCACGCCATAACGCGAAAGTTCGACTCACGGCGGATCTGTCCTTCGGGGTTCATAATATACTCACCAAGGCCTTTCTTCCCCTAGCGGATTTTTCCGTGCCCCAGACTTTCAACTCCATTTTGTTGCACAGTGTTATCTAATCTAATCTAAAAAAAATGTGTTCAGCTAGGTGAAAGGTATCACCTACGGGGCTATATCCAAGAGTCAACCTATCTTTAAATTTTTGGCGGAAAATTTTTATAGCTGCAAGGAACTTCAAGAGTCAAATTGAGGGTAGTTTCATCAAAACAATGTAGACCCTCAAAAATGGACCGATGTTGTCGAATTTTAGTGAAGATATTTCGTGACCACTGAGAATTCCCGAAAATCGGGAGGTACAGTTATAAGGGGGGTATACCAAAACATGGACCTATATTGACGATTATTTTTGAATAGGCAAAATTGTAGCTAAAATTCTCAAAATACCGATCATTACAGCTAGTTCGGTTAAAAATTGCAGCTAAAATTATCAAAATACCGAAAATCGGGAGATACTGTTATATGGGGGCTATACCAAAACATGGACCTATGTTGACGATGTTTCGTTGGAGATATTTTATGACCACTGAGAACTTCAAATGTCAAATTACAGCTATTTCGGTTAAAAACTGTAGCTAAAATTCTCAAAATACCGAAAATCGGGAGATACCGTTATATGGGGGCTATACCAAAACATGGTCCTATGTTGACGATGTTTCGTTGGAGATATTTTATGACCACTGAGAACTTCAAATGTCAAATTACAGCTATTTCGGTTAAAAACTGTAGCTAAAATTCTCAAAATACCGAAAATTGGGAGGTACCGTTATATGGGGGCTATACCAAAACATGGACCTATGTTGACTATGTTTGGTGGGGATGTTTAATGACCACTGAGAACCTCAAATGGCAAATTACAGCTAGTTCGGTTAAAAATTGTAACTAAAATGCTCAAAATACCGAAAATCGGGAGTTACCGTTATATGGGGGCTATACCAAAACATGGACCTATGTTGACGATGTTTGGTGGAGATGTTTCATGACCACTGAGAACCTCAAATGTCAAATTGCAGATAGTTCGGTTACAAATTGTGGCTAAAATTCTCAAAATACCGAAAATCGGGAGGTACCGTTATATGGGGGCTATACCAAAACATGGATCTATGTTGACGATGCTTGGTGGAGATGTTTCATGACCACTGAGAACCTCAAATGGCAAACTACAGCTAGTTCGGTTAAAAATTGTAGCTAAAATTCTCAAAATACCGAAAATCGGGAGGTACCGATATATGGGGGCTGTACCAAAACATGGACCTATGTCGACGATGTTTCGTGGAAATGTTTTGCGACCACTCAGAACCTCAAATCTCAAATTGCAGATAGTTCGGTTAAAAATTGTGGCTAAAATTCTCAAAATACCGAAAATCGGGAGGTACCGTTATATGGGGACTATACCAAAACATGGACCTATGCCCATATCCTTTGGGATAAAAGTTTGTTGATCTCTAGGAACCCTAAGTGCCAAATTATAGCTAATTCGGTCTGCAAATGTGGCGAAGAACGTCAAAATACCTCAAATCCGGAGGTACCGTTATATGGGGGCTATACCAAAGAGTGGACCGATATAGCCCATCTTCGAACTTGACCTGCCTATGGAAAAAAGACCCTCGGGTGCAAAATTTCAGCACTCTATCTCAATTATTGCGGACGCTAGAGTGATTACAACAGACGGACAGACAGACGGACAGACGGACAGACGGACATGGCTAGATCGTCTTAGAATTTTATCCTGATCAAGAATATATATACTTTATAGGGTCGCAAATGATTATTTCGATGTGTTACAAACGGAATGACAAACTTAATATACCCTCCATACTAGAGGTGGGCGCGTGTCGTGCCGTGAGTAGTGCGTGTTCGTGCCTTCTCGAAAAACGCCGTGTTTGTGCGTGTCGTGCCGGAATAAATTTTTGGCCGTGCGTGATCGTGTTTTTTTGTTCGACACGGTTTTGCACGACACGACTAAACACGATCTGCACTATGTGACACGATCGTGCTAAATTTTTGATCTCCCTTTAGAAGTCGTGCAAGAGACCATATAAAACACGAAAATCGAACAAGAATATAAAACCGACCAAAAAATGCCTAAAATTATTTGCTTCGTTTTTGTAGTCTTGTACTTATTGCCGTTTTGTTATGGAGAGACCAGAGTATGAGTAAAAAAAGATGATGTTTCCTTGCAATTTGTTTTGTTCATGAGAGAAGCAAACACAAAAACTACCCAGAGGGTTAACGCAATATACTAATAAAAAATAGAAAAAATTTGGCACAGTCGGCTTGGATGCAATTTTCGCGATTTAATATTTAAAATCAATTTTTAATAATGATTGACCCTTTCGATTTTCTTGAAAATTTTTTGTATAAAACTACGATCAATGCAAAAATTTTAAGTCCTACTTGGTAGTGGGATTCGAATAATAACTATTTTTTCTAAATTTTTTACATTAGTCAATAACGTTTTTCCTATATACTGCTGCGCAAAATATCTTATTTTACCAAAAACATAAAACGTTTCATTTATTTACATTTGTGTTGCTGTTTTATTTAGGAATTTATCGTAAACATCTTAAAAAGATCTTTATTTTGCGGTTTTAAGAATGGTTTAGAAATTGGTGTACCAGCATAAGTGGGTATTACTGAATAAAGTTTTTTCCCGCGATTTCTTTAAACTTTACGTATTTCATATTCAAATCCTCTTTCGTATCTAAATAATAATCTTCTGGCAAAAAATCCCATTAATATTTGGTGGATTATTTGGCACGGATTCTCAGTCATACAATCCCCGAGCTGTAGTAATTTAATCATCAGCTTAGTTAGTTTATTGTCCGGCTGGTACAGTAATAGCTAATCCATTTTCAAAATCTAAAAATAACTCTGTTTTCACGATGTTTAAGATAAATTCCTAAATAAAACAACAAAACAAATGTTAAAAAAATATTTTTTAATTTTTTTTTTTTTGGTAAAATAACAAATGTTTCACTCTGGTAAAGGAAAAATTTCAAAGACTACGCTAAGCGTTGGTCATGAAAGCCATATAATGATTGAAAAAAATATTCAGCGTTGTAAAAAACAAATTGCATTTGAAAGAGGAAAAGTTAGATGATAGCGAAGCCGTCCCACATCCGATATGTCTGAGGAGCCTTACCAAAGGCGAAACATGTCATGTCACATAGTGGCGGGTGTGTGGGTTCGAATCGTTGGGATTCCTTTTTCAGTTTTATTATTGATCATCAAGCTCGAATCCTACGAGAAATTAATTAAAAAATTAATACTAAAACTGATCTTCGCCTAAAAAAGGCAAAATTATCGGAAAAATTATATTGACAAATTTCAAAAAATTAAGAAAAAATAGTAATCATTCGAATCCCACTACCAAATAGGACTTTAAATTTTTGTAACTGATCGTAGTTTATACAAAAAACAATCATTGTTAAAAATTGATTTTAAATATGGAATCGCGAGCATTAAATACAATTCCACTGTTCCAAATTGTTTTCTATTTTTTATTAAATACAACAAAACAAAAAAAAAAGATTTTTTCAAATTGGACCAATATTAAAGAAGTTATGAGTATTTCTTTGCATATAGTTTTCATAGAACTCGACTTTTTCAAGGCGCTCTGGAGCCGTTGGTCGAAAAAAATCAGAAAATATACTGAAATGTTTTGTTGGTGAGCAGCATCACCACAGCAAAAAAATAAAGGAAATCAAAAACTTCATATGAATATATTTTTGAACAAATAAATGTACACCTACATTGATTTCTCTTTTGTTGTAATTTCGTGCGTGAGTGTGCGTGTTCGTGCCTTCTCAAAAAACGCCGTGTTTGTGCGTGAATGTGCATAAAAATTTTGATCCGTGTTCGTGCATGTTCGTGCCTAATTTTTTAGGCACGCGCCCATCTCTACTCCATACTATGGTGGAGGGTATAAAAAATCTTTACTCACTCACTTTACCGTCTTTACTCAACGACTACATTGGGGAAACTGAAGAAAAAGATGTTGTCTTACTTGCAGAAAGAACAAAAATAATTTATACCATTTTTTCTTTTCCTCTTCGCTTGCTAGGTTGGTTAACTGTTACAGAAATAGTGACTTCTTGAGGATGTATAAATAAATATAAACAACAACAAAGAACGGAACACACGTGTTTGGCCGCATATCGCATACACAACACCAAAGCAAAAACAAACTTTTTCACCCTCCCGTCGTCGCTTCGACGTCTTCTATTGCACCATACGAACAGCTCTTTATTACGAAATAATCCAGAACCCTGTTGTCACTCTCTTTGACAAAAATCCTCTCTCCACCCATATACTATAACATAAAAAATATGTGGGTACCCAAACGAATAAAATTGAGATTTGTTACAAAATGTTGCAAACATATATTTGTTTGGAGCCAAACATAATATGTTTGGATCCAAAGATATATTTGTTTGCAACCAGTCCCAAACTTATATTTGTTTGGATCCAAACCTATTTCTAACATACTAGTATGTATATTTTTCTGCGTGTACGCACAATGGTTCCGAGGTGCAAAAACGGAATAACAACAGATAGCCACAGTATATTCCACTCAACTGGCCCATTTGCTAAATCAAAGCACTCCTCGTTCCGATAACATATCAGCACAGTGACAATGTATTGCCCCCTCCATTCAAACATTAGACAAATCCATACCTGGAAAACAGATACCTCCACCAAGAAACCCATGGTATGACCAGGAGTGTCGTGCTGCTACCGAAGAGAAAAATGTACAAACAGTAACAAAGCGTAGCGCAGAGACGTTTTCAGCGCAGGAAAGAGAGAGAAGTGGAAAAGCGAAAGTGTGGAAAAATCGAGATGTACGGGAGCCAAGATTAAAGTCCCAAAATGTTGACAAAGGATGAAACATCAAACTTATGGGTTTGGTATCGGCATATCCTCCTGTAGGAGGAAGGACATTTGGTAACAAATCCATAGGATACAAGCTGCTTGTTTCCACTAATAGTAAAGACGTTGATGATACCACGGATCCAATTCCAGACTATGGTATTCAGTGTATACTAAGGGGTATTAATTTTTTAGGCGACACCCACCTAAATGATTAGTTATACCCTCAGCCTTTAGGCTAAAGAGGGTATTTACACTTTGATACGACCAAAAATGTGCCTTATCGAAATAATGGTTTTAGACCTCAAGTATGTTTGTACGTTATCCGTTTCAGACAATTTTGAGTAGATCTAGCAATGTCCGTCTGTCTGGCAGGCTGGTGCGTACGATACCTCTCGAACGGATCAATCGATTCGGTTCAAATTTGGGTATCGAAATATTTTGTCCAGATTCGATTTAAGTTCGAAGATGGGCCAGATAGGTCCACTCCTTCAGGTACCTCCCCCACAAATGTTCAAAAATTGTTGCAAAACTTGTGGGCACGATAACTCTTGTAGGGAATAATCGATTTGGTCCATACTATGCACATCGTGTAATTTCTACCAAACTAGATGAGGTTCCAATATGGACTCAATCGGCCCACTCCTTCGGGTACCTCCCACACAAAATTTCGGAAAAGTTCAGTTTAGGATCTGGTCTCGAATCGCTTTGATTTTTGCTTACGCATGTCGTGTTCGCTGTCCTCTATACAACGCTGTAACTCTCATTAGGGGCAAGTCCATACTTCCAGGGAAAATAGCCTGAATGTTACAAAATACCCTATGACACCGCGTGTAGTGGTTGGAGCGCAAGTTAACTCTCGAACTTATCTGCCGATTCGGTCCAAAATTTGGGTTCCGTAATATTTTTTCCGAAATTAGTTCAATTTTAAAGATGGATTATATCGGTCCACTATACGAAGGTACACGTTTCCTTAGGGGCAAGTCCATACTTCCTGAAAAAATAGCCTGAAAGTTGAAAAACAAACCCTATGACACCATGTTTATGGGTGGAAGCGCAAGATAATTCTCGAACGGAAATGCCGATTCCGGCCAAAATTTGGCCTTCGTAATATTGTTTCCAAACTTACTTTTAGTTCGTAGATAAGCCATATCGGTCCACTCCTTCAGGTACCTACCCCACAAAAGTTCAAAAATATTCGGAAAAATTGTGCGCACGATAACTCTTGATGGGAGTGACCGATTTGGTCCATACTTTACACATTCTCATAATATCTACCAGATGTAGATCGGGTTTGAATAAGTTTACTTTAAGACCTGCTATTGAATCACTTTGATTTTTTGTTGGTAAAAGTTGTTTCAGGGGCAAGTCCATACTTCTTGAGAAAACAGCCCGAAGGGTGAAAAAACCCCTATGGCACCCCCATCGATGAAAATTTTTCAGTTCTTTGTTGTGGCTAAAAAACTAATTCTACAAAATATTGTGAAAATCAGCTCGGAGTTTAATGTTAGCTTTATATAGGGCCCATGGAAACTTTGACGCCCAAGTGGAACTGATTAATGTATTTCGTTTGTGCTCAAACTTTGGCAATCTTAAAATTTAACAAGTAGAAAAAGGATCAGTCGGCATTGCCGACAGAGATATACCCTCAGCCTGTGTGAATTGAAACACTTTTTTCCAAAAACGTATATATTTAAGGGGTTTTGAAAATTTTGGGCGAACGACAAAAATATGGATTTGTATAGAAGCTCAAAAAGTTTTGCGGGGAAGGTATCTAAAGGATAGTGAGTCTTATTTTGAGTGTCATTCCCCAACCACCTGTCGTTTAAGTTGGTCACCATATAATTCAGAGGTTTTGGACCATTATATAAGGAATCATGTACTTGCCTACGAAAAACATGAAAACAGGAACACTAGGTAAAATTTTTCATGGGATTCTCGCACAGACCCTTAAACGAGTTGCTCTGTTTATGAGATATCGCGCGTACTATTTTAGCTAAAATTTTCGAGGTACCGGAAGAAGTGGACCTACAAGCACCACCATCGAATTTCATCTAATATTCGAAGAAATATTACGATATGCAAAGTGTGGATCAACTCAGTATTTGGTTCGAGAGTTGTCGTGCTCTACAGCCACTACATGGTGCCATAGAGGGTTTTTTACACTTTACGGGCTGTTTTATCTAGAAGTATGGACTTGCCCCTGAACAAAACCTTACCGTCGTAATTGAGGCAGCGAATGAAAGTTGCTTTAACAAAAATCAAAGTGATTCCAGATCAGTTCTTAAAGTTAACTTATCCAAAATTTTGTGTGGGAGCTACCCGAAGGAGTGGACAAATATAGTCCATATTTGAACCTGATATATATTTGGTAGATATATTGGGATGTGTACAGTATGGACCAAATCGGTCATTAACATTAAGAGTTATCAGCGCACAATTTTTCCGAACCTTTTTGAACTTTTGGGAGGAGGTACTGGACAAAATATTATGAAGGCCAAATTTTGGACCGAATCGGCAGATCCGTTCAAGAGTTATCTTGCGCTCCAACCTCTACACACGGTGTTATAGGGGTTTTTTTGCACCTTTCAGGCTATTTTCTCAGAAAGTATGGACTTGCCCCTGATAAAACTTGTACTGTCGTATAGAGGACAGTGAATAGAAGTTGCCATAACAAAAATCAAAGCAATTTGAGAGGAGGTCCTAAAATGAACTATTCCGAAATTTTGTGTGGGAGGTACCCGAAGGAGTGGACCGATTGAGTCCATATTGCAACATCATCTAAGTCTTGTAGAAATTTCACGCTTTGCAAAGTCTGGATCAAATCGGTTCCTTACTACAAGAGTTTGGTGCGCACAAATTTTCCGAACATTTTCGAATTTTTGTGGGGGAAGGTACCGGAAGGAATGGACTGATATAGCTCATCTTTGAACTTAAACTAAGTTTGGACAAAATATTACCAAATGCCAAATTTTGGACCGAATCGGTTGATCCATTCGAGAGTTATCGTGCGCTCCAGACAGACAGACGGACGGACATTGCTAAATCAACTCCAAATTGTCTGAAACACATTTCGTGCAAACATACTTGGGGTCTAAAACCATTATTTCGATGAGGCACATTTTGCCTGTATGAAAGTCTATATACCCTCGTTAGCATAAATGCTGAGGGTATAAAAACAGCTTAAGTTTCTCACACAATAGCTAGCTGTACAGAATACGGAATATTGTTAAAATGATTCAATATTGTCTACAACGGATTTCGACCAAAATGATTTACACGGAAATACACTCAGCCTATGACATAACCTGTACATAATTATATGTCGATAACATTTAACTCTATCAGGCAGACCTTCCGTATGAGACAGACATTCGGCGTAAAATTAAAACATCGAACTAAACATTTGCGACCAATATAAAGTATATACACCAGAGTGTCTTTTTTGTCCATAGACAGGTCAGTTTCAAAGATGGGCTATATAGGTAGACGTTTTGGTATAGCCCCCACCTGATTTAAAGTATTTTGGAATATTAGCTAAATTTTTTACCGACCTAGCTGTAACTTAGAACGGTACCTCTCAATTTTCGGTAATTTGAGGATATTAGCTACAATTTTGAACCGAACTAGCTGTAATTTGCCATTTGAAGTTCACAGACGTCCCAAAAATCCGCCACCAAAAATCGTTCATGTTTTGGTACATCCCCCATACAATGGTACCAACAGATTGATGAAATTTTCCGATAAATTTTATGAAAAAAATAAAAAATCCACGTTGACGAAAACAACTTTTTAAAAAATCCACGTAAATGAAAAAATATTTTTAAAACATCCACGTTGATGAAAAAATATTTTTAAAAATCCTCGTTGATGAAAAAATATTTTTAAAACGTCCACGTTGATGAAAAAATATTTTTAAAACATCCACGTTGATGAAAAAATATTTTTAAAAAATCCACGCTGATGAAAAAATATTTTTAAAAATCCTCGTTGATGAAAAAATGTTTTTAAAAAATCCACTTTGATGAAAAATTAGTTTTAATAAAATAAACGTTGATGAAAAATATTTTTAAAAAATTTACTATTTGCTTAATATTAATATTTGTTGTTGTTTTCAAATTTAAAAACAACAAGTTTAAAGTGGGATGTAGTTAAAATTGATTACTTTAGGGGATGGGAGAGAAGACTAGTTTCGTCCAACGCCACTTGGACTCATCAGTTTTCTTAGTTATTTGTATTGAAACAAAGAACCCTTCCCCAATTTTATGACGACTCGAGCTCAAGAATTAGTGTAACTGATGAATTCGTTTAAATGCGAATTCAACCGAAACACCTAAAGAATCTCGTAGCCGCGCGATGACGAAAAAAATCCTCGTTTCAAATTTGTAGATACATTTTTATACCCTCCACCATAATATGGAGGATATAATTAAATTTGTCATTCCGTTTCTAACACATCGAAATATTCATCGGACACCCTATGAAGTATATGTATTCTTCATCAGGGTAAAATTCTAAGTCGGTTTAAACATGTCCGTCTGTCCGTCCGCCCGTTTGTTGAAATCACGATACAGCTCGCAATTTTTAAGATAGAGTTTTGTAATTTGGTATAGAAGTTTTTATTACTCCTAGGATGTTTGTTATTGCATCTGGACTATATCTGTCCACGTTTTTATATAGCCCCCAAAGAACGGTACCTCCCGATTTTCAGTATTTTGAAGGATGTGGCCTCAATATTCCTTCGAAATGGCTAAAATTTAGTATTAAGTCTTCGTGGGGGGTACAAAACTTTCCTCCAGAATTTTTTCTGTGCAGGTCCACGCCTTCATATAGCCCCCATAGAACGGTACCTTCCTATTTTCGGTATTTTGGAGGTTATGGCCACAATAATCTATTGAAATGGCTGAAATTTGATACTTAGTCTCCGTTGGGGGTAGTCAACTTTACCCTCTAAATTTGTCGGTATAGGTCTACGCCTTCATATAGCCCCCATAGAACGGTACCTCTCGACTTTCGGTATTTTGAAGGTTGTGGACTCAATAATCATCCGAAGTTGATGAAATTTGATATTTAGTCTTCGTTGGTGGTACAAAACTTTCCCCCCAGAAATTTGTTGGTACAGGTCCACGCAATAATACAGCCCCAGAGAACGGTACCTCCTTATTTTCAGTATTTTGAAGGATGTGGCCTCAATATTCCTTCGAAATGGCTAAAATTTGGTTTTAGTCTTTCTGGGGGTACAAAACTTTCCTAAATATTTTTTTCTGTACAGGTCCACGCCTTCATATAGCCCCCAATAATCCATTGAAATAACTGAAATTTGATATTTAGTCTCCGTTGGGGGTAGTCAACTTTACCCTCCAATTTTATCAGTATAGTTCTACGCCTTCATATAGCCCCCATAGAACGGTACCTCTCGACCTTCGGTATTTTGAAGATTGTGGACTCAATAATCATCCGAAGTTGCTGAAATTTGATATTTAGTCTTCGTGGGGGGTACAAAACTTTCCCCCAGAAATTTGTTGGTACAGGTCCACGCCATAATACAGCTCCCAGATGATTTTCAGTATTTTGAAGGATGTGGCCTCAATATTCCTTCAAAATGGCTAAAATTTGGTGTTTACTCTTTGTGGGGGGTACAAAACTTTCCTCCAGAATTTTTTCTGTACAGGTCCACGCCTTCATATAGCCCCCAATAATCCATTGAAATGGCTGAAATTTGATATTTAGTCTCCGTTGGGGGTAGTCAACTTTACCCTCCAAATTTATCGGTATAGTTCTACGGCTTCATATAGCCCCCATAGAACGGTACCTCCCGATTTTCGGTATTTTGAAGTTTGTGGTCTCAATATTCATCCGAAGTGGCTGAAATTTGGTATTTAGTCTTCGTTGGGGGGTATAAAACTTTCGCCGAGAAATTTGTTGGTATAGGTCCACGCCTTAATACAGCCCCCAATGAACGCTACCATCCGATTTTCGTTATTTGGAAGGTTTTAGCTTCATTATCACACAGCAATGGCTGAAATTTGGTACTTAGCCTTCGTTGGGCGTATACAATTTCCCCCCAGAATTTGGTTGGTATGGGTCCGTGCCTTTATATAGCCCCCCCATAGAACAATACCTCCCGATTTCCGTTATTTTGAAGGTTGTGGCCCAATATTCCTTCGAATTCGCTTGCCATATGAAATTTGTCGGTATAGGTCCAGCCTTCATATAGCCCCCATTGAACGGTACCTCCCGATTTTCGGTATTTTGAAGGTTGTGGCCACAACAACCCACCGAAATGGATGATATTTGGTATTTAGTATATGTTGGAAGTAAAACCCTTTCCGACTGAATTTCGTCGGTATAGGTACCTCCCGATTTTCGTAATTGTGAAAGATGTGACGTCAATATCCCACCGAAATGAGTGAAATTTGTTATCTAGTCTTTCATTGGGTTATAAAATGTTGGGTTTTAACCTCTTTGACTTCTTTGAGTCGAAAAACTTTACGCCAGAAATTTGTCGGTAAAGATCGACGTTTTGACATAGCCCCTATAGAACGGTACCTTCCGAATTTCGGTATTTTGATGGTTAGCGACATATTTTTACCGAAATTGCTGAAATCTGCTATTAAGTCTTCTTCATAAACGAAAGAAAACTAATTGTTCCATTTTACTTAAATACCACTCGTGATGGAGGGTACAACAAGTTCGGCCCGGCCGAACTTAAAGCCCTTCTTACTTGTTTGACATCATTTAAGCATTTGGTGTATCCGTGGTTTAACAATTTTTGCACCTAACATGAAACTAATTATTCCATTTTAGTTCAGAATATATCAAGGTGGAGGGTACAACTTAATGCTTTTTTTGATTGTTAATTTTTATTTTAATTTGCACCAATTTTGGCTGACACCCACTGAATGTGGCGGTACAAAACCAGAACATCAATTTCATTCTTATTGTAGTTGCCTAGTGTTTGTTTACCTGGCAGCACGTTCCACACAGTTTAATGCACGTTTATGGAGATGATCATTAGCGAAAGAAAGAACGAAAAAACCAGTAACACGAAAAAATTAACAAACAGAAGAAACAAAAAAAAAAAAAATAACAAACAAAAAACTAAAATAAATGTTCTAAACGAAAAGTGTAAAAACAACGATATTCATTCGTTAAACGTTGTTGCTGTTGTTATTGTTGCAATAGTAGTTTTATTTTTCAGACATTCGAAAATGTGCCACTGACAGACTGACTGACTAACAAACTAAAAGAATGCATTGAAAAACTATTGAAAATACTATAACCAACCAACCAGCTTTATTGTGTGGCCCAACCCGGGCCAACCTAGTCTGGTGAATGAATGAACGAAATGGTGAATGAAATGAAGTTTGTTTTTAGCGTTTTTTTGCTGTTGGTTTTTTATTATTATTTAATGTGACTTGGGTTTGATGTTAGTTTGGTTGAATGGTTGGTTAGTAGCGGGAGCTTATAAACTACATTCATACACACACTTATGGCCAGCGGTAATTGTTGCAATGATAATGACAAACCATATACAATTACACTTGGACACTCGTGAAGTTCAATGATCTTTTTGCATAAACATATATTTTTGCTTGGATGGTCGGACGGACGGTTGTTATGTATTGTTGATTCGAGTTATTTTTGCTAGTTTTTCTTTTGGTTTTCTTTTTTCCAAGCAGGAAATATTATATTTTTGAACTAAATATGACGTCGGTTCGGGTTTTTTGGTACTTGTCATATCCGTTGTGTCTGAAAATGATATCAACGGCTCGTCTTGCTGTTTGTTAAGCATCAGCACAGTTTTTGAAAAAATGTTGTTTAGTTCCGTGTGATAATTATTTAACACTTATTTTATAATTGGAGTTGGAGATATTAGCAAAGGAAACATATTTAATGACAGAAATGTCAATTGAGTCATAATGTGTTTTATTCATCTTTCTGCAAAATACTATTAATTGTTAGTACTTCTATAATTATTCTAAATTTTCTGCTGCTTTCTTAGTATTTATTATGGACCAACTTTCAGACTGTAAAGCTAAAAAAATACTCAACGCAATTTTCGTTTTATTAAACGACAAATCGTGTCAGGGTCATTTCCGACGTTTCCAGTTCATAGCACCAACTAAAAACAGAAACGTTATTTATTGCACATTAATCGATTATCTAAACGCAGTGGATAGGCCTACTTTCACAGGCAAATGCACATCGCAAACAAATATCTAAAGTAACATCAATTTATTGAGTCTATTTTCAATTTCAAGGATGCTCTACTTGTGTGGAACTTTTACACGCACAAACCGTTTTTCTCACAAATATAAAATATTTCTCAGTTAACTTCTCCCCTCCCCCAGCCTATATTTATGGAACCTATTAAATATGTTGATGTTGTTGTCAGTTCTGTTTCCTATTAAAATGGCTATTAACTTCAATATAAAAAGAAAAACCGTGATATACACGTAGACAGGCCCTTTGCTGTATATTTTATCCTGTTATCCTTGAAACACTTTGCTGCTGCTGCTCTTTGAGCCACTTTGATGAGGGAGCAAGTCATATTTATTAGACCTTATCATAATGTAACAGTGTCGACATGTATCAAGTGACTGTGTAGACAGGTTTAATATTACACATTTACATCCTTTTTGAAGGCTATTTACATATGTATTAGGGGGGATCGTACGGTCACAGTTTACAAATTGAGAACTGGATATGTGGTTTGAGGAATGAATTTAATTTAAAAATATTTTTTCATCAACGTGTTTTTTTTAAATATTTTTCATCAAAGTGGATTTATTAAAAACCTTTTTTATTCACGTGGATTTTTTAAAAATTTACGTGGATTTTTTAAAAAATATTTTTTCATTAACGCGGATCTTTAAAAATATATTTTTTCATTGAAGTGTATTTTTTAAAAATATTTTTCATGCACGTGGATTTTTTAAAAATATTTTTTTTCATCAACGTGGATTTTTAAAAAATATTTTTTCATCAACGTGGATTTTTTAAAATATTTTTTCATTAACGTGGATTTTTTAAAAATATTTTTTCATCAACGCAGATTTTTTAAAAATATTTTTTCATCATCGTGGATTTTTTGAAAATACTTTTTCATCAACGTGGATTTTTTAAAAATATTTTTTCATAAACGTGGATTTTTTAAAAATATTTTTTCATAAACGTGGATTTTTTTAAAAATATTTTTTCATCAACGTGGATTTTTTAAAAATATTTTTTCATCAACGTGGATTTTTTAAAAATATTTTTTCATCAACGTGGATTTTTTAAAAATATTTCTTCATCAACGTGGATTTTTTTAAAAATATTTTTTCATCAACGTGGATTTTTTAAAAATATTTTTTCATCAACGTGGATTTTTTACAAATACTTTTTCATCAACGTGGATTTTTTAAAAATATTTGTTCATCAACGTGGATTTTTTAAAAATATTTTTTCATCAACGTTAATTTTTTAAAAATATTCTTTCATTAACGTGGATTTTTTAAAAATATTCTTTGGATTTTTTAAAAATAATTTTTCATCAACTTGGATTTTTTAAAAATATTTTTCATCAACTTGGATTTTTTAAAAATATTGTTTTCATCAACTTGAATTTTTTAAAAATATTGTTTTCATCAACTTGAATTTTTTAAAAATATTTTTTATCAACGTGGATTTTTTAAAAAATATTTTTTCATCAACGTGGATTATTTTAAAAATATTTTTTCATCAAAGCGGATTTTTTTAAAAATATTTTTTTATCAACTTGGATTTTTTAAAAACATTTTTCCCTCATCGTGGATTTTTTAAAAATGATTTTTCATCAGCTTGGATTTTTTAAAAATATTTTTATCAACGTGGAATTTTTTTGAAAATATTTTTTCATCAACGTGGATTTATTAAAAATATTTTTTTCATCAACGTGGATTTTTTAAAAATATTTTTTCATCAACCTGGATTTTTTAAAAATATTTTTTCATCATCGTGGATTTTTTAAAAATATTTTTACATCAACGTGGATTTTTTAAAAATATTTTTTATCAACGTGGATTTTTTAAAAAAAAATTTTTCATCAACGTGGATTTTTTAAAAATATTTTTTATCAACGTGGATTTTTTAAAAAAAAAATTTTCATCAACGTGGATTTTTTACAAATATTTTTTCATCAACGTGGATTTATTAAAAATATTTTTTCATCAACGTGGATTTTTTAAAAATATTTTTTCATCAACGTGGATTTTTTAAAAATATTTTTTCATCATCGTGGATTTTTTAAAAATATTTTTACATCAACGTGGATTTTTTAAAAATATTTTTTATCAACGTGGATTTTTTAAAAAAAAATTTTTCATCATCTTGGATTTTTTAAAAATATTTTTACATCAACGTGGATTTTTTAAAAATACTTTTTATCAACGTGGATTTTTTAAAAAAAAAATTTTCATCAACGTGGATTTTTTACAAATATTTTTTCATCAACCTGGATTTTTTAAAAATATTTTTTCATCAACCGGGATTTTTGAAAAATATTTTTTATCAACCTGGATTTTAAAAAAAAAAATTTCATCAACGTGGATTTTTTAAAAATATTTTTTCATCAACATGGATTTTTTTTAAATATTTTTTCATTAACGTGGATTTTTTAAAAATATTTTTTCATCAACGTGGATTTTTTAAAAATATTTGTTCATCAACCTGGATTTTTTAAAAATATTTGTTCATCAACGTGGATTTTTTAAAAATATTTTTTCATCAACGTGGATTTTTTAAAAATCAACGTGTATTTTTTAAAAATATTTTTTCATCAACGTGGATTTTTTAAAAATCAACGTGTATTTTTTAAAGGTATTTTTTCATCAACGTGGATTTTTTAAAAATATTTTTTCATCAACGTGTATTTTATTAAAAATAGTTTTTCATCAACGTGGATTTTTAAAACAATTTTTTCATCAACGTGGATTTTTTAAAAATCAACGTGTATTTTTTAAAAATATTTTTTCATCAACGCGTATTTTATTAAAAATATTTTTTCATCAACGTGGATTTTTTAAAAATATTTTTTCATCAACGTGGATTTTTAAAAATATTTGTTCATTAACTTGGATTTTTTAAAAATATTTTTTCATCAACCTGGATTTTTTTAAAATATTTCTTCATCAACGTTGATTTTTTAAACATATTTTTTCATCAACGTGGATTTTTTAAAAATATTTATTCATCAACGTGGATTTTTTAAAAATATTTTTCATCATCGTGGATTTTTTAAAATTACTTTTTCAACATCGTGGATTTTTTAAAAATATTTTTTCATCAACTTGGATTTTTTAAAAATATTTTTCATCATCGTGGATTTTTTAAAAATACTTTTTCAACAACGTGGATTTTTTAAAAATATTTTTCATCAACGAGGAATTTTTTAAAAATATTTTTTTCATCAACGTGGATTTTTTAAAAAAATATTTTTTTAAAAATATTTTTTCATCAACGTGGATTTTTTAAAAAAATATTTTTTTAAAAATATTTTTTCATCAACGTGGATTTTTTAAAAAAATATTTTTTTAAAAATATTTTTTCATCAACGTGGATTTTTTAAAAATATTTTTTCATCAACGTGGATTTTTAAAAATATTTCTTTCATCAACGTGGATTTTTTAAAAATATTTTTTCATCAACGTGGATTTTTTAAAAATATTTTTCATCAACGTGGATGTTATTAAAAATAGTTTTCATCAACGTGGATGTTATTAAAAATATTTTTCATCAACGTGGATGTTATTAAAAATAGTTTTCATCAACGTGGATTTTTTAAACATATTTTTTTATCAACGTGGATTTTTTAAAAATATTTTTCATCTACCTGGATTTTTTAAAAATATTTTTCATCAACGTGGATTTTTTAAAAATATTTTTTCATCAACGTGGATGTTATTAAAAATAGTTTTCATCAACGAGGATTTTTAAATATATTTTTTATCAACGTGGATTTTTTAAATATATTTTTTTATCAACGTGGATTTTTTAAACATATTTTTCATCTACCTGGATTTTTTAAAAATATTTTTCATATACCTGGATTTTTTAAAAATATTTTTTCATCAACGTGGATTTTTTAAAAATATTTTTTCATAAACGCGGATTTTATAAAAATATTTTTTCATCAACGTGGATTTTTTTTTAAATATTTGTTCATCAACGTGGATTTTTTAAAAATATTTTTTCATCAACGTGGATTTTTTACAAATATTTTTTCATCAACGTGGATTTTTAAAAATATTTTTTCATAAACGTGGATTTTTTTAAAAATATTTTTTCATCAACGTGGATTTTTTAAAAATATTTTTTTATCAACGTGGATTTTTTAAAAATACCATTTCATCAACGTGGATTTTTTAAAAATATTTTTTCATCATCGTGGATTTTTTAAAAATATTTTTACATCAACGTGGATTTTTTAAAAATATTTTTTATCAACGTGGATTTTTTAAAAAAAAATTTTTCATCATCTTGGATTTTTTAAAAATATTTTTACATCAACGTGGATTTTTTAAAAATATTTTTTATCAACGTGGATTTTTTAAAAAAAAAATTTTCATCAACGTGGATTTTTTACAAATATTTTTTCATCAACCTGGATTTTTTAAAAATATTTTTTCATCAACCGGGATTTTTTAAAAATATTTTTTATCAACCTGGATTTAAAAAAAAAAAATTTCATCAACGTGGATTTTTTAAAAATATTTTTTCATCAACATGGATTTTTTTTAAATATTTTTTCATTAACGTGGATTTTTTAAAAATATTTTTTCATCAACGTGGATTTTTTAAAAATATTTGTTCATCAACCTGGATTTTTTAAAAATATTTGTTCATCAACGTGGATTTTTTAAAAATATTTTTTCATCAACGTGGATTTTTTAAAAATCAACGTGTATTTTTTAAAAATATTTTTTCATCAACGTGGATTTTTTAAAAATCAACGTGTATTTTTTAAAGGTATTTTTTCATCATCGTGGATTTTTTAAAAATATTTTTTCATCAACGTGTATTTTATTAAAAATAGTTTTTCATCAACGTGGATTTTTAAAAAAATTTTTTCATCAACGTGGATTTTTTAAAAATCAACGTGTATTTTTTAAAAATATTTTTTCATCAACGCGTATTTTATTAAAAATATTTTTTCATCAACGTGGATTTTTTAAAAATATTTTTTCATCAACGTGGATTTTTAAAAATATTTGTTCATAAACTTGGATTTTTTAAAAATATTTTTTCATCAACCTGGATTTTTTTAAAATATTTCTTCATCAACGTTGATTTTTTAAACATATTTTTTCATCAACGTGGATTTTTTAAAAATATTTATTCATCAACGTGGATTTTTTAAAAATATTTTTCATCATCGTGGATTTTTTAAAATTACTTTTTCAACATCGTGGATTTTTTAAAAATATTTTTTCATCAACTTGAATTTTTTAAAAATATTTTTCATCATCGTGGATTTTTTAAAAATACTTTTTCAACAACGTGGATTTTTTAAAAATATTTTTCATCAACGAGGAATTTTTTAAAAATATTTTTCATCAACGAGGAATTTTTTAAAAATATTTTTTTCATCAACGTGGATTTATTAAAAAAATATTTTTTTAAAAATATTTTTTCATCAACGTGGATTTTTTAAAAAAATATTTTTTTAAAAATATTTTTTCATCAACGTGGATTTTTTAAAAAAATATTTTTTTAAAAATATTTTTTCATCAACGTGGATTTTTAAAAATATTTCTTTCATCAACGTGGATTTTTAAAAATATTTTTCATCTACCTGGATTTTTTAAAAATATTTTTCATCAACGTGGATTTTTTAAAAATATTTTTTCATCAACGTGGATGTTATTAAAAATAGTTTTCATCAACGAGGATTTTTAAATATATTTTTTTATCAACGTGGATTTTTTAAATATATTTTTTTTATCAACGTGGATTTTTTAAATATATTTTTTTATCAACGTGGATTTTTTAAAAATATTTTTCATCTACCTGGATTTTTTAAAAATATTTTTCATATACCTGGATTTTTTAAAAATATTTTTTCATCAACGTGGATTTTTTAAAAATATTTTTTCATAAACGCGGATTTTATAAAAATATTTTTTCATCAACGTGGATTTTTTAAAAATATTTGTTCATCAACGTGGATTTTTTAAAAATATTTTTCATCATCGTGGATTTTTTAAAATTACTTTTTCAACATCGTGGATTTTTTAAAAATATTTTTTCATCAACTTGAATTTTTTAAAAATATTTTTCATCATCGTGGATTTTTTAAAAATACTTTTTCAACAACGTGGATTTTTTAAAAATATTTTTCATCAACGAGGAATTTTTTAAAAATATTTTTTTCATCAACGTGGATTTTTTAAAAAAATATTTTTTTAAAAATATTTTTTCATCAACGTGGATTTTTTAAAAAAATATTTTTTTAAAAATATTTTTTCATCAACGTGGATTTTTTAAAAAAATATTTTTTTAAAAATATTTTTTCATCAACGTGGATTTTTTAAAAATATTTTTTCATCAACGTGGATTTTTAAAAATATTTCTTTCATCAACGTGGATTTTTTAAAAATATTTTTTCATCAACGTGGATTTTTTAAAAATATTTATGAAAACATCAACTTGTATTTTTTAAAAATATTTTTCATCAACGTGGATGTTATTAAAAATAGTTTTCATCAACGTGGATTTTTTAAACATATTTTTTTATCAACGTGGATTTTTAAAAATATTTTTCATCTACCTGGATTTTTTAAAAATATTTTTCATCAACGTGGATTTTTTAAAAATATTTTTTCATCAACGTGGATGTTATTAAAAATAGTTTTCATCAACGAGGATTTTTAAATATATTTTTTTATCAACGTGGATTTTTTAAATATATTTTTTTTATCAACGTGGATTTTTTAAATATATTTTTTTATCAACGTGGATTTTTTAAAAATATTTTTCATCTACCTGGATTTTTTAAAAATATTTTTCATATACCTGGATTTTTTAAAAATATTTTTTCATCAACGTGGATTTTTTAAAAATATTTTTTCATAAACGCGGATTTTATAAAAATATTTTTTCATCAACGTGGATTTTTTAAAAATATTTCTTTCATCAACGTGGATTTTTTAAAAATATTTTTTCATCAACGTGGATTTTTTAAAAATATTTTTCATCAACGTGGATGTTATTAAAAATAGTTTTCATCAACGTGGATGTTATTAAAAATATTTTTCATCAACGTGGATGTTATTAAAAATAGTTTTCATCAACGTGGATTTTTTAAACATATTTTTTTATCAACGTGGATTTTTTAAACATATTTTTTTATCAACGTGGATTTTTTAAAAATATTTTTCATCTACCTGGATTTTTTAAAAATATTTTTCATCAACGTGGATTTTTTAAAAATATTTTTTCATCAACGTGGATGTTATTAAAAATAGTTTTCATCAACGAGGATTTTTAAATATATTTTTTTATCAACGTGGATTTTTTAAATATATTTTTTTATCAACGTGGATTTTTTAAACATATTTTTCATCTACCTGGATTTTTTAAAAATATTTTTCATATACCTGGATTTTTTAAAAATATTTTTTCATCAACGTGGATTTTTTAAAAATATTTTTTCATAAACGCGGATTTTATAAAAATATTTTTTCATCAACGTGGATTTTTTTTAAAATATTTGTTCATCAACGTGGATTTTTTAAAAATATTTTTTCATCAACGTGGATTTTTTACAAATATTTTTTCATCAACGTGGATTTTTAAAAATATTTTTTCATAAACGTGGATTTTTTTAAAAATATTTTTTCATCAACGTGGATTTTTTAAAAATATTTTTTTATCAACGTGGATTTTTTAAAAATACCATTTCATCAACGTGGATTTTTTAAAAATATTTTTTCATCATCGTGGATTTTTTAAAAATATTTTTACATCAACGTGGATTTTTTAAAAATATTTTTTATCAACGTGGATTTTTTAAAAAAAAATTTTTCATCATCTTGGATTTTTTAAAAATATTTTTACATCAACGTGGATTTTTTAAAAATATTTTTTATCAACGTGGATTTTTTAAAAAAAAAATTTTCATCAACGTGGATTTTTTACAAATATTTTTTCATCAACCTGGATTTTTTAAAAATATTTTTTCATCAACCGGGATTTTTTAAAAATATTTTTTATCAACCTGGATTTTAAAAAAAAAAATTTCATCAACGTGGATTTTTTAAAAATATTTTTTCATCAACATGGATCTTTTTTAAATATTTTTTCATTAACGTGGATTTTTTAAAAATATTTTTTCATCAACGTGGATTTTTTAAAAATATTTGTTCATCAACCTGGATTTTTTAAAAATATTTGTTCATCAACGTGGATTTTTTAAAAATATTTTTTCATCAACGTGGATTTTTTAAAAATCAACGTGTATTTTTTAAAAATATTTTTTCATCAACGTGGATTTTTTAAAAATCAACGTGTATTTTTTAAAGGTATTTTTTCATCAACGTGGATTTTTTAAAAATATTTTTTCATCAACGTGTATTTTATTAAAAATAGTTTTTCATCAACGTGGATTTTTAAAAAAATTTTTTCATCAACGTGGATTTTTTAAAAATCAACGTGTATTTTTTAAAAATATTTTTTCATCAACGCGTATTTTATTAAAAATATTTTTTCATCAACGTGGATTTTTTAAAAATATTTTTTCATCAACGTGGATTTTTAAAAATATTTGTTCATAAACTTGGATTTTTTAAAAATATTTTTTCATCAACCTGGATTTTTTTAAAATATTTCTTCATCAACGTTGATTTTTTAAACATATTTTTTCATCAACGTGGATTTTTTAAAAATATTTATTCATCAACGTGGATTTTTTAAAAATATTTTTCATCATCGTGGATTTTTTAAAATTACTTTTTCAACATCGTGGATTTTTTAAAAATATTTTTTCATCAACTTGAATTTTTTAAAAATATTTTTCATCATCGTGGATTTTTTAAAAATACTTTTTCAACAACGTGGATTTTTTAAAAATATTTTTCATCAACGAGGAATTTTTTAAAAATATTTTTTTCATCAACGTGGATTTTTTAAAAAAATATTTTTTTAAAAATATTTTTTCATCAACGTGGATTTTTTAAAAAAATATTTTTTTAAAAATATTTTTTCATCAACGTGGATTTTTTAAAAAAATATTTTTTTAAAAATATTTTTTCATCAACGTGGATTTTTTAAAAATATTTTTTCATCAACGTGGATTTTTAAAAATATTTCTTTCATCAACGTGGATTTTTTAAAAATATTTATGAAAACATCAACTTGTATTTTTTAAAAATATTTTTCATCAACGTGGATGTTATTAAAAATAGTTTTCATCAACGTGGATTTTTTAAACATATTTTTTTATCAACGTGGATTTTTAAAAATATTTTTCATCTACCTGGATTTTTTAAAAATATTTTTCATCAACGTGGATTTTTTAAAAATATTTTTTCATCAACGTGGATGTTATTAAAAATAGTTTTCATCAACGAGGATTTTTAAATATATTTTTTTATCAACGTGGATTTTTTAAATATATTTTTTTTATCAACGTGGATTTTTTAAATATATTTTTTTATCAACGTGGATTTTTTAAAAATATTTTTCATCTACCTGGATTTTTTAAAAATATTTTTCATATACCTGGATTTTTTAAAAATATTTTTTCATCAACGTGGATTTTTTAAAAATATTTTTTCATAAACGCGGATTTTATAAAAATATTTTTTCATCAACGTGGATTTTTTAAAAATATTTGTTCATCAACGTGGATTTTTTAAAAATATTTTTTCATCAACGTGGATTTTTTACAAATATTTTTTCATCAACGTGGATTTTTAAAAATATTTTTTCATAAACGTGGATTTTTTTAAAAATATTTTTTCATCAACGTGGATTTTTTAAAAATATTTTTTTATCAACGTGGATTTTTTAAAAATACCATTTCATCAACGCGGATTTTTTAAAAATTTTTTTTCATCAACGTAGATTTTTTTTTAAATATTTTTTCATCAACTTGGATTTTTTGAAAATATTTTTCATTAACGTGTATTTTTTTAGAATATTTTTTCATCAACGTGGATTTTTTTAAAAATATTTTTTCATCAACGTAGATTTTTTAAAAATATTTTTTCATCAACGTGGATTTTTTAAAAATATTTTTTCATCAACGTGGATTTTTTAAAAATATTTTTTCATCAACGTGGATTTTTTAAAAATATTTTTTCATCAACGTGGATTTTTTAAAAATATTTTTTCATCAACGTGGATTTTTTAAAAATATTTTTTCATCAGCGTGGATTTTTTAAAAATATTTTTTCATTAACGTGGATTTTTTAAAAATATTTTTTCATCAGCGTGGATTTTTTAAAAATATTTTTTCATCAACGTGGATTTTTTAAAAATATTTTTTCATCAACGTGGATTTTTTAAAAATATTTTTTCATCAACGTGGATTTTTTAAAAATATTTTTTCATCAACGTGGAGTTTTTAAAATATTTTTTCATCAACGTGGAGTTTTTAAAATATTTTTTCATCAACGTGGATTTTTTAAAAATATTTTTTCATCAACGTGGATTTTTTAAAAATATTTTTTCATCATCGTGGATGTTATTAAAAATATTTTTTCATCAACGTGGATTTTTTAAAAATATTTTTTCATAAACGTGGATTTTTTAAAAATGTTTTTTCATAAACGTGGATTTTTTAAAAATATTTTTTCATAAACGTGGATTTTTTAAAAATATTTTTTCATAAACGTGGATTTTTTAAAAATATTTTTTCATAAACGTGGATATTTTAAAAATATTTTTTCATAAACGTGGATATTTTACAAATATATTTTTTTCTCAGAATTATGATGGGGAAATCCCTGCTTCTATATCCCCATTACACCCTAATAATTTGTTTAACGCCATTCTAAATGTTTATGATTCTGTAAACTTTGACATTGTGTACCATCATCAGCACCACCAACAGCGTGTGTTTATGAGTTTACATCACCTTTTATATACATATGAAATTTACATCAATAAAGGGAGAAACAAAATGTTCATTCATTTTATGTGTTCTTTAACACTTTTCTTCGTGGTGTTGTCAGTTATTTTTAATGACCTGATTTGATTATCATCTCGCTTATATTGTTAATTTTATAAAATAAACTTTATTAAAAAATAATAATAGCCAGGCAACAGCAAAATGGGAGTTTATACAACCCATACACACACAATGACTAATATTGGATCCATGGAAGGATTATTAAAGTGTAAGTGATTTGCACCATGGAGACCATAGACCAACATCGTAATTCAATTTTCTTCTTATTAACAGCTGGTGGTGTTGTTGTGCATATTAGTTGAGGGTAAATCTGGGTTATGTGTTTTAATGGACAATATGGTCATTTGTAAGAGATTTTATAATAATACGCTGGGTATTTGATTTGGGATTTAAAATCTTGGAGAATGCAATAGTTAAACCAACAGGTTATGAAGTAGGTCCTGTTGACATTAAAAAAAAACTGTTAAATACTTGCACTCATCGCACGATGCTGTTGTCGGTGTCATATTAAAGAGTAGAGTATTGACACAAGGACATCAAAAATGACATCGAAAAATTAAATACTAAAATACCCTATGAATAAATACAAATTTTCAATAAAATATATGTAAATATCATTTATGTAAAACTGCGCAGGAAAGCTTTGTATTGCATCTACCGACAATTAATGATTGGATACGCCAAATTGATGCAGTCATTGGAAAATATTACAATGCTGGATTAACTGATGCTGACATTAAAAGTTTTTATGTATTTTTTAATCACAGGTTGTCAAAGTTTAAATCATTTTTCGAATCATTGTACGAACGTTTTAAGATTTTTTAAACATTAGCTTTAAAATATCTAAATACGTGACATCTTCCATGGATTTTCATTCAAATTTTGTTTATGACATCAACACTGTGAATGATATAAACTCGGCTAATGTGACATCACTTATTAACATTTGTACCAATAACTAAAATTGAATAAAATGTGTATATTTGCGTTCGTTACAGTAAAAAATTAAAAAGCCAATCTGAGTACGGAGTGTTTCAATCCCACATCGTATGGGGTCAATCTGACACAATCCGTGCTCAATTCGAACACTTTTATGGTTAAAACCTTTGCCAAAATCTCGTTGTCGAATTGACCACGGCGTGCTCAATTCGAGCATAAGCGTTGTTGCTACAATATCGACAACGGATGTGCTCAGTTTGACCACGTATGGTGTAATTTTTTGAAAATTGTCGGACGGTGTAATTTCGATTAGAGTCACATGTTCTATCTCACTACAAATCATATCCAAGGAAGGAAAACGAAAATGCTATTGATTTTATCATTTCTACTTAAAAATTTCGAAAGGCTCATCGACGTCAATATTTGTGGCCTGGGGTGAATCCAGGGAAAACTGAGATGGTACTATTCACTACAAAAACTAAATATGCAATCCCTTAATCTACCACGACTACGAAGTCATAAAGCAGTATACAAAGATCCGCATGAATTGGGGTGACAGAGGCAATGCGGACTTGTCCGATTGAAGCAATCAACATGATGATGTCGATGATTTATTATTTGTATTTCCATAATTATTATGAGAATAGATATAGATTGATATTTTTATTCCATTAATTGATATATTTTGTCAATTCGTATTACTTACTAGCAGACCCGGCTCCGCTTTTCTGGCCCGTCGTATTGAGTTTTAATGACATATTTTTATGGACTTTATGTTTTACAATTCAAAAATAGGTATTTTCTACCTCATTTCTTCGGGTGCATTGTCAAACCAAGTTAGTCATCGAGGATATTAAATTCATCAACAGATTTTGTCTGTCTCCGAATGTCTTCGAACTGTCTTCGAATTTCATGCCTACATGTACCATGGCACATTCCACAAAACTTAATGAAAATCGGTTCGTTAGTTTTCGAGATATAGCAGACTTAAAAACTGTCCGTGGTCGGGAATTCCGGCACCAAGAAAGAACATTTGATCGGTGGCGCAACCACCATTGTCTCGAAAATTCATTTGCAAGCCGATGCATTCATAAGTTTAGCAAATATAGCGATTATAAAGCAATAGGACCCCGAAATTCATTAACAATAGCATTTTGGACCACGGGACATTCCTGAACATTTTCTGAGAATTTCATGAAATTAGGTTCAGTAGTTTTGAAAAAATAATGTATTGAAAAGAGTGGTCGTGGTCATAAGTTTTTAAGATATAACACATTTAAAAAAGTGGGCGTGGTCCGGTATTTTGGCCCCAAATATGTACCTAAGGTCAGGGACACAAGCCCATTGTCTCCCAGAATTAATGTTGAATATACATTTAGCGTTTACAAGAAAGAAATTCATAAAACTGCAAACATTGAGCATTTGCTGCAAGTTTCATTGAAATCGGTTCAGTAGTTTTGGAGATATAACATAGTTAAAAAAGTAAGCGTGGTCGGGTCTTTAGGCGCAAAAGAAGTACTTAGATTCTAGATAAATTTGTAAATTTTTTTAAGGGGGCTATCCCTATACACTTCCTGAAAATGTCAGTAAAATCGGTTCAGTAGTTTTGTAGATGTAACATATTTTACAAAGTACGCGTTGTCAAGTCTTTGTGTCCAAAATAAGTACGCAAGATCGGAGACACAACCACAATTGTCTCGCAAATTAATTTCCAAACCGATACATTCGTAATTATTATAAATACAGCATTTTTTAAAAAGTAGGGTATAGGAGAAGTTCCCCGACCGCTTCGAAATTCAACTAAATTTGTAGCCTATTTTTACTGGGGGCAATCACTGTACATTCCCTGACAATTCCAGGAAAATCGGTTCAGTAGTTTTTGTAGAAAAGATAAAAATTGAAAAAAGTGGGCGTGGTCAAATGTTCTTTGCATAAAAACCTAAGTCGGGTTATGGCGAACATTTCACAGAAAGATTTATCCAAATCGGTCCAGCCGTTCTCAAACAGATGTCATTACCAACGAACGACATTTGATATTTATTTATAAAGATATAGAATTTGTAAAGAATTAGGGTATAGGGGAAGTACCACGCCCCCTCCGAAATTCAACTAAATTTGTAACCCATTTTAACCATGGACCATACCTGTACATTCGCTGACAATTTCAGGAAAATCGGTTCAATAGTTTTTGTAGAAAAGATAAAAATTTTAAATTTAAAAATGTGGGCGTAAAAGTTGGCGTGGCCAAATTTTCTTTGTATAAAACCCTAAGTTGGATTGTGACAAACATTTTACAAACAGAATTATCCAAATCGGTGCAGCCGTTCTCAACTGATGCCCACTGATGCTGTTTAGGATTTATTATCGTACATGTCCCCTGAAAGAAAGAGAAGATAAAAATTGAAAATTTAAGAAAGTGGGCCTGGTCAAATTTTCTTTGCATAAAAACCTAAGTCGGGTTAATGCGAACATACCACGAAAAGAATTATCCAAATCGATTACCAATGAACGACATTTCATTTTTATTTACAAAGATATATTTTTTGGTATAACTCCCAAGAACGGTACCTCAAGATTTTTGTAATTTTGATGATTTTAGCAGCATTATTCAACTGAAATGGTACGGAGAGTGACTCAACGCCCAGGCAAAACGACTGAAGCTAGAAGGTTCAAATTTTGAGTGTGGGTCGCTGTTGGCGTATAGGTGTGAGACAAGGCTGGTTTTTGGAAATTCGAACTAGAAGAGTACGAAATGTTTTAAAAGGTACTAAATATGGTACCATTTGTATTTTGCGAACCGGTAGTGTTAGAATTCTGAAGTTTTGAATGAGGGTTACTGACGGAATATCGGATAGACGTACCGAACGGTTTTTCAAAATACGAAATACAAGTACACGAAAAGTACTAAAATGTACTAAATTTGGTACCATTTGGTATTATCGGAACGGATAGAGCTAGAAGCTGGTACTAAATTTGGTACAATTTGGATTTGGGCGAACGGATTGGAATTGGGATCCTGAAATTTGGAATTAGAATTACTGTTGGAGTGTAGGATTGAGGTAGTGTTTGAAATCCGTAGTTACGGGTACGAAATCCGTACTTAAATGGTACCAAATTTGGTACAATTTTAAATTTTGAATAAAGATTGCTGTTGCAGTGTAGGATTGAGGTAGGTTTGGAAATTCGTGCTTATGGGTACGAAAAATACTAAATGGTACTAAATTTGGTACAATTTGGATTTTGGGTGAACGGATAGGGCTGAAATCCTGAATTTTTGGAATTAAGATTACTGTTGGAGTGTAGGGTTGTCGTAGTTTTGGAAATTTGTAATAATGGGTAGGAAAAGTACTAAATTTGGTGCAATTTGGATTTGGGTGAACGCATATAACAGAAATCTTGAAATTTGGAATTAAGATTACTGTTGGAATGTAGGATAGAGGCAGTTTTGGAAAATGGTACTAATAACCTTTTCTAGCAGGATGTTGAAAAGATCACACGAAAGGCTGTCTCCTTGCCTGAAAGCTCTTTGGTACAAAACTCTTCGGAGCGGTTCTTTCCTATTTTAACTGAAGTTCTTGTGTCAGTTAGAGTCATTTTACAAAGCCGAATAAGCTTTGCGGGGATACCAAATTCTGACATGGCTTGGTATACCTTTGAACGTAGCGGTCTTTCGAAGGCTGCTTAATAATCGACAAAAAGGTGGTAGGTGTCGATCTGCATCTCTTGGATCTTCTCCAGGATTTACCGCAGGGTAAATATCTGGTCAATAGTGGACTTGCCAGGTCTAAAGCCGCATTGGTATGGTCCAATTATTTCGTTGACCATGGGCTTTAGTCATTCGCACAATATCCCTGACACTATCTTGTAGGCGATAGGGAGAAGACTTATGCCCCTATAGTTGGAGCATAAAGTCTTATCTCCTTTCTTAAGGACGGGACACAGGATGCTAAGGTTCCAATCGTCGGGTACGCGTTCTTCCTGCCAGATGGAGCCAACTAGATGATATACGTACCATAAATATACGCAAACTACTAAATGGTACTCAATTTTTTATTGAGTGTAGGGATTGATCTGGAATCCGTATTGATTGGAGTCAGGATGAGTGTTGGTGTGTAGCGTTGGTATACGTAGGGGGTTTAAGAAATACGTACCATAAATAAACAAAAGGTACTAAATCGTTCTAAATTTGGTGTCTGGTGCAGGAACAGAGCTCGAATTAAAAAATTTGTTTTTAGAGTAACTGTTGGTGTGTGGATTAAGATATGGATACGGGTTTGGAAATATATAACAATGAAAAGTACTAAATGGTAAAGAATTTGGTACAATTTGTTATTGTGTAAGGGGTTAGCTGGAATTTTGAAATATTAGGACACGTTTTCGGAAATTCATACTTATGTAGTTATATGTAAAATACTAAATAGTACTATAATTGGTTTTGGGGAACAAAAAGGGCTGGAAATGAGAATCGTGGTTGGTACATAGGGTTGATATAAGGAGGTTGGTTTCTGAAGCTTATATCCAGGTGTACGAACAGTACTAAATTTGGTACCATTTTGGTATGACATAAACGGTAACATAAGGAGTTTCTTTTTTAATGTGTACAAATTCTGAAATTTTGGTTGAAGGTCGCTCTGGGCTGAAAATATATTGGAAATACCTACTATAGGGCATTGGAATAATACTACCAATTCACGCACAGTTCTAATGAGTAATATGCAATAAGTGCTTTTGATGTACTAAATGCTACTAAACATTGCAACACTGATATTGGATGAAATGGTTAATTCAGCGCTCTGATATTTGTTATGAGGATCACTGTTGGGATTAGATCAGAATGGTTATGGAAATTCCCATTTAATATGTATGACATATTCATACATGTTACACCATGGGGACTGGGAAGCAACTTTGGCTAAAACTGTTAAATTTCAGATAAGGTCCTGTGTTTGAAAATTTATATTGTACCATTTGTTTCATGCCACACCTACCGCAGGTCCCTGCTTTCCGCATACAAAGTAGCGGGCACTTTGCTAGTTTATAATATAATTTAACTTCTTAATGGGTAAGCTATTTCCTAATATAGAATTATTGGCATTGATCAGATACTTTTTGGAGACACCAATTAAAAATGTATGTATGTCTGGGTATACAAAACAATGAAATAATTAACATGGTATCACGTTTTGTTTCAGCACCAACAAAAACATCATAAGCACTTTATAGGTCTCTTTGGCTCTTTTGTTTCATAATTTTAATGCTTAATTTTTCACGCATTTGTGTGTAGTATATTTGTTTACTTCTTTCTTTAAAAAATTCTATTTTGTGGGAGAGAAAAAAATAAACTAATTAAAAGAATCGTGACTTTAGCCACAAAACACTTTTGAAACAAATAAACAAACTAATTCACGAAGTTCATGACCTCCTCCAACACAAAGAGGAGAATCCAAGAAGTACTCATTAGAAGCGAAACTACCCCAAAATTTTGTTGATTGTTCCAAAAACAATTCATTTGCAACATCATCATCGTGATCATTATCATCATACCATTTACACCATTTGGATTTCAAAGTAATAATTAAACGTACCGGCAAGCAGACAGACAACAACACACACTGAAGATACAACTTCCTGCTTCCATAATTCATCTAAAGAATACAACAACAACATTAAGAAAATCTCAAAACAAAATTACATTTTATTCTAATTTGTTGTTAGCAGCAGCAGCAGAAAAATCTAAGGCAGTAAAACGACGTGTAACAATGCTTTGAGAAAAAAAGACAAAAGCATAAAATTAAAACAGAAAGAAGACAATGATGAAAAAATTGTGACGTCGGAAAATACAATTCCAGCAAAACAGAAATACGCATCGTTTCCATACGAAAGTAAACAAAAGAGCTGTTCTGAAGTATCTTTTAATTCTAAAATTTGTTTCTGCTCTAATAAAGGAACGCTTGGATTACGAGAAAAAGACAATGGCAAGAGGGAGGAACCCGCCACCACCACCATTTATTTATTGTTGTTTATGCTGGCAATAACTGTTGCGCCAGCTATGGTGAGTGGCCCTTATTTTACGACTATGTATGGCAGGCAGCAACAATAGCATCAGCCACAAGTCCACACGTTCAACATTTGCTTGCACACTTTCTTCGGCGGTAGTTTCATATATCTGCTGTAAACAATTCTTGAGTCAGTTTCTTTCTATCCTCTCAGTTTTTTTTTTACTTTCCTCCCAAGAATCTTTACAACTTGTTTATGTGAGATACAATTTGCTACGAAGATGACTATTCTTTTGTCTTCAAATTAACATCTTAAGTATCGTGTTGTGGTATCATAGGCTGGGGCGGAAGAATTAAAAAAGAACTAAAATAGTGTATTGAAGAATTTGTAAGTCATGATAAGTATTGATCCTCGAAATATCAAAATGCATATGTGTCCTATATTTTGTGTTGTTTTTGAGCATTGAGGTTCTTTATACAAATGTTTTCAAAAGTTAAAAAATGTGACATTTTATTATTTTTTGCTTAATAAGGATTAACGACTAACAAGTACCAACAATATTAGGTATATAATATCCCTACTAAGAGGGTTACCATATGAGCCAAGGGGGTACAACAATGTTCTATAGGTCCCAAACAGGGAATATCTGAAAACTAAAAAGTTTTATTACTTTTTTAATTCACCAGAATAGACTGCTATAATTTGCAATAAATATTGCCTACAGAATAAGTCGATCAGGAGGGTTGCCAGATCGACTAAAAAAGTACCAGGGCCCTATTCCATGAAACAACCTTTAATTTTTCACTTTGCAATAATTTTGACAATCGCAAATTTGCCCGTTCCACAGAACCCTTATTTTGGATAAGTGATAAGTTGTGCTCTTTCGTTCCACAGAAAATTTTGCATTTTGTGTTTGCAGATCAAATTGTGATAAGTTTGTCCAAAATTTGCGGGGTAAACGTTCACTTTGTACATGTACATTGTTAAAACAAGTAAAGTTTTTTGTTCGGAAATATTGAAAACGCGGCAATGACAAGGAATTATAAGGATTCACCCCCCTCTGAACTTCCAACCTCAGAACCATCGCCCTCAGAACTTCCACCCTGCGAACCACACCCTTCTGAACTTCCACCCCGTAAACAACCCCATTCCGAACTTCCAACCTCCAAACCACCCCATTCCGAACTTTCACTATCCGAACCTGCGAACCACCTCATTCCGAATTTCCAACCTTCGAACAACACCCACCGAACCTGCCCACAAATCACTCAGACTAAACTCTATTTCAGAGTTTTTTCATTTTATTTTTACTTTATTTTTATTTTATTTTCATTTTATTTTTATTTAAGTTTTATTTTATGTTTATTTTGTTTTATTTTATTTTTATTTAATTTTTAGCTTATTTTTATTTTATTTTTAGTTTGCTTTATTTTGTTTTTATTTAATTTTTCTTTTATTTTATTTTATTTTATTTTTATTTTTTGGTTATTTTTTAATTTTTATTTCATTTTATTTTTATTTTAGTTTTATTTTATTTTATTTTATTTTATTTTATTTTATTTTATTTTATTTTATTTTATTTTATTTTATTTTATTTTATTTTATTTTATTTTATTTTATTTTATTTTATTTTATTTTATTTTATTTTATTTTATTTTATTTTATTTTATTTTATTTTATTTTATTTTATTTTATTTTATTTTATTTTATTTTATTTTATTTTATTTTATTTTATTTTATTTTATTTTATTTTATTTTATTTTATTTTATTTTATTTTATTTTATTTTATTTTTATTTTATGTTTATTTTGTTTTTATTTTATTTTTATTTAATTTTTAGCTTATTTTTGATTTATTATACCCTCAGCCTTTAGGCTAAAGAGGTTATTTACACTTTGATACGACCAAAAATGTGCCTCATCGAAATAATGGTTTTAGACCCCAAGTATGTTTGGACGAAATGTGTTTCAGACAATTTGGAGTCGATTGAGCAATGTCCGTCCGTCTGTCTGTCTGTCTGTCTGGCTGGCTGGAGCGCACGATAACTCTCGAAGGGATGAACCGATTCGGTTCAAATTTTGGCTTCCGTAATATTTTGCCCAAACTTAGTTTAAGTTCGAAGATGGGCTATATCGGTCCACTCCTTCAGGTACTTGTGCGCACGATAACTCTTGCAGGTCCATACTTTGCACCGATTTGGTCCATACTTTGCACATCGTGTAATTTCTACCAAACTTAGATGAGGTTCCAATATGGACTCAATCGGTCCACTCCTTCGGGTACCACCCACACAAAATTTCGGAAAAGTTCAGTTTAGGACCTGGTCTCGAATCGCTTTGATTTTTGTTTACGCAAGTTGTATTCGCTGTCCTCTATACGACGCTATAAGTTTCATTAGGGGCAAGTCCATACTTCCTTGCCTTGTAGCCTGAAAGTTACAAAAAACCCTATGACACCGTGTGTAGTGGTTGAAGCGCAAGATAACTCTTGAACGGATCTGCCGATTCGGTTCAAAATTTGGCTTTCGTAATATTTTGTCCAAACTTAGTTCAAGTTCAAAGATGGATTATATCGGTCCACTCCTTCCGGTACCTCCCCCACAAAAGTTCGAAAATGTTCGGAAAATTTGTGCGTACGATAACTCTTGAAGGGAGTAACCGATTTGGTCTATACTTTGCATATTATGAAATTTCTACCAGACTTAGATGAGGTTCCAATATGGACTCAATCGGTAAACTCCTTCGAGTACCACCCACACAACATTTCGGAAAAGTTTAGTTTAGGACCTGCTCTCGAATCGTTCAAAAATATTGGGAAAAATTGTGCGCACGATAACTCTTGATGGGAGTGACCGATTTGGTCCATACTTTACATATTCTCATAATGTCTACCAGATATAGATCAGGTTCAAATATGGAGTATATTTGTCCACTCCATCCCGTACCTCCCACACAAGATTTTTGATAAGTTCACTTTAAGTCCTGCTATTGGATCACTTTGATTTTTGTTGAAGCAAGTTACATTCGCTGCGTCAATCACGATGGTAAAAGTTGTTTCAGAGGCAAGTCCATACTTCTTGAGAAAACAGCCCGTAGGGTGTAAAAACTCCCTATGGCACCCCCATGGTCTATGTCGGTCCATTCCTTTAACTACCTTTTCCTCAAAATTTTTGAACTTTAATCCTAATCAACATTTTTGTCGGTTCATACGACCAAAATTTTGAAACCCCCTAAATACATAAGTTTTTTGTGAAAAAAATTGTTTCAATTTGCACAGGCTGAGGGTATATCTCTGTCGGCTCAGTTGACTGATACTTTCTTACTTGTTTTTAGTTTGCTTTATTTTGTTTTTATTTAATTTTTCTTTTATTTTATTTATTTTATTTTTATTTTTTTGGTTATTTTATATTTTTCTTTTATTTTTTAATTTGTATTTTTATTTTATTTTTATTTTTTGTTTCATTTTGTTCACTTCTAATGACACCAGCTTCTTTTCATTTTTGTTCTCGCGTCCCATTTTTACATGTCTTATGTCCAATTTACATTAGCAACTTTTTCGTCATTTAGAGCTGTTTCGTAATTTATTTGCTAAAACAGGCAACATTTTGCGTCATTTATTATACAAGATTAAATGACGATAGCTGCGTCATTTATTCTAAACAACGCACGAAAACACCATACTATTATACGCAACCCTGCTTTTTCGTCATAAACTACCAAAAAGTGCAACTGTTTTATGATGTCTTTGTTTGTTTGTGTGTGTTGTAGAAAAACAAAAATACTCAAACGATGACAAAAGTGTAAATAAATGTTTAAAAAACTTGCAAAAATTAATTTTTTTCAATTTTGAATTAAGTCAAGTTATTTGGTAAACATTAGTGTTATGAAATTCGTATTTTTCGGAATAAAAATTATTATGTGCGTGTGTATGTGTTATTGTATCCGTGTATATGTGCGATTGTGTGCGTAAGCAAATGACGCAAAAAACGGATGTAAATACACTTCATTTGTTTCTAGGATTTCGTAAAAAGAAATCATTTAATGTGCATATGTAAATTCGACTTTATTTATCATTGCCAAGTAGAAAATAAATGCAAAGATGATAAAATGTTCTGTGGAACAAATAGCATTCACACTTTGCAAGAGAACGGAGAGACTTGGCAAGATGGCGGAAAAATTAAGCAAGAGAGCACAACCAATTTGCGAAAGAGAACAGTGATAGTCAAATTTGTTTAGTGCAAAGAGAAACTGAGAAATAATTTTTGTGGAACAAAAAAATAGCTACTTTTTGATGAGTGCAAAGTGAAAAGCAGTGAACGGGACCACCTAGGCCTACAACCAGGGCTACAAGTGGTTTATTTATTTATGCATCTAATCTGATCTTAAACAAGTCGATCAACTGATTTTTGCAAAAAACCCGACATTTTTATCACAACTGTTTGCCATTTTTCACTAATTAATGCATGAAAAATTTTCGTTTTCTTAGTTTTATTTTAAAACAATTACTTCTCAAACTGTATGTAAATTGCCAAACATTTTCCTAACCTGTATCTAATGGTTCATGCTCCGAAACAAATGTTCTCATTGAATTTCATTTTTGGCTGCAAAGATATTAAAACACAACGTTCCACACTAATGTACATTACAACATTTCATGCCGCCAAACCATTTGTTGCTTTTGTTATTTATTGTATACAAAATTACTAATTTTGTTCGTTTAATTATAGTCTTCCATATTTTGATTTTTTTTGTTCTACTGTCGCAATATTCCCCACTGTAAACATTAATCACAGACGCCGTTAATAAAAACAATAAAATATGTCGGTTATACGCAATTACTCTTCCAAAAATACGAACTTATTCACGTGCTATACCAATTTACATATTTATATTCACATAAAATTGTTCTGAATTTTATTTAGAGTATTTGTCCAAATAATATTTGGTTGCCACATGTTTGCCGATAATTAACATAAAAATACCATCAAGTTCAATCCCTCTTCATTTTGTTGTAATTTCATACAATGAAATTTGGAGGGAAAATACATATTTTGAAATGCAGCATTAGAATATAAAAACCAACAACCGGTGTCTGCATGAACGATATTTTCCAGGGAAGATTTATGTATTGCTTGACTGTAAATTTACTTTTATTATAATATATTTTATTTTATATTAAATAAGTTAAAATAAACTATTACAAATTAAAAGAGGCTTCCACCAACTTATGGTATGGCCAGGAATGTCGTGCTGCTACAGAAGATACAAATGCCTAATATAGAATTACCGTACAATCAGCAGCAAAAATTGAAACGTTTTCGGGTGAAAAGTAGGGAGGAGAATCGTATTTCGAGCAGGAACAAGAGAGACCTAGCAAAGCAGGTGTATGATGAACCCGAGATATACAGAAATCAGAATGAAGACAAAAAGTTCCACCTAAAAGTGGAACATCACAATGAGGTCTTTGGCACATACACTCCGGTTCATCTGATTAAAACCAACCTGATTGAATTTACAAATACCGTTATATATAACGGTAGGAGAATTATTAGTTATATTTTTGTGAACTTGTAGAGTATATAGTAGCCGAAATTTTCAATAACTAACATGTTTCAAATATGATACTTTTTACTCGCTTTATGAAAAGCGTGGGAAATCGAGGTGGATTTTTCCAGAGGCAACAAAACCGCGTGAAACCCATCGAATAGCCTTCATTTTCCTTAGATAAAATACTAACTTTTGAATGGGAATGGCAGAAATTGGAATTATTTTTACCTCATTCCTTCTTTTTTGGACTTATAAACCAATCTAGTGTGATTATTTTGGTAATTTTGTTGTGGTTTTGAAAATTTTTAACACCATATAGTATACAATTTTGACTTAAGTTTATTAAAAATAGTCTGGTTTAATCCCATTGTTGTTGTTTTAATATTTTAAAACAACTAATATATCAGTGGAGAAAGTTTGCCATTGTTCGCCAAGGGGTAAGGCAGGGTGGAGAATATCCACAAACAAGAAAGAAAGGAACTGATCCTGTGGCGAGTATCGAAACTAGTCTTCCCTGCCTTACCCCTAGGCGAACAATGCCAAACTTTCTCCACTAATAAATTAGTTATTTTAAAATATTAAAACAACAACAATGGGATCAAGCCAGACTATTTGTAATAAACAAAATTGCAACAGCTATCCCAATAAAAAAACGCCACCAATGATCAATTTTGACTTTATAAATTGTTTCTACCGATTTCTACATAAGAATATTTATTAAAGCTCTAAACATCGATTTTATTCATTTTTCAAAACCCTAATAAACTTTTTCAGCCCAATATTTGTTGGCAATGAACACTCTCGGTCTTTATTTTCAATTATATTTGTTGTTTTTTTTTTTATAAAAGTTTACCACAACTAACAATCGATTTACGTAAATTTTTAGCATGGTTCTATTCTGGTGTACAAGGCTAAAGTATGCATACATTTTTATAAAGAGAGTAAAAAGTGTCGTTATAAAGCATATGTGCAATATTTTAGTTATTGAAAATTTCAGCTAATATATACTCTGCATGTTCACAAAAATATAACTAATATTTCCTCTCCTACCCATAGAAATATAGAATAACAGATAAAAATTGGCATCAAATTTCATGCAAATGTCCAAAATTCGTCTTAGTAGGGCTGTAATTTGAAATACCAAAAATACCACCACATATCCGTATCGAAAAATATGAAGAAATGGGTTGTCACTATTTCCTTAACGCCAAAAAATTTGATGTGTTTTTATTTAAGACTTTCTGTTAGTTGGCCCGTTCCGCGTTGCTGGCCCGTCGTATTGAGTTTTAATGACAACTTTTCATGGACATTTGTTTTACAATTCAAAAGTTGGTATTTTCTACCTCAATTTTGAGTCCATTGAAGTTGCCTGAAAATGTTACATAATATTTCAGCCACATGACTGCTCGAGCACTCCTCAGAGGCAAAGTCAACTATATACGAGATATTTTGTACATCGGATAACATAATTTGAAAATATGTATTTTAAATAACTAAGTTGTTGGAAATATCGACACCTCCAAATAATAGTATGCTAAGTCTAAAAAGTGAGTTTTGCAGGAGAAGCTCTCAAAGTGTGGAAATTTTTTTGAACTTCAGTACTATGCTAAGTCAATATTTGTTTATAACTTCTGTTCGTATTGACCGATCATTACCAAAATTTGACAGAATTTAAGTTAAAGGACGTTCGAGACCTCCAAATAATAGTTTGCTAATTCTGAACAGTGAGTTTTGCAGGACAAGCTCTAAAAGTTTGGAAAATTTCTTTGGCCTTCAGTACTATGCTAAGTAAATATTTGTTTATAACTTCTGTTCGGATTGTCCGATTATTACCAAAATTTGACAGAATTTAAGTTAAAGGACGTTAAATATAAAAATGTAAAGAACTTGAAAACATGCTAAATCGACTTAGCATACTATTGTTTGGAGGCGTCGATATGCTCTTGCTCCTGAAAATACTTGTACCTTCGTAATGGGGACAGTGAATACAAGTTACTTCAAAAAATCAAAGAGATTCGCTAGCAGCTGTAAAACCGGAAGTACCCGTAGGAGTGGACAGATATACTCCATATTTGAACCTGATCTATGTCTCGTAGAAATATTACTATATACAGAAAGCATGGACTTACCTACGAAAAACATAATATCGCTGTAAACAACTAAAAATTTGCAATGGATCCTTAAGCAGACCTTAAACTAGACTTAAACACAAATTGTGAACTTTTGTGAGAGAGGTATCTTAACTAAGCTTGGATCGGAAATCAGTTGCTTCGTTCAAGAGATATAACGCGTACAATTTTAACAAAAGAAAAATTTTAACTTTTGTTGGGGAGGGACAGTAAGTACCCAGCAAAAAGTTTGCCTCCAAAGATGCAGTCAAATCATATGTACAAGAGATTTGGAAGTGCATGAAATTATGTATTTTAACTCATGATTTTTACTCATGATTTATTTTTACGGCACTGCATTTGTACAAACCCTTTGGCAATGCATTGTAACTAACCCCTTGGAATCGCATTTTAACTAACGCTTTAGGGTAGAATAGGATGCAGTCCAATTTGCATACAAAGCAAGTGTTTTGATGCAGTGCTTTGGATGTGAATTTAAAGACACTCTTCGGAATGTGTGTTTGTTCAGTTGAAAGATGCCATAAAAATGCAAGCCATTGAAAAATATCCCAGAATAATTAAAAATAGTTTATGTCTGTGTAAAACAAGAATAATAAGAATTTTATTACATTAACACAAATTATGAAATTGCTTTACCAATGGCGATTGGGATGGCTCTCTCGGTAACACCTGAGCGGGTACTGCAATTGCTGTTTTCAGGGCGGCATTCGGAATACATACATATGTGTGTAGATATCGCAACAACAGTGTTTGTTTCCTCCGCTCTCCATGTAATCCAAGCTGTTCTGTTCTTGCTTCATATGTTAAAGGCATTTTTATATTGTCTTCCCATCAGTTAAGATTTCGACATATGGGGAATGGAGTGCCTTTTTCACGACTTCAATAGAACTGCATCAAAGCATGTCGTGAAAGAACTAGTCTACATTACACTACTTCCAATTAATTTTGTTGGGTAGTGTACCGATAAGAACCATTTTCGAACTTTATCTAACACTCGCAGAAATATCCAGTTCGAAAGTAGTCGAACTACACAGGGTGACCGAGAGGATTTTTATAGCAATTGGGAGATTTTCTCAGAAACAATAGACTCGCATCTTTTTTGCGAACATTTGTGGGGAGGAACCCGCGGAAGTGAACCGTTATGGCCCATTTTCGAACTTCATCTAAGTTTGGTTCAAACCTCGTAATATAACGGCTGATAAAACAAGAGGTACTTTATTCAACACCCTTTTTTGACAGATCACGCGTGAGTCGCGTCACGTGTTCATGTTGTTTTTGTTTAGTTCCGTTTGACATTTTATCATGGAAAAGCTTACGCCTCTACAACGTTTACAAATCGTTTAATCTTATTAGGAAAATTCGCGTTAGGTGGGGGTGTGTTTCGAGCCTAATTTTGTTCAGTGATGAGGCAAATTTCTGGCTTTATAGGTATGTAAAGAAACAAAATTGCCACATTTGGGAAGAAGAGCAACTTTAAGAGATTTAAGAGCTGCCACTTCAACCAGAAAAAGAAACGGTTTGTGGGTCTGTGGAATCGTCGGACCCTATTTCTTCAAAATGATGCCGGTTAGAACTTCATCGTCAATGGTGACCGTTATTGCACCGTGATAACCGACAATTTTGATGTCTGAAATTAAAGCTCGTAATCTCGACGACATTTTGTTTCAACAAAACGGTGCCACTTCCCACACATCGCATCAATCAATGAATTTATTGAAAGAACACTACGGTGAGCACGTTTTGGATCAGTCTATTGGCCACCAATATCGTCTCATATCACTCCGTAGACTTTTCCTGTGAGAATATGTAAAGTCAAAATTGTATGCGGATAAAGCCGTTTCGATTCCGTTTTTTTTTTGGGAGAAAACATAAGACATGCCATTCGCCAGTTACCAGTCAAAAAGCTCGCACGAGTCATTGAAAATTGGACTCAATGGATGGACATTCTGAGACGTAGCCTCCGCCAATATTTGTTAGACATAATCTGCAAAAAATAAATTTCATCGAATGTTCTTTCAAATGATAATAAACATTCCCCATTCAATTTGATTTTTCTTTAAAGAAAGTAGGAACCTCTAAATGGATCACTCTTTATATACCTTTCAAAGGTATCTGCCTCCAGAATCATTGGGAACATTTTTTACTGATTATGTACATAAACAAAAATCACACTCTGATACTACCCGTGCTAATTGTCTGGCCACACTTGGATACGGTGATAACAGTGAATATCAGAGTCGTATCAGAACCCCCCAAGTGGAATATGATATAGGAAATTTTGGAAAAATAAATAATAATAAAACAAATCGGAAATGGTTCTAACCCCGTTTTTTTTATACCCTCCACCATAGGATGGGGGTATATTAAGTTTGTCATTCCGTTTGTAACTACTCGAAATAATCATTGTAGATCCCACAAACTATATATATTCTTGATCAGCGTGCAATTCTACATCGATATAGCCATGTCCGTCTGTGATAATCACTCTAGCGTCCGAACGGATTGACGTAGGTGTATGCAATTTTGGAAAAATTTATTATTTGTACGTAGGACTTTTGGTATTGAAAGCGGGTTATGTAGGTCCACGCTTTCGTATAGCCCCCATACAAAATGAAGATATTTGTCCCATTTTACCACCGAATTGGTTGTAATTTGGTATTTTGTGTCTCCAGAGGCCAAAACACATTCCTACCAAAGTTGGTTTATATAGGCCCACGTTTTGGTATAGCCCCCATATAATGCCCCATATAAAGTACTCGTCTTTTTAATATATTTTGAATGTATTAGTCCCATTTGACAACAGAATCCGTTGTAACTTTATATTTTGTGTTTCCAGAGGCTAAGAAACATTTCTACCATAAAATGTTTATATAGGTCCACGTTTTGATATAGCCCCCATAGGACGATATCTCCCGATTTTCGGTATTTGGAGTGTTTTGGCCTTATTATCACACCGAGATGGCTGCAATTTGGTATTTAGTCTTCGTTGGGAGTATAAAACTTTCCCACAGAAATTTGTAGGTATAGGTCCACGTCATCATATAGCCCCCATAGAACGGTACCGTCCGATTTTCAGTATTTTGAAGGTTGTGGCCACATTAATCCACCGAAATGGCTGAAATTTGTGGTGGAGGGTATAAAAAGTTCGGGCCGACTGAACTTAACGCTTTTCCTACTTGTTTATAACTAATTTTTGTTCGTTCTTCTATATTCGTAATAGTTTAGGCTTCCATAGCTCAGCCGCCAGATGACATACAGACCTAATTCTTCGTAGCCGCGTTCCACATATAGTTAAGAATTCCTAATTTAAAAATCAGAGCTCTACATTTGGGGTAAGGCGAGTAAATCGATCTTCAAAATTTTAGAATTCGTGTGAGAAGAATAATTTTTTTTTACAAAAACAGGGTCTATGTTCACGAGGTAAGCAAGAAGATTTTTATTATTTCCTTGAAATGGATCTAACATTTTAGGCATGCAGTCTTGGCCTTACTTTAAGTTGGAAATACATAAATTATGACAATATTTTCAATATTGTTAGCATTTATACTTACAAGGGTTGTATTTGTAATACATGTGTAACATACCTAAAAAGAAAACAAAAAAAATATTAGAACTTACTTTTTAGGATATTAATTTAAAATAAATTAATTTGGAAGCTTAAAATACTTAAAGTTGAGAATAATTAGTAATAATAGTAATAATTAGTTCTGTTTAACATAAAATTCACTAACTCGCTATATCAGTGACCTGGGCGGCTCTTTATACCCTTAGAGTAATGTTGTGAATATTGCATCCATGAAAAATTCTAAATTTTACTCCAGACTTAATATAGTTGTTGATTAATGTTTTTATTACAATTTACTTTAAAATTCCAATTTTCCATTGAAATGTGTTTAGTGTGTTGGTTAGTTGGCGTTGGTTGTTGATGTCCATCAAAGAAAATACAAACAAAAAAAAAACAAAACTCAAATAAAAAAACGAGTGCATGTAATTTTCATTGACAATTAGCAGTGGCCGACAATTGGGTCACTAACAAAGTGTTTCGGGGTTTGGGTGGTTAGCATCCATAAATTTACACAAATGGAAAAAAATCACAATTATCGTTTGTTCTCTTTTTTGCAATGTATTTATTGTATGTATGTATGTTGGCTGCTGCTTCGGCTATTGCTGCTGCCTTTCATACGAAATTCAATAGATAATTAAATTAGCACTGAAGGCAAAATTGTGTGTCAAGTAAAAATAGCAAATTTGTACATAGGAAAATGTGAAAAGAAATAAAAAAATGGGATATACACATGTAATTATATCCGTCATTTATTTATACAATTGTAATGTCAAAGCCTACATATGTGATTTTATAGTTCCAAGAAAAATAAAAAAATATGATCATATAAAAGTAATGAAGATTAATGTTATTTGCCATCAGACAGAAATCAACAATGTTTTTCGTAAAAACAAAATTGAATGGGAAAAATTCCAAAAACAATTAAAAAAATAACAGATAGAAACTTATTTCAGAATAATATTATTATCGAAGATGATAATTGGATAACAAAAAGTTTCACCAGATTTCGTAATGTTGTGAAAAAGCTTGTAGAAAAAAAATGCCGAAAACATCACCACCTTCAAAAGGGCTAAAGGGCTCAACAGTAAATTATAAAAGTATACGATTTTAAACTAAACAAATTAAACCCGAAAATCTATATTTATGATATTCTGCCAGCTAGATGACGAGCCTTATAAAATTTTGCCACATTATCTGTCCTCTTCACACCCTTACCCTACGAAATCCATATCTAATCCCATAATTCACAAAATCAAATCCAAACACACAAATAACAATTTAGTCAATGAACTTAATTAATTTTCCATGTTTTGTGAGTCCAAAGTGAACAGTCATCCAATTTGTTGTGTTTATGTCATACCTGTTGATAAATCAATAGCTTCTCGCTCACACACAATTTTTGGACAAATATTTGGACTAGCCATTCCACAAAACCATATTTACATTATAGACTAAAGGTGGAGAATGTGTTAAATGTGATTAACATAAATTTGCACACAATTTATTAGACAGTTCTTGTTGTTGAGCTGGTCGGTCAGTAGAGAAAGATGACATAAGAAATAATACAAACAACAAATATTTTGTTTGTTCGCTAATATGTTAAGCAGTAGCATGGTGGTAGGTAGTTAGCTAGCTATTTTCAATGAAGTTAACTTTTTTCCGCCTGGTGTCACCGCAAAAGTTTTACAATCACCTGTTATTGTGGTTTTAGTTTTTGCCAGGTCATTCATTATTTCAAGTATACCGCCTAAAGCTCATTGATTTGCTACCCGGTGCTAATTGAGTGTTAGTGTTAAAAGATTACTATTCACTGTTGCTGTTCACACTTAGAGCGATGGCATTGTGACATAATTGTGATTTTTTTCTTCAAAATTCTACTGTGTGATTTTACTGAATGGATTCCATTGAAAAGCTGTACTTTTTTAGAAAATCCACGATTATAGATCTGAAGTTTTATTTAGGGATTGAAATAATCCCACAGATAATGGTTGGTCATTTTTTCGTCATGTTCAAGAATTTTAGGTAATTATATAACCGAATTAGAAATTTGGTATTTAGTCTTCTCTGTGGATAAAAACCCTATCTGCTGTTTTCGGCATAGGGTATAAAAGACTCAACCTGCCAGAACATAATTAACGCCTTTTCCTGTTTTTTTTTTTTTTTGTGTTAAAAAAATGTATTGCGGCTGTGTCGTCGGTCTGTGATTTCAGGCTAGACGAAATGCGAGCGCGATTAACTCTTGAATGTCCGTTCTTTCAACTGGGATATAAACAGATGAGAAAAACTTTTTACTGGTAACTATTTTTTTAGGTAGATACTAAAGTCTTCACCATACTGGCTTTTATACCGAGTGACTTAGGGCTAACTAAACCAAAATAATTAATAATTTTATATTTGACTAACGCTTTGCAGAAGAGAAAAAGAAAACCAGTAAGGAAAGGATCAAAGTTGGGCGGGGCCGAATATATGATACCCTACACCACTGTGAATATGTAAAATATATATGGGAGCTATATCCATTGTTAGACCAAATTCAGTCACAATGCAAAATTTCATCGAAATCGGACGTATATATATATAGCGTGTTTGGTGCAGCACATACGTCAAATCGGCCGAAAATATATATGGGAGCTATATCCACATCTGAACCGATTTTCACCAAAAGCAATAGCGTACTTTCTATGGCTAAAAAATTTTAGTACCCAATTTTAAGCTGAATCGGACAAAAAATGCGACCTGTACGTTGCGAACACAAATACATGGACAGACGGACGGACATGAATAAATCGACTCAGAAAGTGATTATATGTATATCTCCAAAACGAACTATGGATCTATTTCGTTTCCTTTTGTATGTTTCATGCAAATGCACAAACGTAGGTATTTATCGTCGAAATAATGGTTTTAGACCCCAAGTATGTTTGGACGAAATGTGTTTCAGACAATTTGGAGTCGATTGAGCAATGTCCGTCCGTCTGGCTGGAGCGCACGATAACTCTCGAACGGATGAACCGATTCGGTTTAAATTTTGGTTTTCGCAATATTTTGCCCAAGGGTGACGTAGGGGATGAATGATACCAAGCAACGGTCTTGACCGGTTTTAAAATGGCAAAGCCCAGGATTTATCTTGGTCCCTCTTTCATCTCAAGTGGACACTGACCTCCCCGTGGTGTCACCTGGGGAACTGCCGTTAACACCCGTCAAAGGTAGTGAGCTAACAGTGCCGCGCGTCCACCCATAAGAACGTTAAAAACTTGGGTTTGGGCGTCGGGTTAGTAACCCTCCCCTAGAATAAACAGCCTACTATGAAAAAACGAAAGAAAAGAAAAACAAACCCCTCTAAAGTTGACGAACCCCGCAAACGTTTTAAGGACCATGATCTGCGAATCTGCACCTGGAATGTTCGCACTCTTTATAGAGAAGGTGCAGTCTTCGCATTGGCAGACGTACTTGAAAAGTACAAGGCCGATATTACTGCCATACAGGAAATACGATGGATTGGGAAAGGCGTCACAACAACACCTAAAGGTGACGCACTGTATTCTGTCATGACGTAAAGCATGAGTTTGGTTGCGGATTCGTAGTTAGTCGGAGGCTAAAATATCTGGTATCAAGCTTCACTCCAGTGAATGAAAGACTTGCTGCAATTCGAATAAAAGCTAAATTCTTCAACATCAGCCTTATTTGCGCTCATGCTCCCACTGAAGAAAAGGACGAAGAGACCAAAGATATATTTTACGAGCGCTTAGAAGAAACATATGACCGTTGCCCTGCCCATGACATTAAAATCATTCTAGGCGATTTTAATGCCAAAATTGGAAAGGAGAATATCTTTGGCACAACCGTCGGGAAATTCAGTCTGCACAGTGAAACATCTGACAATGGTATGAGGCTGATAGACTTTGCAGCTGCAAAAAACATGGTAGTTAGCAGTACCAGATTTAATCATCTCGATATTCATAAGGGCACCTGGCTGTCTCCAGATCAAAGAAGAAGAAATCAAATTGATCATGTTGTGATAAATGGAAGACATTCATCGAGCGTGTTGGATGTACGATCGTTCCGAGGTGCAAACATTGATTCGGACCACTACCTTGTTGCAGCCAAGGTACGCACCCGCTTAAACGTAGCAAACAAAGTACGAACAGACACAACACGAAAGTTAAACATCGGTAAGCTGCAATCACAACAGACAGCCACATCATATTCCACTCAACTAGCCCAATTGCTTAATCAAAGCACTCCTCATCCCGATAACATATTAGCGCAATTATTGCCCACTCCATGCAAACAGCCGCAAAATCCATACTTGGATACCAGAGACCTCCACCAAGGAATCCATGGTATGATCAGGAGTGTCGTGCTGCCACCGAAGAGAAAAATGCGGCATATAGGGCTACTTTACAATCCGTAGCAACGCGTAGCGCACGAGAGAGATAAAGGGAGAAAAGGAGAGAGGAGAAACGTCTTTTCCGCAAAAAAAAAGAGAGAGATGGAAAAGTGGGAGTGTGAAAAAATCGAGATGTACAGGAGCCAGAATGAAGTCCGAAAATTCTACCAAAGAGTCAAGCATCAAACTGATGACTTTGGTACAGGCACATCCTCCTGTAGAGACCAGCAAGGTAATTTGGTAACTGATACCTATAGTGTGCTCAGGATATGGAAAGAACATTTTGCCAAACTGTTGGTATCCAATAGTAGCGAAGATGGCGAAGATACCACAGATCCAAGCCCAAAAGATGGTATTGAATGTATACCGCCCAGCCAAAATGAGGTAAAGACAGCAACAAACCGGCTAAAGAATAATAAGGAGCCGACGGCTTACCTGCCGAGCTGTTCAAAACCGGATGCGACACACTGATAAGGTGTATTCATCAGCTAGTTAGCACCATCTGGCAGGAAGAACGAGTACCCGACGATTGGAACCTGAGTATCCTGTGTCCCGTCCACATGAAGGGAGATAAGACTGTATGCTGTAACTATAGGGGCATAAGGCTACTCCCTATTGCTTACAAGATCGTGGTCAACGAGATAATTGGACCATACCAATGCGGCTTTAGACCTGGCAAGTCCACCATTGACCAGATATTTACCCTGCGGCAAATCCTGGAGAAGACCCAAGAGATGCAGATCGACACCTACCACCTTTTTGTCTATTATAAAGCAGCCTTCGAAAGCCCGCTGCGTTAAAAGGTATTCCAAGCCATGTTTGAATTTCGTATCCCCGCAAAGCTCAGCCGGCTTTGTAAAATGACTTTAACTGACACGAGGTCCTCAGTTAAAATATGAAAGAACCTCTCCGAAGAGTTTGGTACCAAAAGAGGTTTCAGACAAGGAGACAGCCTTTCGTGTGATCTCTTCAACATCCTGTTGGAAAAGGTTATACGAGAGGCAAACGTCAAAAGAAGTGCAACCATCTACACCAATAGTCACATGTTACTTGCTTATGCTGATGATATAGACATCATGGGCCGATCCGTAAAAGAAGTAACTGACACCTTTATAAAGGTCGAAGGAGAATCTGTTTAAGTGGGTCTGGCGGTAAACGTTGAGAAGACCAAGTTGATGGTGTCGACGCGCAATGCGTCCATTGAGCTCGGACCGACTGTGGAAGTTGGTTCCTATAATATTGAAGTAGTAAAAGACTTTGTCTACCTCGGCACCTCCGTAAACACAACAAACGACATCAGTTGTGATATAAAAAGAAGAATTGTATTGGCCAACAGATGCTACTTTGGTTTAAGTAAGCAGTTTAAAAACAAAGCCACATCTCGTCAAACAAAAATAACGCTTTACAAAACACTGATACTACCCGTGCTGATGTATGGCTCCGAAGCCTGGGTACTTGCGCAAGCAGACATGGCAGTGCTTGGTGTGTTTGAGAGAAAAATTCTTCGAAAGATCTACGGACCAATCTGCGTTGACGGTGAATATCGACGTCGCATGAACCACGAGCTGTATCTGCTATACAACGACATGAATATAGTTAAACGTATCGAGAAGCAGCGATTGCGTTGGCTAGGCCATATCAAAAGAATGAGCGATGATGAACCCGCTAAAAAGGCGTATGAATACATGCCACATGGCGTTGCACGCAGAATTGGCAGGCCAAGGAATAGATGGCGCAAACAAGTGGATGATGAGATGAAAAGGCGCGGTATTCCAGAGTCCAAAGCAACAAATAGAGAGGAATGGAGATCTCTTCTTAGTTCGGCCTATAGAACAAATGTTCTTATGGTGGTCACGCTCATATAAAATTCATGAGGGAAAATGCTAAAAAGATGGCATGTCAGATCACTTGCACCCATGATTCAATAGCATCCTTGGCATCGAACATTTTGCTGGGTACATTTTCAGACCAAAATAGCTCTGATTTGCAATTTAAGGTTTCTAGTGATTAAAAAACTTATCCACAAAAGTTGTAGGCAACGATTCCTCCAGACCGATGTTGCTGTTCTGCGAGGCCATCTTCCGAGGTGAAGTCTTTTAAAGGTGTTTTCAATAGAAGTGGCCGTAACTTGGTATTTTCAGGATTCGTTTTATAGCCATAACAAATTTGTTCATATATTGGATCATAAAGAATTTTCGTGAAATTATAACTTTGGCCCAATACAAATTACTATGGAAATAAAGATCGCATGGGCCAACGTTAACCGATCGCCATAAAATTTCATATATAAGGTTTTTGGATCAAATGGAAACAAATTTAGGGGAAGGACTTAAAAAAAGTTGTCCCTATATACCTATATACATACCCTCCATAACCATAAGATTGAGTACTAGTCTGTTGGCGTTTAAAAACTATTCTTTAAGAAATCCTAGTCTTACTGATGTAATAGTCCTTGAAAACGTTTCTTCAAAAATCGTTTTAAGTTCTGTGGATCATTGAAGCAATGTTTTTTAAAAGTCGACGTTTATATCTGGGTGATTGACAAAATATTCTTAAAAAATCGCTACTATTGGTCTGTTGGTCCTTGTGAAAAATATGCTACATCCACCTACCGGCCTATTGGTCTTTGAAAAATATATATTTTTTCACCTCCCCTTTGTTGGTCTATTGCTCCCCTAAAACTATTCTACAAATAATCATTTTTGTTCTGCTGGTAAGGTGATACACAAACTTTTTATACAAACAGGGGGTGGTATTCAGTTCCAAAAACTTTGAACTCTGCGGTTTAGGGCAATTTTGTTGTGCAAAGTTGCAACAGTTACAATGTGGTTTAGTGTTAGGCAATAGATCTGTGGGTAAGAGAAACAAATTAAAGGTATTAATTACCCAAACCACTTGCAGCAATTGTTTAGTTTTTGTATCGTTCATAGTTTGCTAAAACATCAAAGGGGTTAAATGTATGTACATACACACTCGCACGTACCTATCGTATGTTATAATCAACCTTATAACAAACAATCAGAAACACATTTACAACTTTTTTCCACAAAACCAACAGATAACTAAGTTTTTTTTTATAAAACAACAAAAGTTGAGACTAAGTTGGAAAACAAACTTATGCTTCACAAGCTGTCATAAAGGACTTCTTAGTTATGGCATCAAGGGTGTCTTTAAGCAATTATTTGACATAGAAGACATAGACCTTATAACTCATGCCCCACATTAGACAAACAACAAAGTTTCTACCTTTTGGTAAGACAATACAAATCAAACAAATGAATGAATGGCTTGTTGGCTGGATGACTATCTAACACTCCCTTGACACAAAACACCAGATGACAATAACATAATTAGGATTTAATTATCGAATAAATAATAAAATGCACAAACATATTTCTGAGGTGTGGGAGGTAGGAAATTAATAGCTAGGCGTTTGGTGAAATGCATATATGCACCACATTTAATAATAGATCCCCAGCACATATGGAGGGGGAGGGGAGGTTGTTGTATTAAATCAAATGGTCCGTGGTAAATTATTCCACACCCACATTGGATTTAAATATTTTATGATTCTTTCAACAAAGTGCAATGTCCTTTGGCTGTGGTGGCAATGTTCGTTACTACCGGCGGTATGTCTATGGAACTGTTGTTTAATATCCTCCCCCACCCACAATGGTGGTCTGTCTGGCTGTTTTATGGTAACAACTATAACCAAATGCATGACATTGTTGTTGTTGCTTGCATTTCGTTTGCCACACGCAACAAATGCATAAAATTTTAATGAACTTTGGCATAAATTTTATTTGGGTTTCTCTTCCTTCAGCAAACTCTCCTTTAGTAGTTGCAGTTATGCCAGGGCATAGGTAAGGAATAAATTATTTCATCTTCAAGTTCAGGGATGAGGTAGTCGTCATGCATTCTGCCCTGTATGCACATTATTTCATTTCCCTGCCAAGGACCTTAATCCCAGTAGCAACAACAACAAATGTTAGGTAGGTGTGTCATTCTAACATTTTTATGTGGTTTTCTTGTCATAAATTATTTACAAAATGATTGATATTTTACACTTTAAATGGTATTACTTGTTTCCTACTAATTACCATTCCCCAAATAGGCTTGGAACTCTTAGCAAATGCATTGAAAAGTTGTATAACTAATTCACAATGATTGCTCATTTGGTTTGATGGTTATGTTGCAAAGTCCTTTGGGGAAAAGTTTTCAACAGAAAATGTCATTACTAAAAGTTTTAAACACATACATGAGTATGTATGTGTATGTGAAAAGTACAGTTAAATGTTGCCCTTAGTAACCACCTGTGGTCATTAGACTTTTTATGGCCAGCAAGGTAAGCTTTTTATGTTGAGTTGTTAAATTTACATTGCAACAAATTAACTGTCATTTGCAACAAAAAATGTACAGTTCTTCATAAAAAAGATAAAAAGAAAAATAACTCTTTTTAAAGATAATTTTTTAAAACACCAGCAGACACATCAAACGTGGATTTTTAAAGAATATTTTTCAAAGACCAAAATTCACATCAAACGTGGAGTTTTAAAGAATATTTTTCAAGGTCTAAAATTCCCATCACACGTGGATTTTTAAAGAATATTTTTCAAAGACCAAAATTCACATCAAACGTGGATTTTTAAAGAATATTTTTCAGAGACCAAAATTCACATCAAACGTGGATTTTTAAAGAATATTTTTCAAAGACCAAAATTCACATCAAACGTGGATTTTTAAAGAATATTTTTCAAAGACCAAAATTCACATCAAACGTGGATTTTTAAAGAATATTTTTCAAAGACCAAAATTCACATCAAACGTGGATTTTTAAAGAATATTTTTCAAAGACCAAAATTCACATCAAACGAGGATTTTTAAAGAATATTTTTCAAAGACCAAAATTCACATCAAACGTGGATTTTTAAAGAATATTTTTCAAAGACCAAAATTCACATCAAACGTGGATTTTTAAAGAATATTTTTCAAAGACCAAAATTCACATCAAACGTGGATTTTTAAAGAATATTTTTCAAAGACCAAAATTCACATCAAACGTGGATTTTTAAAGAATATTTTTCAAAGACCAAAATGCACATCAAACTTGGATTTTTAAAGAATATTTTTCAAAGACCAAAATTCACATCAAACGTGGATTTTTAAAGAATATTTTTCAAAGACCAAAATTCACATCAAACGTGGATTTTTAAAGAATATTTTTCAAAGACCAAAATTCACATCAAACGTGGATTTTTAAAGAGTATTTTTCAAAGACCAAAATTCACATCAAACGTGGATTTTTAAAGAATATTTTTCAAAGACCAAAATTCACATCAAACGTGGATTTTTAAAGAATATTTTTCAAAGACCAAAATTCACATCAAACGTGGATTTTTAAAGAATATTTTTCAAAGACCAAAATTCACATCAAACGTGGATTTTTAAAGAATATTTTTCAAAGACCAAAATTCACATCAAACGTGGATTTTTAAAGAATATTTTTCAAAGACCAAAATTCACATCAAACGTGGATTTTTAAAGAATATTTTTCAAAGACCAAAATTCACATCAAACGTGGATTTTTAAAGAATATTTTTCAAAGACCAAAATTCACATCAAACGTGGATTTTTAAAGAATATTTTTCAAAGACCAAAATTCACATCAAACGTGGATTTTTAAAGAATATTTTTCAAAGACCAAAATTCACATCAAACGTGGATTTTTAAAGAATATTTTTCAAAGACCAAAATTCACATCAAACGTGGATTTTTAAAGAATATTTTTCAAAGACCAAAATTCACATCAAACGTGGATTTTTAAAGAATATTTTTCAAAGACCAAAATTCACATCAAACGTGGATTTTTAAAGAATATTTTTCAAAGACCAAAATTCACATCAAACGTGGATTTTTAAAGAATATTTTTCAAAGACCAAAATTCACATCAAACGTGGATTTTTAAAGAATATTTTTCAAAGACCAAAATTCACATCAAACGTGGATTTTTAAAGAATATTTTTCAAAGACCAAAATTCACATCAAACGTGGATTTTTATACCCTCAGCCTTTAGGCTATGAAGGGTATATACACTTTCATACGGGCAAAATGTGCCTCATCGAAATAATGGTTTTAGACCCCAAGTATGTTTGGACGAAATATGTTTCAAACAATTTGGAGTCGATTGAGCAATGTCCGTCCGTCTGTCTGTCTGTCTGTCTGGCTGGCTGGAGCGCACGATAACTCTCGAAGGGATGAACCGATTCGGTTCATATTTTGCCCATCGTGGAGCGTGTACCAGACTTAGATCAGGTTTTAATATGGACTCAATCGGTCCACTCCGTCGGGTACCTCCCACACAAAATTTTGGAAAAGTTCAGTTTAGGAACATCTCTCGAATCGCTTTGATTTTTGCTTTAGCAACTTGTATTCACTGCCCTCCATACGTCGGTATAAGTTTCATCAGGGGCAAGTCCATACTTCCTGAGAAAATAGCCTGAAAGTTGCAAAAAAACCCCTATGACACCATGTGAGGAGGTTGGAGGGCAAAATAATTCTCGAACAGGTCTGCCGATTCGGTCCAAAGTTTGGCCTTAGTAATATTTTGTCCAAACTTAGTTTAAGTTCGAAGATGAGCTATATCGGTCCACTCCTTCCGGTACCTCCCCACAAAAGTTCGAACATGTTCGGAAAATTTGTACGCACGATAACTCTTGAAGGGTGTAACCGATTTGGTCCATACTTTGCCCATCGTGGAGCGTGTACCAGACTTAGATCAGGTTTTAATATGGACTCAATCGGTCCACTCCGTCGGGTACCTCCCACACAAAATTTTGGAAAAGTTCAGTTTAGGAACATCTCTCGAATCGCTTTGATTTTTGCTTTAGCAACTTGTATTCACTGCCCTCCATACGTCGGTATAAGTTTCATCAGGGGCAAGTCCATACTTCCTGAGAAAATAGCCTGAAAGTTGCAAAAAAACCCCTATGACACCATGTGAGGAGGTTGGAGGGCAAAATAATTCTCGAACAGGTCTGCCGATTCGGTCCAAAGTTTGGCCTTAGTAATATTTTGTCCAAACATAGTTTAGGTTCGAAGATAAGCCATATCGGTCCACTCCTTCAGGTACCTCGCCCACAAAAGTTCAAAAATGTTCGGAAAAATTGTGCGTACGATAACTCTTGAAGAGAGTGGCCGAATTGGTCCATACTTTACACATCCTAATATATCTACCAGATATAGATCAGGTTCAAATATGGACTATATTTGTCCACTCCATCCGGTACCTCCCACTCAAAATTTCGGATACATGTTCAATTTAATACCTGCTTTCGAATCACTTTGATTTTTGTTGAAACAACTTGCATTGCTGCCCCAATTGCGATGATAAAAGTTGTTTCAGGGGCAAGTTCATACTTCTTGAGCAAACATCCCTGAAGTTCTAAAAAACCCCTTTGGTACCATATGTAGTGGTTGGAGATCCATTCTTTTTAGTATCTCCTCCGCAAAACTTTTGATATTAAATCCTAATCAACATTTTTGTCAGTTAAAACGCCCAACATTTTTAAAACTCCCTAAATACATGCGTTTTTTGGAAAAAAAATTGTTTCAATATACACAGGCTGAGGGTATATCTCTGTCGGCAAAGCCGACTGATACTTTTTTACTTGTTTAAAGAATATTTTTCAAAGACCAAAATTCACATCAAACTTGGATTTTTAAAGAATATTTTTCAAAGACCAAAATTCACATCAAACGTGGATTTTTAAAGAATATTTTTCAAACACCAACAGACCCATCAAACGTGGATTTTTATAGAATATTTTTTCAAACACCAACAGACCCATCAAACGTGGATTTTTATAGAATATTTTTTCAAACACCAACAGACCCATCAAACGTGGATTTTTAAAGAATATTTTTTCAAACACCAACAGACCCATCAAACGTGGATTTTTAAAGAATATTTTTTCAAACAGCAACAGACCCATCAAGCGAGGATTTTTAAGAATATTTTTTCAAAAACTAAAAGTACCCATACATGTGGTTTTTAATGAATATTTTTTCGAACACCAAAGGTCCTATATAACGTGAATTTTTAATGAATATTTGTTCAAATATTCTTTAAATTTTAAATCCTGGAAAATTTCATAAATATTGTGTGAAAATGAGCAAACTCCATTATTCTTTTTTTATGTGGTGGCTGGGTGTATCCTCTTCAAACACGTCTGCATACGTTTTAAATTTTAAACAATATATATTCCTGTCTGTTCTGTTGCATTTTCCGTACATAATAATTTAAGATTGTTCCCATTGATAGTGACCCTCTACTGAGGCGCAGTGTTGCATGTAGACTTTTCATATTCCTTATTTGTTAGGGTGTGGAGAATCCAACAGGAAGTTTTTTGTTTTCCCCAAGCAAACCCCCCACCAAACACTATTCGCCACACAATGCACTGCAGCAACATTCAATTTGCAACAAACAGCAAGTTAAGGCTTTAAGCCGGAGGGTGGTTTCGACAAAATGCATTCAAGTTCAGCTAAATGCTCTTCGTGTTCTACCTTCATACCATTTTTTATCGTATTTAACATTTTCCGTTGGTTTTTTGTTTTTGTTGCTTTCATCTACCTCTCCACACTTCTTTTTTTATGATGAACTAAGCATTAGGTTTTGGAGCGGCATTCCATTTATCCTGTGCAGTTTGCCTTCGCCGTGACAATGTGACAAGGCAGCGAACAGAAAGGCGGACAACCACTTGTGTTTTGCCTTGTGTGTGCCATAAACACAAGACTTTTCTGTTGGTGTTTTTATGTGGATTTGTCTCAATGATCCTTGGCCGTATGTCCTTATTTTATATTGCTGCTGCTCTTCCACTACCTCATGTTGCTTATATATTATTGCCACGATTTCTGATCTAAGGGTTGGGCGTTTTTTCCTTCTTTCGTTAATTGTATTTGTTGTTTGGTGTTGTCGCTTTTGGCCATTGTTGACATTTTTTGGTTTGTTTTTCTTGGTGGTCTGTTCGATTGGATTTGTGGCGGTCTCTAGAGTTTGTTCCTGTCACAAATTCTGTTTACATTCGTCGCTTTTAAATAATTGATAACTCAAACTCATTTGTCCCCCCGCAGCCGACATTTGAATGGGGTATGTGATATATGTTCCCTGAGGGTTGATTTAGCATTAGGTGGTAATTTTGTAATCATAGAAATGGGGAAGCTTATTTTTTACGACAAAACAAATATTTACTGTCATTGGATTTCACGTTGTGTTTTTTAGTATTACTTAGAAATGATAGTGATAATAAATAAGAGGTTGTAGAGGTGGACCCACGCTTTATTTATTAAGGTATTTTCAGGATGGCACGATCAAATGTGGATTTTAAAAAAAATATGTTTGTCAAACGCCAACGGACTCATCAAACGTGAATTTTTTAAAGAATATTTTTTTCAAACGCCATCAAACCCGTCACACGTGGATTTTAAAGTATATTTTTTCAAAAAACCAACAGACAAATCAAACGTGGATTTTTAAAGAATATTTTTTCAAGGGCCAACAGACACATCAAACGTGGATTTTTAAAGAATATATTTTCAAGGGCCAACAGACACATCAAACGTGGATTTTTAAAGAATATTTTTTCAAGGGCCAACAGACACATCAAACGTGGATTTTTAAAGAATATATTTTCAAGGGCCAACAGACACATCAAACGTGGATTTTTAAAGAATATTTTTTCAAGGGCCAACAGACACATCAAACGTGGATTTTTAAAGAATATTTTTTCAAGGGCCAACAGACACATCAAACGTGGATGTTTAAAGAATATTTTTTCAAGGGCCAACAAACACATCAAATGTGGATTTTTAAAGAATATTTTTTCAAGGGCCAACAGACACATCAAACGTGGATTTTTAAAGAATATTTTTTCAAAGACCAAATGTACCCTCAAACGGGGATTTTTTAAGAATATTTTTTCAAACACGAAAAGTACCCTTAAACGTGGATTTTTAAAGAATATTTTTTCAAACACCAACAGACCCATCAAACGCGGATTTTTAAAGAATATTTTTTCAAATACCAATAGACACATCAAACGTGGATTTTTAAAGAATATTTTTTCTTGGGGCAACGTACACATCAAACGAGGGTTTTTAAAGAATATTTTTTTCAAGGACCTACAGACCCATCAAACGTGGAATATTAAAGAATTTTTTTCAAGGACCTACAGACCCATCAAACGTGGATTTTTAAAGAATATTTTTTTCAAGGGCCTACAGACCCATCAAACGTGGATTTTTAACGAATATTTTTTTCAAGGGCCTACAGACCCATCAAACGTGGATTTTTAAAGAATATGATTTTTAAATAAAGGGCCTACAGACACATCAAACGTGGATTTTTAAGGATTATTTTTTCAAGGGCCAACAGACCCATCAAACATGGATTTGTAAAGAATATGATTTTTAAATAAAGGGCCGACATACACATCAAACGAGGGTTTTTAAAGAATATTTTTCAGATTGCACAGTGGATCCACCCATTGGCCAAAAATAAAAAAATGAATGTCAAAATTTTGGTACAACATCTGGCAACACTGACAGCTATGACATGGACCTTTTTAAAAATATATTAGTTTTTGTTTCATTCGAACGCGATCTTCTTAAAAATAGCTTCAAAAGTCTGAACAGTTGATTAATATTTTTTGTTGTGAGTATAACCTATATTTTAAGTGCAAGTAAATATATTCAAAATATCGCGAAAATAATACGTATAGCAAAATATTATAGTGGTTTTTTGAGGAGGAGGCAATAGCTAAATTTTCATTAAAAAATAGTGTCTTAGCGTGTTGTGGAATTCTAGTTAGCTGCGTATTTTCTTAGTGTATTTTGTAATGCCAATTCGATCATATACTTAACTTTGACCTAAGGTTTTAGTCATGATGCCCACCAGTGCCCACCTCGGGAATAATTTTCCAAAGTAGGTCATAAGTTTAAGATTATTCAGTATTAAAATCAGCTGCCATCTAGTGCCAGACTATAAATGGTGGGCCGCTGACTAAAGCTGTCCAGAATAGTGTTTCTATGGATATATTAGCGTATAACTCTGTTATCTGACAACGTACATTAACATAATTGGCATCAGTGGCAAGATGAAGAAATTTTCTTCCAAATTTGTCTTACGTTGGCGGTACGTGCCTTCCAGAAAGAACGCTATAAGATCTACATTAAAAATTTTACCAATTTTCAGACAAAAATGTTAATTTTTTTTTTAATCCTCTAAATTGGTTGGATTTTATGTTGTTTTGGAGATGGTTTTGTTTCCCCAAGCCTATTTTTGCATCAAATGATAATCCGGACCTTTGCTCATGTCATTTTGTATTAACAGCATAAAACAATTCTTACCGTATGCCCCCTCCAGAGGGGAAAGGGGGGAGAATGTTACGCTCGTGGTTTCTTAAAACACTCTTCGCAGCAGCACAAAGCTGTAACCGGCGCGCCGCGGCGCATTGGCTTGATTTGTATACTCTAAATATTTTTGGCCACTTTCTCCATACAAGTGGATCCACTGTGGATTGTAGCTAATCTTACATATTGATTAATTTCTATAGCAAAAACGTCATAATATCACATTTCTCTTTTTGTTTTACCACAAAATGCCAACTTTAAACACACGCATTAGGGAAATTAAAATCAACACATTCCATATTTACACAATGGTGTCAAAGTCCTTTGACTATTTGTGTGTCCATAAAATCTGATACGATGTCCATTTAGGGCATTAAAATGCGTTGTTAGACGTTATAATGAACTTTCCGATTATTTTCTGGCACTTATCAAATGTCTTTATTTGAAAGAACGTATTTTTGTGTGACCATCAAAAGGCTCGTCATTTCCTTCCTGCCACGCACACACAGAAAGTGACAAAAATAACAAAAGCCTTAGGAAATGTAGGTAGACAGACGCATGTTCCAACAGTACATAGTAGAAGTTTTTCTGCTCCGATTACCCGTCATATTCTTAGGACTGCTATTATTCATTCCATAAAATATATTGAAACGTGTTGCCACAACGTGATGTCTGTAAATTCGTAATCAATGAATGAATGAAAAGACTACGTTTGGCGTACGAATGAATGGAAGAATGTGTGTGTGGCTGTAATAGAAATGAAAGATAATACTCTTGTAGCTGTAGCTGAGGCATGTGTCGTCGTTTGTTCTGTCATCATTTTGTACAGAAAATGTATAAAAAGAAAATCGATTGAAAAAAAAACTGGAAATGTAAAAAAATGCTAAAAAGTAATAAAGGCAAACGGTTGGACACTACAGAGCAATGGCAATTTAATTGTTAAATATAAGAAAACATAATGAAATGGGGAAGCTATTATATGCATCGGAAAACCTTAAAAATAACAGGTAAAAAGTCGTTAAGTTCGACCGGGCCGAACTTTTTTAACCTTCAGCATAAAAGAACCTACGCTGACAATTTTTAGTTAAGAATTTTCGGGGCCACTGAGAAACTCAAATGTTAAATTCCAAAAATCGGTAGGTACCGCTATATGGAGACTATACCGACACATGGTCGAATGTTGAAGGTTTTTAATGCATAACTTTCGTTATCGCTGAGAACCTCAAATGTCAAATTACAGCTAGTTCAGTTAAAAATTGTAGCTAAAATCCTCAAAATGTCGAAAATCGGGAGGTTCCGTTATATGGGGTCTATACCAAAACATGTACCTATCTTGAAAATTTTTAGTGCAGACATTTTGTTGCCGCTGGAAACTTCAAAATGTAAAATTTCGAGTAGTTCGGTCGAAAAATGTAGCTAAATCCTCAAAATACCGAAAAATATGTATACAATTTTTATTCCAACCATTTCGTACTGCAATAATAATTATTATTACTTCTGACCAAAACTATTGGAAGTTCTTACAATATTTATTGTCCATTTTGACCAATACTATTGTGAATTGCAAAAATAAATATTGTTACTTCTGACCAAAACTATTGTAAGTTCTAACTATATTTATTGTTCATTTTGACCAAAACTATTGTTAATTGCAACAATAAATATTATTACTTCTGACCAAAACTATTGTAAGTTCTAACAATATTTATTGACCATTTCAACCAACACTATTCTGGCAAAATATTAGGGAATCCAAAGTTTGTACCAAATTGGTTGCCCCATCCAAATTTTGGACCGAATCGGCAGATCCGTTCGAGATTTATCGTGCACTCCAACCACTACATTCGGTGTCATAGAGGTTTTTTTACACCTTTCAGGCTATTTTCTCAGGAAGTATGGACTTGCCCCTGATGAAACTTGTACCATCGTATGGGGAACAGTGAATAGTAGCTGTTGCAACAAAAATCAAGGCGATTCGAGAGCAGGCCCTAAACTGAACTTTTCCGAAATTTTGGGTGGAAAAGGGCCGATTAAGTCAAAATTGGAACCTCATCTAAGTTCTGTGGAAATTTCACGATGTGCAAAGCATGGACCAAATCGATTGCTCCCTTCAAGAGTTATAGTTCCCACAAATTTTCCGAACATTTTCAAACTTTTGTGGGGGAGGTACCGGAGGGAGTGGACCGATATATCCCATCTTCGAACTTAAACTAAGTTTGGAGAAAATATTACGAAGGCCGAAACTTGGATAGAATCGGTTGATCCGTTCGAGAGATATCGTGCACTCAAGCCAGATAGACAGACGGACGGACATGGCTAAATTAACTTCAAATTGTCTGAAACGGATTTTGTCCAAACATACTTAGGGTCTAAAACTATTATTTCGATGAGGCACATTTTGCCCGTATGAAAGTGTATATGAAGAAAAGACAAAATTTTTTAGTTTTCCATAAAAAAAAATTAAACATTTTTTTTAAGCTACATGAACGATTTTTGGTACATAGATTGGGAAAAAAATCCCATTCTTAAATCTGTTCGAGATACTAATTTTGGTTGTTGCGCGCAAAAGTTATGGCGGTTTCAATTCTGATAAAAAGAAAAAATCTTTAAAAGACTCTAATCATTATATGTATTGAGAAACTCTCTTAATTAGGGGTTCAATACGTAATATTTGATTTCTGAGGCCCCATAACATTAGTGAAAAAGTTTTAAGTTTTCGCGGAAATTGTGAAAGAGTTTAAAAAATTGGTACTTTGCAACTTGTTTTAATAAAATTCAACCTGTTTATGCATCTGAAAAATATATAAAAAATATGTACGTAATCTATACATCGCGAAGATTCAAATGAAACCAAAACTATACAAATCCGTTTAGTGGGTTTCATATTATAGCAAAAACAAAAAAATATATTGAGAAAATTTATAAAATTTTTGTAAGAGAAAATATTTATTAAAATTTATTTTGTGAGTTAGTTGAAAAAATGTAGGAAAAATAGGTCGGAGTTATTCTTCTATTTTAGTTTAATTTCACGCAAAAAATCACATTTTTTATTCTAATCACTTCTCGAATACACACTAACATCTAGCGGAAGATATGAGTATCGTTCAAATAAATGTTGGGTTCCTTTTAATAGGGTATGCTCTAGAAATAAAACTGTATCGGGTAATGTTCATTTTGAAATGCGTGTAAATCGCGAAATCCTCAAAACCACTTGATGCGCATGCGGTTTCCCAACACAGCGAATCCTTCTCTTTTAATTTGTACACATTTGCCAGGTTTTACTTTGGCCGCTAAGATGTAGCATCGTCTGCAGTTTAGTGTGCAACAAACTGTATAACGCTTATATTTTGCACAAAGTGCATACACTTTTTATGCGCATCCGATTTCACTATCAACCGTGAAAAAATACATCGATCTAAACATATTTCAATAAAATCCATCAAGAACCGTGGATGTAGCATCACACAGTATTTTTTGGATAAATCGGATACAGCTCCCACGCCACTAAATTTTTCAAACCGCTGTTTTCGCACAAACGCGAGTGATGATTCACTTTCTTCATTGAAATGGAAACGATCCACATAAAACGCGAATTAGTCAGCGATATTTTGAAAAACATTTTTCGCACATTTTTCAATTTTTGCAGTAGCCATTTCCGCCGTTCTAGTAGATGGATTTTTACGATCTGTGATTCATATGATCCGGATCGTCGAAAAACTAAAATATCGCGGGGTACCAGCACACTCAAAACGATATTGTAAATACTGTACCCAAAAAATAGGTTTTTTAGAAAAAATATCACACTAAATTTTGGCCTTTGACAGTAGATTACTCTGCTGCTGTATGGACTACATACTCAATATACATATCAGATTATGCGAAATCGCGAGTTCTTTAATCCTATAATTGGTTTTTCGAAATATCCGAATGCACGTCCCAGTTACATAAAAAATACAAAAAACACCTGAAATCCAGCTTCAAAATGTCAGCATCCATAAAAGGTGGATGCAGTGGAAATTTTGGAAAGTGATACATTAGAAGTGTAATCTTCATTTTGTATTCTCCTACTTTTACTTTGGACAGATGTCCGTCATTTGAATGGTTTAATCAGAAATCGAATAGCAATGTAAAAAACCTGTTTAGCTTCAACGTGTTTTTACCTATGTTTTTTCCTTTACGCGGTCCTAACTACCACGTAAATTAAATTTTTTTGCTACATTTTTGAGCTCTGTACAAAAACATCTAAAATAATCCAGCAATAGTCATAGTTACTGGTAAACTACAATAGTTCGCGTATTATAATAGTGCAAACCTTGGCTTCATGGAAACTAAACAATTTTGACTTTTCCTCATATACCCTCGTTGGCATAAATGCTGAGGGTATAAAAATACCGAAAATCTGGAAATACCGTTTTATGGGGACTATACCAAAATGTGGACCTATGTTGACAAATTTAGGTAGAGATGTTTTGTGACCACCAAGAACCTCAAAAGTAAAATTACAGGTAGTTCGGTCAAAAATGTAGCTGAAATCCTTAAAATACCGAAAATCAGGAGGCACCGTTATATGGGGGCTATACCAGAACGTCCACCTGAAAATTTTTGGTGGAGATGTTTAGGGGCCACTTGGAACTTCAAATTGTTTAACTACATGTATTTCGGCCTAAAACTGTGTCTTAAATCCTCAAAATACCGAAAATCGTGGGGTGGCACTGTGGTACAATGGTATGCACACCCGCCTTGCACGCAGAAAGTCGTGGGTTCTATTCCCCGGCTAGGCAACATCAAATTTTCAACGGTGGCTAAATACCCCTCAGTAATGTTGGCGACATTTTCTGAGAATTTCAGCCATGTAAAACTTCTCTACAAGTGGTGTCTTAAGACACGCCGTTCGGACTCGGCGATAAACTGTAGGTCCCATATCATTGAGCTAATATGAATCGGGGTGCACTCATTGATATAAGAGAAGTCTCCCTTGCCCCGCCTGGTATGTTGTGGAACAATTATATTATTATACCGAAAATCGGGAGGTACCGTTTTGGAATATAAGTTTGCTGATCACTCAGAACCCTAAATGTCAAATTAGATATAATTCGGTTCGAACATGTGACTAAAAACGTCAAAATAGCTGAAATCGGGCGGTACCGTTATATGAGGGCTATACCAAAACATGGACCGATATAGCCCATCATCAAACTTTACCTGCCTGCAAACAAAAAAAGGCATCTTCCCAACATTTCAGCGTCCTACCACAGACCACAGACGGACGGCCGGATAGGCATAAATCGACTCAGAATTTTACCCCGGTCAAGAATATATATATTTAGAGGGTCGCAAATGATTATTTCAATGCGTTACAAACGGAAAAACAAACTTTATATACCCTCCATACTATGGTGAAGGGTATAAAAATTGATAGATTTAAAATAATCATAGGCAGGCTCTCTCTTTAATAGTTCTTTAAATAGCGTCAGACATACTCTCTTTTTTGTCCCTTTAATTAATTTCTTGTTGGAATCGAGTTTAATAATCAATAATGCAAGTGAAAATGGAAATCCGACGATTCGATTCCCACAACTGACATGACATGTTTCGCTTTTGGTAAAGACTCCTCAGACATATCGGATGTGGGACGGTTTCGCTAGCATCTAGCTTTTCCTCTTTCAAATGCATTTTGTAATATTGCGTTTATGATCATTAAGCTCGATTCCAACGAGAAAAATAATTATAAAAATAATACTAACAATTAAAAAAGTATCAGTCGGCTTTGCCGACAGAGATATACCCTCAGCCTGTGTATATTGAACAATTATTTTTCCCAAAATACGTATGTATTTAGGGGGTTTTAAAATGTTGGGCGTTTGAACCGACAAAAATGTTGATTAAGATTAAAATCAAAAGTTTTGCAGAGGAGATACTAAAAGGAATGGATCGACATTGACCATTATGGAAGTGGATCTGCAGCCACAACATATGGTGCCATAGGGGGTTTTTACACTCTTCGGGCTGTTTGCTCAAGAAGTATGGACTTGCCCCTAAAAACTTTTAGCATCGTAATTGAGGCAGCGAATGCAAGTTGCTTCAACAAAAATCAAAGTGATTCGATATTAGGTCTTAAAGTGAACTTATCCGAAATTTTGTGTGGGAGTTACCGGATGGAGTGGACAAATATAGTCCATATTTGAACCTGATTTATATCTGGTAAATATATTAGAATGTGTAAAGTATAGACCAATTCGGCCACTCCCTTCAAGAGTTACCGTACGAACAATTTTTCCGAACATTTTTGAACTTTTGTGGGTGAGGTACCTGAAGGAGTGGACCGATATCTTATCTCCAAACTTAAACTATGTTTGGATAAAATATTACTAAGGTCATATTTTGAACCGAATCGGCAGATCCTTTCGAGGGTTATCTTGGGCTCCAACCGCCTCACACGGTGTCATAGGAGCTTTTTGCAACTTTCATGCTATTTTCTCAGGAAGTATGGACTTGCCCCTGATGAAACTTGTACCGTCGTATGGAGGGCAGTGAATACAGGTTGGTAAAACAAAAGTCAAAGCGATTCGAGAGATGGCCCTAAACTGAACTTTTCCGAAATTTTGTGTGGGAGGTACCCGAAGGAGTGGACCTATTGAGACCATATTTGAACCTTATATTACTCTGGTGGAAAGTTTACGCTATACAAAGTATGGACCAAATCGGTCACTCCCTTCAAGAGTTATCGTGCGCACAAACTTTCCGAACATTTTCGAACTTTTGTGGGGGAGGTACCGGAAGGAGTGGACCGATGTAGCTCATCTTCGAACTTAAACTAAGTTTGGGCAAAATATTACGAAAGCCAAAATTTGAACCGAATTGGTTCATCCGTTCGAGAGTTATCGTGCGCTCCAGCCAGCAGGACACACAGACAGACGGACATGGCTAGATCGACTCCAAATTGTCTGAAACACATTTCGTCCAAACATACTTGGGGTCTAAAACCAGCCTAAAGGCTGAAGGTATAAAATGATCTTCGCCAATAAAAGGCAAAATTTTCAAATAAATAAAATCAGCTGAGCCAGGCTGGAGTTTGAACCCACGTCCTTGAAAAACACAAGGAAAAATTTTAGTTTATGCCATTTCTATTTATGGTTTCTAAAATTGTTTCACTTTTGTGCTCTTATGGATTACCTTCTTCCGAAATTTAATGAACATCCCTTCCATCTTCCGCAAAGTTTCTATACAGCAGGTCTCTGGAGCACTCAGACAGTCTAGCAGTTAAAATACCCAAGCTACACTCGTAGAATGATATTTTCAAAAACAAAACCACAAAACAAGACGAAAATCCACAAAGTATTGATCAATGAATAGCAGCATAGATATCGATATGTCAAAAATACAAACACGATTTGTTGATGACTGTGAAAATGTGATGTGTGTTTGACAATGCCGAAAAGCAAAAGGAAAATTAAAGAACATGCTGGTTTTGTCGCTTATCGGTATCAAATATACTCGTGCTTGTTTCGCAAGTTACATTAGTTAGTCATATTATGTTAAAGATAAAGAAGCTTGTTTTAAGTATTTTAAGCAAGCAATTTGATATCCTCAACAAAAATAGAAACAAGTAAGAACGGCGTTAAGTTCGGCCGGGCCGAACTTGTTATACCCTCCACCACAATTTGTATTGACGTAAAATTGAATAATACTAGATTTCAGCAAATTCGGTAAAACAATGTGAGGCACCATTCTATGGGGCTATTTCAAAACGTCGTTCTATACTGACATAGCAAAGAGAATGTGGCTAAAACTAAAAAAATACCGAAAATCAAGAAGTAAGCTTATATGGGGATATAGGAAGACGTGGACCTATACTGATAATACTCTTCTGGAATATTTTATAACTCTTGGAAGACGAAATAACGAATTTCAGCCATTTCGGTTGGATATTGACGTCACAATCTTCAGTATTACGAAAATTTTATATCACATTGAAGTCTAAATACCAAATTTCAGCCATTTCGGTGGAATATTGAGGCCACAACGTTCAAAATACCGAAAATCCGGAGGTACCGTTCTATGGGGGCTATATGAAGGTGTGGACCGATACCGACAAAGTTCTGGGGGAAAGTTTTATACCACCAACGTAGACTAAATACCAAATTTCAGCCATTTCGGTGTGGTAATGAAGCTAAAACCTTCAAAATACCGAAAATCGGAAGGTACCGTTCTATGGGGGCTATATGAAGGTGTTGACCGATACCGACAAAATTCTGGGAGAAAGTTTTATACCCCTAAAGAAGACTACGTACCAAATTTCAGCCATTTTGGTAGGGTAATGAAGCTAAAACCTTAAAAATACCGAAAATCGGGAGGTACCGTTCTATGGGGGCTATATGAAGGTGTGGACCGATACCGACAAAATTCTGGGGGGAAAGTTGTATACCCCTAAAGAAGACTACGTACCAAATTTCAGCGATTTTGGTAGGATAATGAAGCTAAAACCTTAAAAATACCGAAAATCGGGAGGTATCGTTCTATAAGGGCTATATGAAGATGTGGACCGATACCGACAAAATTCTGGGGGAAAGTTTTATACCCCTAAAGAAGACTACGTACCAAATTTCAGCCATTTTGGTAGGATAATGAAGCTAAAACCTTAAAAATACCGAAAATCTGGAGGTACCGTTCTATGGGGGCTTTATACCTCTAAAGAAGACTACGTACCAAATTTCAGCGATTCTGGTAGGATAATGAAGCTAAAACCTTAAAAATACCGAAAATCGGGAGGTATCGTTCTATGGGGGCTATATGAAGGTGTGGACCGATACCGACAAAATTCTGGGGGAAAGTTTTATACCCCTAAAGAAGACTACGTACCAAATTTCAGCGATTTTGGTAGGATAATGAAGCTAAAACCTTAAAAATACCGAAAATCGGGAGGTACCGTTCTATAAGGGCTGTATGAAGATGTGGACCGATACCGACAAAATTCTGGGGGAAAGTTCTATACCCCTAAAGAAGACTACGTACCAAATTTCAGCCATTTTGGTAGGATAATGAAGCTAAAACCTTAAACATACCGAAAATCTGAAGGTACCGTTCTATGGGGGCTATATGAAGGTGTGGACCGATACCGACAAAATTCCGGGGGAAAGTTTTATACCTCTAAAGAAGACTACGTACCAAATTTCAGCGATTTTGGTAGGATATTGAAGCTTAAACCTTAAAAATACCGAAAATCGGGAGGTACCGTTCTATGGGGGCTATATGAAGGTGTGGACCGATACCGACAAAATTCTGGGGGAAAGTTTTATACCTCTAAAGAAGACTACGTACCAAATTTCAGAGATTTTGGTAGGATAATGAAGCTAAAACCTTAAAAATACCGAAAATCGGGGGGTAAGGTTCTATGGGGGCTATATCAAAACGTGGACCGATATATCCCATTTTCAATACCAACCATCCTGCAAGTAATAAAAACTTCTGTACCAAATTTTGACTCTCTATCTTTAAAATTGCGAGCTGTATCTTGATTTCAACAGACAGACGGACGGACGGACGGACGGATGGACGGACAGACGGACATGGTCAAATCGACATAGAATTTTATGCTGATCAATAATATATATACTTTATAGGGTCTCCGACGAATATTTCGATGTGTTACAAACGGAATGACAAATTTAATTATACCCTCCATATGGTGGAGGGTATAAAAATAGCAAACTTAAAGCGGATTAGTAAGACAATGACACCCGCACTGGTAAGCAAAGGCATTAACTGCAACTTTGACAGAATACGTATTTTGACATGCAATAGTTCAGTGCCTAGTTCTCACGTTTGAATTGTTGTTTTGCAAAGTTAGTTGTTGTTTTGAGAAAAAGGAAACAAAAACGCTAAAAGTAAAAATTTCAAGCTTTAGTAGAGGAATGGGTACGAGCACCTGGAATTTCACAGCATATTTGAGGTGCATGCCTTTATAACGGATGATTATCCGGTACACAATTTTTTAAAGAAGTACAAAAAAAATCAATCGGCTTTGACGAGAGCTTAATACCTTTAACCTATGACTGTATCCAAAAAAAAAACCAAATAGAAGAACATATCAATGGTTTTAAATAACACTGTGCCACAAATTGGAACTCAAGGTCTGTGCGGTGGAAAATTCCTTTTGGAGATGAAAGCCCTTAGTGAGTATATTAAGAACCCAAAAGGAAATTTTCCCCATAGGTCAAGATTCTGAGATATCGCGCGATGAATTTTTTGAATTTTCGCCTGTGATGCTTGAGAAAATAGCTTTATATCTCTGTTTGCCGTTATTGTAGCTTCATTTTGAGATTACATGTCTTCAGTCAAATCGAATGGCGAATCTTTTTGTAGAACATTTCATTCTTCTAACTCAATTCCTTTCATGTCCTTTTCGTCCTTTCTTTCTTGAACCGTAGTAAAAGTACCACAAGATGAGATTTTACAGCATCCAAATATTCCACAAAAATGTTGCTCAGAGAATTTTAGGTATGGTTCTCATTGACAACTAATCGATATTGTCACGTTTTCATTGTCTTTTTTGGCATTTACCCGATTTTTGTTCAGAAAAAAACTATGTTTTGTTTTTCTGTATATTCGTTATTTGTTATGTATTGGTAGGTAGACATACCCATTGGTTATCGCTTATATTGACATCTGGGATGTATCTGAAATATTTACCATATATAGCTCCCGATGTGCTGAACACGTTAATGACAAATTTTCTTGGAGAATAGATCCGGTTATCTAATATTTTGAACCGGATATAGCGATATAAAACCCGGATTTTTTACCGGTTTTAAGGAACCGATTAAGGTTATATGTATACCATTAGAAAGCTAATAAAATTGCCAATCAGGTAAAATAAATTTTTTGACAGCATCTTACCTGAGTTCGGTGCTAAAACAAAAAACCCGTATTCTTGAACCGTTTTTAAGGAAAAATATCACTGCGCGTAAATAAGAAGATCAAAGCTTGGTGGGTGAAATATTCTTTTGGCCGATGAAAGTGGATGAATTTAATATTATGAACCCGGAGGGACAGTTATGCCGTAGGTCAAACTTCTGAGTTATGGCGTGATGCATACATTCTTGATGAACTTTAAGAGCACGACAATAAACCCGTAACATAAATTCCATTTCGCTATAACTCAGAAGTTTGACCTACGGCATAACTCTCCTTCCGGGTTCATAATATTAAATTCATCCACTTTCATCGGCCAAAAGAATATTTCAACCACCAAGCTTTGATCTTCTTATTTACGCGCAGTGATATTTTTCCTTAAAAACGGTTCAAGAATACGGGTTTTTGTTTTAGCACCGAACTCAGGTAAGATGCTGTCAAAAAATTTATTTTCCCTGATTGGCAATTTTATTAGCTTTCTAATGGTATACATATAACCTTAATCGGTTCCTTAAAACCGGTAAAAAATCCGGGTTTTATATCGCTATATCCGGTTCAAAATATTAGATAACCGGATCTATTCTCCAAGAAAATTTGTCATTAACGTGTTCAGCACATCGGGAGCTATATATGGTAAATATTTCAGATACATCCCAGATGTCAATATAAGCGATAACCAATGGGTATGTCTACCTACCAATACATAACAAATAACGAATATACAGAAAAACAAAACATAGTTTTTTTCTGAACAAAAATCGGGTAAATGCCAAAAAAGACAATGAAAACGTGACAATATCGATTAGTTGTCAATGAGAACCATACCTAAAATTCTCTGAGCAACATTTTTGTGGAATATTTGGATGCTGTAAAATCTCATCTTGTGGTACTTTTACTACGGTTCAAGAAAGAAAGGACGAAAAGGACATGAAAGGAATTGAGTTAGAAGAATGAAATGTTCTACAAAAAGATTCGCCATTCGATTTGACTGAAGACATGTAATCTCAAAATGAAGCTACAATAACGGCAAACAGAGATATAAAGCTATTTTCTCAAGCATCACAGGCGAAAATTCAAAAAATTCATCGCGCGATATCTCACAAACTTGACCTATGGGGAAAATTTCCTTTTGGGTTCTTAATATACTCGCTAAGGGCTTTCATCTCCAAAAGGAATTTTCCACCGCACAGAAACCTTGTTGCACAGTGTAAATAGTATTTTCATAGATGTGAGGAGTTTTTGGAACATTCGGGTCATTATCCAGATAAGAATGGAGAATAAACTTATATCGTTGCAATAAAGATCGCAATAGAGGGGTTCTCTCTTATAAGAACATGCAAATTCCTCCTGACATGCCTGGGCAGGAGGATTCTATCCACCATATGATGATTGGGTGACGCTCACGGAAACGCCCGAGCAAATACTGCAACGAAAGCATGTCATTATGTTGCTGTACTGGAAGAATCTCTGTCTCATCATGTAGATGGGAGGAACCCTGTTGCAGTTCCCAGGGCGGTATTCTGACAGGTTTGAATATTTTTCCACGCGTTTTACCTTCATTTTATGTTAATTTGGCTTGAGGTCAGTAAAATAAAAAACAGACAAAGTTTGTTTTTTAATGTTGAGTGATTTTCAGGGATTTATTGTTGGTTTTTATTACTCTGACAGCTTTTCACATCTTCTTTTGTTGACAGGGATTTTCCAATGCGTTTTACTTATATTCGCCTACCAAACTGGCGTCGCATAGTTGACGACAAATGGACCTATCGCGTTATATGTGGTCAATAAGATTTCTTTATCTGCACCCAAAGTGCTGCCGGCTAGGGACTTGAGGACCTTGTTGCTTCATCTCAGCATGTAGAGATGTGTCATGCACGAACGACATGAAATAGCAATTCAGCCTTTCACAAATGACACCAGAGAAGGTATCTGGCGCCAAGATTGTACAATCATCCGCGTACGTTACGATTTTAATGCCATCTGAAGGGGGTGGAATACAGGAGAGGTAGAAGTCTAACAGTTTGGGAGATATCACCCCAATTTGGGGAACCTGTATTATTATACGGGGCTTCGACTTTTTGTTTCTGAATTCCACATACGACTGGAGTCGATATCCTCAAACAGCGTGGACCGTTTAACAGTATTAAAGGCTTTTGATAAGTAAAGTGCCACCATCACTGTTTTATCTCACCGCTTGGTCTGGTTGAGTCCTCAACTTGTATGTGTGGAAATCGCGTGAAGCGCTGTTGTCATGCTGTGCTGATGATCGGAAACTGGATAGCTATTTTTGACGCTGGGGAGGACTAAAGCCTCAATGGTCTATGCTGCGGATGTCAAAAACGAAATCGGTCTGCATAATTCACCTTTGCCGGCATCTCTGACTCTGGTTTCAGTAGCAGGACTACCCTGCTCGTTTTCCAGACTTTGAGGACAATGTGGGTGGCTAGCGAAATATTGAGAACTTTAGTGCGATACTCGACTCAGCATTAGAATGGAGATTCGACTCAGCATTAGCATGACGGCATTGGCAATATCATCCATTGTAAACTGTGGCGATTCATCTTCGGCAGATCTCTTCTCTTCGCCACGTCACTCCCGGGGTGCTCGACAAACTGCCGATTGAAATAACTTGCGCATCTCTTCGGGTCAGTCAACGTAACGTCGCTAAACGTGACTGAAGTCCTATCTTCCCTCCTTCCAGAGTTCGAGAGTCACTTAACCGTTGCAAACAATACACTTATACCGGCTCCAATGTTGCAACTCTTCTGATGATTTAACCACCTGTTAATTTCCAGTGTCAGCTCCCTGACTCTGGGGTCTTTGGGTTTGGCTCGGCGAAGCTCATCACGCTCAATTGTTAATCTCAACGCCTTTGCTGGGAAGTTTGGTCTTACTTCGAGTATTCTATTCTAGTGAACTATCGGCAAATCAGCATTCTTTTGATTGACGAATGTGCGGTGTTCAGAGGTGATAAAATCGGGTGGTCTGCCCATGGAGAAAATTATTGGGAGATGGTCTGATCCAAGGGAATTGACGAGTTGCCAGGTGACGCCATGTCAGACCAGGTGACAAGATGGTTATCTCTGGCTAACAATGACACTCTCCTCTAATTCTGGTAGGATCGTCCTTGTTGACCGAGCAAAACGTAGCGCTGTCAATCTGTTTAACTAGCGCTGTACCCCTCTGGTCGTTTCTGAGGACCGAATGTTACATCCCATGATGTGCATTTAAGTACTCCAAGACCAGACAGTTATGACCTTCCCAAAGCGGGTAATGTTAGGCTCGTAACCTGAGATATAGCTATTTATCGTATACGTTCAGTAACGTATACGTTCAGAGGTATACGTTCAGCAACTCTATCTCGGCAATTCCACACCTGAATGCTACCCCTAAACATTCCATGTATGGGTCATTAGAGACAGGGTCAAGTGAGTCTGTTTTGAACAGATTGGTGCAATAGGAAAACTAATCCCTCACCTTCACTTTTGGTGCGATCCTTCATTATCACGTTGTAACCATCACAACACAGTTGTTGTTGAGTTGGTTACTTCCACCGCCGCGACCTTGATATTCTTCCGACTCATGAATTCCACTATTTCCTCGATCTTACCTCGAAGTCCATTCCAATTAAAATGCAAAACTGATGCATTTTCTGGGATTGGAACAACGACTGGTTTCGTAATCGGAAAACGACGGCTCACTGGGGGTTGTGTTCACGCAGCATGTATCGTAGTCGCTCACTTGGACAAGTCCAGAGTCCCCACTCCTGACATCTATTGTATCACACCGAAGGTTGGATGTGGGTGAAGATGCGAATGTGACAAACTGAGCACAAATATATTGGTCCTAGGTTTTCCTCAGTCCTGGCACGGACCAAAAAATCCGGAGCATGCATTCCGCCAGATGCTGCTCCCAACACGAAACAAATACAAACATATGTACACTGAGGCGACAGCCGCTGGCCGGAACACTGATGTTCTGTCCGGGCCAATCTGGTACGGGTCAATCCGCTGCCGTGAGATTGTCATGTGCATTACTTTGCCAAGTCATTTACTCCCTTTGAGAGTTACTTATCGAAATATTTGGATCTATAGGCTCATCTATGGATAAAATATTACACGATCCAAAGCACCAACGAGACGGGAGTAAATCGTCTCCAAACTGTCTGAAACGGATTTCGACTATAGTTAGGATCTTTTTCGTATTAGGTGACCCTCTAGATTAGACTAGTCTTATAAACTGAACTTACAATAGATTTCACTACCCTCTTTTGGTTGTCTTACTTTCCAAATTTTGAACTAGACTAGGCAGCTTTTGGATTACGAATGACTTTAAAAATACCCATCTATTTAAAGGAACTTAGAGGAATTACTCCATTCTTTTCTTGTTTGGTTAAAATAAAACCACATTTGTTATCCTCACCAAAAATACACATATATTTGGATTAAGTTCTTACCTCAGACGTTTGTAGTTAATTAACGCTTGCTGGTTGTTGTACAACATGATGTCAAATAAGGTGTCATTGTCATTTTCTGTCAATGAGTTTCAGTTCAGTTTCTGTTTTCTTTGGCGCTTTTCTAATGAAAATTGTGTCAAATGAAACCCTAGAAATGCTAACCTTACGCTGTAAAGTGAGGTGATATTGATTCATCATCGCAGTGTAATTATGACGACGACAACGACAATGAAGGAAATATCCATCAACCTCACGTTTTCAGCATATTATCTGAAAGAAGATGTGGCGCAAGACAAAACGGGGTAGACATGGGACCTCGGGAAAACATAAAACCGTTGATATGTCACAAGCTAAACTGCTGTTGCTGCTGTTGCAATAGTCGCGGTTGTTGTCTCTATAATGACCGCAAACTATTTTCGCAATTTATGTTTTGTTCGAGTTTTCTTTTTTCTGCGATTTGTTCGACATCGAGGCGAGTCGAGTGGTGGGTAATGGGGAGTGGTATGGGTTTGAGGTGGTTTGGTGTGTTGTTAGATTTTCTTTCAAAGCCTTCCCATCCACACCACAAATGATGGCATAATGTGGTAATGTAGAAATAAGTATGCTGATGATGATGACGATTATCGCGCCACAGCCATACTTAGTAATGATTTATTAATTCTATCGCGAAAAACTAAAAATGGAAAAAAGACGCTTGCCATCCATTTGATGTTAGACAACCAGCCAGCCAGTTTGTGTATCATTCAATTATATTTGCCTTTTGCTGGATTGTGCCACATTCATAATCGATATTCAATATACTTTAAAAGGAAATATTGTCTGCCAATTGATGACGACTTGTTTGTCATAGAGTTTATTGTTGAAGTTTGTGAACGCCCAGATAAAGAGTTGAACTTTATTTAAGAAGAAGTTGGTTTTAGGAATTACTTAATTATAATTTTCAATTGGTGGCAATTGAGGTAAATACGTGTAATGGAGTAAATTAAAGGAAATAGTGTGGGACAATTATGTTATATAGAATTTCATAAGGAGAAAGTGACATTTTTACTCTATTTTACTAGGTCCATCAGCCCGTCTACTAAATTGGTAATAAATATCGACATGTCGATGTTTTAATTATGATGAGGCAAAGAAAATCCCTTCCGGCTGAAATTATGCTTCAACTCATTACTAACCTCTTTGTTCGATACCGGATTGACCCGGAACTTCACAACAATCGTGTTCCGGCCACATAGAAAAAAAAATCCGGCAATAAAAAAAAAATTATCATATTGACGAAATTCGATAAAATTATTTGATCACAAAGTAAAAATACAACTGATAAAATATTTCACATATTGACTAAAATATTTATCGATTTATTATATTGAACTAATAAAATGTTTCACATATTGACAAAAATATGTATCAAAATATTCCAAATTTGTTATCAGCATTTAGTGGTTGTTAGAATAGCTACCAATAAACATTAGGGTTATAACTTTTTTTGCAATTTTTGCAAATGTCAAAAATACCAACGCATAGCCGCGAAAAAAGTTTCCGCACAAAATGCATTGAAGTTCTGTAATGCATTAATTATATATATACGCTTTCCGTAATAACATATTAATAGTTTTAATCTAATTTAAAATCAATATCGCACCATTCTCGACCAATTTGGCTTTTGGGGTTGTATTCAGTAAAAAAAAAACAACAAAATAATTGTAAATATGAACATTTTTTATCGGTTGAAAAAAATGTATTCAACAATTTTGAATATGGAATATTTTGATAAATATTTTTGTCAACATGTGAAATATTTTATCAGTTGTATTTTTACTTTGTGATCAAAAACTTTATCGAATTTTGTCAATATGACAATTTTTTTATCGCCGGAAAATCGATAAATTTTTGATTGAATTTTGAATTTTTTTAATCAAATGGCTACAGTTTTTTCTGTGCAGCGGCTGCTACCTTATTGAACACGTTTTTGTATTTGTATTATTTTTCTGTGCCGGGAATGCCTGCTCCGTGTTCTTTTGGGCCTTGCTGGCACGGTGGAACCCCAGGACCAATTTATATGTGTTTGTCGCATCCGCATCTGCCACACTCAAACTTCGGTGAGATGCAATAAATGCCGGTAGTGGGTGCATCTCAGAGGTTGCTCCGGATTCGTCCATGCGAAGGACTATAACAGGACTATGTTGGTGCCTGCTGTGTTAATACAGCCCGTCACAATTGTCATCAGAATACGAGACTCCCCCGTAGTCCCCTCAACAGCAGCCGCGCACACAGCACATAACACCGTTGTTCCCATCCTTGAAAATGCATCCATTCTGAAATTGAATTGCAATGGACTCCGAGGAAATGGCCAATTTTATGAGTCGGAAGAAAATCATGGTCGTAATGGTGCAGGAAACCAAGCTCAACAACAATTGCAGCTTACAACTTTGCTATGGTTATAACGTAGCGAGGAAGGATCGCCAGATGTGGAGGTGGGAATAAGCTTACCTATTGCACCAGTCTGTTCAATACATACCTATTTCTGTTGAGTCCAGCTCTAATGACCCGCGCATTGAATGTATGGTGGTAACAGTATGGTGTTGAACTGCAAAGGTAGAGTTGCCTAACGCCGACAATAGTGTTCTAGTTTTTGGGGGACTTTTATGCCCATAATGAGTTGTGGCATTCGATTCAACGTAATGACCAGAGTGGTATAGCGCTGGCTGATCAGCTTGATAGCTTTACGTTTTTCTTGGTCTATGAGGACGACCCAACCAGAATTAACGGAGAGTGGCACAGTTTGCCATATGTAACCATCGTGTCACAAATGATATCACCTGGCAATCCGTTCGTCAATCATGGTAAAGCTGATTGGCCGAGTTCCAGAGAGTTTACTAATCGCCGCTTCAGAGAATTGCCCAATCCTTCAGATGTTCTGGTAGTGGAAAAAAACCTTCCGGGACATCATCATTACCGTACTGACACTGGAATTTAACAGGCAGGTCGGCGAGCATAAGCGGAACAAGTGGTTAAATCGACTGAAGAGTTGCAACATTGTAGCCGGTATAAGTGACTTGTGGGCAACGGTAAAGTCACTCTCGAACCCTTTGGCGAAGTTACGTTGACTAACCCAAACAGGTTGTAACGTGACAATATGATCACCCACATAACACAACAACTACTACCAAGTAATCCCTTACAGTCATGGGTAAACAGCGCTTTGACAACACTCCACCATACATTGTCTCTACCTGACACTAGTGGTATAACAGGCCACACACTATTAAATTTAACTCCAGTGTATTTTGCCAAACACTCATTGTTACTACCTACGGCTAATAATTCTCATTCGCTTCATACTCCTAGTTATTGAAGTATTTCAGTTTTGGGGACAAATGGGAAGCCTACTACTGCAGGGAGTTTGCTACACGGGTTGGAACAAAAGACTGTTCTAAATCCGCCAACTTACACCTGGTGTAACAGTGTTGGAAATTATTTTTTGAAGCTACCACATTGATGCATTTCACAGAGCATTCGTGCCAGCTGTTCCACAGGGCATTCGTGAGTTTCGTACTTAGCACACAGTAGCATGGTAGACACTAGATCGTAGCCTAGACTAACACCCGACCATCGACAGCCGAACTCCGAATACCTCGTGGTCTCGAACATCTGCAGCCGAACTCCGAATACATCGTGGTCCCGAACATCTGCAGCCGAACTCCGAATACATCGGGACCCCGACCGTTCACGCGCGAACGCATGCTCACCGAACATATACAAACTGTCATTTCGATTAACTGCTAGCATTGTCTACTTCATATACGAACCGCCAGTTTCCCGATTAACCACCAGTGAACCATAGCATCTAGCAGAGGGCACGCCAACTCGCCACGAAGTCCCCAGCTGCCAAAGCTTCTGCAGTAACGCCGAAGCCGCCGCAATCAACTCCAACGATATCCAACCCATTTAATCACGAGTAGATTTTAAACTAGTTTTAATCAATAAAGATCTGATTTAACACCAAGGAAAGGGAGAATACAAGTCTTCTCATTTCGTAAGGTTTATGAGGTCCTTATGGAGAACCTGGACGCTTACCCCAGCCGACGACAAAACCCCGTTACAAGGTGCGCAAGTTATTTCGAGAAGAAGAGTACTACGTCGCATCAGATCTCTTGCTGCCGAAGATGAACCACCACAGATTACAATGGATGATGTTGCGAATGTCATCAGGAACGCTGAATCATCCAAAGCGTAGGTCCCTGATGGAATCTCCATGTTAATGCTGAAACAGCTGGATGAGCCGGAGAGTTCTCAACCTGTCGCTAGCTACCCTCATTGTTCCCGAAGTCGGGAAAATGGGCTGGGTGGTCCTGCTACTTAAGCCAGGCAAGGATGAGAGCATATGAATCATACAGACCGATTTCGCTTTTGTCGCCCGTAGCAAAGACCCTTGAGTCCTCAGTTCTCCCCAGCGTCAGACATAGCTATCCAGCTATCGATCATGAGCATGGATTCCGTATGCAGCACAGCACGTCAACAGCGCTGCACACCATCTAAACACATATTTGTCGAGGTCTCAAACAGAGACCGGCGTGTGATAGAACAGTGATGGTGGCGATTGACTTATCAAACGCATATAACGCCATTAAGCGCTCCACATCCAACAGACAGCCCTCCGGCCAAGTTTGAAACGTTGGATAAATCCATTACATGTATGCTCGCAAGTCGTACGTGGCATACAGGAACAACAAATTCAAGCCTCGGGTGATATTTCCCGTTTAAAGTCTACCTCTCCTGTATTCCGCCCCCTCCAGATGGGATTGTGATAGTAACGTATGCGGATGATTGTACACAGAAAAAAATCCGGCGATAACAAAAATTATCATATTGACGAAATTCGATAAAATTATTTGATCGCAAAGTAAAAATACAACTGATAAAATATTTCACATATTGACTAAAATATCTATCGATTTTTTATATTGAACTGATAAAATGGAATATGTGGAATATTTTGATAAATATTTTAGTCAATATGTGAAATATTTTATCAGTTGTATATGACAATTTTTTATCGCCGGAAAATGGATAAATTTTTGATTGAATCTTTGAATTTTTTTATCAAATGGCTAAAAATTTGTTTCTGTGTATGATATTGGTGTCAGTTACCTTCTCTGATGTAATTTGTGAAAGGCTGAACTCCTATTTGACTGATGGTTGCACCTTTTTCCACTCGAGGAATATGCAAAAATCCGCCACTAAGCGGTAGACTTAGACTCTCCAGAGGCAGAGGTGAGAAAAGAGTTGAATGTTGTTGAACTACATACTTCAAAATTCTATGTGTCACATTCAGCAGTGTGTTCATGGAGTCCGCGTATGCCACAGCGACTAGCTGAGATGTAGGAATGTAGGTCCTCAAGTCCCTAGCCAACAGCACTTGGCGTGCAGATGAAGAAACCTTATTGTCCACATATAACGCGATAGATCAGTCCGTGGTAAGCTATGCGGCCCAAGTGTGGACAGCGAACATAAGTGAAACGTGACTCAAACATGTCAGAGTGCTCGATGAGAACTGCAACAGGGTGCCTCCTCATGTCTTCAGTGGACCATCTACATGAGGAGACAAAGATGTTTTCAGTACAGCAACACAATGGCTTGCTTTCGTTGCAGTATTTGTTCGGGTGTTACCGTAAGAGCCATCCTAATCACATTATGGTGAATTGGGTTAGGCACCCAATTCCTATAGATCAGGGATCTGTCCAACATGCGCCACAACGAAATTCGATAAACTTATTTGATCACAAAGTAAAAATACAACTGATAAAATATTTCATATATTGACTAAAATATCTATCGATTTTTTATATTGAACTGATTAAATGGAATATGTGGAATATTTTGATAAATATTTTTGTCAATATGTGAAATATTTTATCAGTTGTATATGAAATTTTTTTATCGCCGGAAAATCGATAAATTTTTGATTGAATCTTTGAATTTTTTTATCAAATGGCTACAATTTTTCTGTGTACGATATTGGCGTCAGGTACCTTCTCTGATGTCATTTGTGAAAGGCTGAACTCCTATTTGACTGATGTTTCCACCTTTTTCCACTCGAGGAATATGCAAATATCCGCCACTAAGTCTACCGGCCCTCTCCAGAAGCAGAGGTGAGAAAAAAGAGTTGAATGTCATGGTCTATGGTAGCAAAATTCCGACCACAAACTACTTCAAAAATCTAGGGGTCACATTCAACAGTGTTTTCATGGCGTCTGCGCTATATGCGCAAGTCCCTAGCCGACAGCACTTGGCGTGCAGATAAGGAAACCTTATTAACCACATATAACGCGATAGATCAGTCCGTGGTAAGCTATGCGTCGCCAGTATAGACAGCGAATATAATTGAAACGTGATGAAAAAATATTCAAACATGTCAGAATGCTCGATGAGAACTGCAACAGGGTGCCTCCTCTTGTCTTTAGTGAACCATCTACATGAGGAGACAACGATTTTTTCAGTAAAGCAACACAATGGCTTGTTTCCATTGTAGTACATGCTCGGGTGTTACGGTAAGAGCCATCCTAATCACATTATGGTAAATAGGATCAGGGCCCACATTCAGGCATGACAGGAGGGATCTTCATGTTCAAGAAAGAGAGGTCTAACGTTACAATACTAAATCAACTATCATATCACAGCTGAGAAGCGTCAGCTGCCCCGACAAACTAGAGTAGTTTTGGCTTAACTACGCTCGGCATGGTACAACCGTCTGCATTCCTATAGAGCAGGGATCGATGATACCATGCAAAACATCTGCCCAACATGCGGCACAAGCCCGCACTAAAACTACCCTGCCACACATACTCTACCAACTCCAATAGATCTGTGGTTACATATTATCGAAGCAGCCGCCTTCCTAGAACTGGAGATAAACGCAGAGTCAGATTAAGCAGAACAAGTAAAAAAGTATCAGTCGGCCTTGCTGACAGAGATATAACCTCAGCCTGTGTATATTGAATCAATGTTTTCCAAAAATACGTATGTGCATATTTAGGGCGTTTTAAAAATTTTGGGCGTTTGAACCGACAAAAATGCGGAGGAGATACTAAAGGAGGAGATACTAAAAGGAATGGATCGACATTGACCGTTATGTAAGTGGATCTTCAGCCACAACATATGGTGCTATAAGGGGTTCTTACACTCTTCGGGCTGTTTGCTCAACAAGTATGGACTTGCCCCTAAAAAAACTTTTACCATCGTAATAGAGGCAGCAAATGCAAGTTGCTTCAACAAAAATCAACTAAATCATTAAACTAAGTTTGGACAAAATATTACTAAGGCAACATTTTGGACCGAATCGGCAGATTCGTTCGATAGTTATCTTGAGCTCCAACCACCTCACACTGTGTCATAGGGGTTTTTTTTGCAAATTTCAGGCTCAGGAAGTATGGACTTGCACCTGATGAAACTTGTACCGTCGTATGGAGGGCAGTGAATACAAGTTGCTAAAACAAAATCAAAGCGATTCGAAAGATGGCCCTAAACTGAAGTTTTCCGAGATTTTGTGTGGGAGGTGCCCGAAGGAGTGGACCGGTTGAGTCCATATTGAAACCTTGTTTAACTCGTACACGTTTCAGGATGCGCAAAGTATGGACCAAATCGGTTACTCCCTTCAAGAGTTATCGTGCGCACAAATTTTCCGAACATTTTCGAACTTTTGTGAGAAAGGTACCGGAAGGAGTGGACCGATATAGCCCATCTTCGAACTTAAACTAAGTTTGGGTAAAATATTACGAAAGCCAAAATTTGAACCGAATCGGTTTATCCGTTCGAGAGTTATCGTGCGCTCCAGCCAGCCAGACAGACAGACGACAGACAGAATTGTCTGAAACACATTTCGTCCAAACATACTTGAGGTCTAAAACCATTATTTCGATGAGGCACATTTTGCCCGTATGAAAGTGTATACCCAGCTAAATGTTCGATGCCAAAGATGACATTCAATCATGGGTGCAAGTGATCTAGCATGTCATCTTTTTAGCATCTTCATCGATGAATTTTATATGAGCGTGGACCCCAAAAGATGACGTTCTTTTCTGGATCCTAAGCATGTCATTTTAACCAATGCGTTGACATGTCATTTCCACCAATGCTTTGGCATGACATTTCCACCAATGATTTGACATGTAATTTTCACCAATGCTTTGACACGTCATTTTCACCCATGCTTTGACATGTCATTTTAACCAATGCTTTGGCATGTCATTTTCACCAACCCCTTGGCATGAAATTTTCATGTCTTGTTTGGAAAATGGAAATGCTGTATTGAAATATGGTTATCATGAAAAACAAAACTCTTTATTAATTCAAACGTATTCATGAAATAGCTACAATTAATTTATCAGTTTAGTTTTTCAAAAGTTTACATCCAAAACTGCAATGTAATCACCACCGCTGCAACGCAAAAGATTACTTCCTCCGTTCTCCGCAACTGATATTCTTTCATCTTACAAAAGGTTTTTTCAATTATCTTCCCATCACCAGTTCAGATTTCAACATGGACTCCAAATGCACTCCTTTAAGTATTTTAATTTCGTAAATTACTTTTATTTTATAATTTTGTTATTTTATAACAACATTTTGGTAATTTATACTCTTTTGTTTAGTGACGGAAATATGTAGGGATCTACAACCCGGCTTGCTTTAGGGATCTCTAAGAACAAAATGTAACGAACGGGGAGGAGAGACTTTTTATGGAAAATACAATTTATGCTTAATTAATTTATTTTTAATTGTTTCTTTCCAAAAGTAGTTTCTTCTTTGTTTTCAGATTCTGTTCCTTTTCGTTTCGGACTTTTTTTTCAAATTCCAAGAAGCGAGATTTGATTGATTTCATTCTATGTCAGATTTAGAACAGACAAGGGAACTTTTAAAATAGCAATGTGTGCAGTCCGATTCATTTTTAGCTCGATGGTTGGGACTTCATATAATACCAATTGTTTAGAAGTTTTAGTTGTTTGATATGCAGGAAATGTAAGACAACATCACGACGACAGTTCTAACAACTTTGGTCTGTTCCAGAAACTGCAAGAATCTACTTATTTTTACTACGATAACAATTTTTCCTTTATGTTATCGGAAAAAATAGTAAAAATTAGTAGATTTTTGCAGTACTGGAACATACCAAAATGAAAATAAACAGGTGTGTAAATAAAAACACAAACATCATCTCTATTGGATCGATGGAATGGGTACAAATGCTGATGAAAAGATCGGATCTTTCACGACTTCCTTTGCATTGGTTCAAATCCTAATGAAAAGATCGGATCTTTCACGACTTCCTTTGAACCAATGCAAAAGATGACATGAAATCACGTCATCGCAAAGAACCCCTTCCGTCAAATTTTCCTGGGTATACCCTCGTTAGCATAAATGCTGAGGGTTTAAAAACGACTATACAAAAAAAATTAAATACTGTTCCAACAACAACCGGTTGACAAGTAGTTGTCAACTATAGATGTTCTTTTGTAATCGCATTTTTTATTATACTGTACTGTATCTTGATTGATATCTGTAATTCTAAACACCTTCACATGTTCTCTTACATCACAAGCAGAATCGTGTGTATCGTTGTTTTTCTCATTTTGTCTAGAATTCATTCATAGTGTCTACCTTTTTAATAGGTTTTCTTGTAACAACTGTCAGATGTTACCATAAAAGTCGAGAACAACATTTAAATCACGTTAGACGTTAGTAGCTTTATGACGTTTATGTTGGCAGCTGGGTCGGTTACATTCATACAAGCAACAAAAAATTGATAGCGGCATTGTTAGCCAGCCGACCAGCCAGTCAGCAGCCAGCCAAAAGTGTGATGATGGTGGGTTTCTTGTACTTGAAAAAGGCAACCCCCACAAAACTTGAATTATTTTTATTTCAACTATAATTAGCTTCAATTATTTTTAATTATTCCAATTTTTAGACAATTTAAAAGAGATTTCATAAAAACAAAAACTAAATTTGACAAAGAATAATTTCAAGAATTGAGGTTCCAACAACAAAACAACAACAAAGCAAGATTATTTTAAATTGGTAATTTAAAATGTTGCTGGCTTTTCTGTGAAATATTTTAAAAGTTTTGTAATAACAAAACAAAAAACGTGTAAAATTGTTGAAAACTTCATGTCTTTGTGGTGATTGGCCAAAACATTCATCACCTTTTGTTTTATGCCATAACAAAGAGTTCATTGACTAGCAGTAACAGCTCTTAGCAAGGGAGTAGTTTGGCTAACATCATCCGCATCATCAGCAATTTAACCCTGCCAAAAAGGATGTAAAAATGTAAAAAAAGAAAACCTGGTTTTTATGGAAACAACCTTTAAACAGCTGTGACCTTTTGGCCCCTTAAAGCTATTTATGGGTTAAATTCCCCTAAAAATATACACGTCTAATAATAAAAATAGTTATAAACTGCCAAAGCACGTGCCATCGACTCAACTTCTTTGGCAGCATTAGGAACAAAAATGCAGAACATGTACGTTTGCTTTTTTCCTCTCTTTTCCAGTTTTCTTTGTCTTGCCAAAAAGGCTAACACAAGGAAATTACAAGAACAAAAAAGTGGCCAAAAGATACCGGAAAAAACATGAAGGTAGGCATGGCAATGTCCATGGAGAAAAATAGTTTAGAACATGATTTCTATGACCTCTTTCGTGTTTGGAAAAACAAAATTTAAAGAAATTTAACGAACACATCGGAAGTTTATTTATTATTTACTAGCAGACCCCGTTGCTGGCCCGTCGTAATGATTTTTAATGACAACTTTTTATGGAATTTATGCTTGACAATTCAAAAATAGGTACATATTTTCTACCTCACCTCTTCGATCCATTGTCAAACCGAGGAGAATTTTAATTTTATAAACAGATTTTGTCTGTAACCTTTATTTTCACTTACGGACTTTGTCGGATTTTTCGCCCATTTTGGATGTCCCCTGTCTTTATCCTAATTATGTTCAGTAGTTTTGGAAAAATAATGTATTGAAAAGAGTGGACGTGGTCATCAGCTTTCAAGATAAAACATATTTACCAAAGTGGACGTGGTCCGGTATTTTGGCTCCAAATATGTACCTATACATACAACCCTATACTTACTTACTTAGCTGGCCCATTACAGAACATTTGTTCTTTAGGCCGAACTAAGAAAATATCTCCATTTCTCTCTGTCTATTGCTTCTCTTTCTGGAATACCGCGCCTTGTCATCTCTTCACCCACTTGTTTGCGTCATCTATTCTTTGGCCTGCCAATTCTGCGTGCACCTCCAAGCGGCTCATATTTATACGCCTTTTTAGCGGGTTCATCATCGCTCATTCTTATGATGTGGCCTAGCCAACGCAATCGTTGCATCTCAATACGTTTAACTATATTGATGTCGTTGTATAGCAGATACAGGTCGTGGTTCATGCGACGTCGATATTCACCGTCAACGCAGATTGGTCCGTAGATCTTTCGAAGAATTTTTTCTCTCAAACACACCAAGAACTGCCTTATCTGCTTGCGCAAGTACCCAGATATCGGAACTATACATCAGCACGGGTAGTATCAGTGTTTTGTAAAGCGTTATTTTTGTTTGACGAGATGTTGCTATGTTTTTAAACTGCTTACTTAAGCCAAAGTAGCACCTGTTAGCCAATACAATTCTTCTTTTTTATTTCAAAACTGATGTCGTTAGTTGTGTTTACGACGGTGCCGAGGTAGACGAAGTCTTTTACTACCTCAAAATTACAGGATCCAACGACAACAGTTGGCCCGATCTCTGTGAACGCATTGCGCGTCGACACCATCAACTTAGTCTTCCCGCCGTTTACCGCCAGACCCACTTTAGCAGATTCTCCTTCGACCTTCATAAAGGTATCGGTTACTTCTTTTACTGATCGTCCCATGATGTCTATATCATTAGCATAAGCAAGTAACATGTGGCTATTGGTGTAGATTGTGCCACTTCTTTTGACGTTTGCCTCTCGAATAACCTTTTCCAGCAGGATGTTGAAGAGATCACAAGAGAGGCTCTCTCATTGCCTGAAACCTCTTTTGGTACAAAATTCTTCGGAGAAGTTCTTTCCTATTTTAACTGAGGATCTCGTGTCAGTTAAAGTCATTTTACAAAGCCGAATGAGATTTGCGGGGATACCAAATTCAGACATGGCCTGGAATACCTTTGAACGTAGTGGGCTGTCGAAGGCTGCTTTATAATCGACAAAAAGGTGGTAGGTGTCGATCTGCATCTTTTGGGTCTTCTCCAGGACTTGCCGCAGGGTAAATATCTGGTCGATGGTGCACTTGCCAGGTCTAAAGGTGCATTGGTATGGCGCAATTATCTCGTTGATCATAGGCTTTAGTCGTTCGCACAATATCCCTGACACGATCTTTTAGGCAATCGGGAGTAGACTTATGCCCCTATAGTTAGAGCATACAGTCTTATCTCCTTTCTTAGGGACGGGACACTTATCAGCGTGTCGCCTCCGGTTTTGAATAGCTCGGCTGGTAAGCCATCGTTGCCTTATTATTTTTCAGCCGGTTTATTGCTGTCTTTACCTCATCTTGGCTGGGCGATATACACTCAATACCATCTTCTGGGATTGGATCTGTGGTATCTTCGTCGTCTTCGCTGGATACCAACAGGTTTGAAAAATGCTCTTTCCATATCCTGAGCACACTATCTGTATCAGTTACCAAGGTGCCTTTACCAAAGCCATCAGTTTTATGTTTCACCCTTTGGTAGAATTTTCGGACTTCATTCTGGCTACTGTACATCTCGATTTTTTCACACTCCCGCTTTTCCATCTCTCTCTTTTTCCTGCGGAAAAGACGTTTCTCCTCTCTCCTTTTCTCCCGATACCTTTCTCGTGCGCTACGGATTGTAAAGTATCCCTATATGCCGATTTTTTCTCTTCGGTAGCAGCACGACACTCCTGATCATACCATGGATTCCTTGGTTGAGGTCTTTGCTATCCAAGTATGGATTTTGTGGCTGTTTGCATGGAGTGGGCAATGCGCTGATATGTTATCGGGATGAGGAGTGCTTTGATTAAGCAATTGGGCTAGTTGAGTGGAATACGCTGCAGCTGTCTGTTGTGATTGCAGCTTACCGATGTCTAACTTTTGTGTTGTGTCTGTTCGTACTTTGTTTGCTATGTTTAACCGGGTGCGTACCTTTGCTGCAACTAGGTAGTGGTCCGAGCCTATGTTTGCTCCTCGAAACGAGCGCACATCCAACACGCTCGATGAGTGTCTTCCATCTATCACAACGTGATCAATTTGATTTCTTGTTTTCTGATCTGGAGTCAGCCAGGTGCCCTTATGGATCTCGAGATATTTAAATCTGGTGCTGCGAACTACATTGTTTTTTGCCACTGCGAAGTCTATCAGCCTCATGCCATTGTCAGATGTTTCATTGTGGAGACTGAATTTCCCGACTGTTGGGCCAAAGATATTCTCCTTTCCCATTTTGGCATTAAAATCGCCTAGAATAATTTTATTGTCATGGGTAGGACAACGGTCATATGTTTCTTCTAAGCGCTCATAAAATATATTTTTTGTCTGTTTGTCCTTGTCTTCAGTGGGAGCATGAGCGCAAATAAAGCTGATTTTGAAGAATTTTGCTTTTATTCGAATTGTAGCAAGTCTTTCATTCACTGGTGTGAAGCTGGAGACCAGGTGTTTTCACCTCCGACCAACTACAACTCCGCAACCAAACTCATGCTTTGTGTCATGACAGCTATAATACAGTGCGTCACCTTTAGGTGTTGTTGTGACGCCTTTCCCATTCCATCGTACTTCCTGTATGGCAGTAATGTCGGCCTTGTACTTTCCAAGTACATCTGCCAATGCGTAAACTGCACTTTCTCTATAAAGAGTGCCGACATTCCAGGTGCAGATTCGCAGATCATGGCCCTTAAAACGTTTGCGGGGTTCGTCAACTTTAGAGGGGTTTGTTTTTCGTTTCTTTCGTTTTTCATAGTAGGCTGCCTTTTCTAGGGGAGGGTTACTATCTAACCCGGCGCCCAAACCCAAGTTTTTAACGTTCTTATGGCACATTTTAGGTCACTACTTTTAACGGATGTTAAAGGCAGCTCCCCAGATGACACCACGGGGAGGTCAGTGTCCACTTGAGATGAGAGAGGGACCAAGATAAATCCAGGGCTTTGCCATGTTAAACCCGTCAGGACCGTTCCTTGGTATCTCTCATCCCATAAGTCACTATTTATTATGTTTTGGTAAAATGTTAAAAAAATGTCTAAAGAACATTAGGGTAAAATCATTTAAAACAAGTAAAAAAGTGTCAGTCGGCTTTGCCGACAGATATATACCCTCAGCCAAAGTGGAGCGAAACTTTTACCTCCGGACAGATCGAATGTATTTCAGGTCTCTTCAGAATTTGGCCCTTTTTCGACATTTGAACTAGCCGACAATAATGTGGAATAGGAATTAACTGCGCTAAGACACAAATGTTGAACTTTTGTAGGGCAGGTACTCTTAGGGAGGCCCTATATTGGCCATTTTAGAAGTTTAACTAAATTTTGATAAAATATTAGGAGATCCAAAGTGATATATTTTAAATATTGGGGAGAAGTACCGAAAGTTGTGGACCGGTATTGCCCATGTGACTAAGTTTGGATATAATATGACGAAGACCAAATGTTGGACCAAATCGGTTGAACAGTTCAAGAGTTATTGTGTTCTTCGACCGCCACATATGGTGACATAAGGGTTTTTTGCACCTTTCGGGCTGTTTTCGCAAGAAATATGGACTTACCCCTGAAAAAACTTTTACCGTCGTAATGGTGGTAGCGTATGCAAATAGCTTCAACAAAAATCCAAGTGATTCGATAGCAGTTCTTAAAGTGAACTTATCCGAAATTTTGTGTGAGAGGTACCAGAAGGAGTAGACAAATTTAGTCCATATTCGAACCTGATCTATATCTGGTAGATATATTAGGATGTGCAAAGTATGGATTACGTCGGTCACTCCCTTCAAGAGTTATCGTGCGCAAAATTTTTCCGAACATTTCTGAAGTTCTGTGGGGGAGGTACCCGAAGGAGTGGACCGATATAGCCCATCTTCGAATTTAAACTATGTTTTGGTAAAATATTACGAAGGCCAAATTTTGGACCGAATCGACAGATCCGTTCGAGAGTTATCTTGCGCTCCTACCACTACACAAGGTGTCATAGGGGCTTTTTGCAACTTTCCGGCCATTTTCTCGGGAAGTATGGACTTGCACCTGATGAAACTTGTACCTTCGTATAGGGAACAGTGAATACAAGATGTTGCAACAAAAACCAAAGCGATTCGAGACCAGGTCCTAAACTGAACTTTTCCGAAATTTTGTGTGGGAGGTACCCGAAGGAGTGGACCGATTGAGTCCACATTGGAACCTCATCTAAGTTTGGTAGAAATTACACGATGTGCAAAGTATGGACCAAATCGGTTGTTCCCTACAAGAGTTATAGTGCGCACAAGTTTTGCGACAATTTTTGAACAGTTGTGGGGGAGGTACCTGAAGGAGTGGACCTATATGGCCCATCTTCGAACTTAAATCGAATCTGGACAAAATATTTCGATACCCAAAATTTGAACCGAATCGATTGATCCGTTCGAGAGTTATCGTGCGCACCAGCCAGCCAGACAGACAGACGGACAGACAGACAGACGGACGGACATTGCTAGATCTACTCAAAATTGTCTGAAACGGATATCGTTCAAACATACTTGGGGTCTAAAACCATTATTTCGATGAGGCACATATTTGGTCGTATCAAAGTGTAAATACCCTCTTTAGCCTAAAGGCTGAGGGTATAAATATACCACGGTGTTCAATTCGATTTTCAATGAAAAGAGCCTGAATTTTTCTATTGTCATTTTTAAAAAGCGTATTCAAAATATATACCTATTACACATTCTACTGACATTTGTCGCACTTTTTTACCGACTGACGAACCAACAAAAATTTTAAATTTAATCATTTCAAAACAATAGAATATGTGAAATTTCAAAAGTAAAGTGAAAATCCCTCAACACATTCCTTTTGCCTTAAGGATTTTCTGTGGTATTTAACATTTAGTTGTAACATGGCGATGTCAACCAGAATCAGGAATTACATATCAACAATGTGCAGCTACTGTTCTAAATACCATTTTTCTCCCTCTCTCAGTCAGTAGCAGATGTAGCTTCGTACATCCTCCATTCAATTACTTATCAAAGAATGCATGCAACTGGTGCATCCACCCAACAACCACTTCAAATTTCTAATGGAAAATAAATATATTTATCTCCCATGTAGTAGTCGATAATGCGGGCACTAAAAAGGAATGTCTGCAGCTGATAGCTAAGTGGGTAGTGATGCAAAAAAAATCTCTCAGTCTAGAAATATAACAATGGAACTGTGAGGGACAAATTCTCGTCTATTGTTATGCTAGTAGATATTTAATTCTATAGCCTGCCTAGCTTAGCAATTAATTTGCTTTCTTGTGGCGGATGGAGGTGACAACGGGCACAAAACAAGCGTCTTTTGCATTCTAATTCTCATCATTTTTTTCGCCCTGGCTTTCTAATACATTTTCTATTATTACCAACAATAGCAAAGAAAATGAAAGCGAAAAACACAACAACAGCATATGGAAATTAAATGAACAATTTAGGTTTATAATCCATAGGAGTCCCCATTGGTATTTGCTAGACAAATGATCCGGGATGAAATCTATGCAATTTGTAGATTTGCATATGAAATGTACGATGGTAAGGAGGAAGCTGAAAATCAAGCAAATGGAGGATACCGTGGAAAATAATGTAGAATGGTGTTTTCCTCCTTTTTGTGGTTGGTACAATGGAATTTGAATTAAGTTAAATTTTCAATTATGATGCAGCTTGTTATGAAGGATGTGATCTTATATATTTATACCCTCAGCCTTTAGGCTATGAAGGGTATATACACTTTCATACGGGCAAAATGTGCCTCATCGAAATAATGGTTTTAGACCCCAAGTATGTTTGGACGAAATGTGTTTCAGACAATTTGGAGTCGATTGAGCAATGTCCGTCCGTCTGTCTGTCTGTCTGTCTGGCTGGCTGGAGCGCACGATAACTCTCGAACGGATGAACCGATTCGGTTCAAATTTTGGCTTTCGTAATATTTTGCCCAAACTTAGTTTAAGTTCGAAGATGAGCTATATCGGTCCACTCCTTCCGGTACCTCCCCCACAAAAGTTCGAAAATGTTCGGAAAATTTGTGCGCACGATAACTCTTGAAGGGAGTAACCGATTTGGTCCATACTTTGCCCATCGTGGAGCGTGTACCAGACTTAGATCAGGTTTTAATATGGACTCAATTGGTCCACTCCGTCGGGTACCTCCCACACAAAAATTTGGAAAAGTTCAGTTTAGGACCATCTCTCGAATCGCTTTGATTTTTGCTTTAGCAACTTGTATTCACTGCCCTCCATCAGGTGCAAGTCCATACTTCCTGAGAAAATAGCCTGAAAGTTGCAAAAAAACCCCCTATGACACCGTGTGAGGAGGTTGGAGGGCAAAATAACTCTCGAACAGGTCTGCCGATTCGGTCCAAAATATGGTCTTAGTAATATTTTGTCCAAACATAGTTTAAGTTCGAAGATAAGCCATATCGGTCCACTCCTTCAGGTACCTCCCCCACAAAAGTTCAAAAATGTTCGGTAAAATTGTGCGTACGATAACTCTTGAAGAGAGTGGCCGAATTGGACCATACTTTACACATCTTAATATATCTACCGGATATAGATCAGGTTCAAATATGGACTATATTTGTCCACTCCATCCGGTACCTCCCACTCAAAATTTCGGATACATGTTCAATTTAATACCTGCTTTCGAATCACTTTGATTTTTGTTGAAGCAACTTGCATTCGCTGCCTCAATTGCGATGGTAAAAGTTGTTTCAGGGGCAAGTCCATACTTCTTGAGCAAACATCCCTGAAGTTGTAAAAAACCCCTATGGTACCATATGTAGTGGCTGGAGATCCATTCTTTTTAGTATCTCCTCCGCAAAACTTTTTATCTCTAATCCTAATCAACATTTTTGTCAGTTCAAACGACCAAAATTCCCTAAATATATGCGTTTTTTTGGGAAAAAATTTTTTCAATATACACAGGCTGAGGGTATATCTCTGTCGGCCAAGCCGACTGATACTTTTTTACTTGTTTTAATTAAAAATATATATTTTCCTTTAATATTAGGCTGTAGCAGATTCATAATGTTTCAACAATATTCCATCTCAATGTGTTATTATTTCATGTGACTGGAAAAAGACTAGTGGGGACGCATTCTTCCAGGTTCTTGAAAATAGAATAGTAGAAACAAAGTAAATAAAAGTCATAAGAATAATTAGTCGGCGTCTAAAAAATATTAATCGTCAGAAGATCACATTCTGTAAAATGTATGAAGACTTCTGTAACATTTTAAATTCTCATTTAGATGGCTATAACAGGTTGTGCGCTACGGTCTTACACCTGCGCATCTTACACCTGGCAGGCAAAGAGTAAGTGGTGATTGCTAAACCCCCAAGCGTAATCCGGCTACATAACCTGAGTATTTCCGAAATTTAAGACATTTATATAAGCGTTGTATTCGAATACGTCATTACCAAATTGACAACTGTGTTATTACGTTCTACCGAAGCCGAAATGAGATCTATACGATATACTTGGGTTCATCTTATATATAGCTCTAAACCGAGTGAGATGGAAAATGGCTGTTATTAGTCTAGAGGGCATTAAAGGAATATAATAATACTATTCCTTTTGTACAGTGTCCTATAAATTTCTGCAGCGACATGGCGACCATTTTTGGATGAGAACCAGAGATACTGTATAGTGAACATTTATGTCAATGGAGGATGTTTTGTTTATATCCTCAGCATTTATTCTAAAGAGGGTATATACACTTTCATACGGGCAAAATGTGCCTCATCGAAATAATGGTTTTAGACCCCAAGTATGTTTGAACGAAATCCCTTCCAGGCAATTTGGAGTCGATTTAGCAATGTCCGCCCCTCTGTCTGTCTGGCTGGCTGGAGCGCACGATTACTCTCGAACGGATTAACCGACTTGGTCCAAAATTTTGTAACGTGACAATATGTCCACGTACATAATACAACAACTATTACCAAGAAACGCCCCTACATACATCGCTTCGACAACACTTGTCTACCTGACACTAGTGGCATCACAGGTCACACACTGCTAAATTTAACTCCAGTGTATTTTTGCAACCATCGTAATTTAAACTTGGGGCGAATAATTCTCATTCGCTTCATACTCATAGTTATTAAAGTATTTCAGTTTTGGAGGCAAATGGCGAGCTGGCTACTGCAGGGAGTTAGCTAAACGGGTTGGAACTAAATATTGTCCTAAATCCGCCAACGTACACCTTGGTGTTACCCAGTTGGGAATACTTTTTGGAAGCTACCCATTAAATTGTGGTAGCTAATAAATTGCACTGGCCCTTCGGGTTTTTCATTTCTACAGGGCTCTTGTGTCATCTGTTCCATTCGGCACTGGACCTTCGGGTTTTTCAGTTCTACAGGGCCTTCGGGTCATCTGTTCCATTCGGCACTGGACCTTCGGGTTTTCCAGTTCTACAGGGCCTTCGGGTCATCTGTTCCATTCGGCACTGGACCTTCGGGTTTTTCAGTTCTACAGGGCTTCCGAGTCATCTGTTCCATTCGGCACTGGACCTTCGGGTTTTTCAGTTCTACAGGGCCTTCGGGTCATCTGTTCCATTCGGCACTGGACCTTCGGGTTTTCCAGTTCTACAGGGCCTTCGGGTCATCTGTTCCATTCGGCACTGGACCTTCGGGTTTTTCAGTTCTACAGGGCTTCCGAGTCATCTGTTCCATTCGGCACTGGACCTTCGGGTTTTTCAGTTCTACAGGGCCTTCGGGTCATCTGTTCCACTGTTTGAGTAATAGTAGTACACTGTAGAAACTAGACCGTAGTCCTAGACTAACACCCGAGCGACGAATTTATCTCGTCAATATCCGAACGCCGTAGATATCGCCTCCCGAACACCGATACCCGAGCATCAACACCCGAAGCCGTGTTCCCGAACATCAACAGCCGAACGCCGAAGCCATCGTATTCCCGAACATCAACAGCCGAACATATCTTCTTCACGATCATCTGCAGCCGAACACCGAATACATCGTCTCCCCGATCATCTGCAGCCGAACACCGAATTCATCGTCTCCCGATCATCTGCAGCCGAAAACCGAATACATAATCTTCCCGATCATCTGCAGCCGAACACCGAATTCATCGTCTTCCCGATCATCTGCATCAGAACACCGAATTCATCGTCTTCCCGATCATCTGCAGCCTAACACCGAATTCATCGTCTTCCCGACCATCTGCAGCCGAACACCGAATACATCATTCACACCCGAACACAAACAACACCGTTTTCCCCGAAGACTAACCCGCTAATTCAACACGAGCTCCTCAGCTGCCAAACCCCAGCGAGTCTGCATAATACTTACGCAAACTATTAATCCAAATATATACCCATTGAATTCATTCTTATTTAAACACAAGTAGATTGTAAATTAGTATTTAATCAATAAATCCCCGATTTAGCCCCCAGGAAAGGGAGAATACTAGTCTTTCATTTCGTAAGGTTTAGTGGGTCCTTATGGAGACCTTGGACGCGACTGAGATTACCCCAGCCGACGAGAAAACCACGTTACAATTTGGCTTTTGTCCAAACTTAGTTTAAGTTCGAATATGGGTCATATCGTTCCACTCCCTCGGGTACCTCCCCCACAAAAGTTCAAAAATGTTCGGAAAAATTGTGCGCACGAGAACTCTTGAGAGGAGTAACCGAATTTATATCGGTCCACCCATTCCGGTACCTACCCCTCAAAAGTCTAACAAAATTCAAATGGTACACACGCCTATCTTAAAATTATCTTCAAATTTAGTTTACGTTCGCAAATGGCCCATATGGGTCTAAGGAGAAGAAGACGGTACCACCCATGTTTTTTTAATTTCTGTTATACCGATGTGGTCCTGTTTACAGAGATAATATATTTTTCGTTCAAAATACGTCCAAAAGGGGCACAAAATTTAAAAACCCCTAATACATAATTATAGGGGAAAAGGATTTTGGTTACGTAGCCGGTATTCGATTCGATATTGTCAATAGATGAAAGTTACAATTCACACAAGCAAAGCTGACTGATACGTCTTTACTTGTTTTAGGTTAGGTTAGGTTAGGTTGAAAAGAGGGGTGATGCAGGATCACCACATACACTTAAGCCATAAAGGATGCCTGTTGTGCGCTGTAATTTGTGGTCAGGATGAGGTTGTGTATTTAGGATATGAATTAGTTAAATTCCTGATTATTGACGTTAGTCTAGGATTTCTGTCATATTGACATAGTCTCTCTCTCTCTCTGAGCTCGATTGTCCTGATATGGTCGAGTCTTTGTATTATGTCGCTCCCTAGTAGCTGGTTTCTCGGGTTTGTGAAGGCCTGGCAATGACAGAGGTAGTGTTCCAACGTTTCGTCGTCCACTTTGCATGCCCTGAGTTCACTGCTTTCTGCACAACCTATTTTGTGCAGGTACGCTTGTAGACCCAGGTGTCCTGTAAGGATACCCGTCAGTCTACTAATGTCTTTTTTACTTAGTAAAAGCAGTTTGTTTTGTCCTCGTCTGGGTTCCCCCATAGGATTTTGTGTTTTTTCCTTGTCTTCTCGACTCCAGAGGGATATACATATGCGCATATTTTGCCCATGCCTTTAGCTCTATACGCGTCGCCTTTAAGGGCTTGGCGTTATCTAGGCTGACTGTAGGTTTGGCGTTCCTGCAAAATTGCTACATATGATTATGAAGGCTAAGATTAACTGAAACAAGATCGGCAGTTAAAATAGGAAAGAACATTTATGAGCTTTTAACGCCAAACGAGTTTTCAGACAAGGCGACAATCTCTCAAGCGATATACATATTTTACATCTTACTGGAAAATATCATACGCCACTCAAAATGAAGTTCATGATTTCAAGTCGCATGACTTGACATGAGACCGGATGCGCATCAAAGTCGTATGCACATTCCTCGACTTTTACCCACTTTACGGTTTTTGGCATTGTGAGATACACCTGACGGCACACAATGGCCGCTGAGTGAAACATCGAAATATGCATAGATACTGAAAGAGATTGATTCGCTGTATTCAAAATCGGATGCGCATCAACCGAATTTAACTAATTCGCGAATAACAGGCTTTTTAATTTTCATATTTTTTTGAATGATTGTAATTTCAATATTACTCTTAATTTCCTATCATTATAAGTTATCACAGTAAGCAGTTGTATGGGATTTTAGCGAAATAGTTGGAGAGCTCCCAAATTGAAAAGTACAAGGCCGGCATTACTGCCATACAGGAAATATGATGGATTGGGAAAGGCGTCACAACAACACCTAAAGGTGACGTACTGTATTATAGCTGCCATGACACAAAGCATGAGTTTGGTTGCGGATTTGTAGTTGGTCGGAGGTTAAAACATCTGGTCTTCAGCTTCACCCTACTGAATGAAAGACTCGCTGCAATTCTATTAAAAGCAAAATTCTTCAACATCAGCTTTATTTGCGTTCATGCTCCCACTGAAGACAAGGACGAACAGACCAAAGATATATTTTACGAGCGCATAGAAGAAAGTTATGACCGTTGCCCTGCCCATGACATTAAAATTATTCTAGGCGATTTTAATGCCAAAATTGGAACGGAGAATATCTTTGTCCCAACAGTCGGGAAATTCAGTCCCCACAGCGAAACATCTGGCAATGGTATGAGGCTGATAGACACATGGTGGTTAGAAGTACCAGATTTAAGCATTTCGATATTCATAAGGTCACCTGGCTGTCTCCAGGTCAAAGAACAAGTAATCAAATTGAACATGTTGTGATAGATGGAAGACATTCATCGAGCGTGTTGGATGTACGATCGTTCCGAGGTGCAAACATAGATTCGGACCACTACCTTGTTGCAGCAAAGATACGTACCCGTCTAAACGTTGCAAATAAAGAACGAACAGATACAACGCGGAAGTTTGACATCGGTAAGCTGCAAACACAACATTTAGCCACAGCATATTCAACTCAATTAGCCCAATTGCTTAATGAAATCACTCCTCGTCCCGATAACATATCAGCACAACGGCAAAATATTGTCCAATCCATGCAAACAGCCGCAAAATCCATACTTGGATACCAGAGACCTCCACAAAGGAATTCGTGGTATGAGCAGGAGCGTCGTGCTGCTACCGAAGAAAAAAATGCGGCATATAGAGCTACTTTACAATCAGTAGCAACGCGTAGCGCACGAGAGAGATATCGGGATAAAAGTAGAGAGGAGAAACGTCTTTTCCGCAGGAAAATGAGATAAATGGAAAGGCGGGAGTGTGAAAAAATCGAGATGTACAGGAGACAAAATGAAGTCCGAAAATTCTACCAAAGAGTGAAACATCAAACCGATGGCTTTGGCACTGGCACATCCTCCTGTAGAGACCAGCAAGGTAATTTGGTAACTGATACAGATAGCGTGATCAGGATATGGAAAGAACATTTCTGCAAACTGTTGGTATCCGGTAGTAGCGAAAAGGGCGAAGATACCACAGATCCAATCACAGAACATGGTATTGAATGTACACCACCCAGCCAAGATGAGGTAAAGACAGCAATAAGTCGGCTAAAGAATAATAAGGCAATAGGAGATGATGGCTTACCAGCCGAGCTGTTTAAAACCGGAGGCGACACGCTGATAAGGTGTATGCATCAGCTAGTTAGCTCTATCTGGCAGGAAGAACGCGTACCCAACGATTGGAACCTGAGCATGCTGTGTCCCGTCCATAAGAAAGGAGATAAGACGGTATGCTCTAACTATAGGGGCATAAGTCTTCTCCCTATTGCCTACAAGATAGTGTCAGGGATAATGTGCGAACGACTAAAGCCTATGGTCAATGAAATAATTTGACCTTACCAATACGGCTTTAGACCTGCCAAGTCTACCATCGACCAGATATTTACCCTGCTGCAAATCCTGGAGAAGACCCAAGAGATGCAGATCGACACTTACTACCTTTTTGTCGATTACTCAAAGGTATTCCAAGCCATATCTGAATTTGGTATCCCCGCAAAGCAAAGCTTTGTAAAAAGACTCTAACTGACTCAAGACCTTCAGTTAAAATAGGAATGAACCTCCCCGAAGAATTTTGTACCAAAAGAGGTTTCCGGCAAGGAAGCCGCCTTTCGTGTGACCTTTTCAACATCGTGCTAGAAAAGGTTATACGAGAGGCAAACATCAAAAGAAGTGGCACAATCTACACCAATAGCCACATGTTACTTGCTTATGCTAATGATATAGACATCATGGGACGATCAGTAAAAGAAGTAACCGATACCTTTATGAAGGTTGAAGGAGAATCTGTTAAAGTGGGTCTGGCGGTAAACGGCGAGAAGACCAAGTTGGTGGTGTCGACGCTCAATGCGTCCATTGAGCTCGGACCGACTATTGAAGTTGGTTCCTATAATTTTGAGGTAGTAAAAGACTTCGTATACCTCCGTACCGCCGTAAACACAACAAACGACATCAGTTGTGAAATAACAAGTAAAAAAGTATCAGTCGGCTTTGCTGACAGAGATATACCCTCATCCTGTGCAAATTAAAACACTTTTTTCACAAAAAACTTATGTATTTAGGGGGTTTCAAAATTTTGGTCCTATGAACCGACAAAAATGTTGATTAGGATTAAAGTTCAAAAATGTTGCGGAAAAGGTACTTAAAGGAATGGACCGACATAGACCATGGGGTTGTTATAGGGGGTTTTTACACCCTTCGGGATGTTTTCTAAAGAAGTATGGACTTGCCCCTGAAACAACTTTTACCATCGTAATTGAGACAGCGAATGTAAGTTGCTTCAACAAAAATCAATAGCAGGTCTTAAAGTGAACTTATCCAAAATTTTGTGTGGGAGGTACGGGATGGAGTGGACAAATATAGTCCATATTCGAACCTGATCTATATCTGGTAGATATTATGAGAATGTGTAAACTATGGACCAACTCGGTCACTCCCATCAAGAGTTATCGTGTGCACAATTTTTCCGAATATTTTTGAACTTTTGTGGGGTAGGTACCTGGCTTATCTACGAACTTAAAGTAAGTTTGGAAACAATATTCGAAGGCCAAATTTTGGCCGGCATTTCCGTTCGAGAATTATCTTGCGCTTCCATCCATAAACATGGTGCCATACGGTTTGTTTTTCAACTTTCAGGCTATTTTTTCAGGAAGTATGGACTTGCCCCTGAGGAAACTTGTACCTTCGTATAGGGGACAATGAATACAATATGTTACAACAAAAATCAAGGAAAGAGTTTACCGATTGAGTCCATATTGGAACCTCATCTAAGTCTGGTAGAAATTTCATATTGTGCAAAGTATGGACCAAATCAGTTACTCCATTCAAGAGTTATCGTGCGCACAAGTTTTGCAACAATTTTTGAACATTTGTGGGGGAGGTACCTGAAGGAGTGGACCTATATGGCCCATCTTCGAACTAAAATCGAATCTGGACAAAATATTTCGATACCTAAAATTTGAACCGAATCGATTGATCCGTTCGAGAGTTATCGTGCGCACCAGCCTGCCAGACAGACAAACGGACGGACATTGCTAGATCTACTCAAAATTGTCTGAAATGGATATCGTACAAACATACTTTGGGTCTAAAACCATTATTTCGATGAGGCACATTTTTGGTCGTATCAAAGTGTAAATACCCTCTTTAGCCTAAAGGCTGAGGGTATAAAAAGAAGAAGTGTATTGGCCAACAGATGCTACTTTGGCTTAAATAAGCACTTTAAAAACAAAGCCACAACTCGTCAAACAAAAATAACGCTTTTAAAACACTGATATTACCCGTGCTGATGTATGGTTCCGATGCCTGGGTACTTAAGCAAGCAGATAAGGAAGTGCTTGGCGTGTTTTAGAGAAAAAAATCTTCGAAAGATCCCGCTAGAGTCGCAGTTATACTTTAATGCTGACAAATTTTTGCACGAAGGAAGAGGTTTTGTCACGAAAAATACCCAAATTTTGAAAAATGATCGGATATTATTTATCCTGTGAAATTGACTATTGACCATTTTGGGAAAAATATCAAAATTTAATTTTTGACCTCTCATTTCATGCAAATTATATCCATAACAAATGATGTAAAAATGTTAATTAATAGTTATATCAACATAACCTGTCGCAATCATATTAAATCAATTCCGTTGGAAACAGTGCCCAGAGGATGTGGTGTAGGGTATCACATGGTGTGTGTTTTATTTTTATTTTTTTTTTGTGCACATTTTTATGTCTTCTATTGTAAAAAAAATATTTAAACTTATTAACAATTTGCTTAATACTCACTTTATTGTTGATAACCAGTTAATGATAAGTATTGTCCAATGGATTGAGGCAGTCTCTGATGTTTTGTTAATTTTTTGTTGTTTATAAAAATTTGTTTAGCACGAAAAATGTGTTTTGATTAGACGTTAAAAGATGTCTTAATTATTGTCAAATTTTAAGAAACGAAATTCTCGCACGCACTCTTTTCCTAAACGCAAAATTCATCAATCAAAATCAATTCAAAAGCCAAGAGGAGGAGTATCGAACCGACAAACAATTTTGTTTTTGGCAGTGATGATGGTGGCTACTCTCTGTTAGTTAACAGAAGTACGGTGGCAATATTAATCACCCACAGACACACGTTCACGCACACTACAATAACAACGACCTTCTTTGGGGGTAAGTGGATATTGCAACGAAGTATCCTTTTTACGTTGTTTGTTGTTGTTGTTTTTGTTGTCGTCGTTGATTACCTTTTTGTACGGCAGCTCTCGTTAAAGGAAATACCGGTTGTTGTTGCTGTGATGGTGGTTGTTACGAATTTTATTTTGTTGTAAATGTAGCTGCTGCGACTGTTGCTATAAAATTTTGTGTATTTTGTTGTTGTTGTTGTCGGTTTTGCTATTTTGTATTTTTGTTTATTTTTGGTCCTTCACAATGAACTCAAGAACAGAACAGCATCGTTATAGACTCTTTACAAATGATGAACTTGTTAAAAATACTGATGGATTTTTTGGAGTGGATGTTGTCGTCGTCTTAGTATTGGCGGGTTATCCTTTATATCCTTGTTCACAACACAAAGCTGTGATTTGTTGCTACACGTATAAGGGGGATCTGAATATTTGTTTTATGTAGTTGTGTGACAGGATATTTTTATGTTTTGCCACTGATTTTGGTCGCACTTGACGGACACACACGCCGCCACACGTCCAAAAGTTGAAGGTGTGAGACAAATTTCATAGACACAAAGGAATAAAAGGACTTTGATTTTGTTATTTTAGTGAGTGAAGAGTTAAATTTGGCGTTTTATTTTTATGAACAAATTTTGATTGGTTTTTATTTCTGGAATTTATGAAAAATATATAGCAGACTTTTTTGCAAATACTGTTATGGCACTTTAGGGCTCTTTGTTGTTAATTTTCATTTATTCTTAGTTTTGATTTTTTGTTTATTATAGAAAAACTGCACTTTTGATATGCTTCCTTCTGAAACTTCCAATTCCTGTCTCACAAAATTCGCTTCTCAACACATTTCCTTTTTTTCACAAACTTCCTTTTTGGTGTTTTGCACTTTTCTTCCGCCTCAAACACACCTCCAGCTATCTTTCACTTGTGCAATAAAGCACACACATTCACAATCAGATTTAAACTCTGTTTCGGACACTATTTTGATTCAAATCTCAATCTTTGATTTATTGCGGTACTCTCTTCTAGACGGGACTTTCTTCTTCTACTTCGTTTTTTGCTTTCTATTTAGGAATTTCTCAAACGTTTTATTTGGCATCTTCCATCGTGCACAACAATTCGATTCAGACTGATTGGAATACAGCTAGCAGATAGCCAGATAGCCCACCAATGTTATAGCAGAAACAAACAGCCGCAACCAACCAAGCGTAAAGCGTCGCACAGTATTATGGAAACAGAAAAACAATCATCAACCAACCAAACACATATTGCCGCAGCTGTTAATGCTGCTGGCAGCGCTGCCATTCCGTGTTTCTGTCCTATCGTCACATTTATCGTATTATACCGCCGCATATCGTAATGTAACATCATCAGACAAAAACAAACAAATGGCAAACGACACACTCAACTCCAACACATTAGACACATAGAGTTGCCAGGTCTTAGGAACAAACGAAATGGAAGAAATTAGAAGCGAAAAAATATCCAATGAGAATCACTTAGGTAAATGTACATATTTCCATCTCCCCACAATATACAGTAGGTTTGTTCTTCGGTAGTGTTTGTCGATAAAAATTTCTATTGAATTTGATGCGTGATGCTGTAGCTTCCTTCCGCCTGAAAACAATACAGTTAGTCAACTATATTATTGCGAACGATGATTTTTTCAAAATTTAAATGTTTAATTAGGTATTACTACAAGAAATTCTTTCAATAATGTTGGGCTTTTTATACCCTCAGCATTTATGCTACCGAGGGTATATATACTTTCATACGGCAAAAATGTTCCTCATCGAAATAATGGTTTTAGACCCCAAGTATGTTTGGACGAAATGTGTTTCAGACAATTTGGAGTTGATTTAGCCATGTCGGTCCGTCTGTCTGGCTGGAGCGCACGATAACTATCGAACGGATCAACCGATTCGGTCCAAAATTTGGCTTTCGCAATATGCTCCTCAAAGAGTTAAACGGAAAAGAAGAAGAATATTTTGCCCAAACATAGTTTAAGTTCGAAGATAAACCACATCGGTCCACTCCTTCAGGTACCTCCCCCACAAAAGCTCAAAAATATTCGGAAAAACTGTGCGCACGATAATTCTTGAAGGAAGTGACCGATTTGGTCCATACTTTACACGTCGCAATATATCTACCAAATATAGATTAGATCTATATCTAGATCCCACACAAAATTTCGGCTAAATTCACTTTAAGACCTGCTCCCGAATCACTTTGATTTTTGTTGAAGCAACTTGCATTCGCTGCCACAATTACGACAGTAACAGTTTTTTTTTTTCAGGCGTAAATCCATACATCTTGAGAAAACAGCCCGAAAGGTGTAAAAACCCCTATGGCATCATATGTAGTGACTGGAGAGCTCAAACCAAATACAGCGTTCGTCCACACTTTGGATATCGTAATATTTCTTCGAATATTAGAAGAAATTCGAATGTGGTGCTCGGTTCCGATACCACACCACAAAAGTTCCAATATATTCGATAAAATGGTACGCGGATATCTCATAAATATAACAACCGATTTGGTCCAAACTTTGGATCTCTAAATATTTTGTCCAAACTTAATTTATGTTCAAATGCTGGTCCTATCGGTCCACCCACATAATTGTTCAACATTTTTGTGTGGTTAAGGGTCTGTTCGAGGATCCTTTGGAAATTTTTACCGAAGGTTTTCATAGTGGCCCTGTTTACAGCGATATTATGTTTTTCGTAGGCAAGTATTGTACCTATCTATATCCCCCACCAATTTTGAGCTAAAATCCAATCCATATTTTTGTCGGTTCATACGCCCAAAATGTAGAAAGCCCCCCTAAATACATGTTTTTTTTTTTGGGGGGGGGGGAAAAAGTGTTTCAATCCACACAGGCTGAGGGTATATCTCTGTAGGCAAAGCCGACTGACACTTTTTTATTTGTTGTACATATCTGTTCATTTACCGGTCGGAAATAACAAAAACAACAGGCAAAACGGATAGGTACCTGGTTTTTGTGGTGTCAACTAAATCATTGCAAAATGAATGAAAGTGCAACAAAATCGTGGGATTTTCCCGACGTTTTTTTTTCAATTAAGGATTTTTATGACTTTTATGGTATGTGGACATGTAGATCCATAATTTTTGATCATAAATTAATTATTGTGTGTGTTACATAGACGGTATATTCAGAAAAAGAGAAAGTCATTTAAAATGAATTTCGGAAAATAAGCTACATTTGGTCTATTCCAATTATAATAATGGTAAATCTCCCAGAGAAATCGCTAAAATCACCTCTTATAAGCTGAGATCTGTATACAACATCATATACCGTACCGAGAAAGAAGGCAGGCTCAAACTAAAGACGTTACATGGCAGGCCCAAAATAGTAAGCCCACAAATTGACTGGAGAATGATTAATGAAATTGACTAAGGATCCCAAAGCAGCACCAGAAAATTGCTTTTTTATTTAAAAAAGATTTTGGAGAAAGTGTGTCACATGTAAAAGTCAGAAAAGTACTACATAATAACAAGCCTTCATCACGAGTGACTAGGTAGAAACCATTGTCCTCCCAGCACAGTATATGGAAACGCTTCAGCTTTACTACAGACAACTTTTTACCCCATCTTTAGTATTGGGATGACGTTATATTTTCTGATGCGACTAAAATTATGTTGTACTATCACGATGGACCTCAAAAAGTATTGCGAAAACTCCCTTAAAGCCATAGAAAACAAAAATTAAATTCATACCGTAAAGTTCGGAAAACTGGCAGTTATGGTATGGGGTTGTATACCAAGCAGTGACGTTGGTAACATCCAGATTTTGGGGGACAGAGGAGGTTTATTTAGATGTTTTAAATAAGTGATTTAACCAACAGCGTCAAGAAATTTGGCCCTGTTGACATTGAAAATTCAAACAAATTGCAATAAAAGTACTACCAAGACAACGACCCTAAACATAAATTAATTAATGTAGGACTTGGTTGTTATACAACTGTAACAAAGTCATTGATACCCCGTTAAAAGTCTAGATATTAACCCCATCGACAATCTATGGGTACACCCGAAGAAAAAATCAGAAATACTTAGTCCACTCACCTCAGGCAATAAATAAATTCATTAAAGAAGAATAACAAAAAATACCATTGGAATATGAATTTCCAAAACTTATTTATCAAATTCAGATACGTTTTCAAGCTGTTATTGATGCCCAAGGTGGACATAGGAAATATTTGAGCCAAGTTTTTGAAAAATACGGCCAAAGATGGAAAAGTTGTGAATTTTGCAAATCTTTAGTTGACAGTACATACATAAGGAGTTGCTCTCCTTTTTGTAATTTTAAGAAAATGTTTAGTGAAATTTAGCTACTTTTTTATTTTATTAATAAACATGTGTAAGAATTATGCTGTTAACAAAAATATTAATAATGATATTTATACCAATAAATGTTGTTTTTTTTTCAATTTTGTAATAATTTTGGTTTTGCAATAATAAAGTTGACTAACTGTATGTTTGTTCCTCCAAGAAGGCACCCGACAATGCAGTCATCATTGCAGCAGTGCAGTCATCAGCATTAATTCATATCTCTCTAGGTAGTTTGTGAAGCACGCAGACTACGGACATATGTATATACATCGACATCTCCACAGAGCACGTATTACAAGCCGAACTTGATTTAATGTGACAAAATACGCTTCCTTATGTTATGTTGATTGCTTCAGCTGGACAAGGCCACATTTCCACTATCACCCCTTTCATACGGCCAAATTGTACCTCACCGAAATAATATTTTTAGATCCAAAGTTTGTGTGGACAATATCCGTTTCAGACAATTTGGAGTCCGTCCGTCTGTCTTGCTCGAGCGCACGATAACCCTCGAACCAATGAACTGATTTGTCAGTCCACAGCCTTAGGTACCTCCACACAAAAGTTAAAAATAATTCGCTAAAATTTTGCGCACGATAGCTCTCGATGTCAGTAACCGATTTGTTACATAATTTGCACACCGTAATATTTCTATTTGAAATCGTTCAGGTTGAAATATAGACCATAATGGGTCACTCCTTACACCTACTTACTTATCCGGCCCATTACCGAACATTTGTTCCATAGGCCGAACTAAGAAAAGATCTCCATTTCCCTCTATTTGTTGCTTCGCACTCTGGAATACCGCGCCTTTTCATCTCTTCATCCACTTGTTTGCGCCATCTATTCTTTGGCCTGCCAATTCTGCGTGCACCGCCAAGCGGTCCGTAATTATACGCCTTTTAGCGGGTTAATCTTCGCTCATTCTTATGATATGACCAAGCCAACGCAATCGCTGCATCTCGATACGTTTAACTATATTGATGTCGTTGTATAGCAGATACAGCTCGTGGTTCACGCGACGTCGATATTCACCGTCAACGCAGATTGGTCCGTAGATCTTTCGAAGAATTTTTCTCTCAAACACACCAAGCACTGCCATGTCTGCTTGCGCAAGTACCCAGGCATCATCAGCAAGGGTACTATCAGTGTTTTGTAGAGCGTTATTTTTGTTTGACGAGATGTGGTTTTGCTTTTAAACTGCTTACTTAAACCAAAGTAGCATCTGTTGGCCAATACAATTCTTCTCTTTATTTCACAACTGATGTCGTTTGTTGTGTTTACGGCGGTGCCGAGGTATACGAAGTCTTTTACTACCTCAAAATTATAGGAACCAATTTCCACAGTTGTTCCGAGCTCAATGGACACATTGCGCGTCACTCCTTACAACATTTCGGAAAAGTGAAATATAACCCTTTTTTCAGGGGCAAGGTCATTCTTCCTGAGAAAATATCCGGAAAGCTGTAGAAACAACTATGGCACCATGTGTAGTGTCTGGACCAATCGAACAGATGAATTGATTTGGTACAAAATTAAGGCTTTGTAATAACTTAATTGAAGTTCTTAGATGGGCCACATCTGTTCCCTCCTTCAAGTACCTCCCCCAAAAAGTTGAAAAAATTGGTAAAGTGTTGAGAACGATAACTCTCGAAGGCAGTAACTGATTTGGTCCATACTTTGAACATCAAAATATTTCTGCGAGATATAGTCATTTTTGAATAAAGACTATATTTGTCCTCCACTCTTCGTATACATCGAACAAAATTAAGTTGAATTGCATTTTTATTTTATTTTATTTTATTTTATTTTATTTTATTAATTAGTTGTTTATTAATTTTTTTGCAACAACTTGTATTCGTTACCCCATTACCACGGAACAACTTTTTTCAGGACAACGTCCATACTTCCTGAAATAATAACCCGAAAATTGTGAAAAATCCTATGGCACCATGTATACTTACTTACTAAGATGGCTTTTATATTAAAAAGAGCGTCTTGTTGCCGAACTAAGAATAGATTTCCAAACGCACCGATCTTTTACTTTACTACTCCAATTTTGGATGCCATGTTTTGTGATATCTTCTTCAACTTGGTCTTTCCATCGGAGTTTTGGCCTTCCCTTGGGGCGTACACCGTCGAGTGGCTCGTATTCAAATGCCTTTTTGGCGGGGGCATCTTTATCCATCCTGCTGACATGGTCAAGCCAACGCAATCGTTGTAGTTCGATACGTTTTACTATATCGATGTCGGTCGGCTGGTATAGCTCGTGGTTCATACGACGTTGGTATTCACTTCAACGCATATTGGTCCATAAATCTTTCGAAGAATTTTTCTCTCAAATACACCAAGTTCTGCCTCATCTGCTTTCGCAAGTACCCATGCTTCAGATCCATACATAAGAATGGGTAGTATCAGTGTCCGGTAAAGTGTAAATTTTGTTTGACGAGAGGTGGTTTTGCTTTTAAACTGTTTATTTAGACCAAAGTAGCATCTGTTGGCCAATATTATTCTTCTCTTTATTTCAAGGCTTATATTGTTGGTTTTATTTATGGCGATGCCGAGGTGGATAAAGTCATTTACTATCTCAAATTTATAATTATCAACATCCACAGTTGGCCCGCCGTTGACTGTAAGACCCACTTTGGCAGACTCTACGTATTATGTCTATGTCATCTGCGTATGCAAGCAACATTACATCTTTATTGTATATCGTGCGGTTTTTGTCTCTGGCCGTATATATATTCGCATCTCGTATGACCTTTTCCAGTAGGATATTAAATAGGTCACACGATAGACTGTCACCTTGTCTGAAACCTCGTTTTGTGTTAAAAGGCTCGGAGAGGTTCTTTCCTATTTTAACTGACGCTGATCTTGTGTCCGCCTATGTCATCCTGCATAGTCGAATTAGTTTTGCAGGGATGCCACACTCAGACATGCCTTGAAACACCTTTGCTCTAATTGGGCTGTCGAACGTGGCCTTATAGTCGACGAATAGGTGGTATGTGTCGATCTGTCTTTCGTGTGTCTTCTCCAATATTTGGCGCAGTGTGAAGATTTGGTCAATTGCCGACATACCAGGTCTAAAACCGCATTGGTATGACCCGATTATTTCATTGACCATGGGTTTTAACCGTTCACACAGTATGCTCGACAACACTTTATATGCGATGGGAAGGAGACTTATACCTCGGTAATTTGCACAAACCGTTTTGTCTCCTTTGTTTTGTACGGGACATAGTAGGCTGAGGTTCCAATCGTTGGGTATGATTTCTTCCTGTCAAATTTCGCAAATTAGCTGATACATACCCCTTACCAGCATTTCGCCACCGGTCTTGAACAATTCGGCGGGAAGTCCATCAGCTCCTGCTGCCTTATTGTTTTTCAGCCGATTAATGGCTGTTGTAACCTCGCTTTGGCTAGGTGGTAGACATTCAACATTGTCATTTACGATTGGTTCTTCATCGCCATCCATATTCGATACCAAAAACTTCATAAAGTGCTCCTTCCAGATCCTCAGTACGCTATCTGTATCAGTTACCAGATTCCCTTGGTCATCTTTGCAGGAGAATGTGCCTGCACCATATCCTTCAGTCTGGTGTTTTACACTTTGGTAAAATGTTCGGACTTCATTCTGACTCCTGAACATCTCGAGTTTCTCACGCTCACGTTTTTCTTGCCCCTTCTTTTTTCTCCTGAAAATACGCTTTTCCTCTCTCCTCTTCTCCCGATAAGTTTCTTTCGTTCTTCGTGTTGCTACTGAATGCAGTGTTGCTCTATATGCCGCGTTCTTTTCTTCTGTAGCTTTACGACACTTCTGATCGTACCATAAATTTTTAGGTGGAGGTTTTTGTATGGGTTTTGCGGCAGTCTGAAGGGAGTGGGCTATTCTTTGCCAACGTGCTTCTACAAGGAGTGCTGTTTGCTAGCATGCGAGTCAGTTGAGTGGAGTAGGCTTGTGCTGTCTGTTGTGTTTGCAGCTTCTCGACATCCAGCTTCCGTCCTGTGTTAGATGCTACAAGGAAATGGTCCGAATCGATGTTCGCACCTCGAATCGATCGGACATCTAACACACTGGACGAGTGTCTTCCATCTATCACAACATGATCAATCTGATTTTTTGTTTTCCCATCTGGGAATATCCACGTAGCCTTGTGTATGTCGAGGTGTGGGAATCCGGTGCTGCTCACTACCATGTTCTTTGCCACTGCAAAATCAATCAGCCTCATTCCGTTGTCGGATGTTACCTCATGAAGGCTGAATTTGCCGACCGTGGGACCGAATATATTTTCCCTTCCAATTTTAGCATTAAAATCTCCTAGAACAATCTTAATGTCATGGCCAGGGCAGCGGTCATATACTCTCTCTAGGCGCTCGTAGAATATATCCTTGGTCTGTTCGTCTTTCTCTTCGGTCGGAGCATGGGCGCAGATGAGACTGATGTTAAAAAACTTTGCTTTTATACGGATTGTGGCAATTCTCTCATCAACCGGAGTAAAACTGGATACAAGATTTTTAAGCCTCCGGTTTACCATGAATCCAACACCTAGCTCATGCTTCGTTTCATGGCAGCTATAATACATTGCGTAATCGTTTCTGATCTTTACGTCTGCCCGATGCCATCGCACTTCCTGTATGGCGATAATATAAGTATTGTACTTGTCAAGTACATCCGCCAATGCGTAAACTGCACCTACTCTGTAAAGAGTCCTGACATTCCAGGTGCAGATTCGCAGATCATGGTCCTTAATACGTTTGCGGTGGTCGTCAACTTTAGAGGGGTTTGTTTTTCTTCTTTTTCTTTGTTTTTATACCCTCAGCCTTTAGGCTAAGGAGGGTATATGGTAATATTCAAAAATGTTTTACAATCGTTGAAGTTGAGGTTCACCATTTAATAAGTCGCGAAATGTCAATATATTTTATACAATATGAATATATTTATATTAATTGAAGTGTTTTAGGCACGATCTCATAATATGGACCATAACAAATAATTTATGTGGAAGCTGTGGTGGTGGTAATATTAAAAAATGGGTAAAAATGTGTTGAAGTTTACAAGTTTGTTTGTGTTCTTTCTTGATTTCAGGTCAAACCACGGAAAATTCAGACCTGGGCTCAAAGAAAGAATTGAAGTATACCCCTTGGGCAACATGGTTCTAATGTATGACTTTTCGATATATACACTGCATCCGCCTAAAATCGATGCTGACATTTTGAAGTTTTGAAATCTGGGTTTTTTGAATTTTTCTTATAATTGGAGGGCGCAACCAGATAATTACCCAAACTATGTATTGGATTGTAGAACTCGTGATTCCACGTCGTTTGATGTATATCTCATGAGTGTGCTTCATACAGCTCCCTAGTAATAGGAGTCCAAAGACGAAATTTTGGTGTGTAATTTTTCTTTAAAAACCTATTTTTTGGCTTCAAAATTTACAACTGTGAATCAAGTTCCCTTGAACCCCGCGTGATTTTAGTTTTTTTACGCGCCGGGTCCAATGAACCCTTCCGCTTTCAAATCCATCCACTAAAACGGCGGTTATAGATACCTTGAAAGTAGGAAATTCTGCAAAATTATATTTTGATGATTCCGCGCATTGAACCGCGATTTTCTTTGGTTATTTTTACATAAATGGAATCCTCTATACGCGATTATATTATATTCCAAAACCGTGTGGCATAAATTACCGAGATTCTGGAGTAATATTCGTATCTCGTATAAAATAGAATTTGGTAGCACATCCGCGGTTCTTGACGAATTTGTTTAAAATTTGTTATAATGACGTATTTTTTATAGGCGGTCACTGAAATCGGATGCGCCTTATAATCGTATGTACATCGCGCAATTTTTACCCACATAAAGGTTTTTTGAACAGTAAGATGCAGCTGACGGCACACTTTGGTCGCTGAATGAAACATGGAAAAATGCAAACATATTGTCAGAGATGCACTCGCTCTATGCGAAAAGCACATGCGCCTCAACTGATTTTAACTATTTCGCGCATTATACGGTTCTTAACTATTATGTTTTTTCTTTGTTTGTAATATCAATTTCACTCTTTATTTCCTAATTCTATTGCTTATCACACTAAGCAAATATACTTTCACGATGATAAACTATTTTCCTTGAAGAGGTTTTAGCAAAATAATTCAGGTTTTGTTTGGAAATTTAGCGAAATATTAGAATAACTCCCAAAAAATTTTCTCAAATTTTTCGTTTTAAACCAAAAAATATATTCTTGAAATAATGTTCCAACAATAAACTTTTGTCTTTTGTTGTAGCTGCAATATGCAATTTATAATCCTAATCTATAAAATGTTGGTCTCACATTTTTCTGGACATTGTCTACATTCTGTACGTATTTTTAATTTATTTTTTTAGAGATTTTTATGGACTCTGAGTTAGAATAAATAATATTTACTCCAAGATTCCTTCATTATTTTTTGATATTCCGCGAAAACGAAAATAAATTTAGCAAATATTTAGGCTTCTACGGATAGATATAAAATGTTGTTACCGATTTATATATACATTTTGGTATTACAACACAAAGGGAATTTTTAAATATTTTTTCTTTATAAGGGAATAAAACCCCCCATAACTTTTGGGCGCAGCATCCAATTTTGTGAACGCGAACAGATTTGAAACCACGATTTTTTTCTTAACCCATGTACCAAAAATCGTGAATGTGCTTGTAAAAAATTTTTTTAATTTTTTTTCAATGGAATTGTAAAGGAAATTTGAAATTTACCATATACACTTTGATACGATGAAAATGTGCCTCATCGAAATAATGGTTTTAGACCCCAAGTATGTTTGGACGAAATGTGTTTCAGACAATTTGGAGTCGATCTAGCCATGTCCGTCCGTCTGTCTGTCTGTCTGTCCTGCTGGCTGGAGCGCACGATAACTCTCGAACGGATGAACCGATTCGGTTCAAATTTTGGCTTTCGTAATATTTTGCCCAAACTTAGTTTAAGTTCGAAGTTGAGCTACATCGGTTCACTCCTTCCGGTACCTCCCCCACAAAAGTTCGAAATTGTTCGGAAAGTTTGTGCACACGATAACTCTTGAAGGGAGTGACCGATTTTGTCCATTTGTAGCGTATAGCGTGAACTTTCTACCAGAATAATATGAGGTTCCAATATGGTCTCAATAGGTCCACTCCTTCGGGTACCTCCCACACAAAATTTCGGAAAAGTTCAGTTAAGGGCCATGTCTCGAATCGCTTTGAATTTTGTTTTAGCAACTTGTATTCACTGCCCCCCATACGACGGTACAAGTTTCATCAGGGGCAAGCCCATACTTCCTGAGAAAACAGCATGAAAGTTGCAAAAAACCCCTATGACACAGTGTGAGGTGGTTGGAGCGCAAGATAACTCTCGAACGGATCTGCCGATTCTGTCCAAAATATGGCCTTAGTACTATTTTGTCCAAACATAGTTTAAGTTTGAAGATAAGCCATATCGGTCCACTCCTTCGGGTACCTCCCCCACAAAAGTTCAAAAATGTTCGGAAAAATTGTTCGTACGGTAACTCTTGAAGGGAGTGGCCGAATTGGTCTATACTTTACACATCCTAATATATCTACCAGATATAGATCAGGTTCAAATATGGACTATATTTGTCCACTCCATCCACTACCTCCCACACAAAATTTCGGATAAGTTCACTTTAAGACCTAATATCGAATCACTTTGATTTTTGTTGAAGCAACTTGCATTCGCTGCCTCAATTACGATGGTAAATGTTTTTTAGGGGCAAGTCCATACTTCTTGAGCAAACAGCCCGAAGAGTGGAAAAACCTCCTATGGCACCATATGTTGTGGCTGGAGATCCACTTCTATAACGGTCAATGTCGATCCATTCCTTTTATTATCTCCTCCGCAAAACTTTTGATCTTTAATCCTAATCAACATGTTTGTCGGTTCAAACGCTCAAAATTTTTAAAGCGCTCTAAATACATACCTATTTTGGGAAAAAATTGTTTTAATATACACAGGCTGAGGGTATATCTCTGTCGGCAAAGCCGACTGATACTTTTTTACTTGTTTCATAGTAATCTGTTTTGACGGAGTGAGTTACTAGCACAAGGCCCAACCCAAGTTTTTATCGTTCTTATGGGTGAACGCGCGGCACATGTTAGCTCACTACCTTACACCACGGGGAGGTCAGTGTCCACTTGAGATGAATGAGGGACCAAGATAAGTCCTGGGCTTTGCCATGTTAAAGCCGGTCAAGACCGTTCCTTGGTATCATTCATCCCCTACGTCACCCATGACACCATGTATACTTGTACGACAATTGTCGAACGCATTAGCCGATTCGGTCCCAAATTTGGGTTTCGTAATATTTTGTCTCTCCTCCCACCAAAATTTAAAAAAATTACACTAAAATGCTTTTCCATCCGTCCGAAAAAGACCACAAAAACTGAAAACCTCCTAAATATACAGTTAGGGACAAAAGTTGTAAGTAATGATTTTTGTGAAATTCCAAGTACACAGTTTTATTTCTTCTCACTAATAAACAATATTTAAAACAACAAAAGTCTATTCCATAATGCAAATAACTGTAAATTTCGCAACAACCAAAAATGATAGGGACAAAAGTTTACATACGTACAATTAATGGACTTAGCTGGAAAATTTATACACTTTATTGTTTTGGCGTATGTCTCTGGGATATATTTAAGAGAAAAAAATAATTTTTAGGTGTTAAATGCCGTTATTTAATGTCAGACTTCTTGTATAGCTCGTTAAAGCTGACTCTTGCTTAAAATTTCATAATCATAAAATCTCATGGTCCATATGGCATATCCGTTGAAAGTTGAAACTAAAATTTCTAGCAAGAAATCATGAAATCTCATGGTCCATATGGCATCTCCGTAGTCCTGCTAAAACACCACTGTCTAATAGCCATGTAGTTCTGGATGCAATCATGGCTATTTGTAATGCTAGAGATTCGGAAATTTGCGAGACAAGCTGTTAATAACAGATTTAACTTTTTCTGACTTATTTATAGTAATATTAATTTTCTTTTCAATGGTTCTTCCACGACAACCGAGAAAGTGTGTCGTAAAAAGGATTTCAAAAGATTTGCCACAGTTTTCCGTCCAGGGATTTGCCGTACCGACAGTATCTCATTACACTCGATATTAAAACGCATTCGTTACCACTATTTAGGACTACTTCTATATTACTCCATTGGGCTCAGAAATGATTTCCAAACAGGAACGGCATAGTTCAGGGTTGAACGATTTATTACAGTGTACGTAGCTGATAGTATGTATTTGTCTTTACCCAAAAAAAAGTTCCTGTCAGCACTTTTAAGACCTTTCTTTTTGGTTTGAAGATTGGTTTTAATATATATATATGGCGAGTTTTGTGAAGTAAAGAAAACTGTTGAATACAATACCTACTATCTTGGGTTAGTGGGCGATCGGCAGAATGTTCTTCCCTTGACTCTTTTTTCTTCCACTGACTACTCTCAATTAACGCGCCCAGAATGTTAATATGGTAAAGTGGGAGATGAGCGGCGACAGAGCTCAGCCTTGGGGAACTTCGACTTCTAATTGCGTTATTTTGACTTTCGACCTTGAAATTACACATAGGTATACGATACCTGAAGATAATTATCAAACCAGCGCTTGATAATAGCGCTTGGTGGGATCCATGGTGTCATTCATAAGAATCAATTTGTTTAAAATTCCTTCCGATAGTCTGGCAATTGGAGATAGTTCACATAAACACCCTGAAAATACGAGGGGTCTTCTCCCATATCAAGGAGTGCATCTCGATTCATATTAGCTCATTGATATGGGACCTAATTATTATCACCGAGTCCGAATATCGTGTCTTAAGACACCACTTGTAGAGAAGTTTTGCATTTCGATGACAAATATTTTTGCCACCGTTGAAAATGTGATGTTGCCTGGCCTAAGAATCAAATCCGGACATTTAGTGTGCAAGTCGGGTGTGCATACCATTGCACCATTGTGGAAAGCAAGAAGGAAGTGGGAATACCTGTGCAAATTTCCGAATCTCTGGCATTACAAATAGTCATGATTGCATCAAGAACCACAGGGCTATTAGACAGAGGTGTTTTAGCAGGACTACGGAGATGCCATATGGACCATGAGATTTCATGATTTCTGGCTAGAAATTTTAGTTTCAACTTTAGCAGCAGTGTTAACTCCATATTTCAACTACATTGGCAATTTAAACTGCTTTACTTGTTTGAAATTACAAAAATACCTACACATATTTTCTAACAATGGCAACCCTCATACAACTACATGTTCGCTAGCGGTAGTGGGTGGTATAAAAGGTGGTTGTTATTTTGTGGAGTTGAGGAGCACATGCCAAATGAGCAGAAACAACACAAAAGAAACAATAACAAAAACAACGTACCAAAATAACATAAATAGACCAGCCAAAAGCATACGAATGCATTCGTAACAAATCGTATGTTGTTTATGTTGTGTATCTCTTTGCGTTACACCCCATTTAGCGCCATTCATTCCTTGTGGTCGGTATGCACTCGGCTCTCTGTTTTCCGGTTTGTGTATTATGCCGCTTTACGTTATATCGTAAAAATTGTATAACGTAATACGATAATGTAAAATTAATTTCGGTGAATCGTATGAGAAGCAGTAGCGAGAAGCGTTTCAATATCGTAAGCAAGAGGGTTGGTGAATATTTCTTATACATTTCTTCCACCAATTTGAATTCGCTTGGCTGCATACCGTATTCTCACCACTTTTCAAATGGCCATCATCAATAATGAAGCCACAAAATATGCTACAGATTTCGCCGCTTTGCGGCATTCGAAAAATAAATTGTTTGAGGTTTTAATTGTGTTGCTTTTTAGCTAGTTCATCGTATTTGGCAATGACGATGACCATAAAAATTTTAATGCACTTTTACCTCTATATTTGTAGTTGTTGTTGGTTGCATTCTTTGATATTTGCATTTCTTTTTTTTTTTTTTTTTTTTTTTTTATTTTATTACTTAAGTCTATAGATACAAAATCCTTACAGACTAGACTACTAACTAATTATATACAAAAACTGAATTAATTTCAACCGTTGATGTAGAAACTATGTGTTAAGGTATATGATTAATTTTCTTTTTAATGACTCACGATTTTCAGACAGATCTATAAGATTATATAATTTGTTAAATTCAAGAAGGAGACGGCGGAGTGGATCGTTGTTTGCATAATCGGATGTAAAATAATTAATATGAAGAAGTGAGTAATTACGTGTGGGTCTAATAGGGGCATAAAAACGGATTCTGTTTAATAGAAAATCTGAAATTATTTTGCCATGAATTACGTTTAAAATAAAAGTTACATTTAGCATTGTCCGACGACTTTTTAATGTGGGCAACTTTATTAAGTTTAATCTATGTTCATATGAGGGTAAAGTTTGTGAATTCCAACCACGACCTCTCAGGCAAAACAAAAGAAACTGCTTTTGGACAGATTCAATGACCTTAGCATGAATAGGATATGCAGGGTTCCAAATAATAGATCCATACTCCAGATTGGAGCGAACAAAGGATATATACAATTGCTTTGTGACTAAGGGATCTAAGAATTCCTTACTCCAACGCTTAACAAATCCCAGGTTTTTATATGCTTTAGATGTGATCAAAGAGATGTGATCCTTGAAGTTCAACCTGTGGTCTAAAAGAATACCAAGGTCCTGAATGGAATCTATTTGTTCAACTTTAGAGAAATTCAAAAAATAGTTACTTTGTATCTTTCTAAGACGGAAAAATGACATATGTTTGCATTTTAAGGTGTTCAGTTCCAGTAAATTAATGTCACACCAGTTATAAAAATTGTCTAAATCAGATTGAAGTACTAACTGGCCTAATTCATGATTAAAAGAGTGGAAAATTTTAACGTCATCCGCGTACATTAACACTTTACAGTTTCTCACTACATTTGGCAAGTCATTGATAAACAATGTAAATAAGACTGGGCCAAGGTGGCTGCCTTGGGGAACTCCAGATTTCACATAAATTTTGTTAGAAATGGCACTACCCAATTTCACAGCTTGAATTCTGTTTGATAAGTATGATCCTATCCAATTTAACGACGATGTGGAGAAGCCCATAAGATATAGCTTCAACAATAGTAGTTTATGATTCACCTTATCGAACGCTTTACTAAAATCAGTGTAAATACAGTCCGTCTGAAACCGATTTCTGAATCCATCATTTACAATCGTTGTTAATTCTAAAAGATTTGTGATAGTGGATCTATTTTTCCGGAAGCCATGTTGGAAATTGGATAAAATCGATGAAACTCGAAATGATAAAACGTCGGTTATCATTTTTTCAAATAGTTTTGGAATTGCATTTAACTTAGCTATTCCTCTGTAATTGGATGCATCCGTTCTACTCCCCGACTTAAATAACGGAATAATGAAAGACTGTTTCCAAATTGAAGGAAAGTAACCAGTATTTATAGATTTATTGAACATGATAGAAAGAGGCAGAGCAAGATATTCTGCACAATTTTTTAAAATACATGAAGGTATTCCGTCAGGGCCAGGAGTAGTAGAGTATTTTAAGTTTTTTAAATTACTTAAAACTGCAGACACGTCAACTGTTGGTAATTGTATAGGGGGATATTCAGGAATACAGTAGGGATAATGAAAGGAGTCAACGTGTGACTTATCACTATATGTCGTTTGGAAGAAAGATGCAAATATATTAGACATTCCTTCATCATCAGTTGCAACCATTGATTTGAATTTAAGTGTTTTGGGGATAACATTAGAACGACGCTTACTATTTATAAATCCATAAAAGGATTTAGGATTGTGTATTAAATCGTTTTTTATTTTTGTTATATATTTTCCATAGAGTTGTTTGTTTAGTAAAGTATATTTCGATCTCATAACCGAATAGTTAGTGAAATCGATAGGATTGCCAGTTTTTTTAAACATTTTGTATAGTTTATTTTTCTTATTTTTTACTTTCGATAATGTAGGAGAGTTCCATGGTGGGCCAGATTTACTAATGATTGATGTTTTCGGAACAGATTTAGACATCAAATTATTTAAAGTTTTGTAAAATATGTTGATCATCTCATCAAGGGAGGATACCGATTGAAAAAATGACCAATCTGTGGCATTTAACAAAGAATTTAATTGGGGATAATTAGTTCTGGTAAAACTATATTTAGGTAAATCTAAACATTTTTTGGCAGATTTATTTACAAAAAGAGCTGAGGTGACTTCTATTATTAAAGTAGGATGGTATTTATCCTCAGGTGTGACTAGAGGATCACATCTATGTAGTAGCATATCACGCGGATGACTGGCAAACACCAAGTCAAGGAGTTTATCTAAACAGTTATAAACATTATTAATTTGCGAGAGACCAAAGCTAAACAAAGGACTAAGGAATTGGTTGGTACGTTCATTAATTTGAATAGGTAAAATATCAATATTGTCACTAGTCTGAGACCATATAATATTGGGTAAATTGAAATCGCCAAGTGATATTAAAATGTCGTTGGTTTTTGCTGATTGAAAAGTATAAAGGATAGATGAGATGTGTTTCATATATATTTCACTATCAGAACATGGAGGTACATACGAACAAGTTATATAAATTGATACGTTTTTTAAACTCACTTTAACAGCAACAATTTCTATATCACACGCTAAAGGCAAAGGAATTTGTTCAGATGAAAACTGGGAAGAAACTGCGATAAGGACTCCACCGCCTCTGCTTTTAATAGTATCAACGCGGTCATGTCTAAAGATCTGAAATTTATGACAAAGAATTTCGGTATCGAGTACACTGTTGTGAAGCCAAGTCTCAGTAAATGCAATTATATCAAAATTAAATTCAAAACTTTCGATAAAAAGGGATGATAATTTCGTGTTGAGTCCTCTAACATTTTGATATGCTATACTAATATCATTGACAGAAGGTATAATATTTAGTTTTTTGATTGAGATTTAGGTAAATAAGCAATATCTGATTTTGGGATTTCTTTAAAAATAAATTCATGAATTAAGGCTTTTTTAGGCCAAAAAGACGGATTTACAATGGCTTCAAAGTCATCTTCATCAACGGTTATTCTAAAGGAAACTTTATTACGTCTTGTGGCATATGTATATTTATATACTTTAATATAGAGATTTTTATTCATTTTGTCTCTTATATAACATGAAACGTCTTCTTCAGTTGTATCTGAGGAGAATCGACCAGCAAATATAGTCTTTTTAGGGACAACAACTTTCAATTCACGACCTTGGAATTTCGGAGACCTTGGAGTTGGAGATTTTGGTGTGTTCATCGGAGAATAGAATGCATTCGAACAAGACGGAGTGTCATCTATTGTTATTTTGTTATTATCAATTGTCGGCACAGTATTTGCAGTATTATTTAATGAAGAATCTTCAGTATTTAGGATGTTGATAGTAGGAAGAGGCAAACGATTTACTTCTTTGTTCAAATTTTGTGGAATGGTATCAGATGTTTTTTTTCTTTTGCGAGATGAATCGTCTGGGGAATGAAGAAATTGATCCAGGCATGTAGTTTTCTCCAACATTTCTTTGTACTTCATGAACCTATCAATCAATGAGTTTAGCTCGAGACTGATATGATGGAATTCGGTGCGGGTATTCTTAAAAAATGAATAGAATTCAGCATCATAAGATCGGCATTTACGGCAGCACCAACGCAGGCCTTTATCTTCTCTTAAATTATCAACGGTTTTTGAGGATAACTCAATGCATTTTGAATGATAAGAATCAAGGCAAAGCCAACAGGTTACCATAAGGTCATTAAACGAAAGGTTTTTGCAATTAATCTGAGAACAACTCATATTGGTAGTTTGTTTATATTTTTTTGCGCGACACTGTAAAGTTGCAGGATCAAAAGAAAAAAGCTATTGGTGGTTATTTAGCGAGTTCAGCAACCAATCACAATATTAACAGTAGAGCTTTAGTGTATTCACGATAACAGCAACAGCGAAAGAGAATTGGTATAGTGATTGATGACAGGTTAAAGCAAAAGCTATTGTTACACTTTAGAAAGTTCTTGTTACGAAAACGAAGCACAAAGAAGAAACGCCGAATGAAACCAATAATTCCTTATATGTTAGTTGATAAATAACAAGCTAACAGCGCCAGAATAAGTATGCACTCGAAAACACTTCGACTTAGAGACACGACGTGAGTTTATTTTTCAGGTTGTTTATGCTAATATATGTTATGTTGCAATGTAAATTGACGATTTATTGGAGCGAGTCAAAAACCACGTCCGCACAGTTTGCCATTATTTTTACATAATTGGCCAAATGCAGAAACAAGGCCTATGAAAAATGAGTTCAAGGAAAGTAAAACATAAATGCTGTGCGTGCATTTTAACAGCTTTCTGATGTTTTCTGTTTGTGACATTGACAAAGCGATTGTTTTAAATAAGTGGTTAAAATATAAAAATACAAACACACACAACATACATATGTAGTAGACGCATGAAAGAACTTAAAAATCTTGCTCAGATGACAATATTATTCTAAAAAGACTGGTCTACCGCACCATGATGGGAGTAGTCGTTAATTGATTTATACACGAAAGAAAAGGAAAAAAACCCCTCTAAAGTTGACGAACCCCCCAAACGTTTTAAGGACCATGATCTGCGAATCTGCACCTGGAATGTTCGCACTCTTTATAGAGAAGGTACAGTTTACGCATTGGCAGATGTACTTGAAAAGTACAAGGCCGACATTACTGCCATACAGGAAATACGATGGAACGGGAAAGGCGTCACAACAACATCTAAAGGTGACGCACTGTATTATAGCTGTCATGACATAAAGCATGAGTTTGGTTGCGGATTTGTAGTTGGTCGGAGGTTAAAACACCTGGTCTCCAGCTTCACACCCGTGAATGAAAGACTTGCTACAATTCGAATAAAAGCAAAATTCTTCAACATCAGTTTTATTTGCGCTCATGCTCCCACTGAAGACAAGGACGAACAGACCAAAGATATATTTTATGAGCGCTTAGAAGAAACTTATGACCGTTGCCCTGCCCATGACATTAAAATCATTCTAGCCGATTTTAATGCCAAAATTGGAAAGGAGAATATCTTTGGCCCAACAGTCGGGAAATTCAGTCTCCAAAGTGAAACATCTGAAAATGGTATGATGCTGATAGACTTCACAGCGGCAAAAAACATGGTAGTTAGCAGTACCATATTTAAGCATCTCGATATTCATAAGGGCACCTGGCTGTCGCCAGACCAAGGAACAAGAAATCAAATTGATCATGTTGTGATAGATGGAAGACATGCATCAAGCATGTTGGATGTACGATCGTTCCGAGGTGCAAACATAGACTCGGACCACTACCTTGTTGCAGCAAAGGTATGTACCAAATTAAACGTAGCAAACAAAGTGCGAACAGACACAACACGGAATTGGACATCGGTAAGCTGCAATCACAACAGATAGCCACAACATATTCCACTCAACTGGCCCAACTGCTTAATCAAAGCACTCCTCGTCCCGATAACATACCAGGACAATGACAAAATATTGCCCACTCCATGCAAACAGCCGCAAAATCAGTACTTGGATACCAGAGACCTCCACCAAGGAATCAATGGTATGACCAGGAGTGTCGTGCAGCTACCGAAGAGAAAAAGCTACCGAATGCAACAACAACAGAAAAATAGAGGTACTTTACAATCAGTAGCAACGCGTATACCACCCGGCCAAGATGAGGTAAAGCCAGCAATAAACCGGCTGAAGAATAATAAGGCAGCAGGAGCTGATGACCTACCAGCCGAGCTGTTTAAAACCGGAGGCGGCCATAAGAAAGGAGATAAGACTTTATGCTTCAACTATAGGGGCATAAGTCTTATGCCTATCGCCTACAGAATAGTGTCAGGGATATTGTGCGAACGACTAAAGCCCATGGTCAACGAAATAATTGGACCATACCAATGCGGTTTTAGACCTGGCAAGTCCACCACCGACCAGATGTTTACCCTGCAGCAAATCCTGGAGAAGACCCAAGAGATGCAGATCGACACCAATCACCTTTTTGTCGATTATAAAGCAGCCTTCGACAGCCCGCTAGGTTCAAAGGTATTCCAAGCCATGTCTGAATTTGGTATCCCCGCAAAGCTCATTCGGCTTTGTAAAATGACTCTAACTGACACAATATCTTCTGTTAAAATGGAAAAGAACCTCTCTGAACAGTTTTGTACCAGAAGCGGTTTCAGGCAAGGAGACGGCCTGTAGTGTGATCTCTTCAACATACTGCTTGAAAAGGTCATACGAGACGCGAAGGTCAAAAGAAATGGCACAATATACAGCAAAAGCCACATGTAACTTGCTTATGCCGATGACATTGACATCATAGGTCGATCGGTAAAGGAAGTAACTGATACCTTCGAAAAAGTCGAAATGGAATCTGCTAAAGTGGGTTTTGCGGTAAACGGCGAGAAGACAAAGTTAATGGCGCCTTCGCGCAATGCGTCCATAGAGATCGATTCAGGCTGAGGGTATATGTCCGTCAGCACAGCTGACTGATACTTTCTTACTTGTTCATTGTGTTTTTCAGAAAAACTGATTCCCCGAAAGCTACCAATTTCGTTTTCCTAGGGAATGGACATAATTCCGTTTTTCCAGGTTAACATTTAGACCTCTCGGTCTGGTCCAGTATATATAGTATTTGTACTGTACCACAAAATGTGATGTGAGTTAGCATCGCTGTTTGGCTTATCCTTTTCAGCAGCTGCTACAGTTCCGACGAAGATGATAAAGTATACCGAGGTAAGTATATATTCCATTGCTTTGATGAGGTGGTGTCTGGCGTTGACAACACCGGACAGAAAAGCAAAGAGTGCGAACATTCCAGGTGCAGATTCGCAGATCATGGTCTTCAACACGTTTAGAGGGGTTTGTTTTTCTTTTCTTTCGAGTTACTAACCCGACGCCTAAACCCAAGTGTATAAACTAAACGCGCGGCCCATCTTAGCTCACTACCTTTAACGGGTGTTAAAGGCAGCTCCCCATGTGACACCACGTGAGATCAGTGTCCACTTGAGATGAGAGAGGGACCAAGATAAATCCTGGGCTTTGCCATGTTTAAACCACTCTGGAACGTTACTTGGTATCTCTCATTCCCTACGTCACGGCAATTTCAAAATTTCGAGCAAAGTCACAAAATTCTGAGAACCCATAATAAATACATAATTTTTGGGACATTATTCTATCTGTCCATAAAATTTTCAGTCCACACAAGCTTAGGGTATATCTCTGTCGGTGGGTCACTAGTCCCACCGGTACTGGATTATATATGCCCTGCAACGTAACATTACCTTCTTCTATATTTACTTTTTGTTTTGGGAGAACACTCCCTTATTTAGTTATTTGTCCGCTGGAAACTCGAAGGGTTCCAGAGGTAGGTGATCATATTTTAATTCAAAGTAGAGCATAACACAAGTGAGACACTCCCCGTAACCGCCGGTGGTGACGCCTACCGGTCGCGTCACTGAACTGGAAAAGTACCAAGGTTGGTTTACTTAATTACTTAGCTGGCCCATTACAGAACATTTGCTCTATAAGCCGAACTAAGAAAAGATCTCCAATTATCTATGTTTAGTGCTTCGCTTTCTGGAATACCACGCTTTGTCATCTCTTCATCCACTTGTCTGCGCCATATATTCTTTGGCCTGCCAATTCTGCGTGCACCGCCATGTGGCTCGAATTTATATGGCCTAGCCAACGTAATCGCTGCATCTCGATACGTGTATCTATACTGATGTCGTTGTATAGCTGATACAGCTCGTGGTTCATGCGACGTCGATATTCACCGTTAACGCAGATTGGTCCGTAGATCTTTCGAAGAATTGTTCTCTCAAACACGCCAAGCACTACCTTATCTGTTTGCGCAAGTTATTTTTGTTTGACGAGTTGTGGCTTTGTTTTTGAAGTGCTTTCTTAAGCCAAAGTAGCATCTGTTGGCCAATACAAGTATTCTTTATACCCTCAGCCTTTAGGCTAAAGAGGGTATTTACACTTTGATACGACCAAAAATGTGCCTCATCGAAATAATGGTTTTAGACCCCAAGTATGTTTGCACGATATCCGTTTCAGACAATTTTGAGTAGATCTAGCAATGTCCGTCCGTCTGTCTGTCTGTCTGTCCGTCTGTCTGTCTGTCTGGCTGGCTGGCTGGTGCTCACGATAACTCTCGAACGGATCAATCGATTCGGTTAAAATTTCGGGTATCGAAATATTTTGTCCAGATTCGATTTAAGTTCGAAGATGGGCCATATAGATCCACTCCTTCAGGTACCTCCCCCACAAATGTTCAAAAATTGTCGCAAAACTTGTGCGCACGATAACTCTTGTAGGGAATAACCGATTTGGTCCATACTTTGCACATCGTGAAATTTCTACCAAACTTAGATAAGGTTCCAATATGGACTCAATCGGTCCACTCCTTCGGGTACCTCCCACACAAAATTTCGGAAAAGTTCAGTTTAGGACCTGGTCTCGAATCGCTTTGATTTTTGTTTACGCAAGTTGTATTCGCTGTCCTCTATACGACGCTGTAAGTTTTATTAGGGGCAAGTCCATAATTCCTGAGAAAATAGCCTGAAAGTTACACAAAACCCTATGACACCGTGTGCAGTGGTTGGAGCGCAAGATAACTCTCGAACGGATCTGCCGAGTCGGTCCAAAATTTGGCTTTCGTAATATTTTGTCCAAACTTAGTTCAAGTTCAAAGATGGATTATATCGGTCCACTCCTTCCGGTACCTCCCCCACAAAAGTTCGAAAATGTTCGGAAAATTTGCGCGTACGATAATTCTTGAAGGAAGTAACCGATTTGATCCATACTTTCCACATTATGAAATTTCTACCAGACTTAGATGAGGTTCCAATATGGACTCAATCGGTAAACTCCTTCGAGTACCTCCCACACAAAATTTCGGAAAAGTTCAGTTTAGGACCTGCTCTCGAATCGCCTTGGTTTTTGTTGTAACATCTTGTATTCACTGTCCCCTATACGAAGGTACAAGTTTCCTCAGGGGCAAGTCCATACTTCCTGAAAAAATAGCCTGAAAGTTGAAAAACAAACCCTATGACACCATGTTTGTGGATGGAAGCGCAAGATAATTCTCGAATGCCGATTCCGGCCAAAATTTGGCCTTCGTAATATTCTTTCCAAACTTAGTTTAAGTTCGTAGATAAGCCATATCGGTCCACTCCTTCAGGTACCTACCCCACAAAAGTTCAAAAATATTCGGAAAAATTGTGCACACGATAACTTTTGATGGGAGTGACCGATTTGGTCCATACTTTACACATTCTCATAATGTCTACCAGATATAGATCAGGTTCGAATATCGACTATATTTGTCCACTCCATCCCGTATCTCCCACACAAAATTTTGGATAAGTTCACTTTAAGACCTGCTATTGAATCACTTTGATTTTTGTTGAAGCAACTTACATTCGCTGCCTCAATTACGATCGTAAAAGTTGTTTCAGGGGCAAGTCCATACTTCGTGAGAAAACAGCCTGAAGGTTGTAAAAACCCCCTATGGTACCCCCATCTATGTCGATCCATTGTATTAAGTACCTTTTCCGCAAAATTTTTGAACATTAATCCTAATCAACATTTTTGTCGGTTCATACGACCAAAATTTTGAAACCCCCTAAATACATAAGTTTTTTGTGAAAAAAGTGTTTCAATTTGCACTGGCTGAGGGTATATCTCTGTCGGCAAAGCCGACTGATACTTTTTTACTTGTTTTATTTCACAACTGATGTCGTTTCTTGTGTTTACGGCGGTGCCGAAGTATACGACGTCTTTTACTACCTCAAAGTTGGTTCCTAAACTTCAACAGTTGGTCCGATCTCAATTGACGCATTGCGCGTCGACATCATCAGCTTGGTCTTCTCGCCGTTTACAGCCAGACCCACTTTAGCAGGTTATCCTTCGATCTTCATAATGGTATCGGTTACTTCTTTTACTGATCGTCCCATGATGTCTATATCATCAGCATAAGCATGTAACATGTGGCTATTGGTGTAGATTGTGCCACTTCTTTTGACGTTTGCTGCTCGTATAACCTTTTCTTGCAGGATGTTGAAAAGATCACACGAACAGCTGCCCCCTTTTGGAACAAAACTCTTCGGAGAGGTTCTTTCCTATTTTAACTGAAGATCTTGTGTCAGCTGGAGTCATTTTACAAAGCCGAATGAGCTTTGCGGGTATACCAAATTCAGACATGGCTTGGAATACCTTTGAACGTAGCGGGCTGTTGAAGGCTGCTTTATAATCGGCAAAAAGGTGGTAGCTGTCGATCAGCATCTCTTGGGTCTTCTCCAGGATTTGCCGCAGGGTAAATATCTGGTCAATGAAGTCCACCAAGGTCTAAAGCCGGATTGGTATGGTCAAATTATTTCGTTGACCATGGGCTTTAGTCGTTCGCACAATATCCCTGACATTATCTTGTAGGCGATAATGAGGAGACTTTTGCCGCTATAGTTGGAGCATACAGTCTTATCTCCTTTCTTATGGACGGGGCACAGGATGCTCAGGTTCCAATCGTCGGGTACGCGTTCTTACTGCCAGATGGAGCTAATTAGCTGTTGCATACACCTTATCAGTGTGTCGCCTCCGGTTTTAAACAGCTTGGCTGGTAGGCCATCAGCTCCTGCTGCCTTATTATTCTACAGCCAATTTATTGCTGTCTTTACCTCATCTTGGCTGAGCAGTATACAATCAATACCATCTTCTGGGATTGGGTCTGTGGCATCTTCGTCGTCTTCGCTGCTATTGGATACCAACAGTTTTGAAAAATGTTCTTTCCATATCCTTAACACACTATCTGTATCAGATACCAGATACCTTGCTGGTCTCTACAGGAGGATGTGCCAATTCCAAAGCCATCAGTTTGATGTTTCACTCTTTGGTAGAATTTTCGGACTTCATTCTGTCTCCTGTACATCTCGATTTGTTCATACTCCCGCTTTTCCATCTCTCTCATTTTCCTGCGGAAAAGACGTTTCTCCTCTCTCCTTTTCTCCCGATACCTCTCTCGTGCGCTACGCGTTGCTACTGATTGTAAAGTAGCCCTATATGCCGCATTTTTCTCTTCGGTAGCAGCACAACACTCCTGGTCATACCATGGATTCCTTGGTGGAGGTCTCTGGTAACCAGGTACTGATTTTGACAACACACTTGATGTATGTCTTCCATCTATCACAACGTGATCAATTTGGTTTCTTGTTCTTTGATCTGGCGATAGCCAGATTCCCTTATGAATATCGATATACCTAAATCTGGTACTGCTAACTACCATGTTTCTTCCAGCTGCAAAGCCTATCAGCCTCATACCATTGTTAGATGTTTCACTGTGGAGACTGTTGGGCCAAAGATATTCTTCTTTGAAATGTTGGCACCAAAATCGCCTAGTATAATTTTAATGTCATGGGCAGGGCAACGGTCATAATTTTCTTCTAAGCGCTCGAAAAATGTATCTTTGGTCTGTTCGTCCTTGTCTTCAGTGGGAGCATGGTTTACTGCCCCTTACCTTATATAGATCTTGGCTGTGGGTTCAAAGACAAACGTATCTTCCTATTTTATCACCAATTATTCAAATAATTTCCTATTTTTTTAATAAAATAAGTTTAATTGAATCCCTGATTTTCCTCTTTAAATCTATATACATATTTTAATACTTATTCCATTATTATAAATTTGCCATTTAAAAGCACCCAGACACTAAGTATGTATGTCACCATCCGACATTTGATGTGAAAAGGAAAAGCCATGAAAATAGGTGCGGTTTCTGCTTTGATCCTGTCTCATCTGTGATAGATAACAGATATTTCCATAAGGACACTTTCCTATTGGTTTTGTCCATGGCAATCTTTTAAAAGTTTTACGGCAATGAAAGATAAACTTCCATTGACAAGGAATTCATCCTACCTACCACCTAATCTACATAAGTGTAAAGTTGAATGTCCTGCAAATGTATACGCAAAATGACAAAACCAACAACATAAATGGAAAACGAAAGAGAGCGGGAGCTTGGAATGAAGTTACCCAAAGTACACTCATATTTAAATGTAATTTAAATCATTTCCATTCAAAGCTAAAATATTCCGGATGCATTGCTAACCTAGATTCATCATCAGCAAAACGACAACTAAGTGATGGGGGGAAAGAGATACATATAGACATAGTGAGCTATATACAGGCAGCATATGTACGTACATACATACATATGTTTATGTTGTGTCGCCTGTCATGCATTTCCTGTTGCCTGCCTGTTCAGGGCTTCAGGACATTAGTGTAAGTGGTAAATATGTATACACATTATGTAGCTGTAGAATCCCTGAGGACAACATTAGCTTGTCTGTTGGTATTTAATTTTTTGCAACATTACAAATCATTTTTTTACAAACACACACACTTGTATTCACACAGATACAGATGGAAATGTGCAACAACTTTGTAATGTTTACATGACGATTTTCATCCCATACATATAACAATGGAACTTCAAAAATCATAAGTCTGCTGACGATGATTTGAAGTATTACTCCAGTTTTATGTCAAACATCGTGTTTTTTGTTTGTTTTATTTTTGGAAGAATGCAATCCCCATCCCATAATGCCTGCCAATGCCTAATTGCAAAAGAATGGGAAACGTGTCAAAACAAAAGGAATGCAATGCAAGGATTCCAATTTTTTTTTTTTTTTCATTGTTGTATGGCTAAATTCAAAATTGTGTAAACATGACTTACATATTTTTTTTTAAGAATGAACAATACAACGTAAATTATAATCGTAGATTGCTGTAAAGCATTTGTTCTTAAATATAGAACGCCTGTAGGAATTTTGTTTCGTTGTATTGCAATGACAAACAACAACGAAACTACTAAATCTGATAGTGGTACATCATGTAAACATTGTCATCATCATTAATGTCATCCTGATTTTTCCTTATGCGAACTTGTTTTTGTTGTTGTGTTGGTAGAACATATATACTTCAAAATTGGCATCATTCCGCCCAGAATTGGGAAATAGTATTGAATGCATTCAATTGAATTACGACGAGTATGTATGCACATTTGTTAGCATGAGTATTTTAATGTTGGCTTCTGGTTCTTCACTTATTTATTTCATGAGGAATAGATTGTATAACATTAGTCGCAGTCCATTTTCGCGCCCATTTTTTCTTCTCTTCATTGTGAGACATTAAAATACATACTTAATAGAGGAGCGAAGCAAAGTTAAAATACTACCACAATTAGGGCCTTTTCCGATTGTATGTTAAAATCAACATAGAACATTAAGGTAGTTATTAAGAATTTAGCACAGAATTCTTATCCAACCGAATGAGTTTATAATGCCTAAAGAATGTTTTTGAAAAAAATTGCCGATACGAGGGGCACTAAAAACCTTCTGGCCTAGGCAACACGCAGTGTCGACAGGCGTCATTTTATTTTTTTGGAAAATTTGACAGTTTTTAGCCTAATTGTACTCAAGACATGTTTTATGTTGTTTACAGTGACATGAAAAAAATTTAATTTACTTGTAAAGGTTTTTGTCCTATAACACTGTGAACACAAATTTTGGGGCACGGAAAATTCCTGTTGGGGAAGAAAGGCCTTGGTGAGTATATTAAGAACCCCGAAGCACAGATCCGCCGTGAGTCGAACTTCCGCGTTATGTCGTGATGAAGTTTTTGCTAGAGACCCTGTAAGGCATCAGGAATTAGCGTTACATCTTTGTTCAATGTTGTTTAAGCTTATTTTTGAGATGACATATCTGTAGTCAAATCGAATGAGGATTATTTTCGTAAAGCACTTCGACCTTCTAACTCGCTTCCTTTAATGTCCTTTTCGTCCTTTATTTTAAGAGCCGCTATAAAAGTACCACAAGATGACGTTTTTCAGCTCAGAAAATTTTAGGTACGGCACTCATTCACAACAAATCGATTTTGTCGCGTTTTTATAGTGATTTTTGACATTTACCCCTGCTTGCTCAGAAAAAAAACTGTGTTTTGTTTGTTCTGTAACGAATATACAAAAAAACAAAATATAGTCTTTTTCTGAACAAAAACAGGGTAAATGCACAAAACGACCACGAAAACGCGACAAATTCGTTTAGTTGTCAGCCGTAGCTAAAATTTTCTGAGCGACATTATTGCAGAGTATTTCGAAGATGAAAACGTCATCTTGTGGTACTTTTATAGCGGCTCTTAAAATAAAGGACGAAAAGGACATTGAAAGAAGCGAGTAAGAAGGTCGAAGTGCTTTACGAAAATAATCCTCATTCGATTTGACTACAGATATGTCATCTCAAAAATAAGCTTAAACAACAGTGAACAAAGATGTAACGCTAATTCCTGATGCCTTACAAGGTCCCTACCAAAAATTTCATCACGCCATAACGCGGAAGTTCGACTCACGGCGGATCTGTCATTCGAGGTTCTTAATATACTCAACTAGGCCCTTTTTCCCTAACTGGAATTTTCCGTGCCCCAGACTTTCACTTCCATTTTGTTGCGATTAAATTAAATCTTTGTATGTCGATAAAGGGCCATCCTATATCACTATGAAAAACTGGTTTAATGAATTCAATCGAGGCCGACACTCGCAAAAAAACGAAGGTCGTGAGAGTCGCCGAAAATCGGCCGTTGAGCCAGAAAAAAATTAAGTCGTGCGTGAACGGATAATGCTAGATCGCCATGTTTATACCGTGAGATAGAGGCAAACTTGGGCATTTCTTCCACCAACTAACATTTGATACTGCATGAACACCTGGCCAAAAAAATGGATTTTTCTCCCTAGATCCAGGAAAGGAGGTCAATCGCTCAAACAAAACGCTCTTGTGGATTTGTGCAAAGAAATTGTGAACAAAAACAATCGCGATGCTTCAAACGACATTTATAAGATCATTACAGACAACGAATCTTGCATCAATGCTTAGTAGCCCGAAGCAAAACAGGGATCGACCGTTTGGGTCTTCGAAAGCAAGTCAAATCCAACGAAAGTTGTTCATAGAAGAAGACCTTCGAAGAAAATGGTCGCTTGTTTCTTCGGCAAAACTGACCGTGGTATAGTAGCCATACGGTTTGAGAAATGTAGGACGGTTAATTCTGAGCATTACACTACACACGGTGTGCCTTAACCAAATTTAAATGGAAGGAGTTTCTGCGGATTCTGAAACTGCTATGCTCATAGATCAGAAAAATCAAAAAACTAAAAAAATCCCCTGAGGGGCTTTTAAATAAATCGCGGTCAAAATACACACTTTAAGGTGTTTTTTAGGTTTTCACGATTTTGCTTGTAAACCGCAAGTCCTATGGAAACTTAACTAGCCAAAATATGCTGTAAAAGTGTTCAAAAACCATGTTGTGGTGGAGCTCAACCCAAAACATGGTCGCATGTCAAGCTGTCCTGAGTACGCTTAGGCTAAAAACTGTCAACCTTTCCAAAAAAAAGTCAAATGATGGGGATGAAAGATACCAAGGATCGGTCCTGACCGGCTTAAACATTCCTAAGGCCATTTATATTGGTCCCTCTTTCATCTCAAGTGGACACTGACCTCCCCGTGGTGTCACCTGGGGTAGCTGCCTTTAACACCCTTTGAGCTAAAATGTGCCGCGCGTTCACCCATAAGAACGTTAAAAACTTGGGTTCGGGCGTCGGGTTAGCAACCTTCCCCTAGAAAAAAAAAACAGTCTACTATGAAAAAACGAAAGAAAAGAAAAACACACTACTCTAAAGTTGACGAACCCCTCAAACGTTTTAAGGACCATGATCTGCGAATCTGCACCTGGAATGTTCGCACTCTTTATAGAGAAGGTGCAGTTTACGCATTGGCAGATGTACTGGAAAAGTACAAGGCCAACATCAGTGCCATAAAGGAAATATGATGGATTGGGAAAGGCGTCACAACAACACATAAGGGTGACGCATTGTATTATAGCGGTCATGACACAAAGCATAAGTTTGGTTGCGAATTTGTAGTTGGTCGGAGGTTAAAACATCTGGTCTCCAGCTTCAAAGCAAGATTCTTCAACATCAGTTTTATTTGCGCTCATTATCCCACTGAAGACAAGGACTAACAGACCAAAGATATATTTTACGAGCGCTTAGAAGAAACATATGACAGTTGCCCAGCCCATTACATTACAATTATACTAGGCGATTTCAATGCAAAAATTGGAAAGGAGAATATCTTTAGCCCAACAGTCGGTAATTTCAGTCTCCACAACGAAACATCTGGCAATGGTATGAAGCTGATAGACTTTGTAGCTGCAAAAAACATGGTGGTTAGCAGTACCAGATTTAAGCATATCGATATACATAAGGTAACTTGGCTGTCTCCAGATCAAAGAACAAGAAATCAAATTGATCACGTTGTAATAGATGGAAGACATTCATCGAGCGTGTTTGATGTACGTTCGTTACGAAGAGCAAACATAGATTCGGACCACTACCTTGTTGCAGCAAAGGTACGTACCCTATTAAACGTAGCAAACAAAGTGCGAACAGACACAACACGGAAATTGGACATCGGTAAGCTGCAACACAATCGATAGCCTCATCATATTCCACTCAGCTGGCCCAACTGCTTAACCAAAGCACTCCTCGTCCGGATAACATATCAGGATAATGACAAAACATTGCCCACTCTATGCAAACAGCCGCAAAATCAGTACTTGGTTATCAGAGATCTCCACCAAGGAATCCATGGTATGACCAGGAGTGTCGTGCTGCTACCGAAGAGAAAAATGCGGCATATATGGCTACTGTACAATCAGTAGCAACGAGAGAGATATCGGGAGAAAAGGAGAGATGAGAAACGTCTTTTCCGCAGGAAAAAGGGGGAGATGGAAAAACGGGAGTGTGAACAAATCGAGACGTACAGGAAACAGAATAAATTCCGAAAATTCTACCAAAGAGTGAAACATCAAACGGATGGCTTTAGGACTGGCACATCCTCCTGTAGAGACCAGCAAGGTAATCTGGTAACTGATACAGATAGTGTGCTAAGGATATGGAAAGAATTTTTTTTTCAAAGGGTTGGTATTCAATAGTGGCGAAGTCGACGAAGATACCACAGATCCAATCCCAGAAGATGGTATTGAATGTATATCACCCGGCCATGATGAGGTAAAGACAGCAATAAACCGACTGAAGAATAATGAGGCAGCAGGATGATGGCCTACCAGCCGAGCTGTTTAAAACCGGAGGCGACACGCTGAAAAGTTGCATGCATCAGCTAGTTAGCTCCATCTGGCAGGAAGAAAACATACCCGACGATTGAAACCTGAGCATCCTGTGTCCCGTCCATAAGAAAAGAGATAAGATTTATTTTATTATTTATGCTCCAACTATAGGGGCATAAGTCTACTCCCCATCGCCTACAAGATAGTGTCAGGGATAAAGCCCATGGTCAACGAAATAATTGGACCATACCAATGCGGCTTTACACCTGGCAAGTTCACCATTGACCAGATATTTACCCTGCGGCAAATCCTGGAGAAGACCCAAGAGATGCAGATCGACATCTACCACCTTTTTGTCGATTATAAAGCAGCCTTCGACAGCCCGCTAGGTTCAAAGGTATTCCAAGCCATGTCTGAATTTGGTATCCCCGCAAAGCTCATTCGGCTTTGTAAAATGACTCTAACTGACACAAGATCTTCAGTTAAAATATTAAAGAACCTCTCCGAAGAGTTTTGTACCAAAAGAGGTTTAAGGCAAGGAGACAGCCTTTTGATCTTTTCAACTTCCTGCTAGAAAAGGTTATACGAGAGGCAAACGTCAAAAGAAGTGGCACAATCTACACCAATAGCCACATGTTACTTGCTTATGCTGATGATACAGACATCATGGGACGGTCAGTAAAAGAAGTAACCGATACCTTTATGAAGGTCGAAGGAGAATCTGGCAGTAAACGGCGACAAGACCAAGTTGATGGTGCCGACGTGCAGTGCGTCCATAGAGATCGGACCAACTGTTGAAGTTGGTTCCTATAATTTTGATATAAAGACTTCGTATACCTCGGCACCGCCGTAAACACAACAAACGACATCAGTTGTGAAATAAAAAGAAGAATTGTATTGGCCAACGGTATTCCAGAAAGCGAAACACTAAATAGAGAGAATTGGAGATCTTTTCTTAGTTCGGTCTATGGAACAAATGTTCTGTAATGGGCCAGCTAAGTAAGTAAATAAGTAATATACTCGTGCAAAAAAGGAAAACCGACAAAATCGTTCTACCTTCCATTTAGCAATGTCCGTCCGTCTGTCTGTCTGGCTGGCTGGTGCGCACGATAACTCTCGAACGGATGAACCGATTTGGTCCAAAAGTTGGCTATCGCAACATTTTGTCGAAACTTTGTTTAAGTTCGAAGATGGGTTATATCGGTCCACTCCTTCAGGTACCTCCCCCACAAAAGTTCGAAAATGTTCGGAAAATTTGTGCGCACGATAACTCTTGAATGGAGTAACCGATTTGGTCCATAGTATGCACATCCTGAAATGTGTACCCGACTTAGATAAGGTTTCAATATGGACTTAATCGGTCCACTCCTTCGGATACCTCCCACACAAAATTTCGGAAAAGTTCAGTTTAGTGCGATCTCTCGAATCGCTTTGATTTTTGTTTTAGCAACTTGTATTCACTGTCCCCCATACGACGGTACAAGTTTCATTAGGGGCAAGTCCATACTTTCTGAGAAAATAGCATGAAAGTTGCATAAAACCGCTATGACACCGTGTGAGGTGGTTGGAGCGCAAGATAACTCTAGAACGGATCTGCCGATTCGGTCCAACATTTGGCCTTAGTAATATGTTGTCCAAATATAGTTTAAGCTCGAAGATAAGCTATATCGGTCCACTCCTTCAGGTACCTCCCCCACAAAAGTTCAAAAATGTTCGGAAAAATTGTTCGTACAGTAACATTTGAAGGGAGTGGCCGAATTTGTCCATACTTTACACATCTCAATATATCTACCAGATATAGATCAGGTTCAAATATGGACTATATTTGTCTACTCCATCCGGCACCTCCCACACAAAATTTCGGATAAGTTCACTTTAAGACCTGATATCGAATCACTTTGATTTTTGTTGAAGCAATTTGCATTCCCTGCCTCAATTGCGAGGGTAAAAGTTTTTTTTAGGGGCAAGTCCATATTTTTTGAGCAAATACACGCAGAGAAAAAAAATATGTTTGATCCAACAATATTCCAAGAGCAAAATATGTATTGTTAACATATTGTTGGATTCCTCATGTAGTATTGTAAATCCAAAAATAGTTTGTGTCAACTGAACAATATTTCTCTCTTTTCTTCGAATATTTGTTTCTCTTCTCTCGCTATTCGATGCCGTGTTGAAAAAACAATTTTGGTGAGTTGTGGTGTGTTTGTATGACATGCTGCCTTTAACTTTGTTTTTGTGTGTATGTACTTCTGAGACTCTTGTTTTTATTTGTTTCTGTTTTGTTTCATTCTTCTTTCCTTTTCATGTTTGTTATGGTGTTTAATTATTCCTTATGTTGTGGTGGGTTCTTGTGCTTTTTGTTTGTCTTTGTTGACAGCCAATGCAGCAAACCATGTATTGTGTTCATCAATGATTGCAATATTATACGCGACATTTATATCCAAGTTATGCGAAAAGTGTATATGAGAAGTATATGCACTCAAATCAAAAATTTCTGGGCTGGTTTTCTGTATTGACAATACTTTTTGTAAACAAAATTAGATTATGATAGTTCCTACAATCGGTATTGTTAACGATTTTAACAATATTGCGGAAATTCGAAAGTTGTTTTTGTTTTCTATGTTTGGAACAAAAGATGGTATTTTTGGATTTGAATTACAATGTTTGAACAAAACAAATACATTTTTGGAACCAAAACATATATTTTTGTTCCAAAAAAAGCGAAAAATATTTTTTCTCTGCGTGTAGCCCGAAGGGTGTAAAAACCCTATAGGCACCATATGTAGTGGCTGGAGATGCACTTCCATAATGGTCAATGTCGATCCATTCCTTTTAGTATCTCCTCCGCAAAACATTTGATCTTTAACCCTAATCAATATTTTTTATCGGTTCAAAGGCCCAACATTTTAAAAACCCCCTAAATACATAAGTTTTCTGGGAAAAACTTTGTTTCAATATACACAGGCTGAGGGTATATCTCGGTCGTCAAAGCCGACTGATACTTTTTACTTGTTCAATGTAAGATTCGGCAGAAACAATATTGATATGTTCGAATGTATTCGAACGAATGTCCTTTCTAATGAATATGTGAGGAAAAACGAACACATTAGCCTATATAGGCCAAAATATAGGAAAACGTTAACAATTTGTGCAAATTTTATTCATTTTAAGTGGTATAGGAATTTACTCTCGGAGTCGACCCGGAGTCGGAGTCGTGAAAAAACTCGTCTGGAGTCGGAGTCGAGCTATTTTTGGCAAAAAGTTCAACCCGGAGGAATAATCCGATTTTATGTGTTTTTATTGATTTAGCAACGCGTTTTAACACAATTAGTTTTAATTGTGCTTCTCATAGCGCGAAAAAGCTCACATTGGGCCTTTTGTTTGAGAAAAATCCATCTGAACAAGCGTACATATAATGACCTACCATAAGTTAATTTTTCAAACGAAGGGCCCCTTACAATTCAAAAGCCTATGACAATAGTTCCGTTTACAGAATCACACTCAATCGTTTCCTATTTGCTATACCTACAAACAAACGCTCAATACATTTTTACGACAATATTTTAGAGTAATTCCTAATGCGCAAGCGTTGTAATGTAAATACAAAAATTTTTGCGGATAGGGCAATAACCTCTTCTTCAGTTAAAAAATCATAAACTTTAAACAAAAACATAAACAATTTCAAAGTTTTACATTTGTTATCTAAATTGGCAGTTAAATATTAAAAAAAATCTAAGTGAAAGGTGCGCCAATTCTTGTCTCAATTTCTGGGTAAACCAAATGCATTTTCTATTTCTTAGAAAATGGGTGTGAGCTGCTGCTGCTGCAGCTCTTCTAAGGGAAAAAAAGTGCGTTTAGCCAACATTGAAAAAATCAATAAAATGCGTCGTAGTCAACATAAAATTGTCACTATGTTGTGGTCTCTGCTTCACTTTGCATATGACTTTAGCATAAGACAAGGTACACCACATACAATTAAAGCTAAAGTTCTGCAAAAGCAACAGCCGTGAAAGCTTTCATTGTAAGGGAAAAAAGCTTTAAAGGTATAACATAACAAATAAACTGTTGAACAAAGATAACCATCTATGTTTATGCCATGGCGAACGAGTCTCCTTAAAATTCAGGGGAAATTATTAATAGTAGTTGTCTCTTTCTAGCTTAGTGCCCACAAAAGCTCTCGAGATTTAAGGGGAGCTGATGAAGCTTATTTTGAGAACAATTTTAAATTACTATAATTCTCTCTATAATTTGTCTCATTCTCAAAATCTCTCAGGTCCCTATTGGTACCTATTCATATTATGGGTACAGCATCCCTAAAGCTGTTATAGCTTATGGAAAAAAGCTTTTCCTTGTGGAAATTTAGTTTTTATCCATTATTCAGCAACGACAATAGTTCCTGGCGCGCAGGCTGTTGCCACACAAATGTGTATGCTGTGCTTCCTTCTTTTATTACGTTTTCTTTTTTATTTTTTTTTTCCTGGGTTGGTCCCATTAGTCTCCTTAACAAGTTGCAATGGTACAAATCTTTTATTTTTATGACCACCATTATCATCACTAGTCGCAACATTAATGGAAGTGGTGATGGTGCGAGTCGCATCTTTCACCCATCATTATCCACAGCACCTTGGCACTTCACCAGCCATTTCCCGAAGCCTGTTATGTATGAGAAAGTATATCCTACCTGTGCTTTTCGTATTTTCCTGACACGATTTGTGTTTGTGTCTCCTCCGCACTACTACTCCAAATAATTTATGCAAGGATTTCGTTCTTAGTGTTTTTTTCTGTCATTATTCTCGGATTTTATTTTGTTGTTTTTAGTTCAAGTAGTTTTTGCTGGTGCTGCTAACAAAAGCCACTACCTGCTTTCGTTCGCTACTCCATGTCGATTTAACCCATTTCTTTTTTCCCTAGCTATTGTCTAATTCTACGCTTGGTCTCCGTTCCTCCCACCATAGTTGCTAGTTGCTGCATAGTTGGAGTAGTTTTTCTCTGGGTTTCTTTTTTAATTGTGTAGCATTTTGGACGTTTTTTGTTGTTTTCGCCAGTCCTTAGTGTCCTTTTCGGTTAGTGTGCTCGGACTTTATTTTCATGTGACCACAATTGACAAATGTTGTTAAGAGTTTTACATTGCTTAAGGGACAAATGACCCTTTATTTTTTGTCGGAACTAAAGATAAATAGAACAATTTTTCTTCATAGTGAAGACAGATTAGAGTTATAAAATCTGTAAATTAGGGTGGTTATGTGCTAAACAGAAGGAAGGAATATCAAATTAAAATGTATGTATACAGAAACTATCGTAAAAACTGCCAGACAAGTTTTATTCTGGATGTGATGAAATGTATTATTAGGGAATGAGGCGCTCAGCTCCAAAACGGCCTAGGCCTAAAAAAATGGTTCTGAAAAAAAAAATTAACTTAAAATAAAGCACTTTTTTAATATTTTTATTATTTTTTATGAATAGTTAATAAATATTGTAATATTGGTGTTATGTTAATCATAAGGTCTTAATTAATTTAGATAAATACTGCATTAAAGGGTTAATTAAAAAATTGCATTTTGAAAATTCGTACATATGTGTACGAAAAGTACTAAGTAGCACTAAATTTGGTACAATGTGGATTTGGGTGAACGGATAGAGCTGGAAATCTGCAATTTGGAATATAGATTACCGTTGAAGTGTTCGATTGAGATATGGGGGTAGTTTTGGAAATTCATACTTATGTGTACGAAAAGTACTAAATGGTACTAATCCTGACATTTGTAATTCAGATTACTGATGGAGTAAAGTATTGAGGTAGTTTTGGAAATTCGTACTTATGGATACGAAGAGTACTAAACGGTATTAAATTTGGTACAATTTGGATTTGGGTGAACGGATAGACCTGGAAAGCTGAAATTTGGAATTAAGATTAGTGATGGAGTGAAGGATTGAGTTAGTTTCGGAAATTCATACTTATGGGTACGGAAAGTACTAAATGGTACTAAATTTAGTACAATTTAGATTTGGGTGAATAGATAGAGCTGGAGTCCTGAAATTTGGAATTAAGTTTGTAGAAGAGTGTAGGATTGAAGTAGTTTTGGAAATTCGTACTTATTGGTACGGAAAGTACTAAATTTGATACAATTTTTATTTGGGTGAACGGATAGAGCTGGAAAGTACAAAAGGTACAAAATTACAATAAATTTGGTATTGGGGTAAGGAATAGAAGTGGAATTCTGATATATAATTGATTTGTCAGTTGCATTGTTAGAGGTGGTAGTACAATAAGTGTACTAGAAGTATTAAACAAGTGAGAAAAGGCTATTGTCGGTACGGGGCTGACTATGTGATACCCTACACCACTACCCCTGTGCATAATCTTTTCACTCGAAAACATTTCTTTTACGGAGGCGAACTGAACCACAGTAATTAATATTTAGTTTTATATTTAACTATTCTCGACATCAATAACATCAATAGCCTTCTATCTCGGTGAGAAAATTTCGTGATGATCCGATCAAAATTCCGACCTGTAGTGTGATTGCAGAAAAAGTGGAAAAAAGGGATGCATTATCGACTATTGCGATATCTCTATTATTTGACCACCTACGCCAACCTAATTTGCATAATTTTAAAGATGGGATTTTCTACTTTCTTAGTCAGGCTTTGCTTTTAGAATCTCCCCAACCAAAGGTGTGACATCCGTCATTATTATTAAAATCGCAAAAATGAAAAGGTGGGTTCTATTAGCGACTATTGCGATATCTTCTTTGTGTGACCAACTACGACAACCTGCGTTATATCGTTTCAAAGGCGATATTTTCTACTTTCATCGCCAGGTTTTGGTTTTTATATACCCCTTATAGACGCTGAGTTATTTGCTTTGGAATAAAATATACACTTTTTCTCCAAATAACTTTTTTGCTCATTCCGACCCCTAATTATTATCCGACCATCACCAAGATCAATAGGCTTTTTCCCCTCCGGGACCCTCACCAACACCTAAAATTTCGTGACGATCCGATCAAAATTGCGACCTGCAGCGTGATTTCCAAAAAAATGGAAAAATGGGATGTATTACCGACTATTGCAATATCTCCGTTATTTGGTCACCTACGCCGACCTAGTTTGCATCCGATCAAAGACGGGATCTTCTACTTTCATAGTCGGACTTTGCTTGTGAAAAGTCCCTAACCAAAGCTGTGATATTCGTCATTATAATTAAAATCGCAAGAATGAAAATTTGGGTTTTATTTGCCACTATTGTAATATCTCCGTTGTTTGATCACCAACGAGAACTTACTTTACCTCATTAGAAAGCTGATATTTTCTACTTTTATTGTCAGGTCTTGTTTTTGGTATACCCCATATAGAAGGTGAGATATTCGCTTTGGAAAAAACGTTGTCTTTTTATCCACATAAGTTTTTTGCCCGTTACGACCCCTGAATATTATCCGACCATCACCAAAATCAATAGGCTTCTTCCCCTCCGGTACCCTCATCAACACCCAAAATATCGTGACGATCCGATCAAAATTGCGACCTGTAGCGTGATTACAAGGTTTAGATGGACAGACGGACGGACACACAGAGCCAGATCGACTCAGCTCGTCGAGACATTCATTTTTGTATGTATAAGTATGGGTCTACGACCATTATTTCGATGCGTTAAAAACTTTTTGGGCAAAACCAACTTATAATACCCTCCCCACATAGTGGTGTAGGGTATAATAATACTAAAATAAAAATAAAATAAAATGTCTCAAAAATTAACTGTTCTATGAAACATGGGCGTTCTAATGAAACATGGGCTGGAATTTAAAATGTAGGCCGCTGTTGAAGTGTAGATGTATTTTTTTAACAAAACGTGTACGAACAGTACTTGAAAGAAATTTAATATCAATTTAATTAAGTATTAATACATAAAAAATTGCAGTGTTCACCATATTAAATATTGTTTATTAGTATTTTTGGAATCGAATCCACTGAATCCTAAGCCATTAAACGTTTTGTAACGTGACAAATTGATCACGTACATAAAACCAACAACAGCGACGCCCACTACCACAACAACAATACAACCGGCCGATAGAGAACAGCAAGGCCCACTATCCAACAGCGTCACAACCTTTCAATCCACATACTGTTGGAGTCACTTGCATTTTTGTGGGATATGTGTGTTACAGTGCAGTTTCAGGCAAGCGACAGCATAACAACCGCAGAGTAATTCTCAATTGCTCTGTGCGACTGTACACACTAATATTCCACTTTCGTTGGGGAAAGACAGGCTTGCTACTGCAGGGAGCCAGCCACACGGGCTTGAGTACAGTTGTTGTGTTCGTAGTCCGCCAACCGACACGAGAGTGTTAAGAGGTTGGGAAGTGTTTTTGAGAGCTACCCCTTTGCGCGGTGGCTAATACATTCACACCACCTTCGGGTTTTGTTCCACTCCACCTTTGGGTGTTGTTCCACTACACCTTCGGATGTTGTTCCACTCCACCTTCGGGTGTTGTTCCACTAGTCAGTACTCCTAGAATACCGTAGAGACTAACTTAGAACTAACACTAACGAACGACAACCCGAACAGCCGAGCCGAGTGCAGAATCACCGAGTGGCCGAACGCTTACAATACGAATCCCCGAGTAGCCGAACACCGAATCCCCGAACACCTACAGCACCGAGTGGCCGAACCCCTACAACACGAATCCCCGAGTAGCCGAACACCGAATCCCCGACTGGCCGAACACCTACAACACGAATGTCCGAGTAGCCGAAGACCGAATCACCGAGTGGCCGAACACCCACAACACGAATCACCGAGTGGACGAGCACCAACAAGACCGAGCCACCGAGTGGCCGAACATCCGGATCTCAGGGAGATCGGATCACCGCGACACAAGCACCGGACCATTTCAACATTTCCCGATTTGCCGACGGCCCGAACAACCCACGGCGGAGCATCTTGCACATATTAAACCGAATAACGAGCCTAGCACTACCGATCATATCAAATAACAAATTCTTGAGTTCCCGATTATCTTCAAATCGTCTTCTACGAAACAACGAATAACGCAGTTCCCGATCATCGTGAAATTATCCACTACCCAGCAACGACCCGTCGAGCCGATCATTCTCAAATCGGCTACCACTGAACAACGAATCATCCACTTCCAGAGCATCTACCAAGTCACCGAGTTGCCGGACGTCGACGAAGCGCCTACATCCGAAGCGAACAACGGTCGTTGAGCACCGATCATCTCATCGCCAGCCACTTCTCAAGTACGCAGCTTTCAACCCCCAACACTTAACACAAGTTGCCGATTCCCACAGCGCCAACCATCTGTCCTACTTCTGCTAATTAAACACTTCTTATCGAATACACCATCAGTAGATTATAAATTAGTTTTACATAAATAAAAGTTCCTATTTTTACCCCCAGGAAAGGGGGTAAGGTTAGAGGGTAAGGTTTAGAGGGTCCTTATGGCGACCCTGGACACGACTGAGTCTACCCCAGCCTACGACAAAACCCCGTTACAGTTTGAAGAGTTGTCTTGATCGCACGGTAGGAATGAGTGGCAAGTAGTGGGAACTTAAATGTTTATAAATTCTATAATTAACGACATTGGTCTGCAAGGTAGAACACAAATAAAATGGTCGCAATGTTCTACCGACAGCATACGTGTTTCCAACTCCTATTAGTATTTTTAATTTTACCGACTTCTGTTGGTAACCAAAAAATGAGTTAAAGAATTCCAGTACAGATGCCAAACATTTTTGGCCTATTTGACATTGACTTTCATGTGATGAATTACGAATACTAAACCATATTGCCTGTGGGCCACGTGAAGTTTTTCCCTCATTCTAGGTATACATGAATAACTTGTTACTGATTTGGTCATCAATACAAGGACATATATCTTGCAGTTTGAGTGGTGTCGGCAGAGATTTTATAAAATCTAATGCTATAGCTGTATATTCTTCCTTGTTAAGTCCAATTGCATCCCAGTTCTAGCTGATTCAACTTTTCACTCCAGAAAGGTAACAAAAAATTTGAACACCCATAGTTATCTTAATTTATTTTTCAAATATATTCTTGATTTAAACGTAACATGCGTTTTTGGCCTTACCCACACTTATTTTTTATTTCATGTATTTGATTTGGCGTTTTGGCATCCACATTTTTTCGAAATGTCCCTAGACGAAAAACGGTTTTCAGAATATAGTATCACCTAGGGTCAAATTATGCAATAGGTATTTTTATAGTATATATTTTATAAGGTACCGGTTCCAGTAGCATAGTCTGTTTGATTTTTTTTATATGTGGTTTGGGCCGTTTTGACTCTGAGTGCCTCAAATATGCCTGAAAGGAAACTAAAGATGAGTAAACGATTTAAAGAATGAAAGCATTTGAAATTTGGAATGTACGATCTGTTTAAGTGAATTACTTCGAGAAAGATAACTGGCCCAATAAACATGTGTACATTTTAAGGTCCAATGTTGATTTTGAATAAAACGCAAATTATTTTCAATTTTTATACCCTCCACCATGATATGGAGGGTATAATTAAATTTGTCATTTCGTTTGTAACACATTGAAATATTAGAACATATATTTGATCAGTATAAAATTCTATGTCGATATAATGATCTTCGTCTGTTGAAATCAAGATTCAGCTCGGAATATTTAAGACTAGCAAATGCCCTGGAATATAATATAAACAATATGGTTGCTTTAAGTCTGGAGTATTCCCACATTTGCTCAACTTCATCATTACTCTCTTTATGGAGAGTAATGTTTACAAAACGCAAAATTTAGTGATCGGTACCAATATCATGATTTCATCCCGGCGAAGGGAATTATCAATTGACTTTTCAGTTTTGACTTTTGACTTTTGTTTTTTTTTTTTTTTTTTGAAATTATGAAATCGTGATATTGGTAGCGATCAGTAAATTTTTAAAGGCTGTCAGTGCGTTTTGTAAACATTATTCTGTGTAATAGAGTGTAATGATGAAGTTAAGCCAATGGGGGAATACTCCAGACTTAAAGACATCATATGATTGAATCTTCAACAATAACAAAACTAACATAAATAAGCAAAGTTTTAAATGGAAGAAATATTTCACCATGGACATTCTATATTGCCGCTTCACAACAATAACGCATTTGGCCATTTCTATGACTACGTTTTCTATATCCTCATATGGACTTAGTGTATTTTTTTCTCAGGGGATATAAAAGCTTAATTTAAAAAATGTCCACTTCAATCAACATTTATTAGAACGGATATTTTGAAGATTTAGACTATTTTGAAGAATTTATGCACATTTTCCATGCGAAGTATCTGGAATTTGTAGCATGAAAGGGTACACAATTTTTTTTTCAAAAAACTTATCTTAATGTGCACGCTTTAAGAGACACCTGTATAACGCTAAATGTTTTCGAGGTATTTCAATTTAGGCCTTTTATACTCATGGGGTAAAAACCTTAATGTTACAAAAAAATTTGCATTGGCTCACGTTTTCAAATACACTAACTAAAATGTTCAAAACAAAAAAAGATTTGTTGAAAAGATACTTCACGTTCGAATACTTGATTTCAGTACATTATTTAAAAACCGCCTTCGCGTAAACATAAAATCAATGAAACAATATTCATTTTTCAAACTCAGGACTTTATCTCAAATTTTATAGTGATCTTCATAACAAATAAAATCACAACTCCCAACTATATAATTCCAGCTTTATCTCTACACCCAACACCAAATTTAGTACCAGTTAGTATTTTTCGGAAATTGGGCAAATTTGTTTGTCACTTTGTTCCAAATGATTTACAATATTTTGCTTTTGTGACGACATCTGTATAGATAAACATATCGAGATGCAACGATTGCGTTGGATAGGCCATATCATATGAATCAGCGATGATGAACCCGCTAAATAGGCGTTTAAATACTGGCCACATGGCGGTACACGCAGAACTGGCAGGCCAGGGCTTCGATGGAGCGAACAAGTGGAAAAAGAGATGGAAAGACGCGGTATTCCAAAAAGCGAAGCAACAAACATAGATAATTGGCGATCTTTTCTTAGTTCGGCTTATGGAACAAATGTTCTGTAATGGGCCAGCTATTTAAGTGAGTAAGATTCTAGATACCGATTTCGCGTTGATGATTTCAATTTGGAAGATAATGTGGTTTATTTCACAACTAACTAGAAACGTCAGCGATGTTTCTATATTTTATAATTAATATATTTTATTTGTTTTTCTTTCCAAATGTGTGATACTAGTTCTTGTATTTGGATTTTTTATGTACCTATCCGTTGTTGTTGTAATAAAAGAAAGACCACTTTTGGGTTTGTATTTATATTTCATCCAAACATATATTTGTTAGCAGGACCCAAACATACGTTATGTTTGGGACTGTTGTAAACATATATATGTTTGCTGGTAAATATGTTTGGGACATATGTTAGAGCGACCGTTTTTTTCTTGCGTGCTGGTAACATTTTTATAAAAAACGGACTCAAAAACTAATGAATTTTATGACCGACATTGTGGCGGTCATAGCGCTCAAAGCTAAATTGGGCTAAATTGGTAATTGCAAATTTACTTACCGCTTTTCATACTTGAGTATAAATAAAATACATATTCATTATATTTTTTCATATACTTCATCTTTATTTTGTTTTCATAATTTAATATTTTCCCAATTTAAATACTGTTTTCAACATTTTCAATTTTTTTTATTTTTTTGGATTCAAATGCATTGTCTCATACGACATAATGATGAACTACTAAATGGATTAATATTTAGTCAGATTTTCTTTTAGATTGATCTGATGAATAGATATATGATTCTAGAATACGAATATATGTCAACTAGAACACATTTGTTTTATTAGTAGTGTGATAGTATTTGTTTTCGTTTTCATTTATTTGTTGTTTTTCAATGAGTTTTTCATCTGTTATAGTGTTAAAAAAATGAATTTAAATCTAAGTTTTATTTTTTTTTTTTAATTTAATTTTATTTAATAATAAAAATATTTAATTAATAATTTTTATTTTGTAATAAATATATTTATAAATACACTTATATAGTACGACATTAGAGAGAAAGAGTTAGACAAAATAGGGTGGGGCTGGGACATGTGTTCTTTTTTTGATTTGCTATAAGACAATAATACAAATACATAAAATGTATTTGTGATGTTACATAATTATTATTAAGTAATTTATACGAATTAAAATATCTACTTAAAAAATTACACAATAGTTAATTACATATTTTAAATTAATTTATTTAATTTTATTTTTGATTACATTACAACTGGAGGAGTAGCTCAATTTTTACACAATATTAAAAAATAAATAAATTAATGTTTTATGATTTATAATTATTTAATACTACTACAACTTAGCAAACAAATATTATTTTTAAGAATAAAATAAAAATATTTATTACTTTATTTTTTTAATAACATTATAAGCAACTAGTTTTTTTTTCTTTGTGAGCAATAACTTAAATTTAATAATGCATTTATTTTTTGGTAAACATTCAAAATTTATCACATAAAGTCAAAAAACATATATATTCCTAATAACTAATTAAAATATTAATTCAAATTCACTACAAACTATTATTAAGACCAACTAATTTCATTTAGTTTGTTTTTATATACTTATTACATAATTATGTCATAATAATAAAATTATACATAGATGTTGGAGTTTCATTTGGAATGACAACTTCTATTGAAATAACTTTTATTTATTCAAACAATTTGGAAAAATCAAATCAATAATATAAAAGTAAATACAAATAAAATTATTTAAAGTATTCCAATGATTATGAACGTGTTTAAACAAAATATGTTTAAAATTACATATGTCATATAATATTGAACTGAAGACCTGTTGATATTAAGTATTATTAGAATAGTAAACTTTAAATCGTGAAGTTTGATTTTAAAATCTACAAATCACAAAATGCGTCTCAGATTCAATTAATTATACCCTCAGCATTATGGGTATCGAGGATATATACACTTACGATAAGTAATTATTAGTCGGTTTTGACCGACATACAAGAAAAATGACAAAGGAAAACTGAGCAGATTATAAAGGTGTAGCTAAAAATATGAGACACGTGTAACGGCGTTCTTGAAGTTTACGTCGAGAAGTAACCTAAGTAGTCGGGCCAAGTTCAGCCCATTTCTAGTTTTGTTTTCCAAATATTCGTGTCAAGATATCATGGAATCCTTGTAAATTACATGTTAACGCCTGGAGTATGCAAAAAATAAAAACACCTTCTGGGTTATTCGAAATTGTCCCACAAAACATAAATTTACAGGAATGACGTCAAAGACGAAAATATTCTTCGTCAAATGTCGTAGGGGATGAAAGATACCAAGGAACGGTCCTGACCGGCTTTAACATGGCAAAGCCTAGGATTTATCTTGGTCCGTCTTCAATCTAATGTGGACACTGACCTCCCCGTGGAGTCACCTGGGGTAGCTGCCTTTAACACCCGTTAAAGGTAGCGAGCTAACATGTGCCGCGCATTCACCTATCAGAACGTTAAAAACTTGTGTTTGGGCGTGGGGTTAGTAACCTTCCCCTAGAAAAAGCAGCCTACTATGAAAAAAAGATACAAAAGAAAAACAAGGACCATGAATCTGCGAATCTGTACCTAGAATGTTCGCCCTCTTTACAGAGAAGGCATTGGCAGATCTACTTGAAAAGTACAAAGCCGACAGGACTGCCATACAGGAAATACGATGGATTGAGAAAGGCGTCACAAAAACACCTAAAGGTAACTCATTATTTAATTGCGCATTTGTAGTTGGTCGGAGTTTAAAACATCTGGTCTCCAGCTTCACCCCAGTGAATGAAAAACTCGCTACAATTCGATTAAAAGCAAAATTCTTTAACATCACCTTTATTTGCGATCATGCACCCACTGAAGACAAGGACGAACAAACCAAAGATATATTTTACGAGCGCTTGGAAGAAACTTATGACCGTTGCCCATGTCCATGATATTAAAATTATTCTAGGCGATTTTAAGGCCAAAATTGGAAAGAAGAATATCTTTGGCCCAACAGTCGGGAAATTCAGTCTACATAGTGAAACATCTGACATGGTAGTTAGCAGTACCAGATTTAAGTATCTTGATATTCATAAGGGCACCTGGCTGTCTCCAGATCAAAGAACAAGTAATCAATGGATGTACGTTCGTTCCAAAGAGCAAACATAGACTCCGATCACTACCTTGTTGCAGCAAAGGTACGTACCCGTCTAAACGTTGCAAATAAAGCACAAACAGACGCCACACGTAAGATGGACATTGGTAAGCTGCAATCACATCAGATAGCCACAGCATATTCCACTTAACTGAACCAATTGCTTACTGAGAGCACTCCTCATCCCGATAACATATCAGCGCAATGGCAAAGTATTGCCTACTCCATGCAAACAGCCGCAAAATCCATACTTGGATACCAGAGACCTCCACCAAGAAACCCATGGTATGACTAGGAGTTTCGTGCTGCTACGGAAGAGAAAAATGCGGCATATATGGCTACTCTACATCAGTAGCAACGCGTAGCGCACGAGAGAGATATAGGGAGAAAAAGAGACATGAGAAACGTCTTTTCCGCAGGAAAGAGAGAGAAATGGAAAAACGGAAGTGTAAAAAAATCGAGATGTACAGGAGCCAGAATGAAGTCCGAAAGTTCTACCAAAGAGTGAAACAACAAACTGATGGCTTTGGTACATGCACATCCTCCTGTAGAGACCAGTAAGGTAATTTGGTAACTGATACCTATAGTGTGCTCAGGATATGGAAAGAACATTTTTCCAAACTGTTGGTATCCAATAGTAGCGAAGATGGCGAAGATACCACAGATCCAAGCCCAAAAGATGGTATTGAATGTATACCGCCCAGCCAAGATGATGTAAAGACAACAATAAACCGGCTAAAGAATAATAAGGCAGCAGGAGCCGACGGCTTACCAGCCGAGCTGTTGAACACCGGGGATGACACGCTGATAAGGTGTATGCATCAGCTTGTTAGCACCATCTGGCAGGAAGAACGTGTATGCTCTATCTATAGGGGCATAAGGTTTCTTCCTATTGTCTATGGTCAATGAAATAATTGGACCATACCAATGCGGCTTTAGACCTGGCAATTCCACCATTGACCAGATATTTACCCAGCGGCAAATCGTGGAGAAGACCCAAGAGATGCAGATCGACACCTACCACCTTTTTGTCGATTACAAAGCAGCCTTCGACAGCCTCCTACGTTCAAAGGTATTCCAAGCCATGTCTGAATTTGGTATCCCCATGAATGACATTAACTGATACTCGGTCCTCAGTTAAAATAGGAAAGAACCTCTCCGAAGAGTTTAGTACCAAAAGAGATTTCAGACCAAGAGACGGTCTCTCGTGTGACTTATTCAACATTCTGCTGGAAAAGGTTATACGAGATGCGAAGGTCAAAAGAAGTGGCATAGAAGTGACATTGACATCATAGGTCGATCAGTAAAGGAAGTAACTGATACCTTTGCAGAAGTCGAAAAGGAATCTGCTAAAGTGGGTTTAGCGATAAACGGCGAGAAGACCTTGTTGATGGTGTCGACGCGCAATGCGTCCATAGAGATTGGATCAACTGTTGACGTTGGTTCCTATAATTTTGAGGGAGAAAAAGACTTCGTCTACCTTGGCACCGCCGTAAACACAACAAACAACATCAGTTGGGAAATAAAAAGAAAAATTGTATTGGCCAAAAGAAAAAAGAAAAAAAGAAAAATTCCCCGAAAGATCTATGGACCAATCTGCGTTGACGGTGAATATCGACGTCGTATGAACCACGAGCTGTATCTACTATACAACGACATCCGTATAGATAAACATATCTATATGCAACGATTGCGTTGGCTAGGCCATATCATAGGAATGAGAGGTGATGAACCCGCTATAAAGAGGTATAAATACGTGCCACATGGCGGTGCACGCAGAATTGACAGGCCTAAGCTTAGATGGAGAAAACAAGTGGATGAAGAGATGAAACGGCGCGGCATTCCAGAAAGCGAAGCAGCAAACAGAGAGAGTTGGAGATATTTTTTTAGTTCGGCTTATGGAACAAATGTTCTGTAATGGGCCAGCTAAGCATGTAAGTAAGTAAGTAAGCCTAAAAGGAGAGCTTATAAAATATATTATATTTCTACAGGTATTTAGCCACTCCGAAAATCCATTCTAGAGGTATCTTTTTTACAGCTTTAGGATAATTATCGTAGAGAGTATGGATTTGCCACCTAAAAATTATACTGTCAGCTAGTAATAGATTCCGCTAGAATTATAAAAATTATACTATACAAATATAAAACTATCCGAGAGTTGGTCTTAAACTGCACTTTTGCGAAAAAAAACTTTGAATTTTTGTGTAGGAAAGAGAAGGAAGCCGATAAGTCAATTTTATAATCTGGTCTATGCCTCGATATATGTTACTTTCTTCGACAGTTATTGTGCGCACCTTTTTAGCTAAAAAAAACTTTGTGGGAATGTTACCCAAAGTAGTGGGCCCACGTTCGTCTACGTTTGGACAAAGTATTACGAGGTTCAAAATTGGATCAAATCGGTTGATCATAGGGTTTTGGGTAGAGAAATCCCGTACCGAGAAATCGGGAAATATATTTTTACATTTATGACATCTAATATTGAATAAATAAACTATGCACATCACTTTTATACCATAGAATCAGAATTCGATTAGCTTTTACAGAATCAATAAATTAGAAAAGATTTGGAAATAACTTTGATCTATAAAAGTGTTTTCAGGGAAAAAGTTATAACAGCCGTACCAAAAACATGTACTATAAAGACGGATTTTTATTCTTTTTTGTTTAAGTGCGAAAGAATATTTTCTTTCTTAAAGTCTCATTTGTATACCTTCAGCCATTGGGCTAAAGATGGTCCGGCTTGGTGGCTGGTGCGCACAATAACTTTCGAACGAAGCCACCGATCAGGTCAAAAATTTGGCATTCGAGATTTTTTTCAAACTTTGTTTAAGTTCGAAGATGGACCATATCGGTGGCCCACTACTTCCGGTACCTTCCCCACAAAAGTTCTCGGATCGGATCGATTTGAAATATGAGAAGATAAAAAATCACGGAAATATTGATCCACTCTCGTATTTTAAATCCCGGGTTCCCGGGAATGCCGATTTTTTGATTCCCGTTTCCCAGGAATGATAAAAACCGGGAAAACCCAAAACCCTAGTTGATCAGTACAAGAGTTATCATGCGCACAAGCAAGTTATTGTCTGAAACAGATTTCGTCCAAACATTTTTGGGGTCTAAAATCATTATTTCGATGATGCACATGTTTGATCGTATCAAAATCTTTATATCCTCGTTAACGTAAAGGCAGAGCGTATAAAAATTAAAATAAACGGATTAAATAAATTTTGAAGGTGTCGATCCTTGAAAAAGCTTTGTGCTCGACTATGTTAATATTGTATGACCTTAAAATTGAAAAAATCAAAGCTGAAAACGTCATATAAGAACACCTTTAAATATCAACATCAAAATGCATACTATCATTTCATGTTGATTTTGGAATTCAGATTCTATTTCAACAAAAATAACAATGGTCTGTGTACATGTTTTTTATATCTTTAAAAATGTTTAATTGTTTATTTATTACATTATAGTAATGATGTACAGTTTTAATCAATTTAATGTGTTATAAATTTTGATTTGTTTTAATTAATGTAACTTATTTCGTTTTTAATTTTTCATTGCAATATTTGTATATCATGGATGAAAAGTTGCAATGAATACACAAATCAGTCTCTATACAAATATTGTAACATTTTTGTTGCATCTGTATTATGGCATTAATATAATTGGCCATAAAACAATATTCCCTTATTTTCAACATTTTAAGATTTGTGATGAGCTAACGGGTTTTGCTACGTACGTTTTTATTGCTATTTATGTCTTTTCATGATCAATATTGTATCGTTAATTTGTTACGATTATATATCTAATGTCGTTATCCGAAAATATGAAATTCATAAAAACTTTTTTCTTCAATTTGTTTCTTAATTTTTATTTTTAAATTTTCACATTTTATGTTTCTTTTTTTATTTTATGGTGGGTCATGATTATGATTTGTTGTGTTTTGTTTAATTATTTTTATCGAAAATCGGTAGTTTTTGGTTGTAAAATGTTTTAAACAGATGGTTAAATGGAAAAAACAAATTTCAAAGTATTTAAGTGAAAGTGCGGCAATTAAATTAAAACTTTGGAGGCGTTTTTTTTTATTGTTACAAATTTTGTTTTTTTTTGTTTTACAAAATGTTAAATCAGAATTAAATTAGAACAAAATTTGGAACAGTATAAAATATCAAAGAATATTTTACAAACTGAAACATCTGCTAACATTTTCGTTTCAATTTGTATTAAAATGCATCTGTTTTCTGGATATATGAGTGTCTCTATATAATTCAGTAACAGAATATAACTGATTCGATTTGAATAATCTTCTAATATTTTCTGAGCTGAATACGGTTTCTCTGGCAATAAATTACAGTAAATATGATCTTTTTAGAGTTAAGGAATTTCCATTTTCCTCACTCAAGTCAAGAATTACCTTTATTATTAACTAAAAAATGCATCATTCTGTGTAAAAAAATAATAGTTAGGGACGATCAAAAAATTCCACAAGGAAATTTTAATCAAAAAATATTAATTGTATATAAAATTATTTCATAAAATGGTCCTTGTTTGTATAGTACGACGAGTATGTGTTGTTATCATTGTTGCATGTAGTTTAATGGTTTAATTTACTGATCTCAGTATTATTTGTATCTGTAAGATTTATTTGTTTAATTTTTGTGTATTTTTATTTTTTATCTTATTAATATTTTGAGTTTAAAAAAAAGATTTGAATTGCTTTAAATGCTTTACTGGTTTACAACACTATCAAAAAGAAAACATTTTAATATTTCAATACATTGTTTTACGCCTACAAATAGCATTCGTTTATAATGAACAACACATGTCTGATAGATTTCTGATTCATATTCTACATTCCTTTTATAGGTATTTAATTTTATTTAATTTTTCTTTGTTCGAATAATTCGAGTTACGTTAACTATGTGTTTTGTTTTTGTTTCGAGTACAAAGATTCAATTATTTATTTCTTCACAATTAATTTGAACATGTTTTTTCGTTAGTAGTGAGTGATTATTTTAATGTGTGTTTGATTTTTTGTGTCGAATGGTTAATGATGATTTTTAAAATAATAGACAAAATTAATAACAATTCTAAAAAATAAATAATATAAAATCAATTTTTAACGAATTTTTAATATAATATTATTGATTACGCTGTGCAACACGAAAATTATTAACCATATTCTGACACCGCAGCGTGATAGAAGACCAAAAAAGAGAGGACACGTGTCTCGCCGTTTTTTCGTATCTCATCAACTTTCGCTGTTAAATGCCTCCAAAGGTTTGAGGCTTTGATGTAAAAATGGTCATTTAGTCAGGACTATATCTTCGAAACCGTTTGGGAATTTGAATTCATCTCAGAGGCAAAGTTGTAGCTCTTGTCTTAAAGAACAAAAATTGCGAATACATATAATCCATCAAAGTTCATCTGCAAGGTCAAAATCGACATAGTAAAATTTCTTTTAAAATTTTTTCTCAAGTTTTGTTATACAGCTATCAAACCGATCAAATTTGAAGCAAACAACCAACTAAAAAATGTATCTCATATCTCAATAATCATCTTTCTAGAACATACAAACTTTGTAGAAACGGATCTTAATGGTCAAAATAGCAAAACAATTTCGATTTTTATTCTCTTTTCTCGGCTTCTGCTCCATAGATATTAAACCGTTCAAAACTCAAGAAAACAATCAACCACAATAGTGTAGCAAAGACATCAATAAACAACTTTCTGGAACTTTCTGTCTATGAATGGTTCTTAATGGTAAAAATAGCAAAAATCTTTTGAAAATATCCAATTTTTATACTTTTTTCTCCGACTCTGGTCCGAAGACACGCAACCACCCAAAAATTAAGGATACAGTCAACCACAAAAATGTACCTAAGATTTCAATAAACAACTTTTTAGAACATATGAAGATTCTAGAAATGTTTCTTAGGGCTGAAATTCACGAACAATTAAATTATTTTTAACATTCCCCCTGCTCAGGTTTGGAAATAACAAACTGTTAAAAACTCAAAGAAATTTGAAAGGCTTGTTATTTACGGACCTGAACAGGAAAGAATGATCTAAAATAATCGAATTTTGAGCTTGAAGAATCGTTCCTAGAATCTTCATTTGTTCTAGAGACTTGTTTGTTGAAATCTAAGGTACATGTTTGTAGTTGACTGTATCCTTAATTTTTGGGCGGTTGCGTATCTTTGGACCAGAGTCGGAGAAAAAAAGTACAAAAATTGGATATTTTCAAAAGATTTTTGCTATTTTTACTATTAAGAACCGTTCATAGACATTTCGCATATTCCAGAAAGTTGTTTATTGATGCCTTTGCTACGCTATTGTGGTTGATTGTTTTCTTGAATTTTGAACGGTTTGATATCTATGGAGCAGAATCCTAGAAAAGATTATAAAAATCGCAATTGTTTTGCTATTTTGACCATTAAGATCCGTTTCTACAGAGTTCGTATATTCTAGAAAAATGTTAACTGAGATCTGAGGTACATTTTTGTAGTTGGTTATTTGCTTCAAATTTGATCGGTTTGAAAGCTGTATAACAAAACTTGATAAAAATTTTAAAAGAACTTGGACCATGGCGATTTTGACCTTGCAGATGAAGCTTGATGGATTATATGTGTTCACAATTTTTGTTCTTTAAATTTTGTTCAAATTTCCCAACGGTTTGGAAGATAGAGTCCTGACTAAATGACCCTTTTTACATCAAAGCATCAAACCTTTGGAGGCCTCTAACCGCGAAAGTTGATGAGATAGGGAAAAACGGTGAGACACGTGTCTTCTCATTTTTGATGTTCTATCACACTGTGGAGTCAGAATATGGTTAATAAAACATGACTCAAAAAATTACACACAGTGTTATCAGTAGTTCGAGTTAGTCACAGACTGACAAAAGAATTGACTCGAAATATTGCATTTTAATTTGCTTAGAATTTAACAAATTGAAAAGAGGAATAAAATCCAGTCTCGAGAAAAACGTCTTTAATGAACTTTGACTTCCCAACCTAAACAGATTATTACATAAAAAATAAAATAACTACTTGGACCTTGGAAACTTGCTTACTCAGAAATCCCACTTTTTTGAGTTATGCCACTCTTTGAGACAAAACTTGAGACAAAATTCTTTTCAGATAATTTGGAGTCAATCTAGCTGCCTGTCTCGCTGGTTCATACATGACTTTTGAAAAGGATAAGAGATTCGTTCAAATGTTGTACACAGTAATATTTCTTCCAAACTTAGATCAAGTTCAGAGATGGTCCTTGCACATTTTAATATTTCTCCACGTTAGAAGCTGGTTTACATCAGCCCACTCCTTCCCTAATTCACATAAAATTTAAGGACTAATCCCAGATCATTTTAAATTTTCTTACATATATCCTTACTGATACTGTTCTAAGAATATCTCACGGTCATCATCAAAAATGTATGGTGAGCACGGTAACTCTCAAGAATAATAACCGGACGTCGCACAGTGCGAAATATGCGAACTTTAGTGGAACTTTATTCAAAAATAAAGTGCACAAAACTAACGATATTATTGTTGGGATCCATTGCTAAGTATCCCACGACAAATGCCTCATATTCAGTTTTGTGATTTACCTCGCGAAACAACTAGAAATGCACTTAACCCAGATATGCCCATTGCTTGATCGTGATCATTTTAAAAGTATTTTTATGTTATTTTAGAAGCAAATGTGAAATAATAACAGTATGTTTGTATGTTTTTTTAAAATTTTTTTGAAAAAAGTGGTTTTTGAGGCCACTTTTTGACACAGGGTTTTATCATATAACTGGGAGTTATGGGACACAAAACATTTGACATATAGTCCAAAGACACCTTTTCGGCATCTAGTTAACGTTTTTTCGTAGTAGGCTCCACATCGTGTATGTTTTCGTTATAAAATTACCCAATAATTAATCGGTCATAACGCAAATCATTGTAAAAACTAAGCGATCAGTGGCAACTTCGATGAACTAGACCTCAAAACTCAAAAATAGTAGCTCAAAATTATGGAATCACATAATATGTGAGTATAGGACCAAAATAAACGGTACTTTGATAAACATAACATATCAAATTAGCAAGAATTTTGTGTGTCATATATAGGACGCTGGGCATATCTGGGTTTAAAGTTGCACTTTGCTTTACAATATTTATTTTCCTTAAAAATTGCTTCTAGCTTTGCTTATGTAATATAGTGATACAAACAAATGGTGACAATTTTGACAATTTTTTAATTATTTTTTAATTATTTGTCGTTTATAGAGTTGTAATATCTAACTTAGTTTGGTTGCTATTCGTTTCCCAAAAATGTGTTTTTTTTTAAATTGTACTAAATTATTTTTTTATAAGTTTTGGAGGTTTTTTAAGTATTGTGCTGACTTGCAGAAAAAATCGCACATTTTCTGAGAGGTAGGATATTTTTCTATGGACAAACCAAAAATTAGCTGCAGGTTTGCGCAGGTTTGAGAGATATGCAACTTTTTCAGAAAGTCATTGGAATATTCTTATATCTATATTTTTGAAAATTTGATAGAAGGACCGGTTATCCCAAAATGGGTTCACCAATACTAAGAAATGTTGCTTTTAATAGTTTTATGACTATTCTTGCGAATTTCATTCACATTATATCAGTGTTTGAAATTGCTACTAGTTTTTCACAGCACCAGCATAGACCTTGTGCTGACGCAGCATGGCACATAGCCACAGCATCAAAAATAAAAACGAGTGAAAACTGTTGCTGTGCTATGCTGCGAACATAAACGTAGCATAGCAAAAGGTCTATGCTTTGCTTCTGAAATCTTCACAGCACATAGCATAGCATAGTCATCAAAATCAAAAACGAATGATATTGCTATGTTGTGCTGTTTTCAAAAACAAAAACGAAAACTGTTGCTGTGCTATGCTACGAACATAAAAGGAGCATAGCACATAGCATAGTCATGAAATCGAAAAACGATTGCTGTGCTCTGCTATGCTGTAAACATTTCTACATAGCATAATTGATGTTAACCCAGCAAACTCACTAACCCCCATTTTTATAAAGCCTTCTTTGGGTATAGTTTGGATTTTTCGATCAGATTTTTTAGCGTTCCGGTTAAAATAATATTAAAAGGGATCATTAAATTTCAAGGAGAGCTTTTTTGGCATTAACTTATAATGAGAAAATGGTATTTTTAATGTCTTCAAATTCATTTATTTTGCGTTTTCAAATACATCCAATAGTAAAAGAGAACTTATAATAATGGCCCTATGTGTTGTTCAGTGTTGTTTATTGCTTACAAGGTACAAACATGGTACTTTTTTCATCGATTGGATAATAAATGTGGTCTATAGAGTGATTTTGTGAAAATTCGCCTTTGGCCCTGCCCTATAAAATAGGGACCAATTTCAATTTTAATTTGTATTGGCGAATTTTCACAAAATCATTTTACAGATCACATTTATTGTCCAATCGATGAATACAGTTTACAAGCTGCTAAACAAGTAACCCCACAAACATTTTTGAAAATCGGGTCAGATTTTAATTTTGGCTATATAAAGGGCGCATGGAAACTTTGAGGCCCCAGTGGCACGTGTTAACATACTCCGATTGAGCTCAAACTCTGACAATCTTAATTTTTAACAAAACTAAAAGTTTTAAGAGTGTGCCGCATAAAAAATCTGACATCGATTTTTAAAACCACTCTGGTACATATATTAAACCAGTAAGGAAAGGATCAAAGTAGGGCGGGCCGACTATATAATACCCTACACCACTGTGAATATGTAAAATATATATGGGAGCTAAATCCAAATGAGAACAGATTTTTATATAATTTTTCACATTTATTTGTAGATCAAATTCCGTCACATAGTCCAAATTTCATCAAACTTGGACATATATAGCGTGTTTCGTGTATCAAGTACCTATATCTGTCGAAGATATATATGGGAGCTATATCTAAATCTGAACCGATTTCGATATGATTTGCCACAGTTATTTCTAGACTAAATACCGTCGCACATTCCAAATTTAATTGAAATCGGACATATATAGCGTGTTTCGTGCACCATATTCCTTAAATCGGGCGAAAATATATATATGGGCTATATCCAAATCTGAACCGATTTCGATATGATTTGCCACAGTTATTTCTAGACTAAATACCGTCGCACATTCCAAATTTAATTGAAATCGGACATATATAGCGTGTTTCGTGCACCAAATGCCTTAAATCGGGCGAAGATATATACGGGGGCTATATCCAAATCTGAACCGATTTTTACCAAAATAAATAAAAAAATAAAAACAAATTGGCCAAAAAAACTATCTTCCCCAATTTTCATGCGAATCGGACAATAAATGCGACATGTACTTTGTTTACAAAAATACATCAACAGACGGCCAGACGGACAGACAGACGGACATGCGTAAATCGACTCAGAAAGTGATTCTATGTATATCCCTGAAAGGAACTATGGGTCTATCTCGTTTCCTTTTGCATGTTACAAACTAATGCACAAATACATAATACTCCTTAACACATGGTGGTGTAGGATATAAAAAGGTACAAGTGGCAATAACATGCATTTAGAAACTCGAAATTCGCTTCATAAAGGAAAAGTGTCAACATTTCAAAAATAGTAGACTGTTGCAGGTTCTGGTTCTGGTTGCGGTCAAAATAATAGTAGTGTGTTAAAAATATCGAAATGTGCAATTAGTCATGGTTTCACAGCTCAATAGCAAATTCTGTTATATTTCAAATACATACTTCTTCGCCATCAAACATTTTTCTGGGTTATGTTTGATGCTATGCTGTTGATTTTGTTCATAGCACAGTACAGCAATAGTTTTCGTTTTTGTTTTCTTGACTGCGGCTGTTTACTATGCTGTTAAAGTGTCTGCAGCACAGCATAGCAATAGCATTCGTTTTTGATTTTGATGACTATGCTATGCTATGTGCTTCGCAGATTTCAGAAGCACAGCATAGACCATGTGATATGCTACTTTTATGTTCGCAGCATAGCATAGCACAGCAACAGTTTTCGTTTTTATTTTGGATGACTATGCTATGCTATGTGCTTCGCAGACTTCAGAAGCACAGCATAGACCATGTGCTATGCTACTTTTATGTTCGCAGCATAGCACAGCAACAGTTTTCGATTTTGTTTTTGAAAACAGCACAGCATAGCAATAGCAAATTTTTAGTGATTTCAGTGCTGTGCTGGTAGCAAATTCAAACACTGCATTTTATAGAAAAATGGTACAATTTGAGCAGTTTTCTCAGGGCATCGTTAAGTACCTAAGTCAAAGCATAGTTGCACCAGATGCTTTTAGGTGATATACTCATTTGCAGAACCGTGTAATAAGATAAACATATCCTCAGTCAAAACGTTCAATTTTTAAAATTTATGTTATATCAATGACACTATACTAAAAATAAAAAATCTCAAAAATTAATTTTTTTGTTTTCATTTACTAATGTTTGTGGATGCTTGGGGGAGGGTCCAAAGCAAGGATCTACGCTCTGAATTGTTTTTTAGAATATTTTCTATTTAATGAATATGTTAAATTTGTCTGGTACCGCTCAATGGGGGCTTTACCAGTACGCGAACACATATTGACAATATTTTGTACATATGTGTGTGTTCTCCATCCACTGAAGCCAAATATCCAAATTTGCAGCAAAATCGGTTGAAAAATTAACCTAATACGTAAAAACGGTCACCACCGATATGTGGGGGTTATAGGAAACCGCAGGTCTATGTGGCCCACATTTATCCAAATACAACCATCAACTATAAGAAACATTTTTGGAAAATTTCAGTAACCTACGTTCTTTACATTAAAAGTTATGAGTAAAGTTCCACTAAAGTGCCCATATTTCGCACTGTGCGTCGTCCAAAACATTTTTTTTTTCAAAGTGGTTTGTGCGGTACCTTTTTTATATAATAAAATGAAATGAATGCTATTTTTGGCATTAAAAGGCAAAAGTTTATTTATTCTCACTACAGGAAATCGTTTTTGAGAAAAAAATTTCAAAAAGTCATAACCCTAGTATCCAACACAATTTACATAAACAAATAAATAAACAAAACCACAGAAACTGCTAAAATCGTCAATGAGAGAGTTGTGTTCATAAATTTAGAATATTACAGGTCCCATGCCTCAAAAAGAATTGGCAAAAAATTAGCAAAAACAATTATTATGTTGTAAATACCATCGCAATGACTATCCGCTATTAAAATTCGTTTTTACAATATATTACATCGCGAAACCATGACCTTTTCCGTAGTAAGTATCTGAAGAAATGAACCATCTTGAATAATATGCTTAAACTGGAAACAAATTATATCCTTGTAATAAGAATCATAAGGAAGAAGTTGTCTGATATAGTCCATATGCGAATTTGATTTAATTTGAGGAAACTTTTACTAAGTTTTAAGATAGGGACAAGGCCAGTCCCTCCTTCCCACATGTATAGTCACCGTAGAATTTTTAGAAATATTGGGCAATGATATAAAAAAAGCTTAGACTTTCCAACCACAAACATTATAAATCTGTAAATAGACGCGATCTTAAAGAAGCTCTAAACTGCACTTTAGCGAATTTTTTGAACGTTTGTGTGGAATGTACCCAACGGTATGGTTCGATATGGTCCTTATTTGAGCTTAATGAACATTTAAAAGAAATACCTATTGCGATGTGCAAACTGCCTATTGCGACTGCTTATTGTCTGAAACGTATTTCGCCTAAACTGAAACCTTAATCTCGGTAAGGAACATTTTTGATCGCATTAAAGTTTTCTAATGGCTGACAGCATAAACACCGCCCGTATTGTAGGGTGTCGAGGAAACCGTGACAAATATGTACCTCTCAAGAAAGTCTACATAGACTCGGGCTGTTAACTTAAGAGGAAGTATATGGAGCGGCGGTGGTGCATTGGTAAGCACATCTTTCTTGCTCTCAGAAGGTCTGCAGTTCAATCCCCGACAAGAACATCCACAATTTTCGACGGTGGCAAATCCCCACAGAGTAATCTTGGCTTGCATTTCTACAAATTTTATCGTAAGACACACGTTCGGACTCGGCGATAAACAGTAGGTCCCATTTCATAGAGCCAATATGAATCAGCGTTCACTCATTGATATGAGAGATGTCTACCTTTTCCCTTCGGGAATTTTGTGGAAACATATGTATGTATGTCAACTTAAGACAATTAGCACCTATTGATACCTGTAGTTGTTCCTCAACAGCTAAATCGTGCTTGAACTCACCGCACAGTGGTTCCGCCCGGGGAAAAAATCAAAAAATTTAAAAAATTGATTGAAATAAATATTCTCTAAACATATAAAATTTTTAACATCCAGCATTATTTTTGTAAATTTACAGCGGTTATATGCCAAGTTATGCCGAAGATGTTGTGATTTGTGTATGTAAGACCTTACCAAGTAAAAAAGTATCAATCGGCTTGGCCGACAGAGATATACCCTCAGCATGTGTATATTGAAACAATTTGTTCCCAAAAAACGTATATATTTAGAGGGTTTTAAAAATTTTGGGCGTATAAAACGACAAAAATGTTGATTAGGATTAAAAAGCAAAAGTTTTGCGGAGGAAATACTTAAAGGAATGGATCGACATTGATCATTATGGAAGTGGATCTCCAGCCACTACATATGGTGCCATAGGGGGTTTTACACCCTTCGGGCTGTTTGCTCAAATACAACAGACTCTCCCTAATCTGTGTGAACGAATTAGCTACAATTTGAGATTTAAGGTTTTCGGCGGTTACAAAATATTTTCAACCAAATGTTTGGACATAGGTCCTCTTTTTGGTATAGCCACCGCACAAGATATTTCTCTAAACTTTGTTATTTCTTATAAGCGTTAAATGCTTATCGTGAATTTTGTTGTTTTTGTAATATATTCAGTGTAAACGCATCTAACCATCACAAGGCACCAATACTTCGCGAGCTAATGTTTCAACAGACATCTGCTTTGGAGGTATATCGGCGTCGTGCAAATCCCGACATGTACCATCTATGTAGTTAAACGTATTGAGTTACAATGTCGTAAAAGGATGATTAATGTTTCTACCGATAGAATGACTTGTAAATAAAATTGTGTTCTGTTGCATTTTGAAGAGCGAAAATCATATTTTTGATTATTTTTTTCTTTTCTTGCATACTTTTCCTTATGATGGGCTTAGACAAATTAGTTTGAAGGAGAAATTAGAAAGAAGTAGGAAATACAAACCAATAAGACTTAAGCAAAATACGGAAACAAAAAATAAAAACAAATCATAACAAATTTTCAAATTAAATATTTTGTTTATTTAAAAATAATTTATAATAATAATAATACATTAGAATATAATTCAAATTATCTTTGGAATGTCTTAAATTAAAATGATAATCTCACAATTTATAAATTTTGATTGCTTTGTTTTAAAGTTTACATTAATTATTATTAATAAATAAAATTTACAAACACATAGATTTTCACAATATATACAATAATATGCTTAAAAATGTAAACAATTTTACTTTCAATATTTTTTATTTTAGTTTTAAAAATTATTGCCTAATCGAATGAATTTCATGATGCAGGAGATGGATGGTTGGTTGTTGGTGATGAGAGTCCTTACAAAAAGAGAGCAACAAAATTGGTCAGTATTTGATTTTATTTTCTTTCGAGTTTCAAGTTTTTTTCTTTTTTTGTTTCTTTACTTTTCTTTTGTGTGTATATTTGTTTGTAGATAGATAGATATATGTATGTTTGTATGTATACTGTTTTGTTGGTTAGTTCTTATGTCTACAAAGAAGATCAAAAGAATCCACCTTCGAAGTCATAACATCGGTGCGTGTGTTCCTTGCTCTGTTTGTAATGTATTTGCTCCTTGGATATTTGAGCCGCTTAAACAAAGCTGAGTTCCTTTTGTGAATTGGCATCTATGTACTCCAGTTGCATATAAACTCATTGACCATTGATTATATAGACTGGACAAAATGCGCGACCATTGCCACCTCCTCCGCCACCACTTGATTTTCTTGATGATTGATGTTGTTGCTGCCTTGTCTCTACCACAGTTTCGTTATCGGTGGTTTCTAGATCTTCTTCTTCAGTGGCCTCAGTACCGGTACCAACACCTTCCACAACCACTGTTGTTGTTTCGGAGCCATTACCAACCAATTCCGCCGGAGGTGCCGTTGCTTCACAATTTCCATTACCATGACAATTTGAGGTACCATTCCCATTTCCATTGCCACTACCGCCGCCACCGCCACTGCCATTACTATCCGCCTCTTCAATGGTCTCAACTATTGTTGTAGAGCAATAGCAATACGACAAGTTGGTCTTAAGTTCTTCACAAAATTGTTGTTGTTGCGCAATGCTAGCAATGCGCTCACGGGCTAATTCTCACATATACGTGGGTTTCAGTTTATAGGCCCGCTTCCAGATTTCACACAAACACACGGTGGAATGGAAACGATAGAATATCGCCAAAGGCATCGAGACATGGGTAATAATTGTCCAGGCCCACAGACCATAGAAATTCAGCTGTATGGGATGTGACTCTGCTCGAGACTTTTCCAGCGTACTTATGGCCCACATGGCCAAATTAACAACCAACATAAATGTAACAATTTCTCGGCCGGGTTTTTTGCGCATATGTTCCGGGGTGACAGCTTGCCGCCGGCTGGCATCCAATATGAACATTGTTTGACAGGCTGTTTGTACAATCGACGCCAAGGCATTGAGTGGCACCAGCCAATCATCGCTTCTCAGTGAAAAGTGTCCAGCAATGACTGTAAAGATGTTATATAAAAATGAACCAGTTTGGGCTCCCACCAACAAAATATCATCCAAGGAGAAGCTGCGATAGGCATCGTATTGCAGATGACGTATTTGTATCATGCCCACCAGGGTGGCTATGGTCGCTGTACCATAAATAAACAATTCACATATTGTCACCTCCATAACAGCCAAGGCCACAAAATCGGGTCGTGAGATCAGGACGAAGAACAAGATCAGCGAGATTATGGTGAGGACCAATATTAAAATACCCACAAACAGTCCCTTGTGGGCTCGTGCACAATCCACCGAATAATGATGTGGAGATCGTTTAATTGGCGAACTAATCATATCAGGACGTTGTGGTTTTGGTATCTGAGGCCTTGAGATACTCTTCCACATAACGTAGAGTATAGCAGCACATATCAGCGAGTATTCAATGGTACAGGGAAACAGAAATGGCGAGGCATCCTGCACCAATGTTCCCAAAATATTTGTACGACGACATTCAAATATTTGATAGGGTCCCTTGAGGCCACGAGGAACTCTCAGCAAAACATTCGGGTCGGATGGTGCCAGCACTGAGTGAGCCCGTGAATGACCTGGTATTCGATGTGAGATACGAAGAGTTCGATTTTCGGGATTATAAAATGTTAAAATTTCGTGTTTTGTTTCCTGTATCAGAACATTAAGCCACACCGCTAAGTTCGTGCCAATCATGTGCATCAGTCCGAAGCGAGCTATGATTTTGTAGCGATACACTTTGATTTGCTGAAAAAATATAAAAGAAAGCGATTAGTTTTTTACGGTTTAGGGATGTAATGAGGGTAAGGCAGTTTATAAACCCTTAGGACCTGTTAGTTCTACAATTGAATAGAATAGTAGGTATTTACACATGGGAATATGAAGCCAGATTAAAAAATCAGTCGCCCTTGCCCAGTATAAGGCTGTGGATTTGTAGTCTGTCGGAGGTTAAAACAGCTCCGACCAGCTTCACATATGTGAATGAAAGACTTGCTACAATTCGAATAAAAGCAAAATTCTTCAACATCAGCTTTATTTGCGCTCATGCTCCCACTGAAGACAAGGAAGAACAGACCAAAGATATATCTTATGAGCGCTTAGAAGAAACATATGTCCTGCCCATGACATTAAAATTATTCCAGGCAATTTTAATGCCAAAATTGGAATGGAAAATATCTTTGGCCCAACAGTCGGAAAATTCAGTTTCCACAATGAAACATCTGACATTGGCATGAGGCTGATAGACTTCGCAGCGGCAAAAAACATGGTAGTTATCAGCACCAGTTTTAAACATCTCGACATCCATTAGGGCACCTGGCTGCCTCCTGATCAGAAAACAAGAATTCATATTGATCAGGTTGTGATAGATGGAAGACATTCATCGAGCGTGTTGTATGTGCGCTCGTTCCGAGGAGCAAACATAGACTCGGACCACTGCCTAGTTGCAGTAAAGGTACGCACACGGTTAAACGTAGCAAACAAAGTACGACCAGACACAACACGAAAGTTAGACATCGGTTAGCTGCAATCACAACAGATAGCCACAGCATATTCCACTCAACTAGCCCAATTGCTTAATTAAAGCCCTTCTCATCCCGATAATATATCAGCGTAATGACAAAGTATTGACCACTCAATGCAAACAGCCGCAAAATCCATACTTGGATACCAGAGACCTCCACCAAGGAATCCATGGTATGATCACACTCCTGATGATCACACTCCGTGCTGCTACCGAAGAGAAAAATGCGGCATATAGGGCTACTTTACAATCCGTAGCAACTCGTAGCGCACGAGAGAGATATCGAGAGAAAAGGAGAGAGGAGAAACGTCTTTTTCGCAGGAAAAAGAGAGAGATGGAAAAGCGGTAGTGTGAAAAAATCGAGATGTACAGGAGCCAGAATGAAGTCCGAAAATTCTACCAAAGAGTGAAGGATCAAACTGATGGCTACAGGCACGTCCTCCTGTACAGACCAGCAAGGTAATTTGGTAACTGATACAGATAGTGTGCTCAGGATATGGAAAGAACATTTTTCAAAACTGTTGGTGTCCAATAGCAGCAAAGACGACAAAGATACCACCGGCCTAATCCCAGAAGATGGTATTGAATGTATACCGCCCAGCCAAGATGAGGTAAAGACAGTAATAAATCGGCTGAAGAATAATAAGGCAGCAGCAGCCGATGGCTTACCAGCCGAGCTGTTCAAAACCGGAGGCGACACGCTGATGTGTAGGTGTATTCATCAGCTAGTTAGCACCATCTGGCAGGAAGAACGAGTACCCGACGATTGGAACCTGAGTATCCTGTGCCCCGTCCATAAGAAAGAAGATAAGACTGTATGCTCTAACTATAGGGGCATAAGTCTACTCCCGATTGCCTACAAGATCGTGCCAGGGATATTGTGCGAACGACTAACGCCTATGGTCAACGAGATAATTGGGCCATACCAATGCGGCTTTAGACCTGGCAAGTCCACCATTGACCAAATATTTACGCTGCGGAAAATCCTGGAGAAGACCCAAGAGATGTAAATCGACACCTACCACCTTTTTATACCATCAGCATTTATGTTAACGAGGGTATATACACTTTCATACGGTCAAAATGTGCCTCATCGAAATAATGGTTTAAGACCCCAAGTATGTTTGGACGAAATGTGTTTCAGACAATTTGGAGTCGATTGAGCAATGTCCGTCTGTCTGTCTGGCTGGAGCGCATGATAACTCTCGTAGGGATGAACCGATTCAGTTCTAATTTTGGCTTTCGTAATATTTTGCCCAAACTTTCCGGTACCTCCCACACAAAAGTTCGAAAATGTTCGGAAAATTTGTGCGCACGATAACTCTTGAAGGGAGTAACCGATTTGGTCCATACTTTGCACATCGTGAAACTTGTACCAGACTTAGATAAGGTTTCAATATGGACTCAATCGGTCCACTCCTTCGGGTACCTTCCACACAAAATTTTCGAAAAGTTCAGTTTAGGACCAGCTCTCGAATCGCTTTGATTTTTGTTGTAAGAACTTGTATTTACTGCCCTCCATATAACGGTATAAGTTTCATCAGGGGCAAGTCCATACTTCCTGAGAAAAAAACTTAATTGTAAAAAAAGCCCTGTGACACCGTGTGTAGTGGTTGGAGCGCAAGATAACTTTCGAACGGATCTGCCGAATAGATCCACAATTTGGTCTTCGTAATATTTTGTGCAAACTTCGTTTAAGTTTGAAGATAAGCCATATCGGTCCACTCCTTCAGGTACCTCCCCCACAAAAGTTCACAAATGTTCGGAAAAATTGTGTGCACGATAACTCTTGATGGGAGTGACCGATTTGGTTCATACTTTACACATTCTAAAATATCTACAGAATGTAGATCAGTTTCGAATATGGACTACTATATTTGTCGACTCCTCCCACACAAAATTTTGGATAAATTCACTTTAAGACCCGCCCTCGAATCAGTTTGATTTTTGTTAAAGCAACTTGCATTCGCTGCCTCAATTACGGCAGTAAAAGTTTTTTTCAGGGACAAGTCCATACTTCTTGAGAAAACAGTCCGAAAGTTTTTTTTTCGGGAAAAAAGTATTTCAATCCACACAGGCTGAGGGTATAACTCTGTCGGCGAAGCCGACTGATACTTGTTTACTTGTTGTCGATTATAAAACAGCCTTCGACAGCCCACTACGTTCAAAGGTATTCCAGGCCATGTCTGAATTTGGTATCTCCGCAAAGATCATTCGGGTTTGTAAAATGATTTAACTGACACGAGATCCTCAGTTAAAATTGGAAAGAACCTCTCCGAAGAATTTTGTACCAAAAGAGGTTTCAGGCAAGGAGACAGCCTCTCGTGTGATATCTTTAACAACCTGCAAGAAAAAGTTATTCGAGAGGCAAACGTCAAAAGAAGTGGCACAATCTACACCAATAGTCACATGTTACTTGCTTATGCTGATGATATAGACATCATGGGACGATCAGTAAAAGAAGTAACCGATACCTTTATGAAGATCGAAGGAGAATCTGCTAAAGTGGGTCTGGCGGTAAACGGCGGGAAGACTAAGTTGATTGTGTCGACGCGCAATGCGTCCAAAGAGATCGGGCCAACTGTTGACGTGGGTTCCTATAATTTTGAGGTAGTAAAAGACTTCTTCTACCTCGGCACCACCGTAAACACAACTAACGACATCAGTTGTGAAATAAAAAGAAGAATTGTATTGGCTAACAGATGCAACTTTGGTTAAGTAAGCAGTTTAAAAACAAAGCCACATCTCGTCAAACAAAAATAACGCTTTACAAAACACTGATACTACCCGTGCTGATGTATGGTTCCGAAGCCTGGGTACTTGCCAGATAAGGCAGTGCTTGGTGTGTTTGAGAGAAAAATTCTTCGAATGATCTGCGGACCAATCTGCGTCGACGGTGAATATCGACGTCGCATGAACCACGAGCTATATCTGTTACACAACGACATCAATATAGTTAAACGTATTGAGATGCAACGATTGCGTTGGCTAGGTCATATCATAAAAATGAGCGATGATGAACGCGCTAAAAAGGCGTATAAATATGAGCCGCTTGGCGGTGCACGCAGAATTGCAGGCCACAGAATAGATAGCGCAAACAAGTGGATGAAGAAATGACAAGGCGCGGTATTCCAGAAAGTGAAGCAATAGACAAAGAGAAATGGAGATCTTTTCTAATGGGCCAGCTAAGTAAGTATGTAAAGCAAGTAAAAAAGTATCAGTCGACAGAGATATACCCTTAGCCTGTGTGGATTGAAACGTTCATCTATGGACCGGTCCAACACCGGCTAAACAACCAAAATGCTTCTCCCAAAATTATGGCAATTATGCCGGCAAAAATATTACTTTGGATTAAAGCTCAAAATTGGTGCGGAGGAAGTAGGTAGGAATGGATCGACATAGTCCATTGTGGAAATGCCTTTAAGTTTGGAGCCATTCCTTTCAGGGAGCATGGATTTGCCCACGAAAAACGTAATATTGCTGCACACAGGACCACAAGGAGTTTCTTCGGTAAAAAATTGCAAAAGTTCCCCGAACATACTCTAAATCGCACTTAAACAATAACGTTGACCTTTTGTGGGGGAAGTACCTCAAGGAGTGGGCCTACATATATGTCCCATTTTCGAAAATAGACTAATTTTGGACATTTTAACGAATATTTTTAAACTTTTGTGACCACCTTCGGACTTTATCTAAGATTCCCAGTAATATTACTATACACAAAGTTAGAACCAACGCAGTATACGGTTCGATCAATGCAGATTCGGGTAATTTTCTCACGAAGTATGAACCTGCTGTTGAAAAAAATGTATCGTCGTAATATGGGCCACGAAGACAGCCTGTTTCAAAAACAATTAAAACTATTTGAGAGTCTTAACCAGCACTTTTCCGAAAATTTTTGAAATTTTTTTTTGTAGGAGATTTTGGAAAGAGTTGATCGAAATAGTCCATATTCGAACCTAATCTATGTCCCGAAAAAATACAACGATGTGTATAGTATCGATTACTTCCTACGAGAGTTATCGTGCGCACAATCTTAACGAAACTGTTTTATCTTTTTTGAAGGAGGTACTCGAACGAGTGGGCCGATATGGTTCATTTTCGAACTAGATCTAAGTTTCGACAAATATTACAAGGTGTAAAGTTAGGACCAAATCGGTTGATCCGTTCAATAGTTGTTGTGCCCACCTGGCAAAGAGACAGACAGACAGGGCAAACTCGAACCTAAATTGTCTGAAATTAATTTCGTCCAAACATTGGAGTTACCGACATAGCCAGTGCCAGGTTATTTTATGCACATTTTACTCGAAAAAGTTCAAATTTTATGCATGGACCCCCATTTCTAACTACAATTATTTCAATGAGACACATTTTCTAGAGACGAAGAATAAAATCCGAAAATCTACTGCAATTGGAGGACATTCCGTCAAGGTTATTCTAATCATAATTATATATTGTTGTTGTCGTATATCTTTTCGGTTATCCGCTTCTGGTTCTTCTGTGTTCAGGTAAGTTGGTTTAGCTGGGCAGTTAAATAGTTGCAACGTATCTTGCGGACCCCAATTCTGATGCGGGGCATGTGTTCGATATCGTGCTTTCAATTCCTGACTATTACGAATTGAGGCTGCTGCATCGTCCGCTTGTGTTTGCATTGACAGCAGGTGTTCTTCTACTGCGATGAATAGAGGCCGGTATCCGAGTAAGACATTTAGACTACACCTTTGAACTGCTTGTGCAACTCGTTCTCGCTTGTACCTTTGGATATCTCTCTAGATCTTGAAGATCTTTCCAGACACGTCAGGGGAAAAAAAGTTTGTGGTCGGAATCAGGAAACCATCGATCAATATGTTCAGCCATTCAGGTGTTTAACATTGTGGCAGTTGATTTAGCGGCGGATATTTTCATATACCTCAGATGGAAGAACTGCACGAAGTCAAGAGTTATCATGACTGTTCGGCCGCATGGCCTGTTCTGGTTCATTCCTCGACTATTATTTATAGGTGTGACGTGTAATGGTGTTGGTGTACTATGCATTTCCCGGAATCAGTGCTGACTGGGGCAACTGGGAAACAGCTTTTCATCATGGGGATGAGTAATGCTTAAAGAATCTTCGCTATTGACACCTCTGTTGGCATCCTTGCCTGGTTTCAGCAGCAGGACCACTATGTAAACATTCCAGCCTTTTGGTACAATATATGTGGCAAGCGATAAATTGAGGATACTTAACTAATAGTCCAGTTTGGGTTCATCCAGTTGCTTAAGCATTACAATTGAGATTCCGGGTGGCCCCAACGCCTTGGATGCTTTCGCTGTTCGGATGACATCTGCGACATTGCACATCGTAAATTACCGCCTAACACAATTATATTTTCCCTATCACTCTCGAGAATCTCTAAAAACAGCCGGTTAAAATAACACGCGCACTTCTTCGGAGCTGCAACGGTTACGCCGATGAAAGTAAGAGCGGTTCTATCATCATTATTTCCCGGATTCGGGAGTGATTTAACCGTTCCCCACAGTTTACTCAATCCTGTACCAATGCTGCATTGCTTCAGGTCGTATATCCACTTTTTCCGCTTATGCTCGCCTACTAGCCTGGTGACTTCAAGAGTATGTTCTCCACCTTTTTGGTCTTTAGGGCTCGCACGACGAAGCTCATTTACTAGTCCAACCGGCTAGTTGAGAATTTTTTTTCTTATTTCTGGTATCCGACCAACTGGTATGAAGCGAGCAGCTGCAGCACTAATGATATTCGGGAAAATTCTCGCAGCTACCCGGTCTAAGGGAATGGTCACGTCTCTGAAACGGTGATTAGTAGATTCCCTAAACTCTTGCCAATCAGCTTGTCCATGATTCAGAAAAGTACTGTGGTCAGATGTTATGCAGTCGGATGGTCTGTTAACGGAGACAATGATTGGAAGGTGGTCTAAGCCAAGCAAAATTTGGGGTTGGCAGGACACGTCATTTATCAGATCGGGTGTAGCTCTCTGAAGTGGTGATCGATAATGTCACTAAACCATTGCCAATCAGCTTTGCCACGGTTCAGAAAAATACGACGGTTAGAGGATATGAAGTCGGGAAGTCTGAGTGTAACGGAGACGATGACTGGAAGTTGGTCTACGCCAAGGGAAATTACAGGTTAGCAGGACACGTCATTTATCATACAGGGTATCACAGAGGTGACGTCTGGCGGCCTGTAGCAATCTCTTGTTATCCTCATAGGTGTGACATCATTCATAGTCCAAAATGTGGAGCTGTCAAATTACCAAGGACGGAATGTCAAAGTTTATTATATAACACCTTTCATCGGTAGTATGTAAACATTAAGCATCTATACCTCGCCAGTCCCACATTTTACTATTAACACCATACATTCTATGTATGGGTCACTAATGTCAAACTCAAGTGAGTTGGGTCTGTACCGGACAGACTGCTTTATATGGAAGGCTGGTCATCTTGTACGATCCTTTCGCAAAAATTCGTAAGTCTGCAATTTCGCGGGATTTGTTGCACAGACCATTGCAATTGAATTGCAGGAATGATGCAATTCCGGGGCGCTGAACAATAGCATGGGTTTAAGATATTGTCTTTGTTGTTGTTGTTGGGGACTGCTGGAGTGTCTCGAACGACGTCTAACGACGACAATGAATCCGACGACGAATTTGGGGGCAAACTGGGAGACAACATAACTCCTATCACAGGAGACGACTAAGACCAGAGCAGCCTGAGCAGTGCGCCAATTCCCTACATGCATTACATGTTGACATATGGTGGATGCGGATCCATGGTTCATGGGGTTCTTCTAAATTCCGCACATACCAAAAGACAGTGAAGTAGCGACTGCATTTGTGTGAATACTATTCATTCCTGTCCTTTTGTGGCTCTCTCTTTTTGTTTTGGACTTCTCTACCTGCAAATTATGAAGATTCTTACCACTGTATGATGCTTATCCTAACTATCATGGTAACAATTGGTAAACTGAGTCATGATGAGGTACCATGATGCAGTTCTTATTTGTATTCGTTACCTACACTTGTGTCTTCCCACAAACTTACCTACGTCATTGTAAGAGGTCAACCAGGTTGCCTTTTGAGTACATGCCGATTCAGTTTAATGATATGGGTCCTACTTTTTATCGCCGAGTCCGAACGGGTGTCTTATGATACCACTTATAGAAAACTTTTACATGGCTGGAATACTCAGGAAATATCGCCTACATTACGCTGAGAGGTAGTTTTCCACCGTTGGAAAGTACGATGTTTTTTGCTCTGTTCACCACATGGACGGCAGAGGTGAGAATAGAGTTGAATGTCATAGTCGACGGTAGCAGAATTCCGAACACAAACTACCCTAAAATTCTACAGCATGTTCATTTCAAAATTATGAGAAATTCAGTTATAGTTTTTTTGAGGGGGTTTTCAGACTTAAACCACTATAACTTAGCCATTTGTTAGCCGATTTAAACAAATAATAACTTGTTCTAAAGATATTATTCACTTCTTTAAAAGGAAGAAGGATCACTAGAAATCCGTTGTGAAAAAAGAAGATATGTCCGTTTAAATTTTAAAATGTAAGAAACCCAGATTTTTACTACTTTTACTTACTTACTTACTTAGCTGGCCCATTACAGAACATTTGTTCTATAGGCCGAACTAAGAAGAGATCTCCATTCCTCTCTATTTGTTGCTTTGCACTCTGGAATACCGCGCCTTTTCATCTCATCATCCACTTGTTTGCGCCATCTATTCCTTGGCCTGCCAATTCTGCGTGCACCGCCATGTGGCATGTATTCATACGCCTTTTTAGCGGGTTCATCATCGCTCATTCTTTTGATATGGCCTAGCCAACGCAATCGCTGCTTCTCGATACGTTTAACAATATTGATGTCGTTGTATAGCAGATACAGCTCGTGGTTCATGCGACGTCGATATTCACCGTCAACGCAGATTGGTCCGTAGATCTTTCGAAGAATTTTTCTCTCAAACACACCAAGCACTGCCATGTCTGCTTGCGCAAGTACCCAGGCTTCGGAGCCATACATCAGCACGGGTAGTATCAGTGTTTTGTAGAGCGTTATTTTTGTTTGACGAGATGTGGCTTTGTTTTTAAACTGCTTACTTAATCCAAAGTAGCATCTGTTGGCCAATACAATTCTTCTTATTATTTCACAACTGATGTCGTTTGTTGTGTTTACGGAGGTGCCGAGGTAGACGAAGTCTTTTACTACCTCAATATTATAGGAACCAACTTCCACAGTCGGTCCGAGCTCAATGGACGCATTGCGCGTCGACACCATCAACTTGGTCTTCTCACCGTTTACCGCCAGACCCACTTTAGCAGATTCTCCTTCGACCTTTATAAAGGTATCAGTTACTTCTTTTACTGATCGACCCATGATGTCTATATCATCAGCATAAGCAAGTAACATGTGACTATTGGTGTATATTGTGCCACTTCTTTTGACGTTTGCCTCTCGTATAACCTTTTCTAGCAGGATGTTGAAGAAGTCACACGAAAGGCTGTCTCCTTGTCTGAAACCTCTTTTGGTACCAAACTCTTCGGAGATGAGAAATGTTGTTATTTGAGAAATTGTGTCAATTATACCCTCAGCATTTATGCTAACGTGGGTATACCCACTTTTATACTGGCAACATGTGCCGAAATAATGGTTTTAGATTCCAAGTATGTTTGGACGAAATGTGTTACGGACAGTGTGGAGTCGATTTTGCCATGTCTGCCTGTCTGGTTGGCTGGCTGGTGCGCACGATAACGAAGCAACCGGTAGGGTCCAAAATTTGGCATTCGTAATCCAGTAGTCACACGCGCAAAATTTGCGGTAAAAAAAAAACAGTTTTTAGATGAGAGCAGGGAGGAAAAAGTAGAGAGGGGCTCTTTCCACCTCGCTCTCCTCCTTTATCCAAACTTAGTTTAAGTTCTGGTACCTCCCCCACAAAAATTCAAATTTTTCGGTAAAAATTAAGAGCACGATAACTCTCGAAGGGAGTAACCGATTTGATCCATACTTTGCACATCGTAATATTTCTACCAGACATAGATCCCGTTCAAATATGGACTATATCGGTTTACTCCTTATGGTACCTCTCATACAAAATTTCGGAAAAGTGCAGTTTAATACCTATTCTCGAATCGTTTTGATTTTTGTTGTAACGACTTGTATTCGCTGTCCCCATTACGATGGTACAAAATTTTACAGGGGCAAATCCATACTTTCTGACAAATGGCCCGAAAGCTGTAAAACCCCGCTATGGCACCATGTGTACTGGATGGAGCGCACGATAGCTTTCGAACGGATAAACTGATTCGGTCCAAAATTTGCCAATTGTAATATTTTGGCCAAAGTTAAATCAAGTTCTAAGATGGGCCTAATCAGTCCACTTCTTTGGGAACCTCTTGTTCAAAACTTTTCGCTAAACTGATGCGCACGATAACTATCGCAGGCAGTAACCTATTTGGTCTATACTTTGGACATCGTAATTTTTCTACGAGACATATATCAGGTTAGAATATTGACTATATATGCCTTCGGGTAGGTTCGTTTTGATTTTACTTGCAACAGGTTGCACTCAATGAACCTATTACGATGGTACAAGTTTTTCAGTGGCAAGTCCATACTTCTTGAGAAAATTACCCGAAAACTGTAAAAAAACCCCAACGGTCAGCATGTGTAGTGGTGGTGCGCACGACAATTCCCAAGCCGAATACTGCTTTGGTCCACATTTTGCATATCGTAATATTTCTTGGTATATTAGATGAAATTCGAAGATGATGCTTATAGGTTCATTCCTTCCGGTACCTCCCCCACAAAAGTTCTCGTAAACGGAGCAACCGATTTGGTTCAAACTTTGATCTGAATATATTTCGTCTAAACTTAGGTTATGTTCAACAGTGGACCCTATCGGACCATTCCTTAGCGTACCACCCACACAAATGATTTTTGTTTAAATGCGGTTCAGGGTCTGTGCGAGAATCCTATGGAAATGTTTACCGAAGGTTCTCCTAGAAGCCCTGTTTACAGCGATATGATGTTTTTCGTGGGCAAGTCCATGTTTTCTGATATAAAGGTCTTATCGAGAGGAGTGACTCCGAAAATTAGACACACTTCCAAAGTGGATTTTTTCGGTACATTCCTTTAGGTACCTCCCCCGCAAAACTTTTGAGATTTTATCCTAATCCATTTTTTTCGGCAAGTTCATACGCTTAATCTGAAGAACCCTAAATGCATACGTTTTTTGGGAAAAAGGTGTTTCAATTCACACAGTCCGAGGGGTATACCCTCGGAAAAGCCAACTGATAGTTTTTTACTTGTTTTCACTAAAGCTAATTGAACTTGGTTCATTAAAGTAAATCAGTCAGTAGTCAATATTTAAATGTCCCTAATTTTATTTAACTAAAATCAACCACATTGAATGACTTAGTTCAATTACTTTTGCAGCGAATCATTCCATTAAAGCAAAGTTTAAATCAATGCCGTTCTTTGGTATTGTTGAAGTTACGAAGTTTTTCGGCAATTCACACACACAAGACACGAACGCAACGAAAGAGCACACAAAAGAGAGCAAATGTTTTGATTTGTTTTTGTTTTGCAGCATACAACCTTACTAACACACTGTCAAAATATGCCAATATTCAGAATTTTGTGTGCCCTCTTCTTGGTCGGCAGTGGTTTAAATCATAGATGAACAAGATGAGCACTCCCCTCTCCAAATGCTCTCTTCTTGTTCATCATTGGTCTAAAAAAAAACATAAATAATCTAAGAATGAATACTTTGTCCATCTCAAGCTCTCGTTTCTCTCGTCCAATAAAAGATTTATAAATTCAATAAATATTGTGCATAAATAAATATTGATTATATTTATTTGAAGAAGAAATTACTTACCTCATTATTCAAAAATATAAAATACATTTGAATAAAAATGAATGCCATTCGTGTGGCCGGTGTCAGGGCTAACAAAACATTGTGACACTTCGTATCCGGATTTAATTCAAAATATTGCCCAAATTCCAGACCAGAATATATCATGCTACCAATACCGAAGGCTGTAAAGAGAGCAAAAAGAAAAACAAAAGAAAGGGAATAAAATAAATTGTTTTGTTTTAAATGAAAAAAAAAAACAAAACAACAACATTAAAGTCATTAAAAAACAAAGACGATAAATAAAGGACAACAACAGTATCCAACCACCAAACCAAAATTCTTTAATTTCCTGCAAAAACATAGCAGAAGCTAAAATAACGATAAATCGAAAAAGGACGACCGACGGATATAAAAGCGACAACAAATTTAATTCCACAAATTCCCATGCTGACTCGCTCGCTGTATGTGTCTGGGCACTCTTGCTTTCTGTTTTTTACTCCACCCGATGAAAATAAGCAGACTTTAAGAAAACTTAAAGACAATTTGCACACAATTGAATTATGAAGGTTTTTGCAAGGATTTTCTTGTGTGTCTTCACTTTGCTGATTTTTTTTGTTCATCTTGTTTTGCAAACTTGGGATTTCTTGAAAAAACAACAGCAACATAAAAAACTCGAATACAATAAAACCATTAGGCCCCAAAGTATTGCCATTACATGTAGCATAAATTAAATGTGTAAATTGAACATGTTGATGGTATTTTGGAGGGGGATGTAATTTAAGTGTTGTAACATAAAAATAAATTATTTTTTATTGAAAAAATCATATGACATTATTTTAGTAACGAATTGAATACATTTACGTCCATAATCGTAACTAAAATATGTTCCCTTTTAAGTGAGATCATCATCCAAAGCGATTAAGAGCATCTTATCCGACCATTATATACCCTAAAATGTAAAAAGAAAACAATAAGGAAGGGATCAAAGTCAGTAAGGAAAGGACAACGATTCCAATATATTTTGGAGATTTTTTTCTAGACAAGTTTACGTCACATTTTCCAAATTTAATTTATTTGGGAGCTATATCCAAATCTGAACCGATTTCAATGTAATTTGGCAAACTCTTTCTTTGAGCAAATTACGTTGCACATTTCACTAAAACTGGACGTACATAGGCAAGGTTGAGATCCGATCCTTTTCATCGACTTTTCATGAGTGAAATTGAAGTGGTGAAAGATCTTATCTTTGTCATAATATTGTCATGAGTTCAAATAAATTAATGAGTACCCGTATAATAAATGACCAAATAATCATGTACCCGAATAATTGTTTATTTACAAAAGTAATTGTTAAAATGGAAATAAAAGTCAGATAAAAGTGATCGATAGTGGCAAAATTGGCATATTTTAACCAAAAACACCATGCAAATTGTTATAAAATAAAAGGGAGACATATTTTGTGTTTGGAAACCTGTTTCGTTTGGCGGGTATTAAAGATATGTGTATGTAAAAGAACCGAGCTATAAAACACGAGCTGTACCAGTTGACCGGACACCGATACGCAGTAGGATAAGATTTAAATTTGTCAAAATGCCGCCCTGAGAACAGTTCCAGTGGATCATATATGTACATGAGGAGGCAAATATTCTTCCAGTACAGCAACACAATGAGATGATTTACTTGCTCGGGTGTTACCGTGATAGCCATCCCAATCACTATCTGCTGACTACCGACACACCCAGACATATCAAGAAGGATATAAATGCTCTAGAGACGGAGGTCCAACAATACAGGAGAGAACCTCTAGATCAACAGGCATATCAGGTAGGTTTGAATAGCATTTACACAAATGCAGTTGATAAGGCCATAAGCAAATATAGTGTGAATTATGTCCTCGGAGTACATCCCCCATCTACCGCAGCTGAAAAGCGTCATCTGCCACGACAAACCAGAGTAGTTTTGGCTCAACAACGATCAGGATATTGCAGTCGCCTAAATTCCTATTGGGCGGGAATTTATCGCACCGTGAAAGTCATCTACCCAGTATGCGGTATCGGCCCGCACGACACAAAACACCTTTTCAACAACCCAGCCATATTTCAGCCATTTCGGTGGGATGTTGGGCCCACAACATTCAAAATACCAAAAATGAGGGAGGAACCGTTCTATGGGACCTATATAAAGCTGTATATCCCCTTCTTCTTCTTTATTTGCAAATCCGTTATCCGGATATAAGCGATCATACAATAGAATTTTAAATGTGTTAATATAATTTCATATTTATATTATAATGATTATTCAGGCATAAACAGCTCTCTATTTCTTGCAGCCGAAATCACATTTCCTTCATCTCGGCAGCCTGTCCAGTCTTGGATATTTTTCATCCAGTTCAGTTCTTTTCTACCTCTTCCTCTTTTTCCTTCTATTTTACCTTTTATAATGGTTTGCAGAAACTTATATTTGTCATTTCTCATGAGATGTCCCAGGTATGCAATTTTTCGAGATTTGGCATGTTGTAGCAGTTGTCTTTCTAATCCCATTCTTCTTAGAACCTCCTGGTTTGATACGTGGTCGGTCCAGGGTATCTTTAAAATCCTTCGGTAGACCCATATTTCGAAGGATTCAAGCTTTTTCTCATCGGTAATTTTGATGGTCCACGTCTCAACTGCGTAGAGTAGTACAGACCAGATATAACATTTCACAAATCTGGCTTTTGTTGTGAGGCTTATGTCGTGGTTTGTTAATACTTTTTTATACTTGAAAAAGGCATCTCTGGCCATCTCTATACGTCGTTTAATTTCGTTTGACGAATCCCATTTTTCGTTTAATAATACCCCATGATATGTAAAATTTGTGACTCGTTCAATATTATTATTTTTAATTTTTAGTGTGGTGTTATATTGATCGTTCTTCCTACTCACAACCATGTATTTGGTTTTTTTAATGTTTATTTTTAGGCCATACATTTCGCTCGCACAAGTAACTTTGTCTATGAGCTTTTGTAGACCAGATATACTGTCAGCTATTATTGCAGTGTCATCTGCATAGCGTATGTTGTTGATTATTACACCATGTACTTTTACTCCTATTCGTTCACTTCCAATGGCTTCCTTAAATATTTTCTGGGAATAAATGTTGAACAGCAAGGGGGACAATATGCACCCCTGTCTCACTCCTCTTGATATTTCAATTTCGTCTGTTAGTTCACTGTTTATCTCCATCCGAGCTTTTTGATTCCAATACAAGTTTTTTATGCATCTTATTTCTTTTTCCCCAACTCCAATGTCCTTCAATATTTTGATTAACTTGTCGTGCTGAACGGTGTCAAACGCCTTTTCGTAATCTATGAAGCAGAGGAAAGCATCTTTGTGGACATCTCTGCATTTCTGCACCAGTATCAGCATGGACAGCAAAGCTTCTCTAGTCCCCATGCCTTCTTTGAACCCAAACTGTGAGTCTCCCATAGCTTTTTCACATGCAGGATATATTCTTGTGTGTATTATTCTCAGAAATATTTTAAGAATGTGGCACATAAGGCTAATGAGCCTGTACTCACTGCATTTCCTTGCATTAGACTTCTTTGGCATTGCTACAAAGGTCGATAGTAACCAGTCATGTGGATATTGACCAGTGTCATATACATAATTAAAAAGTTTTACTATTATTGGTATATTGCGTTCATCTACTAGTTTCAGCATTTCGGACGGAATTTGATCAGGTCCTGTCGATTTCTTGTCCTTTAGTGTAATAATTGCTTGTTCTACTTCAGACTCCGTTATTGGATTTCCAGCAATATCAATATTAACGTTTTCATTGCACGATCTGCTTTCATCAGTAAACAATTCTTTAATGTATTCTTTCCAATGGTTTTTTGTTTGTTCCATCTCAAAAATTGGCTGGTTGTTATTATCTAAAAGTGTGGTTTTGATAGATTTTCTATAAATTCCGGCCGCTTCTTTCAATTTTTTATGAAGATTAAAATCATCATGCAAACTTTGTAGATGCTCAATTTCACGACATTTTCTATTTATAAGAGTATTTTTGGCAGCACGGGTTGCTGCTCGAATTTCTTTGTTGACTTCCCAGTATTTCTCATAATCCACATTTTTAAATTTACTGCGTTCTGTTCGAAGCTGCAAAATTTCATCCGTCATCCATTCTTCATTATTTTCTCTAGCACAGTTTCCAAGCGAATTTTCTGTTATTTTGTATATTGTACCTTTCACATTATGCCAAAGAGTTTCCACATCGTTCAAGTCGATTCTCTCAAGTTCCTTATTTAAGTTATCCTTCACTTGGTTTTTAATCATTGGATCATTAAGTTTTTCACAATTAATTCGGAGCCGTTTCTTCTTTTTTTTGAATTGTTGCAAGTTTTGTACGAATGTTCAGCATCAAAAGGTTGTGATCCGATGGCACATCTGCTCCTGGATATGTTGAGCATTTAGTCACGCAGGTCCTATATCTTTTATTAATCATAATATAGTCTATTTGATTACGCACTATATTATTTATGTTATCCTGCGGCGATTTCCAAGTATAAAGCCTTCTAGGATGTAATTGGAATAATGTATTGGCGATAGTAAATCCATTTTCTTGACAGAATTGAATTAATCTGTCACCTCTTTCATTTCGTTCGCCGAGACCAAATCTTCCTGTAACTCTGCATACCTCTTGGCTTCCTACTTTGGCGTTGAAGTCACCTTGGATTATTGTAATTTCATGTGATTTCGTCATTTTTAGCAACTTATTGATTTCATCGTAGAATTTTTCAACCTCGTCTGTGTTTCCATCACATGTCGGAGCGTAAACTTGAATAATGTTTAAGTTAAGTGGTTTTCCTTTTATTTTGACCATCATAGTCCTGTCGGACATTGGAACAAATCCAGCAACAGAACCAGCAACATGTTTGCTAACAATGACACCTACACCTTTTCTGTGTGTCCCTTCCATATTTCCTGAGGAGTATATCGACGCATTTTGGGATTTAAATGTATGACATTCCGTCCACCATGTTTCACTAACGCCTAATATATCAATGTTTAATCTATTCATTTCATTGATGGTATTGTTTAATTTTCCAGACTCATACAAGCTTCGGACATTCCATGTTCCAATGTTTAGAGTTTTCTTGTTTTTACCTCCGGGGATTCTTAGCACCCTCGTTTGGCCGGAGACTGAGGGCCGTGTATTTTGTTCATTGTTCATATTATACAATTTTCCAGGGATAATACATCAGCGGTTTCCCGTTGCCTTCTGATGGGTATATAGTATAGTATATCCCCAACAAAGTCTAAATGCCAAATTTTAGCCATTTCGGTTGGATATTCGGCACAACCTTTTTTCTAGCACACGGTTTTGAGCAGGCCTGGTTTAGACGAAATTCATTTCAAACAATTTGGAGTATTGTGCACGATAACTCTGGAACCAATCAACCAATTGGGCGCGAACTTTTGAACTTAGTGTTATTTTGCCCAGCTTAGATCAAGTTCATAGTGGAGCCATATCGGACAACACCTTATTGTGCATCACCCAAAAAATTTTAAATTTGTCGCCAAAATGGTGCGTATGATTAAGTATTATTCGGACCAAATAGAAGCTGTGTGGACCAGGCCAACACGAAACGCATCTTAATAGATTAATCTATAGAATGGCTCACCCCACTGTATATACTGTTCATTGACTTCAAGAAAGTCTTCGGTACCATCAGACTAACTGTCATATGAGAAGCACTAATGAAAAAGGCAGTACCGCACAAAATAATCCGAATAATAAGAGCAATTTAGGAAGATGCAGAACTCTCAGTTTTTTACAAAGAAAACATAAGCCATGCGTTTCTCACCAACGCGGGTGTAAAGCAAGGATGCCCCCCGTCACCCCTACTGGCCAAAATTGTACTGGATGCAATAATGAATGAAGTGTTGAGAACATGCACAATATTATGCGGATGATATCCATCTTCCCTCTCATAAGTTATCCAACATGCAGTCAAGATTAGAAGCCTTGGACTTGAGATTTACATCAGGAAAACTAAGGCCATGAGAATTAACCACAGCAGCACAGTAAACATCATGCTACAAGGCCAAGCAAATGAGTATGGCAATAGTCTCTGCTATCCAGGAACCACTCATTTCTGCTATACGGCAGTGAAACCTGGGATGTATATTACAGTATCACGCAAATACTACAGGCATTTACAAACAAATAGGATGCAGGATATTCTAGCCCAACACCATGTGTAACATAAGTGAGCTGTGGAACTTAACGAATCAGGGACCCATAAAAGCGCTTTAATGAAATCCCCTACGATCATGAAATCGAGGTCGACCAAGAAACAACTGGCAAAGAACAATAACTCAAGAACTAGGATAAATAAAATAGCCTTATAAGGGAAGATAAAAAAACAACAACAAATTTTAGAGTATGATGGTTATACTTTGTGGAAGCCCTATGCTCCCAAGAGGAGTAACAGGAAAGAAAAAAGGGATACGAGGGGCACTAGAAAACATTCTGGCCTAGGCAGCATGCAGTGTCGCCAGGCGTCATTTGACAGTTTTTTGGTAAGTTTGACCGTTTATAGCCTAAGCATACTCAGGACAGTTTGACATGCGACCATGTGTTGGCTTAATTCAAATGAAGTCTTTGGATCCCCAGTCAGGGCTATACGGAGCATAACACATCAATTCCACGTTTTGTCTGGTCAAAAACGCGCTGGTTTGAATCGGTGTGTGAGATTTCGCATTGTCATGATTCAGAACGATTCGTCTTCTCTTGTTCGTTTTTCGTCGCCACACGGTTAGTTTTGCTGAAGAAACAGGCGACCATTTTCTTCGAATTTCTTCTTCCGTGAACATCTTTCGTTTGATTTGGCTCGCTTTCGAAGGCCCAAACGGTCGATTCCTATTTTGTTTCGGCCTCCTAAGCATAGATTCAAGATTCGCGTCTGTGACGATCTTAAAAATGTCGTTTGAAGCACCGCGATTGTTTTTGTTCACAATGTCTTTGCACAAATCCACAAGAGCCTTTTCTTGAGCGATTGTCCAATTTTGTTGGATCTAGCGAAAAAAAATCCACATTTACGGCCAGGTGTTCATGCAATATCAAATTTTAGTTAGAAATGCCCGAGGATGACTCTATCTCACGGTATATAACATGGCGATCTTGCATTCTCAGTTAACGCATGACTTATTTTTTTCCTAGCACAACGGCCGATATTGGACGACCCTCGTCATAGTAGTTTTTTGGCGAGTGTCGGCCAGTGTTGCCAGTATTGGGGATTTTTCCCCAAAATGGGGATATTTTTTCGAAAATGGGGAACAAAATTTAGGATTGGGGAGCTGGGGATTTGATGGGGAAAAGCCTTACAAATTTGGGGATTTTATGGGGAAAATTTGTGTACAAATCAAAATGCATTTTTATGAAAAAGAAACACAATCGTCAATCTTGTTGTTCTCATCCAGGATAATGTTTTTTGAATATTTGCATTTTGTTGGAACATGATAAAATTAATAAAATATATAACAATTAATATGCCACAAGACGTGTAAGTCAAGTTCCTATGATGGTAGCCGACTGGTTTGTGTACGTCATATGACCTACTGAATTACTTCATATTTTCAAATGATGAGGCAGAAAATGTGATTATTTTTGCTGCCATCTCGGTTTGCAACTTTGACATGACAACACCAAATTTATCTGAGGTTGTGGAAGACACATTTATAAATATTTCGGCTATATAAAACTTCATCGTAGGAGTGTCGTACTATGCGGGCAAAGTTGTTTGAATTCAGCGTTAAGCTGGTCAACAGACTTGATGATTTAAAACAAAATCGGTTTACAAAAATTAAAAATTAAAGTTCTTTTGGAATGTTCACATTCCTAACACTTCTTAATATTTTAAAATCGATAGAGGCAAGGACATTTACATACCGCACTCACTAGCATTGAGTCAAAAGCAATAAATCAAAAACATTACCTAATAGTAGTATGTTTGTGTGTTTGTTTGTTGTTTTGTTTATGTTGGCGACATTTCCTGAGTATTTCAGCCTTGTAAAACTTCTCTATAAAGTGGTGTCGTAATACACGCCGTTCGGACTCGGCGATAAACAGTAGGTCTCATATCATTGAGCTAATATGTATCGGGGTGCACTCACTGATACGAGAGAAGTCTCCCCTGTCCCGTCTGGGATGTTTGTGGAACAATTATTATTATTATTAGTTTTTCATAGTGCTATAGGATGACCCTTTATCGACATACAAAGATTTGTGTACAAACAAAGGTAAACGGAACAGAGGGCGTCCTCGAACATCTTGGAGAATATCAGTTTAAGCAGAATTCCAATCAAAGGGAAACACATGTCCCGAAATAAGACGAATGGCGCAAGACTAAACTGCATTACGTAATTTTGTACACTCTATTTAAGCTCGTATAATAATATATGTATAGTTTTTAAGTTTGCTTGCAATGGCTACTTGCTCCACTTAGGAATACTTTGGAATTAATAAATAGACATCAACTAATATATAATGGTGTTCCAGACCTAGTTCTTTTGTCTCAGCGTGATTTTGTAGAAACGGTCGCCCTAGAGCTTTCAACCTTTATTGCATTTGTCAGGTCTGGAGGTGATTAGCAGTTTTTATCATGTCCGTCCGTTCGTAACGTATAGGTCACATTTATTGTACGATTTAGCTGAAAATTGGTGAATATCATTTTCTCTTCAAATACGCTATATATGCCCGATTTCAATGAAATTTGGAATGTCGGTCTAAAAATAAGATTGCCAAATAATATTGAATTCGGTCGAGATTTGGATATAGCTTTCGGCTATATCCGCTATGCTTGGTTACCAATAACCCAGTGACTGGTTAGCACCACAATTTGTCTTGACAGGTTCCGTCAATTTTGGCTAATCAGGACCTTTGTAAGTTTTATGTTGTAATGTAGCCTTTGGAAGTTTGTTAGAGGCGGATCCTGCTCTGGCTAGTCCGCTTTTTTGTTTGGTATCTAAGGATCGCTTTGGAATCCAAGTAAGAACTACTCTGATCAGACGCCCTAACTTCGCAGGTCTTTATACCCTCAGCATTTATGCTAACGACCCCCATTATGTTTGGACGAAATGTGTTTCAGATAATTTGGAGTCGATTTAGCAATGTCCGTCCGTCTGTCTGTCGGGCTGGTGCGCACAATAACTCTAGAACGGATGAACCGATTTGGCCCAAAATTTGGCTTTCGCAATATTTTCGCAATATCGGTTCACTCCTCCAGGTACCTACCCCACAAAAGTTCAAAAATGTTCGGAAAAATTGTGCGCACGATAACTCTTAAGGAAAGGACCGATTTGATCCATACATTACGCATCCTAATATCTACCAGATATTTGTCCATTCCTTCCGGTACCTCCCTCACAAAATTTCGGATAAATTCACTTTAAGACCTGCTCTAGGATCACTTTGCTTTTTGTTGAAGCAACTTGCATTCGCTGTCTCGATTACGACGGTAAAAGTTTTTTACTGCAGTTTAGGGTCTGTTCGGAGATCCTTTTGCAATTTATACCGATGATGTTCTTTGTGGACCTGTTTACAGCCATATTATATTTTCGGTGGACAGGTCCATGCTTTCTGGCATACTGTATGTCCGATATCTATCGAAAATATATGACTCTCAAAATAAGATCCACTTCCATAATGCACTATGTCATTCCTTTCCTTCCTTCCCAAAACTTTTGAACTTTAATCCTAATGTCCAAAAAGTGGCACAAAATTCAGAAAGACCCTAAATACATTCGATCTGTCCTCAGATGAAAGTTCTAATTTACATAGGCTGAGGGTATATCTCTGTCGGCAAAGCCGACTGATACTTTTTTGCTTGTTTTTTATATTCTTTCACGAAATTTGATGTGACAGTGTCTGATTTCATTGCCAGGAGCGCCACTTGACTTTCGAACAAAAATGCATACTAAGCTTGATGTATGATGTTGTAAAGGTGTATTACGCTACAGTCCCTAGGTAATCTTGTAGATGTAGCTATGTTTGAACCCGAGCCGAAACTACAATTTACCTTAGAGCTGCCTGTGTATACCTTGATGTCGTAACCCGTTTGTGCTTCCATTCTTTCCTGCTTCGAAATTATACTTTAAAATTTACCAAAAACAAAAAGAAATTTGATTTAAAAGGGTTTATCAAATGTCATTGCAGGAGTGCAGCAATCAGTAGTAATTGCTATTTTTTTCTGTAGTTTGTGAAGCACGGAGATATGTCCGTAGGCTCTATCTCTCCACATTCCTATAGCACAAAGCTTTGAAGCATTACAATCCGCACTTGCTTTGATGTGTATAGCTATTGGCAGAATATGAATCATTATATTGAGGGCTTTAGCCGGACAAGTCCGCATTTCCACCACGATGCCTTCGGATCATTGTATACTGTATAGTTTTTCTTTTCCACATTTGTCCACGATACTAGTGCGACATGTGTAGTATGCAACAGTTATTTTATGAGCACGGAACATCGTGTTGTATTTGCTGTGATCTTATGCATACTTTTTAACTTCGTTTCCTGGATTCACCCCTAGGCCACTTATTGTGGCTCAAGTACCCAGTGATTTCGGGGTTCCGTTTATGATGTCACCCAGTACGGACGAAAACATACCAGAAAGAATTACAACATAGCCCCATTTTCACCCAACCACCTTAATCCCCATTTGGTCAAGTTTGTTTAAGATTTCTTTAATGACAAGGAGCCAAAGCAGTAACGATCTCATCCCACTCTATGAAGTTCCTCGATTTATGTGCTTTGACAGCATGCTATTTCCCAGTGTGCCATTACTGACACTACTCTGCAGCATGATGGTTATCCATCCAGCTACGAATGAAAGGTTCCATGACGAAGTTATATAGCGGTTGTTCAGAATGACGGCTGATATATTGTTTGTTCTTTAAGGACTTCTCAATAGCTTCGTGTGGGGCTATGTCTGTCGAGCGCGCTCTAAGGTAAGCGAGTTCACTAGAAGATATGTTGTTTGAGTCCTCATTTTTTTTCTCGAATATGCATCTCGAGCGTTTCAAGCAGAAATGATGAAAGGCTTATGGATCTAAAGTCTTTATCATTTTAGTGACTACGTTTCCCTTTACAACTCTCTCGTTGCTACGTATTTGAGGGATAGACATTTACTGTAGATGTGTCACAGTAGGTTTTAATCCCATTGAATTGCATAATGAAACGAAGCGAAACATTGCTGTTGTAATGAGCAATGCGAGAACTATCCGAAATAAAATTTATCCGCGAACCCATTCAAACCTGGTCTTAGGACTAAAGGTTTAAGTGGAAGAAGTGGATTTTTGGAAGAATATTACTTTGGGCAAAATGGAGGGCTCACTTTAAAGACTATGGACCATTATTATGTTTGTTCTTTTGCGGATTTGAAAACGCAAAATAAACCAAATTGTAGGCTTTAAAAATATAATTTTTACATTGAAAGTTAATGCCAAGAAGCTCCTTTTTGAAATTCAATCATCACTTTTAACTTTAAGTTAACCGGAACACTATAAATCTGTTTGGTAAATCCAAACTATAACAAAAGAAGACTTATAATAATGGGGGTATAGTTGTTAACAGTATAAACATACTTCAGACGAGGACTACCAGCTTTCAAACCGATCCTAGACATGTCTCTAAACTGCAAATTTGCGAACAATTTTGATTTACTGTATTGTGTTATCCAAAGGTGTGTACCGATTATTTAGTGTGAATGAAATATGCACAATAGTCGAACCAATGCCAATCATCGTTTCGATAGTTACCGTGCCCACCAGGCACTCTATTTGGTCACTGTTGATTTTTTAGAGCATTTCGACCCTTATGTCTGGAAGCATGGACTTGCCCACGAATATCATTATATCGCTGTAAACAGGACCACAAAAAGTACTTCCGGTAAAAATTTGAAAACGATTCTTGGAGAGCCCTTAAACTGCGCATAAGAAACAATTTTTAACTTTTTGTGATGGAGGTACCCGAAAATGTTTTCCAATATAGACCTTCTTGGAACCTGATGTACGTTTGGAAGAAATTTTACGATGTCCAAAGTTTCGACCAAATTGGGAGATTAATTCGTACGTTTTCGTGCTCAGTCATTTGAGTTGGAGCCGGCAGGGTTATTTAGAGCTATTGGGACATCATATCAGGAAGTATAAACTTGTCCCCGAAAAAAATGTACTGTCGTAAGAGGGGCCACCCAAATAATTTCATTGTGATCCGAGAAGTGTTCCTAAATTGCACTTGTGTCATACATTTTGAAAATTTGTGTGGGAGGTATTCGAAGGAGTGGCCGATATAGTCCATATTCGATCTGTTAGAGTTACACTGTTTTATTAAATATATTCTGACACCGAAGTGTGATTGAAGATAAAAAAAGAGAAGAAACCACTCTTGTACGAATTTCAAACACCCATTTTTGCCGAACACCTACACCAAAAGAATAAATCTCACAAAAAATTTCAAGATTCTAGTTTCAGTTATTTCGTACTATACTAACTTTAGTTAAGTACCAAAGTGCCATTTTATGATTATGGGACACGGAAACATATATTTAGTCTTAAATGTTGTATATTTCCTTTTAGTTAATAGGTAATAGTCTATCAACCCCATGGTCCATGGGCATTATTCATATCATAATCTTCATTGTATAGAATAAAAATATATTCATGTATGAGTTCCATTAGAAAAACCAAGCTATTCATTAAAAACAATTTTTCTCTTGCACTCAAAAGCATCGCACAAACAATTGAGAAAACTTTTTACTATAAAATTTATTACTACACCATTCATAAATCTTTTGCAAACTCCAACAATAGAACAAAAACACCACATCAACAATATACAATTTACTTTCCACTTACCTACAGCTCCCATACGTAAATAGAAGCTACCATAATGATGCTGACGCCCCAATGGAGATAATAGAGAGGGTCGTCTCGCTGAGGATATAGCCGGTGGCATACGTTTATTACGATGTGTTGATGTACTATCTGATGTATCTGATTCATCCATACTTTCTGATGCACTGGTGGAACGGGTCTTTGCCGAAAGTTTTGTGGGTGATGCTGAAAGGGAAATTCGATAGAAATTAGTTATATTTAGGAATTTGGAGATAATCGATTTTTGTTACCTATATTGGTAGGAATTTTTGGTCTTCCCCATAGCAGTGTGGCATACATAAACAGTAGGAATATCATACTACCAATGTATAGATATAAATAATACACCTGGAGAAGAGAAAGAAAAGAGAGAACATAATGATGATGACTTAATGTGTGGGAAAATTGCACTCGAGTGAAATATAATACTTGTAAAATTTTTGTCATAGTATGTGTGGTAGTTGTTTGTGTGGTTAGTATTGTGGAAGTCACATATTAAAATGTTAAATTGTTAGAACTTAGAAACTGATGTCAGAATATTGTGCGTGAGGTTTAACATGTTAATGCCTAAAGAAAAATTGGTAGAAAGGACAAATCATCTCCGCAACTTAATATTGTATAGGGGAATAATTTCAAAGAGCCATCCCGAAACGGTTTCTATTAAAAATGGATGTCGGTATTTTCGATTTTCCAAAAGTCGACTTACATTTTTAAACATAGCACTCATAAGTCTGTCGACAGCTAAATACCCTCAGCTAAAGACTGTACAAAAACCAGTAACAGGTTTGGTGGACTTAAATGAAATACTCTCTATTAAAATTAAGTGATTACCTGAAGGAAAAAACACTGAAAACTTTACTGCGAAAGCTGTGTATAGGAATGGCATAAATTTTAGTACATTTCGGCCCCCATATTACAGGAAGTATTGGCTTTCGCAACCAAAAATATTATGTTGTACTCATGATCACAACTACTACCCGCTGTTAATATTTCAACACGATCCTAGATGTGATCTAGATTAAAGCCCAAAAGTGTTGAACTTTTGTGCTAAAGGTACTTAATGGGATGGACAGACATTAGTACAAATCTAATTTTGGCCAAGCAGCCACATTAAGTTGTCATCGTAGGATTTTTTCGGTTTTTGCAACATGTCATCTATGATGGACATACCCAGCAAAAAGAGTTATTACCTAGTAATGGCTTTATTCAGTAAGTTTTGACAGCAATAACTACTTATAAATTGGCCGTAAAATTCATTTTTTATATGTTTTTTAAACAATCGTTCTATTTTTAGAACAATTGAGGTGATTTGGTAATTTTGTTAACAAAAACTCCCTTGCCGACGGTGAGCTTTGAACATAAAACCATAGGATTTGTAGTCGGACACACGCGCTCTGTGACACCGTACTCATTACTTAGTAACGAGTAAAGTAAGTAGTTATGTGTAAACCATTATATACATATGTACCGCCTGAAGTAATGACATGTGCCTACCAAATGTTTGCTGGGTATCCAGGTATCCCCCAACAGCATCAGCACACATCGGTCGTCCCTGCTTTAATTTCTGGAAATGCAAATTAATGGCAATAGACATCGAGGTAAGATCGACTTTATAAATCGAAGGAATATAATGGTCTCGACGGCGCAGTAAACCAAGCTCAACTGAAGCTTACAGCGTTGTGATGGTTGCAACGTACTGAGGAAGAATCTCACCAGAACTGGAGGTGGAGGATTATCTTTCCTTTTGCACCAGTCTCTTCAGTTCAGATCTATCTAGGCTTGAACCTGGATTTAATGACCCGTACTTGGATTGGTTGGAGGTAGCAGTCAGTTGTGGAACTGTAACCAAGGTTATATGCCCAACAATGGTCCGCTTTTCGAAGGTTTCACATCATAATCTGTGGCATTAGGTCCAAGGTAATGACCAAAGTGTTGCAGCTCTAGCTAAGCACATTGATAGTTCTACATTTTGCGCGGTCTTTTGCGCGGACACAAGACGTCATCTGACCCGTCGTTTCTCTTGAATGAGACTATCTCTCTATAATCCATAAGCAGACCATCCGTCAGCAGACCGTCCGACTTGGGAAAGCTAATTGGCCTAGTTTCAGAGAGTTCACCAATCCCCACTTCATAAAACTGCCCAACCCCTCTGATGTTCGGTAGCAGAAAGCACATTCCGAGACATTGTCACTACTGGAACCGCTCGCTATATATGTACCTGCTGGTCGAATAACCGAAATGAGACCAAAATTCCCAGAAGAGGCGGCGCTATAGCACATGCGGAACAAGTGGCTCGATCATCTGATCCGATGCAATCTTGAACCCGGAAAAAGTGAATTGTTAAGTTCATTTCGAACCCTGGAAAGATTTAAGGTAGGGTCTCAATCAGTGCCCAAGTTATTTTAATCGACAATATGTCGTGTATTCTGGGAATGTCATAGCAAAGAGAAGAGTACAACATCGCATTAGATCTCTTCCTGCCAAGAAGGAACCACCCTAATTTACAGTGGAAGATGTTGCAAATGACATTAGGAGCGCTAAATCATCCAAAGTGACGGTATCTCCATGTTAATTATGAAAAAGCTGCATGAGCTGGGAGTTGAGTATCTCACCAAAGTTCTTAATCTGTGGCTAGACACCCACATTGTTCCCGACATCTGGGAAGTGGGCAGGAGGATCCGGCTACTGAAGACAGCCAAGTATGCCAATATAGGTGTATCGTACAGACCGATTTCGTTTTTTCGCCCGTAGTAAAGACTGTTGAGACTTTATTCCTCTCCAGCATCGGAAATATCTATGCAGTTGCCTATCATCAACATGGGTTCCGCAGGAAGTATAGCAATACAATAGCGAGGACTCAACCAGAACAAGCCGTGCAATAAGACAATGTTATTAGCTTTCGGATTATCAGATTGTTTTGGAAGCAGAACGGACTCATCCAACAACAGAACAGATAGTTCTTGGAAGGATGACAATGCAGCATCAGCGAGCAAAAGGAACCATAATCCAACAGGCACTGCAAGATGCTTTGTTATAAGCTGAAATCTGTTGTTCCACAAAGTACTCGTAGCAACGGTGTGCCATCAGTTTTCCGCTGAAGGCATTGGAATCCCAAGCCCATGTCAATCAGGAATTCAGGTGAAGGAGTACTTGGTAAGCACGATTAATCTGGAAAAGTGGAGCATGCACTTTGACGAGAAACACCTTGAGAGCTTTGAATATCATACCATGGTGCTCATGAATAAACCTATAGAATTTAGTTGAAGGATTTCAGAATGTGTTAGATGTGTTCAAGCTGTGGGGATTAATTTTAATGATGAACACCAACTAAATGACCATCGTTGTAGTTCGACTGCAGTAAATGTACGAAGAGAAAAGTCACCAAAAGTCCATGATCAGGATCATGTGCTGGATACAGTTCTTCGCGTTGTCATAAAATATGAGCTCGATCATCAAACATAGAGTACTTCTTTGTGCAGGATTTGATGAGAAATATGCTCAATGAAGACAACATGAAGTTTCTATTCCGTCACTTCACTCAGAAAAGTGAAATCTCTATTGTGAAGTTTAAACAGATCGCAAACATCTGCAATGCACGTTGTAACTCTTGTGCCATTATGTTTCTTCTTGAGTTTATTATGATACCTTAAAACCGGAACCGGTTGCGTAAAAAGCTGTTCATTTACTCTTACTCAAGGGCTGATCACTGGTTCAGTAGTCAATTGTTCTGCGCTGATGGATTTCGAAAAACTAACTGTAATTCTGAATGACTACTCAAAAGCTCTATAATGCTTGACGACCCACTAGAACAAGTTAAAAAGTATCAGTCTGTCTGAATTTAACCGTTCCGCTATGGGCAATATAGAATCGAATACCGGCTATGCAACCAAAATTTTTTTCTCCAATAATTATTGAAGGAATTCTGAACAACAATGTGGCAAAGTGTACATTGGTACAACAAAAAGGAGCCTAAGCACAAGAATATCCGAGCACAACAACGATATACAAAAGAAGAAGCAAACTACAGCTTTAGCGCAACATTGTCTTGAAAGCAACCATACAGCTGATCTTGACAATGTAAACATACTAGACAAAGAAAGAATAGAGAATAAGAGATTCACGTTAGAGGGCTTACGGATACAGCAGAAAATGGAACACGCAATAAATAGAAAAAAAAGACAAGGATAACACAAACTCAATGTATACCTTGGCAATTTTTTAGTTGTGTTTTACCTAACAGCTGTGATACGTCGTTTTTAAGAAACCATTGTGATATTTACATTTAATCGTAATTATTTTTGCATTTATTTTAGTTTAATTGTTGTGTCGTAAAAACTTTTACACTAACTTGACGAATTTAAATGTTAAAACTTGACGAAAGAGTATATGTAAGTAAAGCTTTTCTTAACAAGTACAAAAGTATCAGTCGGCTTTGCCGACAGAGATATACCCTCAGCCTGTGTATATTGAAACAATTTTTTTTGCAAAATACGTATGCATTTAGGGGGTTTTAAAAATTTTGGGCAGTTGAACCGACAAAAATGTTGATTAAGATAAAAGATCAAAAGTTTTGCGGAGGAGATACTTAAAGGAATGGATCGACATTGACCGTTATGGAAGTGGATCTCCAGCCACAACATATGGTGCCATAGAGGTTTTTACACTCTTCGGACTGTTTGCTCATGAAGTATGGACTTGCCCCTAAAAACGTTTACCATCGTAATTGGGTTAGCAAATGCAAGTTGCTTAAACAAAAATCAAAGTGATTCGATATTAGATCTTAAAGTGAACTTGTCCGAAATTTTGTGTGGGAGGTACCGGATGGAGTGGACAAATATAGTCCATATTTGAACCTGATCTATATCTGGTAGATATATTAGGATGTGTAAAGTATACACCAATTCAGCCACCCCCTTCAAGAATTACATAGGGGTTTTTTGCAACTTTCAGGCTATTTTCTCAAGAAGTATGGACTTGCCCCTGATGAAACTTGTACCGTCGCATGGAGGGCAGTGACTACAAGTTGCTAAAACAAAAATCAAAGCGATTCGAGAGATGGCCCTAAACTGAACTTTTCCAAAATTTTGTGTGGGAGGTACCCAAAGGAGGGGGACCGATTGAGTCCATATTGAAACCTTATTTAAGTATACAGTACACATTTCACGGTGGGCAAAGTATGGACCAAATCGGTTACTCCCTCCAAGAGTTATCGTTCGCACAAATTTTCCGAACATTTTCGAACTTTTGTGGGGGGGTCTAAAACCATTATTTCGATGCGGCACATTTTGCCCGTATGAAAGTGTAGCATAAATGTTAAGGGTATAAAAATAAGGTGAAAACAAATGTATAAATTGTAATCTTTACTCTGTATCTGTTGTTGCCAGATTTAATAAATTATCCCTGAAGATGTTGGGAAACACCAACGAAACGTCGGATAAAAAATGAAATAAAATAATCTTTATTTTTCATTAACAAACAAGGACCTTAAAGCCCAATAAGACAAAGTCTTAAAAATTAAAATTATTGAGGACGTTTTCAGATTTTGTTGCCCTTTTTGAACGTATGAACTTGCCGACAAACATATATGTATATCTGGATTTAAGCTTAAAAGTGTTGCTAAGGAGGTAACTGAAGGAAAGCATCAACGTAGTCCATTTTGAAAGTGGATCTTATTTTGGTAGTCATTTCCTTTCGATAGGTATCTTTGGATCACTACGTTAGGAAGCATGAACTTGTCCACGAAAAACATTATACCGCTGTAGACAGGACCACAAGCAGTAGCATCGGTATAATGTTCCAAAGGATATTAAAACTATAATACATTTAAACAAAAATGTTGAACTTTTGTGGATGAGGTACCAGAAAGAGTAGACTGATATGGCTTCGAACTTAAACTAAATATTACGAAGGCAACATTTTAGACCAGATCGGCTGATCCATTCGAACGATATCGTGCGCCACTACACATATTGTTATAGGGTTTTTTACACCTTTCGGGTTGTTTTGTCAGGAAGTATGGACTTACCGCTGAAAAAACTTTTACAGTCTTAATGCGGGAGCGAATACAAGTTGTTGCAATAAACAAGTAAAAAAGTATCAGTCGGCTTTGCCGACAGAGATATACCCTCAGTCTGTGTGAATCTACGGATAGATCGAATATATTTAGGGTATTTCCAGAATTTTGTGGCCCTTTTGGTCATTTGAACTTGCCGACAACAATGTGGATTACGATTAAAATTCAAAAGTGTTGCTGATGAGGTACCTAAAAGAATGGACCGACTTGATCCATTATGGAAGTGGATCTAATTTTGGGAGTCGTATGTTTTCGATAGATATCGTGTCCACTAGTCATTTCGGTGGGTCTTCGTATAACTTTTGGACCAGTATGCCAGGAAGCATCGACTTGTCCACGGAAAACATAATATCGCCGTACAGAGAACCACAACGAACAGCTTCGGTTCGGTTCGGTTCTCCAGCCACTACATATGGTGCCATAGGGGTTTGTTGCATCTTTCGGGCTGCATTCTCAAGAACTATGGATTTGCCTTTAAAAAAAAGAATGTAAGTTGCTTTAAAAAAATCAAATTAAGTCGAGAGCAGGTCTTAAAGTGAACTAATTCGAAAACTTGTGTGAGTGGTACCAAAAAGGAGTGGACGAATATAGTCCGTATTCGATCATAATCTATATCTGGTACATATATTAGGGTGTGTAAAGTATGGAACAAATCGGTAGCTCCCTTCAAGGGTTATCGTGGGGGATGTACCTGAAGGAGTGGACCTATATGACTTATCTTCGAACTTAAACTATGTTTGGACAAAATATTAGGAAATTTTGGACCGAATCGGCAGATCCGTTCGAGAGTTATCTTGCGCTTCAACCACTGCAGGCAGTGTCATAAGGTTTTTTGCACCTTTCAGGCTATTTTCTTAGGAATTATGAACTTGCCCCTGATGAAACTCCCACCGTCGTATGGGGGGTAGTGAATACATGTTGTTACAACCAAAATGTAAGCGATTCGAGAGCAGGTCCTAAACTGAACTTATCCGTGTGGGAGGTACCCGAAGGAGTGGATCGATTGAGTACATATTGAATTTCATATAAGCATGGTAGAAGATTTACTATGTGTAAATGGTATGCACACCCGCCTTGCACACATAAGGTCGTGGGTTCGATTTCCCGGCCAGCAACATCAAAACACTCTTCAACGGTGGCAAAATACCCCTCAGTAATGTTGGCGACATTTCCTGAGTATTTCAGCCATGTAAAACTTCTCTACAAAAGTGGTGTCTTAGACACGCCGTTCGGACTCGGCGATAAACTGTAGGTCCCATATCATTGAGCTAATATGAATCGGGGTGCACTCATTGATATGAGAGAAGTCTCCCTTGTCCCTTATGGGATGTTTGTGGAACAATTATTATATTATAAAGTATGGTCCAAATCGGTTAGTCCCGTCAAAAGTTATTGTGCGCACAAATTTTCCGAACATTTTCGAACTTTGGACAAAATATTACGAAGTTTGGACAAAAATTTTGGACCGAATCGTTTGATCCGTACGAGAGTTATCGTGCGCTCTAGCCACAGACGGCCCGACATGGCTAAATCAACTCCAATTTGTCTGAAACGGATTTCGTCCCGTTATCATAAACAACCTAATAGTTGATCGGGTAATAATTTCAAAGAGTCATCCCTACACAAGTCCATTAAAAAATCGTTGGGAGGAGTTACTGGATTTTTCGATTTTCTTTATGTGCAAAATTCGACGTAGAACACATTTTCCTTTCATTCACATTTTCGAATATAATACTTCTTTAGAACATCCTACCTACAAATTATGCAGCCCTAAAAGTACATCAGTATATCTATGTTTGGCGGTCTATGTTTTATGTTCTAAATGAATTTTAAGTAAGACATTAAGAGATGATAAATGTAAATAAGATAAATTGATTCTTCCTCATTTGCATAAATGACCCAAAGACCGTAACTGGTAGAAAAACATAAATTATATGCTTAAAATTATATTTTGAATAAGAATTAAGAAAAGTTGTTTTTGGGGAAAATTAAAAAGTTGTTTTTTAACAGGGAACAGAAAATATGCATTACCACCCCGTACCCCAAAACCCATACCAAACAGCATTCAAAAGTGGTGGAATGAAACAGAGCAAAGGATGTTTGTTTTTATTCCTTGGCACCGGAAATTAATGAACCAAAAAACCGTAAAATCAATTTTCGAAAATGGCAGCAGACAATGTCAGAAATTTGTATGCCTGTCATAAACGACATACTCGAAAGAAAAAGCAACATCACAACGTTAAGTAGGTAGACGACTTACATTTTATACTCGGCGAATGATAATCACAATTACCAGCATCGCTGCAGATATCAATGATGATAAGCTGATGTTGTATTTTAAAGTAATTTTTGCTGCTGTTGTTGGTGCTACACACGGTTACATGGTTGTGCTACCTTGTTTTTGGGTGGGAGTTCCACTTCTTGATTTTTGCCTGCAACAAGGATTGTTCCTCTTCGTACCAACAGCATGTTTTCGATGTTTTCGGCTGCTACAGGCAAATGTCATGTTCAATTGCTTACAACATTAACTTTTCGTTCGTTTCGTTCAGCAACATATTTCAAAGTATGTCCCCAAACTGTCTGTATGTTTCCCGTTTATTCGTTCGTTCTTTGGTTGCTTCATTCATTTGTTCATTCTGTCTATCAGACTGAGTGACTGACGGTGTTGCCTCGTGATATCGTCTGATGCTTGATGTTGATGATGTTATTTTCCATTTGTCGCCAAAAAAATTAACAAACATTTGTTCAAGCTGCCTGTAGTGAAGTTATTTTTTGGGGGCTTAAAGGGAGGTGCAACATGTGGGTTATAGAGTGCTGAAAATTGAGGTAATATTTTCTAGAGAACCCTACTAGCAATTTAAATTTTGCGATTTTAGAGGAACCGAAAATCGACTTTTAGGTGGTACGAGTATTAGTATATTAAAAATCCAAAGTGAAACAAATGGAGCTAATTTGTTAGAAACTTTTGACCTTTTCATTGATACCAGTCATGTTTCTGTATATAGTCAGATTACTGAGCAATATCATAAATAAACACGACTCTCACTATTGTAATTGTTTCTAATGTACCGTAACCACCAGACAACGAAGCGACGATTTATTCGGCGGCGGCGGCTCCCTGCCATTATTGTCGGCGGCGGCTGAGTTTCGGCGTATTATGAATATGAATCAAAAACCAAATATGCAATCAATAACAGATTATGGAAAACTGAAAAATATTCAATATTTTGACAAATTTATTTTATTTATATATGCCCTGTTCATATCGTAGTAAAAAATAGTAGCTTCTTGCAGGTTCTGGAACAGAGCATATATAAATAAAATAAATTTGTCAAAATATTGAATAAAAGGGTCCTTCTTGAAAGTTCCTTAGGAAAAACATAAATAAATTTTTAAAATTAACCACACTACAGGTCGGTACTAGAGTTCCATTGCGACGATAGTGAGATTACGAAGAGTAAAAAATGACCGGACAATATTTAGTTCATAAAGTGTATCTACATATTTGTCTGTATATTATGGACAATCCCAGCAAAAAATTCATTTCAAGGCTATTTTGCCAGAAATATATAGTTATTTGTGGGAACATATGTATGTATGTCCGATGACGTAGCCAGCAACGGCCCTTACAGGCTTTAACATCTCATCTTTGTTTCTCTTTTTAATCTCAAGTGGTCTCTGACCGTCTGTGGTGTCACCTGGGAAACTGCCTATAACATCCGTTAAAGGAACTAAGTGAAGTAAGTTGGTCGGAGGTTAAAACATCTGGTCTCCAGCTTCACCCCGGTAAATGAAAGACTTGTTGCAATACGGATTAAAGCTAATTTCTTCAACATCAGCTTTATTCGCACTCAATATGACTTTAACAGATACTCGGTCCTCAGTTAAAATCAGAAAGAACCTCTCTAAACAGTTCAGTACCAAAAGAGGTTAAATACAAGCACACAGCTTTACGTGTGATCCCTTCAACATCCTGCTGAAAACGCTTATACGAGATGCCCGTGGAAGATATCGGAAAACGCGGTATTCTAAATTGGAAAACAAAACAACAAATAGAGAGGAAGGCAAATCTTTTCTTAGTTCGGTTTATACAGAAAAAAGACACCACAAAATTTTGATTAAAAGTTTCATCGCCATATTTTTGTCGAATGTCGATAAAATATTACAAACATATTGGTAAAATATTTATTTAACATGAAAATGCTACTAAAAAGCGACCGATAAACGATTTCAAACAAATAATTCATTGAAATTTGTTTAACCCCCATTATTGCAAATCTTCTTTTGTTATAGTTTGGATTTACCGAACAGATTTATAGCGTTCCGGTTAACTTAAAGTTAAAAGTGATGATTGAATTCCAAGGGGGAGCTTCTTTCAACTTAACTTTTAACTTTCAATGTAAAAATTATATTTTTAATGCCTCCAAATTGGTTTATTTTGCGTTTTCTAATTCATCAGAACACATAAATAAAAGAACACAAATAATAATAACCCTAAGTGTATTAACCAATATTTGTTGTTATAATGGTTTTCAACGCTTGTCACATGTTCTCGCTTTCAAGAGCGAGAGAAAATAACTTTTTATGGCATAGAAAGATTTTCCGCCACAGCAATGTGCTGTGTATTGTTGCTATGTTTATGTCAAAACATGGGTATGATATTTTTACGGCATGGAGGGAACGCACAGTGGAAAAAAATACCGATCTAGCGCGCCAAAAGTCAAAAAAATCACATACGTCAATTTAAAAATTATTATTGCAGTATTAATCTAAGGTGTCCACAGAATGCAACGGCTATTAAAATAATTTATTTTGCATCAGTCTAAGCGGAATAACGGTCCATTTTTGGTTGAATTTTTTGAACTACTTTTCATAATATAGTTTAGTAGTAAATTTATGATCGTCGCATGCACTCTTCCTACAAAGTAATTTTAAAGCTTTACTGAATTTAACATTTCGTGAAGCAGGTGATTTAAAAAATATTGAATATAAGATGTTATTTATTGCAACTCGGATTTTACACTTAAAACATGTGACATCCGATTTATTTTTCCAAATTGTGCACTTTGTTAAAGTTATTACTAAGGAGTGTTAAGGGATGGCGAGTAGATTTTTTATTTTATTTTTAGAACACATAGATCTTAACCAATTTGTAAAATTTTAGCTGCAACAAACTGCAACATTTTATTTTATTACTATTTTTATTAATAGTATTTTTTATGTAAAAATGCTGAAATTAGGGCGGTATCTTTCTATGGCGGCCATATCAATGCGTGTACCTGTGCCGAAAATTCACCGTCAGAATATTTTATACCACCAACGATGACTAAATGTCAACTTTCAGCTATTTCGGTTGGATAATGTGGCTAAAACCTCAAAAATTACCGAAATCGGTGGTACCGGCCTATGGGGGCTATATGAAAACGTGGACCTATACCGAAAATGTTTATAGGAGTGTATCCATAACCCCCACGGAGACCAAATACCAAGTCCTAGCCGTTTCGGTTGGATAATGTGGTACAAATCTTTAAAATACCGAAAATCGATAGGTACCATTCCCGGTAAAAATACAAATTTACCAAATATATTAATAAATGAATAAAATTGTCAATTTATAGCTGTTAATATCGAATTTATGGACAAACATGCAATAAAACATAGATTTTTACTTTTGGCGCGCTAAATCGTTACTTTTTTCCACTGTGGAACGTGTGTGTGGCGATTAGTTTAATTATCTACCTGTTGCACCGGTGAGAAAACAAAAACGAGGGAAAGAAAAAATGTTTTGTTCTGTTTCGATAAAGCAAGAAATTATTTTTTAATCAACAGTTTGGTGGAAGTTTGTTTAAGACGTTCGCTGTGATCAGATCGAAAAGTGTGAAAATAAATCAGGGTTAATGTGTAAATAATGGTGATTATACATTTTATGATTAAAACCAAGTTTTATAATTGAATCCAAAAATCAGAACAAGGTGTAGGGGAATACTTTATTGGACAAAGAAGCAATCGCACAGTAATACTATTTATACCCTACACCACTATGTGGGGAGGGAATTATAAGTTGGTTTTGGCCAAAAAGTTTGTAACGCATCGAAATAATGGTCGTAGACCCATACTTATATATAACAAAATGAATGTCTCGACGAGCTGAGTCGATCTGACTATGTGTGGATCGTCACCAAATTTTGTGTGTTGATGGGGGTCCCGGAGGGAAAGAAGTTCTGATTTTGGTGATGGCCGAATAATATTCAGGGGTAGGAATGGGCAAAAAATTTACTTGGAGAAAAATTCAACGTTTTATTCCAAAGCAAATATTTCAGCGTCTATCCAAAAACAAAACCTGACAATGAAAGTACAAAATATTACCTTTCTAACGATGTAAAGTAAATTGTCGTAGGTGGTCAAACAACGAATATATAGTCGCTAATGAGACCCAACTATTAATTTTTGCAATTTTAATTATAATCACGAATATCACAGCTTTTTTAGGTGACTCTCTAAAAGCAAAGCCTGACTATGAAAGTAGAAAATCCCATCTTTACAATGATGTGATGGTCGGGTAATGTTCAGAAGCCGGAATGTGCAAAAAACTGCTATTCTTATGCGAATATCTCCGCTTCTAGTAAGAGTATTCAAAAGGGAAAGTCCATCAATGGAAGAAGATAAGATAAAAGAAAAGATAAGAAAAAGGCGATCAGTTTCACCAATTGTTAGTTTGTGAACTTTAATTTCTGAGGCGGATAATTCTGCTTTCCTGAGCTTTAATTTAATATAAAATGTGGCATTGATGGTAAAGCACCAGCGTTATTGCAAAAGACGCTAAGCTATCCCAATTTTAATATTTTTAAGTTTTACTTTTAATTGCAAATACCTATGATTCTATTTGGTGTATTTATGGAAAATGCTAATCAAGAAGACCAGCAATGTTTTCAATCAGTACCAAGGAGATTGTCGACAGAAGTCAAATATAAAATTGATTTTAAAGCGGATCAACTTTTAATATTAGAATTTATCTTATGTACATATTTTATTTTAATACTTTACGTATACGTTTTCACTAATTCAATTAATATTACGAAACATATCCTTAAATATTTGAATTAAACAGCTAAAAATGCAACCATGTACATATTTTGTAAATAGTACTTTTAATTACATCTTTGATCTTAGTACCATTTTGTACAACTAATACTATTCGTGTCTCATCCTAAGCACTTAAGTAAATCGAAATCTCAATAAAATCGCTCTCATTCTTTAGCTAGAGCTGAAGGCTTAACATCAATACCACGCTTGCCCAAGTTGATGGACCTAGATCTTTTGCTGGAAATAATAGCTAAATGGAGAGTCAAGTACCATTTTAAATTAATTTCGTTGTTCTATTCTTCTTTAATTTTTAAATATTTTGGTTCAGCTAGCCCGAGGCCAGGGTGGATGATAACTTTAGTATCTCCCTAATAGATATGCTAACCAGATAAAATATTATGGCCAGGGGTAGTTGTGTAGGGTACCCCATAGTCGGCCCCGTCCCGACTATAGCCTTTGCTGACTTGTTTATATATTTGAAATTGATGATTGATGATTTTTAATTTAACAAGAGACTTTGTTCTATTTCATAACTAACGAGAAGCGTTCAACGAGATTCCGGTCCTTTATATTTAAAATAGTTTTATTTGATTTCTTCTATTTAAATTATTACTTTTGTTATAAATTGTTCCATTCCGTTTTTCCTTCATTTGTTATTTCTTGTACGATTAATATTGTGTATGTACCTAGCGTCTGTTGTTGCTTTTCTGTTTGGCATTTCTATACATACAAAGAAGCAAATGTGTATGTATCTATCTTTTTGTGGCTTTTGGGTTTGTAGTTTGTAGTTGTAGTTAACAAAAAAATCAACAAAATATTTGTAAATATGAACATATTTTTATCAATATTTACTTTGATATTTAACAAACCTTAATGTATATGTAAATTTTTTTTACCAACTAAAAATTAAAATATCGATAAACCAGTTTGTTAATATGAAAAATATTTAATCGATTGAAAAAATAAAGTTCAACAAAATTCTTAGTTAATATGAGAATTGCTTTATTTTGTTCCACAAACATCCCAGACGGGACAAGGGAGACTTCTCTCATATCAATGAGTGCACCCCAATTCATATTAGCTCAATGATATGGGACCTACTGTTTATCGCCGAGTCCGAACGGCGTGTCTTACGACACCACTTTATAGAGAAGTTTTACATGGCTGAAATACTCAGGAAATGTGGTCAACATTACTGAGGGGTATTTTACCACCGAAAAAATTGAAAATTTTGATGTTGCCTGGACGGGGAATCGATCCCACGACCTTCTGCGTTCAAAGCGGGTGTGCATACGATTGGACTACGGTGGCACCCATGAGAATTGATTTATCTAAATAATTTCTAATGAAAACTACAACATTTTTTATCGACGATTGTCAATATGAACATTACTTTTATCGGCAAAAAATTAACTAAAAATTAATCAGATTTTTGAATTTTTTTATCAAATGGTTACATTTTTTTCTGTGTAGGACAACTGTAGATGACCAACCAAGTAAGTTTAGAATATAAAGCCGTTCACTGAATCTTTGAATTTAAACCATTCAAAGGAAGTCGTGAAAGATCCGATATTTTCAATAGCATTTGAACTAATTCAAAAGAAAAAGTGAAAGATCAAACCCTTTGGCAGTAAAATTTTATTATTGTTATTTCCCCAACAACTACAAAAATTACATATATATCCTGAACTTATCACATTGATATGAAAACTCAATAAAACCGAAGTTAAGTTCGATGACAAAATAGGTATAGAAATTGATTATGGTGGAGCTCAAATGATAGTAAATATCAAATTCCTCATCCTCTAACTGAGTATAATATAGTTTTTGCCTAAATGTTTTCAAAGTTTTATATATTTTTATACGGGCAAAATGTGCCTCATCGAAATAAGGGTTTTAAACCCCAAGTATTTTTGGAGGAAATCCGTTTCCGACAATTTGGAGTCGATTTAGCAATATCCGTCCGTCTGTCTGTCTGTCGGGCTGAAGCGCACGATATCTCTCGAACGGATGAGCCGATTTGGTCCAAAATTTGGCCTTCGTAATATTTTATTCAAACTTAGTTTACGTTCGAAGGTGGGTCTTATTGGTCCACTCCTTCAGCTACCTCCCCCACAAAAGTTCGAAACAGTTCGGAAAAATTGTGCGAACGATACCTCGTGAAGGTCCATACTTTTCTCCTCGTGAAATTTCTTCCAGACATATATAAGGTTCCATGATTGACACTATCGTTCCACTCCTTCGGGTACCTCTCACACAAAATTTCGGAAAGGTTTAGTTTAGGACCTGCTCTCGAATCGCTTCGGTTTTTTGTTGTAACAACTTGTATTCGCTGTCCCCCATTACGACGGTACGAGTTTTATCAATATTTGTTCGAATATTGTTCATATAAGAATAAAATAAACCATGTGTTAATAAATGTAGGGAAAAATTATGCCCGAAGTCGGAGTTGAGTTATTTTTTTCGGCTCAGACTCTCCGAGTCCAACAAAATTGCTCAACTCCGAAACCCTGGTTATTATATACATTTCGGTTTCGAGATGGCAGTTATTTGGTATTTAGGGTTCTCAGTGGTCAGAAAGCTTCTCCATTAATAATTGTGGACATAGGTCCACATTTTGATATAGCCCTTATATAACGGTGCAACCCGACTTCAGGTATTTTGATGTTTTCAGCTATATTTTGTTGACCGAATTAGCTATAATTTGGCATTTAGGGTTACTAGTGGTCAAAAAAAATATTCACCAAAAATTTTAGAAATAGGTCAACTTTTTGGTGTAACCCTCATATAACGGTACCGCTGATCGTATTAGATAAATTAGGTATTTGTGGACCCCAGTGGTCAAAAAATCTCTCCGCCTAAGATTGTGAGCATTGGTAAATTCGTAACAGAAAGAAAATAACGCTTTTTTACTTGTTATATCCTCCACCATATGGAGGGTATAATTAAATTTGTCATTCCGTTTGTAACACATCGAAATATTCGTCGGAGACCCTATAAAGTATATATATTATTGACCAGCATAAAATTCTATGTCGATTTGACCATGTCCGCCTGTAGGTCAGTCCGTCCGTCTCTCTGTATGTTGAATCAATCAAGAGTCAAAATTTGGTACAGAAGTTTTTATTACTTGGAGGATGGTTGGTATTGAAAATAGGATATGTCGGTCCACGTTTTGATATAGCCCCCATAGAACGGTACCTCCCGATTTTCGGTATTTTTAAGGTTTTAGCTTCATTATCCTACCAAAATGGCTAAAATATGGTACGTAGTCTTCTTTAGGGGTATACAACTTTCCCCCAGAATTTTGTCGGTATCGGTCCACACCTTCATATAGCCCCCATAGAACGGTACCTCCCGATTTTCGGTATTTTTAAGGTTTTAGCTTCATTATCCTACCAAAATGGCTAAAATATGGTACGTAGTCTTCTTTAGGGGTATACAACTTTCCCCCAGAATTTTGTCGGTATCGGTCCACACCTTCATATAGCCCCCATAGAACGGTACCTCCCGATTTTCGGTATTTTTAGGGTTTTAGCTTCATTATCCTACCAAAATGGCTGAAATTTGGTACGTAGTCTTCTTTAGGGGTATAAAACTTTCCCCCAGAATTTTGTCGGTATCGGTCCACACCTTCATATAGCCCCCATAGGACGGTACCTCCCGATTTTCGGTATTTTTAGGGTTTTAGCTTCATTATCCTTCCAAAATGGCTGAAATTTGGTACGTAGTCTTCTTCAGGGGTAAACAACTTTCCTCCAGAATTTTGTCGGTATCGGTCCACACCTTCATATAGCCCCCATAGAACGGTACCTCCCGATTTTCGGTATTTTTAAGCTTATTGCTTCATTATCCCACCAAAATGGCTGAAATTTGGTACGTAGTCTTCTTTGAGGGTATAAAAATTTCCTCCAGAATTTTGTCGGTATCGGTCCACAGCTTCATATAGCCCCCATAGAACGGTACCTCCCGATTTTCGGTATTTTTAGGGTTTTAGCTTCATTATCCTACCAAAATGGCTGACATTTGGTACGTAGTCTTCTTTAGGGGTATACAACTTTCCCCCAGAATTTTGTCGGTATCGGTCTACACCTTCATATAGCCCCCATAGAACGGTACCTCCCGATTTTCGGTATTTTTAGGGTTTTAGCTTCATTATCCTACCAAAATGGCTGACATTTGGTACGTAGTCTTCTTTAGGGGTATACAACTTTCCCCCAGAATTTTGTCGGTATCGGTCCACAGCTTCATATAGCCCCCATAGAACGGTACCTCCCGATTTTCGGTATTTTTAAGGTTTTAGCTTCATTATCCTACCAACATGGCTGACATTTGGTACGTAGTCTTCTTTAGGGGTATACAACTTTCCCCCAGAATTTTGTCGGTATCGGTCCACACCTTCATATAGCCCCCATAGAACGGTACGTCCCGATCTTCGGTATTTTTTGGGTTTTAGCTTCATTCTCCTACCAAAATGGCTGAAATTTGGTACGTAGTCTTCTTTAGGGGTACAAAACTTTCCTCCAGAATTGTGTCGGTATCGGTCCACACCTTCATATAGCCCCCATAGAACGGTACCTCCCGATTTTCGGTATTTTTAAGGTTTTAGCTTCATTATCCTACCAACATGGCTGAAATTTGGTACGTAGTCTTCTTTAGGGGTACAAAACTTTTCCCCAGAATTGTGTCGGTATCGGTCCACACCTTCATATAGCCCCCATAGAACGGTACCTCCCGATTTTCGGTATTTTTAAGGTTTTGGCTTCCTTATCCTACCAAAATGGCTGAAATTTGGTACGTAGTCTTCTTTAGGGGTATAAAACTTTCCCCCAGAATTTTGTCGGTATCGGTCCACACTTTCATATATCCCCCATAGAACGGTACCTCCCGATGTTCGGTATTTTGAAGGTTTTAGATTCATTATCACACCGAAATGGCTGAAATTTGGTACTTAGTCTACGTTGGTATTATAAAACTTTTCCCCAGAACTTTGTCGGTATCGGTCCATGCCTTCATATAGCCCCCATAGAACGGTACCTCTAGATTTTCGGTATTTTGAACGTTGTGGCGTCAATAATCCACCGAAATGGCTGAAATTTGGTATTTAGACTTCGTTGGGGTACTCAAACTTCCCCTTTAAATTTGTCGGTATAAGTCCACACCTTCATATAGCCCCCATGGAAAGGTACCTCCCGATTTTTCGTATTTTGAAGATTGTGTCTTCAATACTCCACCAAAATGGCTGAAATTTGGTATTTAGTCTTCAATGTGATATAAAACTGTTCGCCAGAAATATGTCTGTACAGGTCCACGCTTTCATATTGCCTCATTTTTGACTAAAATTCGCCGGTATAGGTCCACGTTTCGATATAGCCCCCATAGAATGATACCTCCCGATTTTCGTAATACTGAAGATTGTGACGTCAATATGCAACCGAAATGGCTGAAATTCGTTATTTCGTCTTCCAAGAGTTATAAAATATTCCAGAAGAGTATTTTTTAAGTTTTAGCCACATTCTCTTACCGAAATATAGGAAATTTGGTATTTAGTCTTCTTTGAGCCTAAAAATTTTCCGTCAGAAATTTGTCGGTATAGATCGACGTTTTGTAATAGCCCCCATAGAATGGTGCCTTAAATTGTTTTACAGAAATTGCTGAAATTTAGTATTAAGTCTTCTTCATACACGAAAGGAAACTAATTATTCCATTTTACTTCAATACAACTTGTGGTGGAGGGTATAACAACTTCGGCCTGGCCGAACTTAACGCCGTTCTTACTTGTTTACTTTTAAAATTAGGAACCCATTGATTGTCTATGACAGAGGTTACTTACTTGTCGACAAAGCGTATTGATTAGTTGTTACTTCTTATATTTCAATGTGTTGAGTTCTGTTTTCTCTTCATCTATAACATACATTTTTACATTCTTGAAATTTTATACTTACCTCGTAGAATGAAGGTGGAATGTATGTTGAGATAACTTCAGCCATTGGAAATGCAATACCCATAACAACCAATATTTTTCCATACAACGCTGAGAATAACGTTGCCAAAGCATCACTCCTGTAAATATGAAAAAAAAAGAAAATTCATATTTAATTAAGGTCCGAACTGTTTCCGGATTTTTATATTTCTTAAAAAAAAAAAATAAGTTTCCATGTCAGATCGTAAAAGTATAAAAATTTGTGTAAAATCTTTAAAGTACTTTACGTCGGGTATTTTTGACAGCAAAAATATTTTTTCAACGAGTTATAATTTGAGAGTAGTCGTCTGAAGGGGATATATTTAATATAGGCACATCTTCCTCAAAAGTCACCTTTGAAATGGTGAGGAGAAGGAGGGATATGTGAAATTTGAGTGATATCTTTCAATGGGATCCATTACAATCTCATGGACTAACATAACCTGACCAGTAGATGTACTAGCTATTAGAGCTATCTTCTCATCAGTACAGCAAATGTGATGAAATCAGTAAGACCCATGCCAGCCCCTTAGTTCGTGAACAAAACCTACAGTTTATTCTCTATTTAAGACCTTATAAAGGGTGATAGCATAAAATTCCAAAAACAATTTCGCAATTTAACTTAATTTAAAACAATAGCCAAAATTTTCTGTTTACATTTCTTATCTCGAACAAGCCAATCAGTATTTTCAGTGCGTTTTCAAAATAATCCACAGACATGTCGTCATTAGGGAGGAGATAAAAACTTTGCAAATACAAATCAACACTCATCGCCTGTAGACAATGATTTTGTAATGAATGAATTGACACAGACAAAGATGCAACCAGAGAGTTCTACTCTGGGGAAATGGGGAAACCAGAGTTAAATAAAGCAGTTAAAAGGATTCCTTTCATGCAGCACCTACACACACGCACGTCGAAGTGGCAACTAAGTAAAAACCATCTAACCGCCACGAACAACAAAACAATCATGTCACGCAATCAACAAAGTAAAGCAACAAATATCACACATTGTTCGCACACTGCAAATGACAAAAAGCAGCAAAAAAGGACAACAAAAGCTAAATAGAAGTAATAACAAATAGAGAAATAAAAATGTATAGTGAAACAAAAAAAAACTACAACAAACTAGGAAGAAGTAAAAGAAAAATAGTTTTCTTGTTGTTGTTGTGCTTCTATTAAGTTCGTGACTATGCTCAACAATAGCTAACAATTATGATAGTGGGCTGCATGTATGCATGCATTTAAGTATAAAAGCTCAATAACAAAGGACATGCACAGGACTTCAGGTAGTAACACCACAACAATAGTTACATATGAATTTGCATATATTTGAGTAAAAGGAATAAAGGAGTGCCATCAAATCATATTCAAATTTATCAAAAGAATAAAAATGTTTGCATTCACACGCACACACACAATTAACAAACAAACCTTCCTAGTCTGAAGGAAATAAACGCTTCGCCATTGCACATTCATCACTTTATATGTGTAGTTAATTATGTTGCCAGAATAATGCTGAATGATTAGGATAGGTAGCAAGTGTTGTTTTAATTATAAAAAACCGCATAAATTTTAAGAAAAACATTGTTGCTCTAAGCTTATATGGAGGTGTGCATTTGAGATTTCTTTCTACGCAGAAAAGAGAATTTGGAAACAACAACAAATAACAAGGGCGACATAAGAGATGGGAAAGGTCGTAAATGACTTTTACATGACAATATCCAGGATTACTCTTTGTTCCTCTGCTACGAAGAATAAAAGCCAACTTCTCTATATATTAATAATAAATATCGGAATATAGAACGAATATCTCAGCTTTCCATTCATGTATGATTTTGGGAGTAGCTTAAAAGTTGCGAAGATTTTGCAAAGACAAGACGGACAGGCTGAGTGACGGACATGTTACGGTCACTCTGTCTGTCCACCCGTCCGGTGTCCATATAAACCTTGCAAAATTGAGAACTTTTACTCTACATTTTAATGTCAGCAATTTTTTGCATTATTCCAAAAAGAAGAACACAATTTCTTTAATTCGAAACTTTGGACAAACTCCAAAACTCCACTGTACTACACTTTTATACATACACCAATCGGTTTTGTTGGAGTCCATGGAAGATGAAAATACCTTCTGGTTTTTCGATCGCTTTATAAAGTGGTTTTATAACGGTAAATGTAAATAAACGGGTTTTTCTTGGTCAGATTAATTTTTATGACAATAAAATTGGCTTTTTCAGCTTCTTCAAGAGCGTTTTATACCCTCAGCATTTATGCTAACGAGGGTATATACACTTTCATACGGGCAAAATGTGCCTCATCGAAATAATGGTTTTAGACCCCAAGTATGTTTGGACGAAATGTAAACAAAAAAAAAAAAAAACATTATTCCACAACATCCCATACGGGACAAGGGAGACTTCTCTCATATCAATGAGAGCACCCCGATTCATATTTAGCCCAATGATATGGGACCTACTGTTTATTGCCGAGTCCGAACGGCGTGTCTTAAGACACCACTTATGGAGAAGTTTTTCAAGGCTGAAATACTCAGAAAATGTCGCCAACATTACTGAGGGGTATTTTGCCACCGTTGAAAAATGTTTGATTTTGCCTAGCCGGGGAATCGAACCCCCGACCTTCTGCGTGCAAGGCGGGCGTGCATACCATTGCACCACGGTGGCACCCGCGTGTTGGACGAAATGTGTTTCAGACAATTTGGAGTCGATTTAGCAATGTCCGTCCGGCTGTCTGTCTGTCCGTCTGGGGCGCACGATAACTCTAGAACGGATTAACCGATTCGGTCCAAAATTTGGCTTGCGTAATATTTTGTCCAAACTTAGTTTAAGTTCTAAGATGGGTTATATACGTCCACACCTTCCGGTACCTCCGCAACAAAAGTTCGAAAATGGTCGGAAAAATTGTGCGCACGGTCCACTCTTTCGGGTAACTCCCACACAAAATTTCAGAATAGTTCAGTTTAGGACCTGTTCTCGAATCGCTTTGATTCTTGTTGTACAATTTTCATCAGGGGCAAGTCCATACTTCCTGAAAAAAGGCCTGAAACGTGCAAAATAACCCCTATGACACCGTGTGTAGTGGCCGGAGCGCAAGATAACTCTCGAACGGATCTGCCGATTCCGTCCAAAATTTGGCCTTCGTAATATTTTGTCTCGTCAAACAAAAATAACACTATACAAAACGCTGATACTACCCGTGCTAATGTATGGCTTCGAAGCATGGGTACTTGCGCAAGCAGATAAGGCAGTGCTTGGTGTGTTTGAGAGGAAAATTCTTCGAAAGATCTTGCGAAAGATTCTTGCGTTGACGGTGAATATCGACGTCGTATGAACCACTAGCTATATAAGTTATACAAAGACATGAATATAGTTAAACGTATCGAGATGCAACGATTGCGTTGGCTAGGCCACATCATGAGAATGAGCGATGATGAACCCGCTAAAAAGGCGTATGAATACATGCCACATGGCGGTGCACGCAGAATCGGCAGGCCTAAGCTTCGATGGAGCATACAAGTGGATGAAGAAATGAAAAGGCGCGGTATTCCAAAAAGTCAAGCGAAAAACAGAGAGGAATTTTCTTAGTTCGGTCTATGGAACAAATGTTCGTAATGGCCAACTAAGTAAGTAAGTAATATTTTGTCCAAACTTAGTTTAAGTTCGAAGATAAGCTATATCGGTCCACTCCTTCAGGTACATCGGCCATAAAAGTTTAAAAATGTTGAGAAGAATTGTGCACACGATAACTCTTGAAGGGAGTGACCGATATACTTTACACATCCTAATGTATCTACCAGATATAGACCAGGTTCGAATATGGACTATATTTGTCAGCTCCTTCTGGTACCTCCCACACAAAAAGTCGGATAAATTCACTTTAAAACCTGCTCTCGAGTCACGGTGATTTTTGTTGAAACAACTTGCATTCGCTGCCTTAATTATGACGGTAATAGTTCTTTCAGGGGCAAGTCCATACTTCTTGAGAAAACAGCCCGAAAAGTATAAAAGAAACCCCTATGGCACCATATGTAGTGGCTGGAGAGTACTATAACTCTAGAACTGATCAACCGATTTTGTTAAAAATATGGCCCTCTTCATATTTTGTCCAAACTTAGTTTCAGTTCGAAATGGGCAATACCGGTCCCCAACTTCCGGTACTTCCCCCAATATTTAAAACTAAAATGGTGTGAACGATATCTCATGAACGGGGCAACCAATTTGGTACAAACTTTGGATATCTTGTCCAAAATTAGTTTAACTTCTTAAATGGCCCATAATGGTCATCTCCTTAGGATACATCCTTGACAAAAGTTCAACATTTATGTCTGCAGTTTTGGGTCTGTTCGAATATCCTTTGGAAATGTATACCGATGCTGTTTGTTGTGGTCCAGTTTTCGGCAATATTATTTTATCCCAGGGCAAGTTCATGCTTCCTGGCTTACTGGTCCAAAAGTTATACGATGACCCACTGAAATGACTAGTGAGCGCGATATCTATCGAAAAGATGGACTTCTATAATGGACTATGTCGATCCATTCCTTTAAGTACCTCCTCCGCAACATTTTTGAGCTTTAATCCTAATCCACATTTTTGTCGACAAGTTCAAATGCCCAAAAAATATCACAAGATATAAAGACCCTAAATACATTCAATGTGAAATGTCCAATTCACATAGGCTGAGGGTATATATCAGTCGGCAAATTCGGCCGATACTTTTTTACTTGTTAATATTATGCAAAATAAATAATAATTTCTACGTTGGTGCACTGCACCTTTTCAACTACCCTGCCAAACTTACTCAACTAACTTCAGTAGCTTTGTGGTTTCAACCCATCGAAGCAGCCACATTCCTAGAACTGGAGATAGACCCAGAGCCAGATTATTCTTACTGTTACAACAACAACTTTCAACTATTTCACATTTTTATGAGATAAATGGTCATACCTTATCCGCCTAAAATTTTTTAAAAACTAAAAGCATTCCTACAAAATTGTAAGCTTCTTTATACTTACATAATTAGTGAATGAAAAAAATTCCAGTTATTAACTTCAAAGATTGTTACATTCCAAAAAGAAGTCATAAATCTTTCCATTCAGCAATCAAATACAAACCATCTTACATGTAAACCTGTGTATGTGTTGGTTTGTTTGGATAATAAATGAAAAGAATAGACGTGTGAATATGCAAAACAATATGAAACGGAATGCAAAAAAGGGCGATGGCAGAATGTCTGTAAAACCAATCTAAGGCAATAAAACGACAAATAAGCGGATGATTTATGGAACTTTCTTCAAGTGTTTAAGTATGTGTTTGTATAGGTGCATGATTATGTGCTGAGTTGTCGACAGTAGCAAAGTGTATTTCCTGAGTAAATGTGATTTTTCAAGTAGTCAGACAGTTTTTTGATGATTGACTGAGTCTATGACAACTATTATCGTGGAAAAATTAAGTTGAGAGGGAAGATTTGTAAAAAAACCAGTAGATAATTGAAAGCCACGTTAGCCGAATTACCCATTAGATAGTAATGTAAAGAAGCATTCTTCTGCATTACGTAAAACTCATTACAAAATAATGAATAACGGTGGTACGAATTGTGTCTGTCCGTCTACAAAACCAATGGTTTTAATTTCGAGGCTCAATGTAGACAAAAAAATAAACAAATACGATGAGTTGTTTAACAGTGGCTCATCGTATGTGTTTAACCCTTTATTGCATCTTTTTTCTTTCTTGACGAAATTAATGGAGGTGACAGATTTCGAGTTCCTAATTACAGAAAAAATAGTTAAAAATTCTTTAGTATGTATTTTTGGTATAATCTGAGCAAAATGCGAATTTACTTTAAATATTTCGTCATGTAATATTTTCTATACTTTACGATTTTTTCTTCAAGTAATATTTTGAAAAAATCACAAACTTTTTAATAACGATATTTCAACTCATCCCTTTTTAATCTCCAGAATCTTTAATATAAACAAGTGAGCAAAGGCTATAGTCGGGACGGGGCCGACCATGCGATACCCTACACCACTACCCCTATGCATAAGCTTTTCACTGGTAAACATTTCTTTTAGGGAATATAAACCGACTACCACCAAAAATAATATGCCTCCTTGTCTCTGGGACCCCCATAAGCAACCAACATTTCGTGACCATCCAATCAAAATTACGACCTGTAGCTTGATTGCAAAAAATGGAAGAATTGGATGCATTACCGACTATTGTGGTATCTTCCTTCGCCAACCTGCTTTACACCAATGTAAAGGTAATATTTCTTCCATTGACAGGCTTTGCCGTTGGAATACCCCTACTAGAAGCCAATATATTCACAAAGAATAAAACTTTGAATTTGTCTCCAAATGAGTCTTTCCCCATTCCGACCCCTAAATATTATCCGACTATCACAAAAATCAATAGGCTTCTTCTTATGTGGGACCCGCATCAACTCCCAAAAAATTCGTGACGATCCGATCAAAATTGCGACCTGTGCCGTGATCACAAAAAAATCGGAAAATAGGATGCAGTACCGACTATTGCGATATCTATGTTGTTTGAGCAGCTAAGACAACCTCCTTTACATCGTTGTAAAGGTGATATTTTCTACTTTCCTTGCCAGGTTTTGCTTTTGATATACCTCTTAAAGAAACAGAGATATTGGCTTTGAAATAAAACGTAGACCTTTTCTCCAAATAAGTTTTTGCCCATTCCGACCCCTGAATATTATCCGACCATCATTAAAATCAGTAGGCTTCTTCCTCTGTGGGACCCCCATTAACCCCTAAAATTTCGTGACGATCCGATCAAAATTGCGACCTGTGCCGTGATCACAAAAAAATCGGAAAATAGGATGCATTACCGACTATTGCCATATCTCTGCTATTTGACCACCTATGACAACCTAATTTACATCGTTGTAAAGGTGATATCTTCTACTTTCCTTTGCTTTTGATATACCTCTTAAAGAAACAGAGATATTGGCTTCGAAATAAAACGTAGACCTTTTCTCCAAATAAGTTTTTGCCCATTCCGACCCCTGAATATTATCCGACCATCACCAAAATCAATATGCTTCTTCATCTGTGAGACCCCCATTAACCCTCAAATTTTCGTGACGATCCGATCAAAATTGCGACCTGTAGCGTGATTTCCAAAAAAATAGAAAAATGGGATGTATTACCGACTATTGCGATATCTCCGTTATTTGGTTATCTACGCCGGCTTAGTTTGCATCATTGTAAAGACGGGATCTTCTACTTTCATAGTCATTCTTTGCTTTTGGAAAAATTTCAACTAAAGCTGTGATATTTGTCAATATAATTAAAATCGCAAAAATGAAAATTGGGGTTTTATTTGCTACTATTGCGATATCTTCGTTGTTTGATCACCTACGAGCACCTTCTTTACATCATTAGAAAGGTGATATTTTCTGCTTTCATTGTCGTATAGAAGCTGAGATATTGGCTTTGGAAAAAACGTTGTCTTTTTATCCACCTAAGTTTTTTGCCCTTTCCGACCCCTAAATATTATCCGACCACCACCAAAATCAATAGGCTCCTTCCCCTCCGGGACCCCCATCAACATCCAAAATTTCGCGACGATCCGATCAAAATTGCGACCTGTAGCGTGATTACAAGGTTTAGATGGACAGACGGACGGACGGACGGACTGACGGACGGACACACAAAGCCAGATCGACTCAGCTCGTCGAGACATTCATTTTGGTATATATAAGTATGGGTCTACGACCATTATTTCGATGCGTTACAAACTTTTTGGCCAAAACCAACTTATAATACCCTTCCCACATAGTGGTGTAGGGTATAAAAATTAAAATAAATATAAAACAATATTTTTTAACGTTTTATTTCCAAACAGCGGATTTTTATCTTCAGGCTCTTTTTACTGTTAGTTACCGTTGCTTTTTTTAACAGTTATATTTTTTTATGCTGTGGACTTTAAAAAGAAGTCTTGACGCGATAAACATAGGGTAAACTTGTCCTTTTATACATTTTTTGGGGACTTAACGAAACGATGGAAATTTCCATCTATATGCAAAGAATGCAAAGGGTTAAGTGCAAATCAAAAGGTTCAATGTCGAAATTTGCTTTTCCACTTCTTTATCGATGTTTTTTATCGGTCTCTATTACGAAAAAGGAAATTGGGAAAAATGGGGAAAACGATAAAATCGGCAAAAATTAAACATGTATTTTTTGTGTTTCAACTTTTTGGTTTTTTAATTAATATTTTCCATTTTTTTAACATTTTAACCCAAGTTGATATTGATTATAAAGATTATAATAACAATCATACGCACCGGGACTCCAATGAGTGCAACTGTACGAGTTTACAGGTTGAAAATAATTAAATCGCCAGCGAATATGCTGGATAACTGTGAATTTAATGAACAACCGATATTATACGGTAAGTTAGCGTACAATTCAGCGAATGTCGGAGGAAGGGTGTTGACGATACTTTTGCTCTCCTTTAACATCCAAATTCATGGGGTCAAATGTGGGGTAAGTAACTCTTCAACATTGGGTGATGTATGGGCTTTAACAATGCAAAGTCTAGGACTTATCTTTGGTACCTATTTCATCACCAAGTGGACCCTGACCTCCCCGTGGTGTCACCTGGGGAGCAGCCTTTAACACCCGTTATAGTTAGCGAGCTAACATATGCCACGCTAACATATGCCACGATAAAAACTTGGGTTTGGGCTTCGGGTTAGTAACCCTCCATAGAAAACAGCATGCTACTATGAAAAAACAAAGGAAATGAAAAACAATGTTTTAAGGACCATGATCTGCGAATCTACACCTAGAATGTTCGCAATCTTTGTAGAAAAGGTAGTGTTTACGCATTGGCAGATGTACCTGAAAAGTACAAGACCGACATTACTGCCATACAAGAAATATGATGAATTGGGTAAGGCGTCACGGCAACACCTTAAGACGACGCACTGTATTATAGCTGTCATTACATAAAATTACATTAAAACAATGAATTAACAATGGAATGAGACTGATAGACTTCACAGCGGCAAAAAAACATAGTAGTTACGAGAACCAGATTTAAGCATCTCGATATTCCAAAGGGTACCTGGTGTTCTCCAGGCCAAAAAACAACAAATTGATTACGTTGTGATAGATGAAAGACATTCAGCGAGCGTACTGATTGTACGATCGTTCCGAGGATAAGACATAGACTCGCACCACCACTTTGTTGCGGCAAAGGAACGTACCCGTCTAAACGTTGCAAATAAAGCACGAACAGATACAACACGGAACTTAGACATCGGTAAATTGCAAACACAACAAATAGCCACAGCATATTCCACTCAACTGGCCCAACTGCTTAATTAAAGCACTCCTCGTCCCGATAACATATCAGGACAATGGCAAAACATTGCCCACTCCATACAAACAGCCGCAAAATCAGTACTTGGATACCAGAGACCTCCACCAAGGAATCCATTGTATGACCAGGAGTGACGTGCTGCTACCGAAGAGAAAAATGCGGCATAATTAACAATCAGTAGCAACGCGCAGCGCACGAGAGAGGTATCGGGACAAAAGGAGAGAGGAGAAACGTCCGCAGGAAAAAGAGAGAGATGGAAAAGCGGGAGTGTGAACGAATCGAGATGTACAGGAGACAGAATGAAGTTCGAACATTCTACCAAAGAGTGAAACATCAAACTGGCACATTCTCCTGTAGAGCCCAGCAAGGTAATCTGGTAACTGATACAGATAGTGAGCTAAGGATATGGAAAGAGCATTTTTCCAAACTGTTGATATCCAATAGCAGCGAAGACGACGAAGATACCACTGATCCAATCCCAGAAGATGGTATGGAATGTATACCACCCGGCCAAGATAAGGTAAAGACAACAATAAACCGACTGAAGAATAATAAGGCAGCAGGAGCTAATGGCCTACCAACCGAGCTGTTTAAAACCGGAGGCGACACGCTGATAAGGTGTATGCATCAGCTAGTTAACTCCATCTGGCAGGTAGAACGCGTACCCTACGATTGGAACCTGAGCATCCTATGTCCCGTCCATAAGAAAGGAGATAAGACTATAGGGGCATATATCTTCTCCCTATCGCCTATCAGATAGTGTCAGGGATATTGTGCGAACGACTAAAGCCCATGGTCAACGAAATAATTGGACCATATCAATGCGGCTTTAGACCTGGCAAGTCCACCATTGACCAGATATTTGCTCTGCGGCAAGAGATGCAGATCGACACCTACCATCTTTATTATCGATTATAGAACAGCCTTCGAAAGCCTCTTAACGCTTAAAGGTATTCCAAGCCATGCCTTAATTTTTTACCGCCGCAAAGTTCATTCGATTTTGTAAGCTGATTGTAACTGAGTCGTAAATTAAAATTGGAATGAATCTCTCCAAACAGTAGTTAAACTCTTCGTCTAACTCGTCACCACCATAGACACAACAAACAACATCAGTTGTGAAATAAGAAGAAGAATGCTATTTTGGTTTAAGTAAGCAGAACTAGAATGCCACGGCTGCAATGGAGTAAGTACTGTAATGCATAAAGCAATCAATTCGACGGACAATATTGTTAAAATACACTGCGGCTTATGGCGGTAACGTCATCAAGGTAATCGCCTGAACCTGCTCTTACGATGATGAAATTTTTTTGGTCCGAGGCTATGTCTACAATTAAGAATGTGTCACGTTCTTCAGTGTTGATACCTCATAATCTTGAAAAGGTGCTGACTATAAAAAATATAAATATCCCAGAAGGGACAGGGGAGACTTCGGTCATATCAATAATTGCACCCCGATTCATATTAGCTCAATGATATGAGACCTACTGTTTATCGTCGAGTCCGAGCCGCGTATCTTAAGACACCACTTATAGATGTTTTACATGGCTGAAATATTCAGGAAATATCGCCAACACTGAGTGGTATTTTGCCTCCGTTATAAAATTGATGTTGCCCGGCCAGGTAATCGGGTCCAAACTTTGCACATCGTATTGTTTCATCTAATAATGTATTAGGTTGGAATGTGGACTATATCGTTCCCGTCCTTCGGGTATCTCCCACACAAAATTTGGGAAAAGTGCAGTTTGACAGCTCATCTCGGATCGTTTTTATTATCATTATTTTTTTTTTTCAAAAAGTTCCTATTGCTCTGTTAAGACGTCGCATTTTTTCGGGGTCAAGTCCATACTTCCTGAGATAACGGCCCAAAGCCCCAAAACAGACTCCCTGAACCAACTAAAATGGGTAGTACGTAAAAAACCCTCGAAGGAAGAAACCGATTTGGTCCATCGAACGACTTTTTCGGGTACGTAGCACACAAAGTTTAGAAAGAGTGCTGTTTAAGGACTCGTCTGCTTTTTAATTTTTGACAACAAGGTTTGTATGCGGCCCTATTTGGTACAGAAGTTTTTATTACTGGCAGGATGGTTGGTATTGAACATGGGATATATCGGTCCACTTTTTGATATAGCCCCCATAGAACGGTACCTCCCGATTATCGGTATTTTTAAGGTTTTAGCTTCATTATCTTACCAAAATGGCTGAAATTTGGTATTTAGTTATGGCTGGGTGTGTAAAACTTTCCACCTGAAATTTGTTGGTATAAGTCCACGCACTCATTTGGAGGTTTTAGCTTCATTATCCCACCAAAATGGCTGAAATTTTAGTATCTAGTTATCGTTGGTTGTAGAGAACTTTCCACCTGAAATTTGTTGGTATAGGTAAACGCCTTCATATAGCCTCCATAGAATGGTACCTCCCGATATTCGGTATTTTGAAGGTTTTAGCTTCTGAATCCCATCAAAATACATGAAATTTGGTAATTCGTCCTCGTTAAGGATATAAAAAATCGTTCCACCTGAAATTTGTTGGTATAGGTAAACGCCTTCATATAGCCTCCATAGAATGGTACCTCCCGATATTCGGTATTTTGAAGGTTTTAGCTTCTGAATCCCATCAAAATACATGAAATTTGGTAATTCGTCCTCGTTAAGGATATAAAAAATCGTTCCACCTGAAATTTTTTGGTATAAGTCCACGCCTTTATGTAGCCCCCATAGAACGGTACTTCCCGATTTTCAGTATTTTGAAGGTTTTAGCTCCATTATTCCACCGAAATTATTAAGGCGAAGGCCATTTATAGTGATATTTAATTAATTCTCTTTCGAGTTGAGCTGTAAGGCCTTTAGAGATACATTGAAAAATTAGGAGTCTACCGAAGTCCCACGCATCCAACCATTACACTACGTTTCTTACTTGTTTTTTTTTTAATCCGCAAAAACTTCCCATGTGTAGGCACCTTTTATTGAAAGTTAGTAAAGGCGCACGGTGGCGGAACTGTCTAACTTCTACCTTTCGGAAATTCCACGGCATAGATCGTAATGTATACGGATGATTTTACGATCATTGCGTCGGGTCCTATCGTCGATGTCGTATGTGATAGATTAAATGCCTACATAGGTGACGTAGTGCAGTTCTTCCATCTGACGAAAATGAAAGTATCTGCCGCTAAATCACGGTCCACTGTTCACCACTTAGACGGCAGAAATGAAGCTCCCACACGGTGCTCTTGAATCAAATTTAAATGAAAGGTGCTTACACCTGGGAAGTTTTTTGCGGATTCTGAAACTACAATGTTCATAGATGAGAAAAATCAAAAAACAAAAAAATCGCCGGAGCGCTTTTTAAATAAATCGCGATTCAAGTTGACATTTTAGGGGTTGTTTAGGGTTTCACGATTTTGCTTAGAAACCGCAAGTCCTATCTAAATGAGACTGAAGAAGATGTTGTAGCTATGAAAATTCTCTACAAGATTGACATTCACGTTATTTTCGTAGGTTTTACCATTTTTGAGATATTGAAGTTCAAATTGGTACAATGCACTGACTGTATCGCCCCCTTATAAAACAATGTAATGAAGGGGGCGCCTTAACTAAGTTTTAATGAAAACCGCTTACACAGGGGAAATTTTTGTGAATTCTGAAACAGCAATGTTCATAGATGAGAAAAATCCAAAAACAAGAAAAAATCGCTGTAGGGATTTTTAAATAAATCGCGGTAAAAATTCACATTTTTAGGTGTTTTTTAAGTTTTCACGATTTTGCTTGCAAACCGCAATTCCAATCGAAATGGAGCTAAGGAAAATTTTGTAGCTATGAAAGTTCTCTACAGGATTAACGCTTATGATCTGTTCTCAGGCTGTACCATTTTTGAGATAAAGAAGGTCAGTTTACATTTTAGGTTTTGTTTGTTAGGGTTTCGCGATTTTGCTTGAATACGTCAAGTCTTATCGGCATGGGACCTGAGAAAAACTTATAGCTGTGAAAATTCTTTACAAGACTGGCTTATGTAATTTTTCCTAGGTTGTACCTTTTTTTCAGATATACAAATTTAATATGGAAAATGCAGTCATAACATTGTTTTATAAGGAGACGATACAAAATTGAATTGAATTTGTATTGTCCCAATTTCAACTTCTATATCTCAAAACTTGTAAAACCTACGAAAATATCATTAAGGTCAATCTTGTAGAGAATTTTGACAGCTACAACATTTTCTTTATTCTCATTTAAATATGACCTGCGGTTTCTAAGCAAACTAGTGAAAACCTAAACAACCCCTAAAAATGTCAACTTGAATCGCGATTTATTCAAAAAGCGCTCCGGCGATTTTTTTTTTTTTTTGATTTTTCTCATCTTTGAACATTATAGTTTCAGAATACTCGAAAATTTCCCAGGTGTAAGCACCTTCCATTTAAATTTGATTCAAGAGCACCGTGCCCATTGAACATAGTGGTTGATGGTGCACTGATTCCTACCCCTAACTATCCCAAAATGTTGGGTGTAACGTTCGCTAGCATGTTTAAGTCGTCCGCGCAAGCCACATCTATTTGCACTATGATCGGAAGTTGGAACCAGGTCCACAAGTCACTGGACGGCAGCATTTGGGGTGCTGACAAAGAAACCTTGTTGACCTCTTATCAGTCCGGTCTGGGGTAGGCTATGCGGGACCAGTGTGGTATGCAAATGTTAGCGCTAATCAGCGGAAAAATATTCATACCTGCCAGAATATCGCCTGTTTGGCAGTACCTGCTTGGGTGTTATCGCCGTGAGCATCCTTATCAGGATTTAATAGACATGATCATGATCTAGAGAGAGGTCCAAAGGTATAAACGATAATCTCTAGACCAACGAGCCTATCAGGCAGACTTGAGTAGCATTCACACTGCAGTCGAGAAGGCAGTACAGAGATGCATTGTGAATACCATTCATCGCACACAAGAACGCCAGTTGCCAAGGAAAACACGAGCGGTTTTAGCTCGGTTAGGATGCGGACGATGCCTCCATCTCAATTCGTATCGGGCCAGAATTGATGACACAATACCCAACACATGCCCGGCATATGTATTGGGACCACACGGCACGCTTCATTTGTTTAGCTGCCCAGGTAACCCCACTCATCTGTCTCCTGATTCTTTTTGAACGCAACCAGTCCAGATTGCAGAATTGTTGAGTCTGAATACAGAAGAACCAAACATATTTGTGTTACTACAACAACGACAACAGCAGACGCACCGACAGACAGATAGACTAAATCAGCTTAAAATTTTCTGAAACGGATGAGGCTATGTGATGGACAGAAATATTCACCATGCACATACGCACTTATAGACAAAGTTAAATGACTCGGAGAAAGAAAAACAATTTTGAAACTCGAAACTTAGAGTTAGAACTCTTAATAGGTGCTTAAAACCGTGACTATGTTCGGTATTCGTTGGAGTTTGGAATTTAGATAAAATGACGACTCATAAAACAATTCTCACATCAAAACAAATTTCACTTCACACAAAATATCACAACAACAATAATAAATAATTTCAAAATGTTAGTACTCACTTTTTAACTCTCGGCATTGGTGGATAGATGAACGAAGGACGATGTGTTCGTTTGATGGCTGGTAATACTGGATAGCTGGACAGCTGACTAGAGTGATACATTAACGCTAAATGACCGGTTTGTCGTTCGTCGCCTGTCAACTGCTGCTGTGAAGATGCGCCCGGCGAAGGAGGACCCGAACCATTGCCACCCTCACCACCGCCACCACCCCCATCGCCACCGCCACAACTTAATTGCGAGGCTACGGGTAAATTTGATTCATCAATAGTTACACGATGCTGCGAACCCGATTCACGTATACGTGCCGATAATTTGGCAGGCGATACCGACGATGTATGAGATACTGTTTCCGGTGATACCAAAAGATTTGTAGAAGGCGTCAACGTGGTGGCGGTGGTGGCCGGTGAGGTAAGAGACGCCGGTGGTGGTGCTGGTCGCATAGCTTCATCACCACTGCTGCTGGCCGCTCGTATGTGCCGGGATTCGTGTAATAAACTTGAACTGGTGTAAGAAGCTGGTACTGTGGGAGTGGGCACCGCCACACCGTGTGAATGAGGATGATGATTTTGATGATGTGGATGCTGGAATTGGTGGGGCAGATGATAGTGATGATGGCTGCTCATTTGACGACCTGTGGGTAATTTTTGAGCTGTGCTTACAATTGCCTGAGGCTGTTCATCACGATACGACAGGGATGTGGTTGTGGCTGCTGCCGCTGTCAATGCCGAAGATGCTGTGGCCCGGGTATCACTGGTTGATGCCGATGAAGATGTTGATGGCAATGAATCCGTGGCAGTACTGCAAGTTGAATTTGTACGTGACATTAGTGAGGCTAATTGAGGTCGTTGATTACTACATATGTATATTCTAATGAATGCCAGTTATAATTGTTATTATTGTAAAATTACAAACTACAGCAACAACAACAGAACCAACAACGTAGACAATGATTGCCACTACACTGCTACACTTCCCGAATTGCAGCAAAAATAAAGAAGCTACGTTGTTGTAATGCTGCCTTTTCTTTTTTTTGGTTTATTTTTTTTATTTTTTTATATTCGAAATTTTGCACGTCCGGACATAATGATAAATGGATAATAAATGATTTGGGATTTTTACTTTTCTCCACTCTAGACTACAAAATCTCCATGGACCCATGGTATTGTCTATATGGTCTCTTTCTCTCTGTCTCTCGGTGTCTGTATTTCTCCCCACCATTTCGTTTTTCGTAAATTGAATAATTGAATTGAAACACAAATAAACAAACACACATACAGAGAGAGAGAAAAAAGAATTGTGGTTGCTGCTACTGTCCGGTCACTGATAATAATGCTGCTGATTATAATGTTGCTGGTGGTGTTTGTGGAGCAGATGAAATGTCATTGGTTTCAATGCTAGGGCTGGCTGTTGCTACCGTTCTGTTGATGGTCAGCAACGGTGTTAATGCGGTGTCAATGATATTACTTATGTGTGTGTGTGAGTGGGCATGTTGAAAAAACACTAAGCTAATGTCCCAACACGATTCATTCACATGTTCATTCATATATCCAGACAGACACTCGATTGCATAAACCAACTAAACCAATGTCTATCATTCATAAATATGATTTAAGAATAAAGTTCCCTCCCCCGTGGTCGACTGCGTTTTTGCCATTATTATCATTTAGTCATTCTTTTCGCATGATAAAGAAAGTGGAAAGGGGTTTATGCCACTTTTTCGCATATCTCATATACCCAACACCACAACTATTTGTAGCTAGAAACTAATTAATCTGTCATCGGGCTCAGTATTAATATTTTTTGAGGAAAAATATTTTTATGCAGATAGTCAGCATTGCACATATTCCCACAAACATCCCAGCAGGGACATGGGAGACTGTTCTCATAAAAGTCGTATTATCTCAATGATACGGAATCCAATTGTTATCCCCGAGTTCGAGCGGCGTTTCTTAAGACACCACTTTTTGAGAAGTTTTAAGTGGCTGAAATGCTAAGTGAACGTATGGCACGTTACGCTGAGGTGTATTTTTGTCACCGTTACCCTTGGATCTGTTATCCTTTATTGCTTTCTGTCAGCATTCCTGTACTATTACCTTCAGTACCAATAGTTTTCATTGGCTTTATGTGCACTAATTTTTCTGAATGGAACAAACGTGCATTTAGTACATTACGACCATGAACATAGACTAGAAAAAAACAACAACAAACTTTATGTTTAAACTGCTAATGATGCTGATGAAAATGGCAGAAAACTACTAAAGCAGGTCATCAGTTAAAGTTCAAGTGTCGTTGTATTATTGTTCCACCTACTTGCATGTATGTATATTTTCATTCTTGGTTCGTTTCAATTCTATATTCAGTATTTCGTTAATGGTATTAATTAATGAGTATTATGACTTATGTTTTGTTAAAGTGGCAAAAAATTACCATTAAATAAAAGAAAGTAAATAAAATAACATAACCGAAAATAAAATAATGTAAAACAAAATAAATAAAATAATACAAAATGAAATAAAATAAAAAATAAAACAAAATAAAATAAAATAAAACATTGATGGCATTTTTTATTGGGATAGCTGTTAATATTTTGTTATTGTTTTTTTCTTTCAAAATATGCTGGCTTAATTCTATTGTTGTCGTTTTAATATTTTAAAACAACTAATTTATTAATATTTGGCATTGTTCGCCAAGGAGTATGGTTGGAAAGACTAGTATGTGGATATTTATTTTTCAATAACTTCTTCAACAAAAAACATTTTATACCCAAACATCAATCGTCAGCTCGAAGTACAAACAAAGAAAAAAACTTCAATGAGAAGTTTTTCTTTGGCAACCTCACACAACTGTCCAGTCTGGGATGTTTGTGGAACAATTATAACCTCACACAACCCCGACGAAAGTGTTTGCAAAACAAAGCAAACGCTCTCTACTGTTATGTGTCGTTGAATTAAAACAAAGCCAACATAACAAAATGTTGTTAGTGTTAAAATATTAAAACAAAAACAATCGGATTAAGCCAGACTATTTTGAAAAAAAAAAGAAAAAAACAACAAGTAAAAAAGTGTCAGTCGGCTTTGCCGACAGATATATACCCTCAGCCAATGCGAAGTGAAATTTTCATCTACTTTCATCAGATCGAATGTATTTAAGGTCTCTTCAGAATTTTGTGGCACTTTTTGGACATTTGAACTTGCCGACAAAAATGAAGATTAGGAATTAACTGCACTTAGACACAAATGTTGAACTTAAGTGTGGGAGGTACCCTTAGGGAGGACCGATATGGGACATTTTAAAAGTTAAACTAAATTTTGACAAAATATTAGGAGATCCAAAGTTTGGACAAAATTGGTTGCCCCATTCAAGTGATATAGTCCTAGCATTTTAGTGAAATTTTTTAAATATTGGGGAGAAGTGTCGGAATTTGTGGACCGGTATTGCCCCATGAAACTAAGTTTGGATATAATATGACGAAGACCAAATGTTGGACCAAATCGATTGAACAGTTCGAGAGTTATCGTGCTCTCCGACCGCCACATATGGTGACATAGGGTTTTTTTACACTTTTCGGGCTGTTTTCCCAAGAAATATGGACTTGCCCCTGAAAAAACTTTTACCGTCGTAATGGAGGTGGCGAAGGCAAATCGCTTCAACAAAAATCAAAGTGATTTCAGAGCAGGTCTTAAAGAGTACTTATCCGTTGTGTGTTAGAGGTGAGAGGTACCAGAAGGAGTAGACAAATATAGTCCATATTCGAACCCGATCTATATCTGGTAGATATATTAGGATGTGCAAAGAATGGATTACATGGGTCACTCCCTTCAAATTTATCGTGTGCACAATTTTTCCGAACATTTTTGAACTTTTGTGGGGAAGGTACCTTAAGGAGTTAACCGATATGGCTTATCTTCGAATTTAAACTATGTTTGGAAAAAATATTACGAAGGCCAAATTTTGGACGTAATCTGCATATTCGTTCGAGAATTATCTTTCGCTCCAACCACTACACATGGTGTCATAGGGTTTTTTTCAACTTTCAGGCTATTTGCTCAGGAAGTGTGGACTTGCCCCTGATGAAACTTATAGCGTCGTATGGAAGGCAGTGAATACAAGCTGTTACAAAAAAATTAGATCGATTCTAGAGCTGGTTCTAAACTGAACTTATCCGGAATTTTGTGTGGAAGGTACCCGAAGGAATAGACCGTTTGAGTTCATATTGGAACCTCATCTATGTCTGGAAAAAATTTCACGATTTGTAAAGTATGGACCAAATCGGTTACTTCCTTTAAGAGTTATCGTACGCACAAATTTTCCGAACATTTTCGAACTTTTGTGGGGGAGGTACCGGAAGGAGTGGACCGATATAATCCATCGTTGAACTTGAACTAAGTTTGGACAAAATATTACGAAAGCCAAATTTTGGACCGAATCGGTTGATCCGTTCGAGAGTTATCTTGCGCTCCAACCACTACACACGGTGTCAGAGGGGTTTTTGTAACTTTCAGGCTATTTTCTCAAGAAGTATGGACTTGTCCCTAATGAAACTTACAGCGTCGTATAGAGGACAGCGAATACAACTTGCGTAAACAAAAATGAAAGCGATTCGAGACCAGGTCCTAAACTGAACTTTTCCGAAATTTTGTGTGGGAGGTACCCGAAGGAGTGGACCGATTGAGTCCATATTGGAACCTCATCTAAGTTTGGTAGAAATTACACGATGTGCAAAGTATGGACCAAATCGGTTATTCCCTACAAGAGTTATCGTGCGCACAAGTTTTGCGACAATTTTTGAACATTTGTGGGGGAGGTACCTGAAGGAGTGGACCTATATGGCCCATCTTCGAACTTAAATCAAATCTGGACAAAATATTTCGATACCCAAAATCTGAACCGAATCGATTGATCCGTTCGAGAGTTATCGTGCGCACCAGCCAGACAGACGGACAGACAGACAGACAGACGGACGGACGGACATTGCTAGATCAACTCAAAATTGTCTGAAACGGATATCGTACAAACATACTTGGGGTATAAAACCATTATTTCGATGAGGCACATTTATGGTCGTATCAAAGTGTAAATACCCTCTTTAGCTTAAAGGCTGAGGGTATAAAAATCTTATGTATTTAGGGGGGTTTACAAAATTTTGGGCGTATGGACCGACAAAAGTATGAATAGGATTAAAGCTCAAAAATTTGGTGGGATATCAATAGATAGGGCTTTTTTATCACATAATATCGCTGTAAACGGGACCAGTAGGAAAACCTTCGGTAAAAATGTCCAAAGAATCGTCGAACCACACAAAAATTTTGAACATTTGTGTGGGTGGTACCACCCACAAGGATTGGACATATATGGCCCAAATTTGAACATAAACAAAGTTTCGACAATACTTAGAGATCCAAAGGTTGGACCAAATCGGTTGCTACGTCTATGAGAAATGGCGCGTACCATTTTAGCGAATATTTTCGAACTTTTGTGGGGGAGGTACAGCAAGGAGTGGACCTATAAACACAACTTTCGTTTTTTATCTAATATTCGAAGAAATATTACAATATCCAAAGTGTGGACGAACGCAGTATTCGGTTCGAGTCCTCCGGCCACTACATATGGTGCCATAGGGGTTGTTTACAACTGTCGGGCTGTTTACACAAGAAGTATGGACTTGCCCCTGAAAAAAATTGACTGCAGTAATTGAGGCAACGAATGCAAATTGCTTAAACAAATCAAAGTGATTCGGGAGCAGGTCCTAACGTGAATTTATCCAAAATTTTGTATGGGAGGTACCCGAAGGAGAGGACAAATATAGTCCATATTTGAGCCTGATCTATAAAAAGTATGGATCAACTCGGTTACTTACTTCAAGAGTTATCGTGGGCACACATTTTCCGATCATATCCTAACTTTTGTGGGGAATGTACCGAAAGTAGTGGACCGATATAACCCATCTTCTAACTTATACTAAGTTTGGACAGACGGTCTGTCTGGCTGGCTGGAGCGCACGATAACTCTCGAACGGATGAACCGATTCGGTTCAAATGTTGGCTTTTGTAATATTTTGCCCAAACTTAGTTTAAGTTCGAAGATGGGCTATATCGGTCCACTCCTTCCGGTACCTCCCCCACAAAAGTTCGAAAATGTTCGGAAAATTTGTGCGCAGATAACTCTTGAAGGGAGTAACCGATTTGCTCCATACTTGGCCCATCGCTAAATGTGTACTAGACTTAGATAAGGTTTTAATATGAACTCAATCGGTCCACTCGTTCGGGTACCTCCCACACAAAATTTCGGAAAAGTTCAGTTTAGGGCCATCTCTCGAATCGCTTTGACATTTGTTGTAGCAACTTTTATTCACCGGCCCCATACGACTGTACAAGTTTCATCAGGGGCAAGTCCATACTTCCTGAGAAAATAGCCTGAAAGTTGCAAAAAAAACCCTATGACACCGTGTGAGGTGGTTGGAGCGCAAAATAACTCTCGAACGGATCTGCCGATTCGGTCCAAAATTTGGCCTTAGTAATATTTTGTCTAAACATAGTTTAAGTTCCTCCATCAGAAAAAATGAAAAATGTTCCATTCCTTTTAGTATTTTGATCTTTAATCCTAATCAACATTTTTGTCGGTTCAAACGCCCAAAATTTTTAAAACCCCCTAAATACATACATACGTATTTTGGAAAAAAATTGTTTCAATATACACAGGCTGAGGGTAAATCTCTGTCGGCAAGGCCGACTGATACTATTTTACTTGTTTTACTTCAATTTTTGACTTTATTTTGTTCTGCTTGTATAATTCTTATACAAATTGGATTTGAATGCAAATGAATGAATAAGTTTACTCCAAACACATGAAGCAAAATATAATAAAACTTAAAAACTTCATATCTTGTATAATTCGGAAATAATAGTACGTTTATATATAAGCGGATTTAACAAACCCTCTGGGTTTCAAATGTCAATTCCTTTACGTATACGTCAAGTAAATCCTAATTAAGAAGGTTAATCCTGTAAAAGGCTATAATATAAACATGACCTAATGGAGGTTTGAAAAAAATTTTGCAGGGGGTTCTATTCAAGTGAGCGGCAGTGTATATGTTGTAGATTTTCACGGCTGATGGACACCATTTAAGGAAATTTGTAAATATATCGTTTTTCTTGATCAGGGGCGCAACCACCGTTATCTCTAAAATTAATTTGCAAGCCGATGAACTCATACGTATAGTAAATATAGCGATTAGAGGACAATAGGCCCCTGAAATTCGTCTACAAATATACAGAATTTTGGACCACGGGACATTCCTGAAAATGTTCTGAAAATTGTATGAAATTAGGTTCAGTAGTTTTGGAAAAATAATGTATTGAAGGAAGTGGACGTGGTTATCAGTTTCAAGATATAACATATTTAAACAAGTAAAAACGGCTTGAGTTCGGCCAGCCCGAACATGTTATACCCTCCACCAAGAGTTGTATTGAAGTAAAATGGAACAATTAGCTTCCTTTCGTTTATGAAGAAGACTAAATGCCAAATTTCAGCAAAATTGGTAAAACAATGTGGCTAACCTTCAAAATACCGAAATTCGGGGGTACCGTTCTATGGGGACTATATCATAACGTCGATCTATAGCTACAAATTTCTGGCTGAATGTTTTAGACTCAGAGAAGACTAAATACCAAATTTCCGATTTATCTAAAAAAAAAAAACAAAATTTGGGTAGTACGGTTCTATGGGCGCTATATAAAGGCGTGGACCTATACCGACAAAATTCTGGGAGTAAGAAGACTAAGCACCATATTTCAGCCAGTTCGGTGTGATAACGAGGCTTAAAGATTCAAAATAATGAAAATCGGGTGGTACCCTTCTATGGGGGCTATATCAAAACGTGGACCGATGAATATTTCGATGTGTTACAAACGGAATGACAAATTTAATTATACCCTCCATATTATGGTGGTAATTTGGCTCCAAATATGTACCTACGACACACACAACCCCATTGTCTCCCAAAATGTATGCTGGAACCGAAATAAGTGCGGCTTATACATATAGCGTTTAAGAGAAAGGCGTGGGGAAGGTACTTCAACTCCTCAGAAATTCACAAAAATATGCATATCAAACATTGAGCTTTTGCTGCAAACTCGAAAGACATCGGTTTGTACAAAAAAAAAAATTAATTGAAAATTTAAAAAAGTGGGCGTGGTAAAATTTTATTTCCATTAAAACCTAAGTTGAGCTCTGACGACATTTGATTTTTATTCATAATGACAAGGCGTTTTTTAAATATGGCAAAGGGAAATAAGTACCCCGCCCCTTCGAAATTCAAGAATATATGCATCCTTTTTTCAACGGGGGCCATACCTTTACATTCACTGAAAATTTCAGGAAAATCGGTTCAGTAGTTTTGTAGGTGTGACTTATTTTAAAAAGTGGGCGTGGTAAGGTCGGAGACATAACCACAATTGTCTCGGAAATTAATTTCCAAACAGATACATTCGTAGTTTTTGTAAATATAACATTTTTAAAGAAATAGGGTATAGGGAAGTACCGCGCCCCTTCCGAAATTCAACAAAATTTGTAGCCCAATTTAAACGGGGGCCATCCCTGTACATTCCCTGACAATTTCGGTTTAGTAGTTTTTGTAGAAAAGATACAAATTGAAATTGAAAAAAGTGGGTGTAAAGGTGGGCGTGGTCAAATTTTCTTTGCATAAAAAAGTAAGTCGGGTTATGGCGATCATTTCACAAAATTCCGAGGTAACATACGACTTTAGTTAAGCGTGGACCAAAGCTGACATTTTAAAAACAGAAATAAAATTTCTCAAATAGCAGTACGACGCATCGTGACCAATATTTGATACAAAAAATAATTTGACTAAACGTCTATACGAAATTTCTTAAACATTTCTAATAAATTTATTATTACAATTTACACACAACACACACACACAGTCCAGACATTATATTCGCCCACTGTGTTTAATAAAAACACACATTAGACACAACCACGGTATCTATATAAAAGCAACAATAATGGGGTTTTATTTCAAAACTCTATTATCACACTTTTAATACACGATAATCATTTTGAATATTTAATGTCTGGTTGGGTCTCCTACACTCCTAAGAGATTTACTGCTAAAGAGTTCATACTAAAACGAGGGGACACACACACCCACCCACCATACACCCATTATATCGCTTTTATTTTCATTTATAATAACAAAAAGTGTGTGCGTTTGTCTTTATAGAATTATGTATATACTTATATGTGTATCTATGTACATACCCAGCAAACCAAATGTCGGATGTCCGACAAGTCTGAACAATTTCGGAAGCAACGTCGTTCAGATTTCGTTCCGATTTCTAAACGATTTTTCGGAGCGGAAATAGTTAAGTTTTTGTACCGATTTCGTTCCGATTTCGGAACGAATGTCGGAAAGAAATTTCCTTTCCGAATTTCCCAAGGATTTTCTTCAGATTTCGTTACGAAATCGGATCGAAATCGATACGATGTCGCTCCGACATTTCGTTCCGAAATTATGTCAACCACTTCATATAACTTTCGTTAAGAAATCGTTACGATTTCGGATCAGAAATCGGACGTATCATCCGAATTTTGTTCCGATTTCGTTAAGATGTCGGTACGATTGGTTTGCTGGGTACATATATAACAACGAGCAACACTTATACACCATTAACTAAGAAAAACAGGAAATAAAGTCATTGAGCGACACTAAACGAAAGAGACAGAGAAAGTGTGTGTGTGTGTTCGTTTTAGTAGAATAAGTAATATTTATTATAACAAACACAACAACAACAAACTTTAAGTAAATGCATTTTGGTGAACTGATATAAAAGTTGTGCCAAGAATATCATTATAGGTTATGTGTGTGTAAATATAACAAGGGTATAGTTGAGTTTGTAAGCTGGAAAGTGTTCGTAAGTGCAAATTATATTAAAATCAATTTCATTAAACAGCTACGCTAGATCGGGTTAATGTTATGAAAAAAATACGGGCTTGTCATTAAATTATAAAAAAATAATAACAATTTTATATTTAACTTATATTTACTAAATACATAAATTGTGAGTGTTTATATGCACAAGCTATGAAGTTTAGCACAAGTTCTATAGAAGCACCCTTTCCTTTGGAAAGGGTCAATAGAAGCATCCTTTACTTTGGAAAGGGTCAATAGAAGCACCCTTTACTTTGGAAAGGGTCAATAGAAGCATCCTTTACTTTGGAAAGGGTCAATAGAAGCACCCTTTACTTTGGAAAGGGTCAATAGAAGCACCCTTTCCATTGGAAAGGGTCAATAGAAGCACCCTTTCCTTTGGAAAGGGTCAATAGAAGCACCCTTTCCTTTGGAAAGGGTCAATAGAAGCACCCTTTCCCTTGGAAAGGGTCAATAGAAGCACCCTTTCCTATGGAAAGGGTCAATAGAAGAATCCTTTCCTTTGGAAAGGGTCAAAAGAAGAATCCTTTCCTTTGGAAAGGGTCAATAGAAGCACCCTTTCCTTTGGAAGGGTCAATAGAAGCACCCTTTCCTATGGAAAGGGTCAATAGAAGCACCCTTTCCTTTAGAAATGGTCAATAGAAGCAGCCTTTCCTTTGGAAATGGTCAATAGAAGCACCCTTTCCTTTGGAAAGGGTCAATAAAGGCTCCCTTTCCTTTGGAAAGGGTCAATGAAAGCAACATTTCCTTTGGAAAGGGTCAATGAAAGCAACATTTCCTTTGGAAAGGGTCAATGAAAGCAACATTTCCTTTGGAAAGGGTCAATGAAAGCAACATTTCCTTTGGAAAGGGCCAATAGAAGCACCCTTTCCTATGGAAAGGGTCAAAAGAAGAATCCTTTCCTTTGGAAAGGGTCAATAGAAGCACCCTTTCCTTTGAAAAGGGTCAATAGAAGCATCCTTTACTTTGGAAAGGGTCAATAGAAGCACCCTTTACTTTGGAAAGGGTCAATAGAAGCACCCTTTACTTTGGAACGAGTCAATAGAAGCATACTTTTCCTTGGAAAGCGGCAATAAAGGCTCCCTTTCCTTTGGAAAGGGTCAATAGAAGCACAATTTCAATAGTCAATAGAAGCACCCTTTCCTTTGGAAAGGGTCAATAGAAGCACCCTTTCCTTTGGAAAGGGTCAATAGAAGCACCCTTTCCTTTGGAAAGGGTCAATAGAAGCACCCTTTCCTTTGGAAAGGGTCAATAGAAGCACCCTTTCCTTTGGAAAGGGTCAATAGAAGCACCCTTTCCTTTGGAAAGGGTCAATAGAAGCACCCTTTCCTTTGGAAAGGGTCAATAAAGGCTCCCTTTCCTTTGGAAAGGGTCAATGAAAGCAACATTTCCTTTGGAAAGGGTCAATGAAAGCAACATTTCCTTTGGAAAGGGTCAATGAAAGCAACATTTCCTTTGGAAAGGGTCAATGAAAGCAACATTTCCTTTGGAAAGGGCCAATAGAAGCACCCTTTCCTATGGAAAGGGTCAAAAGAAGAATCCTTTCCTTTGGAAGGGTCAATAGAAGCACCCTTTCCTATGGAAAGGGTCAATAGAAGCACCCTTTCCTTTGGAAATGGTCAATAGAAGCAGCCTTTCCTTTGGAAATGGTCAATAGAAGCACCCTTTCCTTTGGAAAGGGTCAATAAAGGCTCCCTTTCCTTTGGAAAGGGTCAATGAAAGCAACATTTCCTTTGGAAAGGGTCAATGAAAGCAACATTTCCTTTGGAAAGGGTCAATGAAAGCACCCTTTCCTTTGGAAAGGGTCAATAGAAGCACCCTTTCCTTAGGAGAAGGTCCATATAAGCACCATTTCCTTTGGAAAGGGTCAATAGAAGCACTCTTTCCCTTGGAAAGGGTCAATAGAAGCACTCTTTCCCTTGGAAAGGGTCAATAGAGGCACCCTTTCCTTTGGAAAGGGTCAATAGAAGAATCCTTTCCTTTGGAAAGGGTCAATAGAAGAATCCTTCCCTTTGGAAAGGGTCAATAGAAGCACAATTTCCTTTGGAAAGGGTCAATAGAAGCACCCTTTCCTTTGGATAGGTCCAATAGAAGCACAATTTCCTTTGGAAAGGGTCAATAGAAGAACCCTTTCCTTTGGAAAGGGTCAATAGAAGCACCCTTTCCTTTGGGAAGGGTCAATAGAAGCACCCTTTCCTATGGAAAGGGTCAATAGAAGAATCATTTCCTTTGGAAAGGGTCAATAGTAGAATCCTTTCCTTTGGAAAGGGTCAATAGAAGCACCCTTTCCTATGGAAAGGGTCAATAGAAGCACCCTTTACATTGGAAATGGTCAATAGAAGAAACCTTTCCTTTGGAAAGGGTCAATAGAAGCTCCCTTTCCTTTGGGAAAGGTCAATAGAAGCACCCTTTCATTTGGAAAGGGTCAATAGAAGCACAATTTCATTTGGAAAGGGTCAATAGAAGCACCCTTTCATTTGGAAAGGGTCAATAGAAGCACCCTTTCATTTGGAAAGGGTCAATAGAAGCACCCTTTCATTTGGAAAGGGTCAATAGAAGCACCCTTTCATTTGGAAATGGTCAATAGAAGCACCCTTTCATTTGGAAAGGGTCAATAGAAGCACCCTTTCCTTTGGAAAAGGTCAATAGAAGCACCCTTTCATTTGGAAAGGGTCAATAGAAGCACCCTTTCCTTTGGAAAGGGTCAATAGAAGCACCTTTTCCTTTGGAAAAGGTCAATAGAAGCACCCTTTACTTTGGAAAGGGTCAATAGAAGCACCCTTTCCTCTGGAAAGGATCAATAAAGGCTCCCTTTCCTTTGGAAAGGGTCAATGAGCGCAACATTTCCTTTAAGAAGGATCAATAGAAGCACAATTTTCTTTGGAAAGGGTCAATAGAAGCACAATTTCCTTTGGAAAGGGTCAATAGAATAACCCTTTCCTTTGGAAAGGGTCAATAGAAGCACCCTTTCCTTTGGAAAGGGTCAATAGAAGCACAATTTCCTTTGGAAAGGGTCAATAGAAGAACCCTTTCCTTTGAAAAGGGTCAATAGAAAAACCCTTTCCGTTGAAAAGGGTCAATAGAAGCACCCTTTCCTTTGGGAAGGGTCAATAGAAGAACCCTTTCCTTTGAAAAGGGTCAATAGAAGCACCCTTTCCTTTGGGAAGGGTCAATAGAAGCACCCTTTCCTATGGAAAGGGTCAATAGAAGAATCCTTTCCTTTGGAAAGGGTCAATAGTAGAATCCTTTCCTTTGGAAAGGGTCAATAGAAGCACCCTTTCCTATGGAAAGGGTCAATAGAAGCACCCTTTCCATTGGAAATGGTCAATAGAAGAAACCTTTCCTTTGGAAAGGGTCAATAGAAGCTCCCTTTCCTTTGGGAAGGGTCAATAGAAGCACCCTTTCATTTGGAAAGGGTCAATAGAAGCACCCTTTCATTTGGAAAGGGTCAATAGAAGCACCCTTTCATTTGGAAAGGGTCAATAGAAGCACCCTTTCATTTGGAAAGGGTCAATAGAAGCACCCTTTCATTTGGAAAGGGTCAATAGAAGCACCCTTTCATTTGGAATGGGTCAATAGAAGCACCCTCTCATTTGGAAAGGGTCAATAGAAGCACCCTTTCATTTAGAAAGGGTCAATAGAAGCACCCTTTTATTTGGAAAGGGTCAATAGAAGCACCCTTTCATTCCTTTGGAAAGGGTCAATAGAAGCACCCTTTCATTCCTTTGGAAAGGGTCAATAGAAGCACCCTTTCATTCCTTTGGAAAGGGTCAATAGAAGCACCCTTTCATTCCTTTGGAAAGGGTCAATAGAAGCACCCTTTCATTCCTTTGGAAAGGGTCAGAAGAAGCATGCTCTTTTTGGAAAGGGTCAATAGAAGCACCATTTACTTTGAAAAGGATCAATAGAAACACCCTTTCGTTTAGAGAGGCTGAGTAGAAGCACGCCAACTTACATCTAGTTACTAGTTTGGAAATCTCGCTTAGGGACTCGTTTTGCAGTTCCAGCTGTACTTCGGGTCGATGTTTTATATATAGAACTAAGCAGGTCATGGTTTAGACTATTAGTGTATGCCTTATGTATGAACTCATCCGTTAACGGTGTAAACAGGGAGGTAGAAAAAAAACTAATAAAAACGGGGAGAAAGAACAGTTCTATACGTTGAAATAAATTAAAAATTAATTTTATACGTTTATCGCCTTCATCAGCCTAAGAGAATTATTCTATAATGAAAATTATACCATTCTAAGAATTTCCAACCATTTTACATTAAAAATAAATTACCATTTTTCAAAATTTGTTTAGCACTTAACTTTCTTTCCCCATCATCAAAGTGTTATTTTACCACAGATGTAACCACTAATTTCTATTAAAAAATGTTTCGAAAGTGTGAGGCTAAAACCCACACACACTTAGACAGTTGGGAATTAAAAACATTTATGTGGAGCTCTAGCAATGTTTGCTACTGTGAATGAGTATTTAAAAAGGACATGTGCACACATGATGTTCGTCCATTTACTCCTTCGTATTGCAACAAAAACAAAAATGCAATACTAATTGCCAATTAGAACTGTATATTCTAGGAGGACGAACACTTCCGCAATCTTTTGTGTGTGATGGTATGAAATAACCGCAGACTATGTGACGGCTAAATCTCACATGCTGTGCACAAGGATGCAGACACACACACACTATCATCATTAAATTCTCATATCCAATATAGGCAGGGAGTGGCAAAAAAAGACGATTTTGGGATACCCCATTGAAAGCCAATCGAAATGTAATTTGCAATAGAGCTGTAGTTAATGCAGTTAAAAATAAGTAAAAAAGAATCAGCAGGTTTGGCCGACAGCCCTTACCCTAACTTCACAAAAAACAATAAGAGGAGTGCTGGACCTAAAGGTACGATGAAAATATCCCTAAATTAAAAAGTAAATAGCATTTTCGTAAGTAAAAAAGACGTTTCTGAAGTTTCCATGGTAATTTTTATACATTTGTGGAGTAGGCTTTATTGAACCTAATTATTCCGCTGACCAGGCAGACCAAATCACCACAGTCTACACCGAAGACACAACATAATTCTCTTTGTATTGCAAGAATACCACTTGGGCGGAGTTTTTGGAAAATTCCGCTCATTATCTAGAGAAGTATGAGAATTAAATTACTGCTTTATAAAAAAGACACAAAGACTACTAAATATTTTAGTGCGAGAGGTGTATGAAGGAATGACCCTAAATATTGCGACATTTCGAGGCCCATTCCCCTGGAAGTGTTGGATTTTCCCACCAAGAAATATAATGTTGTATAATGTTTCAACATGTTCCGAGAAGTGACATTAAACTGGATTAAAGAGGTATTGAACTTTGGCGAAGGTGGTACCTTAAAGAATGGATCGTCATAATAAATTTTGGAAGGGGGAATCTTTAAAATTTAAAATTAAAAACAATTCTTGATCAGTCCTAAGACTGCACATAATTGAAAATAATGAACTTTTGTAGGGAGATAGTTATCGTGTCTACCAGTTGGTCACTATAGGATATTTTATAACTTTTTAAATTATTACATAAGAAGCATGGACTTACCCACAAAAAAACATTCTCGAACAACCCTTAAACTTCACTTAAGCAAATATTTTGAATAATATAAAAGTTTTCGCCATATCGAATACTTATTAAAAAGTTATCTCGCACATCAGTCATTGTAGTTGTTGCTGGCAGGGTTTTTTTAATATTATCTTGGAAAGTATGAACTGGTCCCCGAAATTGTATGCCAAACATTTATGCCGTGGACTATCCACTGTAAAAATTTCAAAACGATCCGAGAAGTGATCTTTAACTGCACTTAAGAGAACATTTTAAATGTTTGTAACTGAGGTATGCGAAGAAGTTTTTCGTTGCTTTCCGGTTTATTGGAGCTTGATGTATGGATGATGGAATAAATTTTAAGATTTGCAAATATTCGGTGAATTCTGATACTACGTTCGTAAGTTATCGTGCTCATCACTAATATCAACATGGTTTTTACAGTTTTTGAGGCATTATCTCAGCAAGTATGAACATGCCTCCGAACAATATTGTATCGTCGTGGCCCCTACTACCGCGAGAACCACAAGCTGTAAAAAATTTCAAAGCGATCCGAAACATGTCCTTAATTGCGTATTTGTGAAAACTTTCAGCATTTTATGTGGGATGTCTCCGAAGGAATTTACCGACATAGTTCATATACGAAACTGATTTATATATGTCTGGAAAGAATGCTACGATGTAAAAAGTTTGAACAAAAGAGCTAAAGAGCTCGACTCCATAGTGTTTGAGTTATGTTTAATTCGTGCTAATAAGTCATTTTAGGTCGTGTCAGCAGGGGTTTTTACAGTTGTTGGTCCATTATCTCAGGAAGTACGGACTTCCACAAAATGGGTTAACCAAGTCGAAAGTTGTTGTGCGCACCAGCCGGCTAGGCATACGGACGAGCAGGGCTAAATCGTCTCCAAATAGCCTCAAACGGATTTCGCCCAACCCTAAGTTGGGTCCAAAACCATCATTCGATGATACACATTTTTAATCGTATGAAAGTGTTATACCCTTCTTAGCCTAAAGGTTGATGATATAAAACACTTTCTTTCTGGTCATTTTAAACACATAATTCTCAATTGTTAGATTATCTACAAGATTCATTTTACTTACTTACTTAGGTGGCCCACTAAAGAACATTTGTCCTATATGCCGAGTTGAGAAAAGATTCATATTCCTCATATCTATTGCTTTATATTCCTAATTTGTAGTATCGTGTTTTTCGATATGGTCTTCCACTTGTTTACTCCATCGAAGCCTTGTCCTTTCAGTCCGTATTTACACACCGCACAGTGGTTCAGAATCGTATTTTCCTGGTCAAAACTCTGTAACTTCTGAACGGGTAGAGATATTTTTCATAGTTCTTTTTTTGTTGGACAGATAACATAATCAGCTTTCCGATATATTAAAAACCTTCGAATCCGGTTTATTAATTACAGAGGGGTTCATGGTCAAATAAAAGATTTGAGTTTTTTTGAGTACATCTTTTTTTTCCTTTATTTATTCCACTTGGGAACATAGGGCATTTACAAGAAAATTCCATTCTACTTTATTATGACAAACAGTTTTAATCTCTTCCCATGACTTATTGGTATGTCTTATTTCCAGGGATAACGTTCTGCGCCATGTATTTCTGGGACGGCCCGGTCTTCTGGAGCCTTGAGGATTCCAATCTAGTGCGATTTTGGCAATGCTTTCTGGGCCTTTTCTTAGCGTGTGTCCGATCCATTTCCATTTTCTCCTAGTGATTTAACGCCTAATGGATTCTTCATTTGTTTTATTCCACAACACTGTATTTGATATTTTATTCGGCCAGAATACACGGCATATTATGCGAAGACATTTATTAATGAATGCTTGGAGTCTTTGTGTTACTGCGTTAGAGAGTAGCCAGGTTTCACTTCCGTATAGCAATATTGTTTTAACACATGCGTTGAATATGCTGAGCTTTGTTCGAAGTGATATTTGGGACGATTTCCATGTTTTATTAAGTCGACCAAATGCGGATCTAGCCTTGTTAAGTCTATAGTTTACATCGTCTTCTATTCCTCCTTCCGCATTCATGAAGCACCCAAGATAGCAAAATGAATTGACATATTCTAATGGTTGATTATATAATTTTTAGTTGGTTGACCGATGTGTTATTTATACGCATTGCTTGTGACTTTTTTATATTAATTTCTAGGCCAACTTCTTTAGCATGAAAAACGAGGTCATTTAATTTGTCTTGCATGTCGTTGAATTTGTGCGACATGAGACAAATGTCGTCAGCATAATCAAGATCTTCCAGATGGCGGTGGAAAGTCCAAACTATTCCTCTCTTCTTAGAGCATATTTTATCCATAACCACGTCTAGTACAATTGCGAATAACAGTGGAGACAGGGGGCATCCTTGTTTCACCCCCGCGTTCGTAGTGAATGGATCGCTCAACGTTCCGCAATGTTTTACTTGCAGGGTTGTGTTGCTGTACATCGCCTTAATTATTTGTATAATTTTTTGGGGCACGCGTTTCATTTTTAATGCTGACCAAATGGCACTTCTTTTGATGGAGTCGAACGCTTTACGGAAGTCCACAAATACCAAATAAAGTGGAGTTCTCCATTCCAAGGACTGTTCTATAATGACTCTTAGGGTGTTCGTCTGATCTACGCAGCTTCGATGTGGGCGGAATCCGGCTTGTTCATCACGTAATGATTTTTCAATGCTCTGCAGTCTATCGTTTATTATAGTCGCTATGATTTTATAGACAGTGTTAAGCAAAGTTATCCCGCGCCAATTATCGCAAACATTTAGGTCGTCTTTTTTGGGTAACTTTATTATGGTACCTTTCGTCCAGGTTTCTGGTAGTGTCTCGTTTTCCCATGCTTCTTGAATGTGCGGGTGTATAATTGTTGCTGATAGCGTAGCATCCACTTGTAACAGTTCTGGTGGTATAACGTCCTCTCCTGGAGCCTTATTCTTTTTGAGTTTGTTTATAGCTGTTGCAATTTCAGCTATATTTGGAGGGTCCGCGTCAATGATTTCATCATCGTTCTGATTTGTTTCCATATTTTGATCGCTTTGAACATCGTTCTCTTCAAAAATGTTGCTGATTGATTCAAAGTGTTGTTTCCACCGATTTATTTGTTGATCTACATTGGTTAATAGTTTTCCGTCGATGTCTTTAACAGCTTGGGCATAGTTTGATGACTGATTTGTCATGCGACTTATAACATTATAAAGGTCGTTCATGTTATTTGCTCCAGCCGCTGCCTCTGCTTCTCGGGCCATTTTCTCCGCATATTGTCTTTTGTCATTACGAGCTGAGCGTTTTACAAGTTTTGCAGTGGCTTTATACTGCTCCATATACCACGGGTTTTGTGTTGATTTCTGTTTTAAGCCATTCCTTTCTTTGATCAAATTCCAAGTGTTGTCGGAAATCCATTCTTTTCGTTCTGTTTTCTCTTCATATCCTATGTGGTTTTTCGCAATGGTTTTGAGCGTATGACATGTATCTTCCCATGATCTTGTAATGTTGGATTGTGTTTGCATCCTTAATTGGTTTGCTACCTCCATACTCTTCCCGTTGTTTTTTAATTTACCGACGTCAAGCCGAATTTGTGTCCGCTCTCTATTATTTATTTTAAGTGTTGCTACCACTAGCTCGTGATCGATGTCAATATCTGCACTGCGTTTATTTCGCACATCGATCAGTGAACTTCTCCATTTCCGTCGTATACATACGTGGTCTATTTGGTTCCGCGTGTTGCCGTCTGGCGATGTCCATGTATATTTGTGTATTAGTTTGTGTGAAAATAAGGAACCACCAATTGCCATTTGGAATTTCTGACAAAGTTCTACAAAGCGATCACCGTTATTGTTTCTTGTGCCTATGCCGTGCTTTCCCATTATATGAGCAAGACCGAGGTTTGAGCATCCTATTTTGGCGTTAAAGTCACCAGTCAGTATCAGCACGTCTCTGGATGGTATAGAGATTATTATTGCTGTAAGTTGTTCGTAGAATGCATCCTTCACTGAGTCGTCTGAATCTTACGTGGGCGCGTAGCATTGAATAATTGTGACATATTTTCGAATGTTGCTGTAGAAGCGGGCTGTTATTATTCTATCTGAGTACATCTAGATTTTTTAACACTCCCACATTTTCAATTCTCTCTTTTTCCATTCTTTTCAATTCTTTCAATTCTTTTCTTCTTCACCTATCTCCTTTCCTCTTGATATCTCTCTCGTGAGCACGCTTTGCTACTGATTGTAGAGTAGCGCTATATGTAGCATTTTTCTATTCAGTAGCAGCATGACTCTCCTGGTCATGCCATGGGTTCCTTAGTGGAGGTCTCTAATATCCAAGTATGGATCTTGCGGCTGTTTGCATATAGTGGGAAATAATTTGTCACTGTGCTGATATGTTATCAGGACGAGGAGTCTTTAATTAAGGTATAGGGTCAGTTAAGTGAAAAATACTGTGGCAATCTGTTGTCATAGCAGCTTCCGTGGTGTGACTGTTCCCAGCAAACCAAATGTCTGATGTCCGACACGTCTGAACAATTTCAGAAGCAAAGTCGTTAAGATTTCGTTCCGATTTCTAAACTATTTTTCGGAGAGGAAATAGTTCAGATTTTGTACCGATTTCGTTCCGATTTCAGAACGAATGTCGAAAAGAAATTTCCTTTCCGAATTTCCCAAAAATTTTCTTCAGATTTCGTTACGAAATCGGACCGAAATCGATCCGATGTCCGAATTTTGTTCCTCCGAAGTTTGTTACGATTTCGTTACGATGTCGGTACGATTGGTTTGCTGGGTTTGTACTTTATTTACTACGTTTAATGGTGTAGGTACCCTTGCTGCAACAAGGTGGTAATCCGAGTCCATGTTTGCTCCTCGGAACAATCGTACATCCAACGCGCTCGATGAATGTCTTCCATCTGTCACTACGCAATCATTTTGATTTCTGCTTTTATGGTATTGTGACAGCCAGTTGCGTCCAGGTATGAATGTCGAAATACTTAAATCGGGTACTGCTAACTGTCATGTTTCTTGCCGCTGCAAACTCTATCGTAGTCTCATAGAATATATCTCACAGAATATATCCTTCGTATGTTCGTCCTTGTCTTCACTGGGAGCATGAGCGCAAATAAAGCTAATGTTGAAGAATTTGTAGCAAGTCTTTCATTCACTGGGGTGAAGCTGTAGACCAGATGTTTTAACTGCAAATCCGCAACCAAACTCTTGCTTTGTGTCATGGCAGCTATAACACAGTGCGTCACCTTTAGGTGTGGTTGTGACGCCTTTCCCAATCCATTGTATTTCCCGTAACACATAGTAGGATGTTTTTATACCCTCAGCATTTATGCTAACGAGGGTATATCACCAATATTTTTGAAAATTTAACATAGTTGAAGCCAAGGTTTACCCTTTTAGAACACGCGACTTGTGATTGTATATTATACAAATTAAATGTTTTTGGCTAAAATGAGATGTTTTTGGACGAGGCAAAAAATTTTGGCATCAAAAGTTAATTTGCGTGGAAGCCGTGGCTATATTTATGTTAAAAAATAGGTAAAAATGGGTTGAAGCCAACGTGTCTTTTTTTTTGTTTTCTCTTGATTTGTGAATAAACCAAACTTTTCCCGATTTTCCTGTCAAAGTAAAAGTAGAAGCAAACTAAATAGGGATCATCTCACTAATGTATTACTTTTCAAAATTTGATCTGCTTCTACCATTAAATGATGCTCCAGTGTTTTTTTTTTTTTTAAATTTTCTTCTAACCCCATTCCGCAAACAGGTTTTCAAAAAGTCGTATACAGAATTGTAGAACTCGCGATTCTGAGTTATTTCATATATGTGTCGTGAATGTAGTCTAGACAGCTTCATAGAAATCTGCATCCAAATACGGAAATTTTGTGCGAACATTTTTTTTAAAAATCAATTGTCATTCGAATTCCTCGTACTTGATTGCACATTTTAGTTTTTTACGTTCCGGATCCAATAAATCATTCCCCGTGAAAATCCATCTACTAAAACGCGAGTTACGAGAAATTCCAATGTAGAAAAATCACCTAAAATTGTTTGTGAAAATATCGCGTATTTTATCGCGTTTTCTGCGGATCGTTTCCACTGCAATGAAAAAACTAGTGCAGCATCTTCCTTTTTGCGAAAACAGAGATTAGACAACTTCACTGATAATGAAGCTACATTCAATTTATCCCAAAAAATAGTGTGTGATGCTACATCCACGGTTCTTTATTGATCGCCTTGAAATAGATATACATCGATGTAGATTTTCATGGTGGACACTGAAATCGGATGCGGACAAAAATTGTATGCACTTTGCGCAAATTAGCGATATTTTATAGGTTTTTTAATGCTAAGATGCAGCCGATGCTACATGTTAGCCTCCAGAGAGATTTTCCAAAATTTTCTTCCGTAAAAACCTTCTCCTCGAAAATACGAATAACTGACAAAAAATTTTACAGAAATTTGCCTAGCCGTTCTCATTTTATGAATTACTATACATTTTTTACACCATTTTTATATATATAGATAATGAATTTAAAAAAAAAATTTCAAACAAAAAATTATTTTTCTGTGCTGTGACATCGAAACTATAATACCAGTCTGTATGATATTAGTCTCATTTGATTCGCCGTGAAGTTTTGCTTCCATACCATTTTTTTCGTCATTTTATAGCGGGTAAGTGGACCTTTATTTTGAAAAAAATTGACTTACATTCAATAATTTATAAATTTTCTATACATTTCGCGAGTACTGAGTAACATTTAACAAATATTATGCAATCTACTAACTCAAGCCACTTCCAGATAACTCTTAAGTACAAATTGCTCGCGGTAAAATAATTAGCGTTTTTATACCCTCAGCCTTTAGGCTATGAAGGGTATATACACTTTCATACGGGCAAAATGTGCCTCATCGAAATAATGGTTTTAGACCCCAAGTATGTTTGGACGAAATGTGTTTCAGACAATTTGGAGTCGATTGAGCAATGTCCGTCCGTCTGTCTGTCTGGCTGGCTGGAGCGCACGATAACTCTCGAACGGATAAACCGATTCGGTTCAAATTTTGGCTTTCGTAATATTTTACCCAAACTTAGTTTAAGTTCGAAGATGGGCTATATCGGTCCACTCCTTCCGGTACCTCCCCCACAAAAGTTCGAAAATGTTCGGAAAATGTGTGCGCACGATAACTCTTGATTGGAGTAACCGATTTGGTCCATACTTTGCCCATCGTGGAACGTGTACCAGACTTAAGTAAGGTTTCAATATGGACTCAATCGGTCCACTCCTTGGGGTACCTCCCACACAACATTTCGGAAAAGTTCAGTTTAGGGCCAGCTCTCGAATCGCTTTGATTTTTGTTTTAGCAGCTTGTATTCACTGCCCTCCATACGACGGTACAAGTTTCAGCAGGGGCAAAACCATAGAATAGCCTGAAAGTTGCAAAAAAACCCTTTGACACCGTGTGAGGTGGTTGAAGCGCAAGATAACTCTCGAACGGAACTGCCGATTCGGTCCAAAATTTGGCCTTAGTAATATTTTGTCCAAACATAGTTTAAGTTTAAAGATAAGCCATATCGGTCCATTCTTTCAGGTACCTCCCCCACAACAGTTCAAAAATGTTCGGAAAAATTGTTCGTACGGTAACTCTTGAAGGTAGTTGCCAAATTGGTCTATACTTTACACATCCTAATACATCTACCAGATATAGATCAGGTTCAAATATGGACTATATTTGTCCACTCCATCCCGTACCTCCCACATAAAATTTCGGATAAGTTCACTTTAAGACCTGCTATGGAATCACTTTGATTTTTGTTGAGACAACTTGCATTCGTTGCCTCAATTACGATGGAAAAAGTTTTTTTAGGGGCAAGTCCATACTTCTTGAGCAAACAGCCTGAAGAGTGTAAAAACATCCTAAGGCACCATATGTTGTGGCTGGAGATCCACTTCCATAACGGTCAATGTCGATCCATTCCTTTTAGTATCTCCTCCGCAAAACTTTTGAACTTTAATCCTAATCAACATTGTTGTCGGTTCAAATATCCAAAAATTTTAAAACCCCCTAAATACATACGTATTTTGGGAAATTGTTTTTTCAATATACACAGGCTGAGGGTATATCTCTGTCGGAAAAGCCGACTGATACTCTTTTACTTGTTATAATATTTTTTTCTTTAAAACGAAAATAAAACGGCCATAACTTTTGTTCGCATCAACAAAAAACTGGCTCGCGAACGGATTTGTACTGGGATTTTGTTTCTTAACCAATGTACCAAAAATCTTTGATGTAGCGCGAAAAAAAATTAAAATTTTTTTTTGAAATGGAATATGAAATATTTGACAACATTTGTGATATACACTTTCATACGGGCAAAATGTGCCTCATCGAAATAATCCGTTTCAGACAATTTGGAGTAGATTTAGCCATGTTCTTCCGTCTGTCTGGCTGGAGCGCACTATAACTCCCGAACGGATCCACCGATTCGGCCCAAAATTTGGCTTTCTTAATATTTTGTTCAAACTTAGTTTAAGTTCGAAGATGGGTTATATCGGTTCCCTCCTTCCGGTACCTCCCACAAAAAAGTTCGGAAAATTTGTGCGCACGATAACTCTTGAAGCGAGTAACCGATTTGATCCATACATTGCACATCGTAAAATGTCTACCAGACTTAGATTAGGTTTTAATATGGACTCAATCGATCAACTCCTTCGGGTACCCCAAACACAAAATTTCGGAGATGTTCAGTTTAGGACCAGCTTCCGAATCGCTTTGATTTTTGTTGTAGCAAGTTGCACCCTCCGCCCCCATACGACAGTACAAGTTTCATCAGGGGAAAGTCCATACTTCCCGAGAAAATAGCCTAAAAGTTGCAAAAAAAACCCTATGTTACCATGTGTAGTGGTTGGAGCGCTAGATAACTCCCGAATGGATCTGTCGATTGGCCTTCATAGTATTTTGTCCAAACTTAGTTTAAATTCGAAGATAACCCATATCGGTCCACTCCTTCAAGTACCACCCCCACAAAAGTTAAAAAATGTTCAGAAAAACTGTGCGCACGATAACTTTTGATTTGGTCCAAATTTGATATCTATCGGAAAGATATGACTCCCAAAATAAGATCCACTTCCTAAATGGACTATATCGGTCGATTCCTTTAAGTGCCTATTCCGCAACACTTTTGAACTCTAATCCTAATCCACATTTTTGTCGGCACGTTCAAAGTCCAAAAAGGGCCACAAAATTCCCTAAATGCATTTGATCTGCCCGTAGATAAACCTTTCAATTCACATAGGCTGACTAGGCGTTTACACAAGACAGACTGCCTGCAAATACAACTCTGATTTACTAACACTTACATACATTTGACGGCTGCCTCCCAGCTGTCCATCAGTTTTTCACAGACGCTAGGGTTAACAAATTTTTTGTAAAAATTTGTGAGATAGTAACACTGCGCAAACTGGAAATGCAAACAACTTCTAATGGGCATTTTCTGAAAGTACATATTGAGACTACAAAAACCTTTTGTGTTCTTAGATCGGGTTTAGATTTTATGGCCTCATATAAACCGACTTAAAATGAGCCTTTTTTCCAGTTTATCTCCGAAACTAATAAGAATTTTGTTTTGCAGTCTTCAGCAATATTGTAGCCCTAAAGTAGTAGAACTTAGAACAACTAAACTGTTGGGAGTTGAAACAAGTAACCATTCCAAAATTTTTCCAAATAATGTGACCATCAATTCTTCAAAACATTCTGAAACTCTAAAATGGTTGTTTAAGGGTTATTTCATAACACAAATTTTACAAAATTTATTTCAAACAATGTTCACAAATGCTGTTTATTCTCATGTTGGGGATTTCAATGAATTATTGAAATATTTACCAAATTGTTGTTGAAAAATTTGCTATAAACTAGACGATAGAGGCATTTTACAACAATATAATGTTCTGAAGAGTTGTGTATTACATTCCAAAGAATATTTTTCCAAAAGGTAATATTAACACAAATTTTTGATAATCTGCTTTGACAGGGTTAACGGGTACAAAATTCTATCTCACTAGCCAAAATAGCAAAGTCGTATGTTATTTACTTTTCGTGTAGCACAGTGTTAAAGTTGAACATATTTTTAAAATTTAAGAAACAGGTGAAAATTATTAAATTTTGCTGATTTTAAATCGCCATAACGTAGTTTCTGCTACATAAACTGGACATTTTCAAAATAAATATTTCAAACAGAGGTAATTCTTAATATTTTAGGAAAAAATTGTACTGAAAAAGTCTTGTAGAAATGTGTTTAAAAAATTCGTCAAAATGTGTCCAGATTTTGCATAATTTTGAAATGTATTGGAGTATAACAAAAAAGAGTGCCGAGAAGGTCGTGAGAATTTTGTATTTGTATTTTTCTCTTGATTGTTGTCTTTGATATTGCGCAAACAAAACTTGCTCCCTGCTTGCTCATTTTGAGTTATGTCAAAAATGGTGGAAATAGTTGTGCGTCAATTTTTTGCATTTTGGGGGCTTTGTCTTCATTTTCCCTGTTATTGTTGTACAGTATGTCGTGTTTTTGGTTTAATGTCTGTGGTCACCCTACATAAGACAATGTGTGCAGGTCCACCATTATGTTATAGTTACTATATATAATGATTTATATGAAATGATAGCGATGCACAAGGGGAGAAATCGCCAAAAATAGAGATTAATTAAAAAAAATTAAATTCGGTTTTTGGTATAACTGTCTTTACATGGTAATATGGTACAAAATTCTAAGTCTTTGACCAAAATGTCAAGATCATACATTGTTTACTTCTGCAGTTACACTGTGATAAAGCTAAAGAATTTTTAATCATTTAAGCATCAAAAGTGTCCTTTTTAGAATGGAATCGTCAACTTCAGTTAGAAATCTGAGTTTTAGAAAAATATATTTATGGCAAAAGAAGTTTAGAAGCATACTAAAAACTAACTTAAAATGTATCCATTTTTCCCTAATTTTGAAAAGTATTTAGAGTTAAAAAAGGAGCGGAATGTTTTATATGGAGGTTATTCAATCCCTTCAAAATGCACAATTCACAATTTGTGCTAGTTTAGTTGCAATATATGCATAAAATATTCGAAAACCCCCAAATTTGACTGTACCTCTATATGGCACACATTGACCTATATTGACAAATTTTCACACTATGAATTCTTAGGCATTCAGAACTATAAATCCTAATTTACAGATAAATGTACTAAAAAATGTGGTGAAGACCCTCGAAATACATAAAATCGGGAGATACCCTTGTAAGGGAGCTAACCTAAAATATTGACCTAACTTAATAATGTTTGCCAAATATTAGCTTAACCAATAATTTATCATATAAGAAGATTTTAGATTCATCATATAAGGCAAAACCGTAAAAACACTTCATAGTTTTAATGGTACCCATTTATGATGGCTTCGAATATACCTCTCCAATCCCTCAATTGGCACCAAAACTGTGTTCCGTTATATTGATTGAAGTGTAAACATTCCAAAAATATTAACATTAGATCACTCAAATGCTTCCCTGAATTAATCTCCGTGTTTTGGAATCTCGCCCCAATGTGCATCGTTCGCATATTTTAAAAACCTTTTTAAAAAACCGTTCTTAAAATATCCGAACGATAAGATAAAAAATGGGCTAGCGATTGCTATTCCGTGTATTAAGTTTCAATTATTTATCCAGACCCGATAAAAGAGAAGCATGTGTGTGTAGTTTTTTCTCATTCCATTTCTCTTCTCCTAATAATACGAAAAAATCACCAATCCCAAAGATCTTGATTACAATTCAATGAATACCACTTTTATATTCGCAATATTCATTTACAAAAGTACTTCATTCAATAATCACTTGGTAACTATCCCAACCTACTTCTTGCGCTTTATCGTCACAACTCCATATGTAACGACGCGCATAGAACAATATCAGATATGTCTTAGGCTTCTGGTCTCATTAGACTTCTTCCGGTGAGTAACAACAAAGAACAACAGCAGCCGCAGCTTGAACATTGCTTGTCTGATTTTCCACAAAAATGAACAAATTTTCAGTGAAACGTATGATGTTGGGAGTAGAAACAATTTAGGATGGCGCCGCCGTTTGATGGTGTAACTCGGTGCAAATGTGTTGCAGAGCCTGCAGTGTTGGTGGCACAAAGAAAACAACTATTCCCAGGATAACTAACCGCAAAAACATAACGTCGAGATTCCCATGTAAAACTCTGGATGCCTTCAAAGATTTTTGCTTTGGTTTTTGGTGGTGGTTGTTATGATGCTGTTCTTAGTCCTAGTGATGATTGTGATGTTAGCATTCATGGTGTGTATGTGTGTGTGCGATGTTGTTTACCGGAACAAATGAGAACTTTAATGTTCTTTTAACATTCCATTTTTTTGCTTTTAAGAAGTTGTTGGAAAAAATTGCCAAACATATTATGAACATTTTCATCTCTTGGTTGTTGTTTGTTTCTACTTCTTCTCCATTCAATTTAAACCATAGCACTAAAGTTGATTTGAATGCACTCCAAACATAGACAAAATGCTACTTGAGGCCATAATATTTGACCTATTTTTCTTGCCCAATTAACTTTAATGAAAATTCTTTCTATTTGCTGAGCACGAAGAAAATTGAATTTTAATTTTCTCCTAAAATGGCTTTTAAATGGCATTACCATAAATCTAATAAAAATTGTGTGCTAATGAGCTATGGATGAGGAGGGTTTTGCTTAAGTGGAGTGGACTGGAGTGTGATTTAGGATAATGACTGAGACTGTATTATGAGTAGAGGAAATGAAAAAAATGTTTTTCCTTTAATTAAAATTTAAGCTTTGATTTTAAGCGTTAATTACTTGGACTGGACGTATTCATGGTGATGTTTCCTTTAGGATGTTTTTCACTATGAAAAATACACAACATAAGCCACAAGACTTGTCATAAAGAGCATCGTTTCAAATATTCCTATAGAAGAACTTAAAGCTGTGTACAATATACATTGGCAGCGTACCAGGCTTATTCCGATAAGTAAATAATTATTTTTTCGAATCTCTAAATATAATGTATATGGGTGACGTACGGGATGGATGACCAAGGAACGGTCCTGACCGGCTTTAACATGGCTAAGCCCAGGATTTATCTTGGTCCCTCTTTCATCTCAAGTGGACACTGACTGACTTCCCCGTGGTGTCACCTGGGGAATTGTCTTTAACACCCGTTAAAAGTAGTGAGCTAACATGTGCCGCGCGTTCACCCATAAGAACGTTAAAAACTTGGGTTTGGGCGTCGGGTTAGTAACCCTCCCCTAGAAAAAACAGCCTACTATGAAAAAACGAAAGAAAAGAAAAACAAACCCCTCTAAAGTTGACGAACCCCGCAAACGTTTTAAGGACCATGATCTGCGAATCTGCACCTGTAATGTTCACACTCTTTATAGAGAAGGTACAGTTTACGCATTGGCTGATGTAGTTGAAAAGTACAAGGCCGACATTACTGCCATACAGGAAATACGATGGAACGGGAAAGGCGTCACAACAACACCTAAAGGTGACGCACTGTATTATAGCTGCCATGACACAAAACATGAGTTTGGTTGCGGATTTGTTGTTGGTCGGAGGTTGAAACATATGGTCTCCAGCTTCACCCCAGTGAATGAAAGCAAAATTCTTCAACATCAGCTTTATTTGTGCTCCTGCTCCCACTGAAGACAAGGACGAACAGACCAAAGATATATTTTACGAGCGCTTAGAAGAAACTTATGACCGTTGGCCTGCCCATGACATTAAAATTATACTAGGCGATTTTAATGCCAAAATTGGAAAGGAGAATATCTTTGGCCCAACAGTCGGGAAATTCAGTCTCCACAGTGAAACATCTGACAATGGTATGAGGCTGATAAACATTGCAGGTGCAAGAAACATGGTGGTTAGCAGTACCAGATTTAAGCATCTCGATATTCATAAGGTCCCCTGGCTGTCGCCAGATCAAAGAACAAGAAATCAAATTGATCATGCTGTGATAGATGGAAGACATGCATCAAGCGTGTTGGATGTACGATCGTTCCGATGTGCAAACATAGACTCGGACTATTGCCTTGTTGCAGCAAAGGTACGTACCAGATTAAACGTAGAAAACAAAGTGCGAACAGACACAACACGGAAGTTGGAAATCGGTAAGCTGCAATCACAACAGATAGCCACAGCATAATCAACTCAACTGGCTTAACTGCTTAATCAAAGCACTCCTCGTCCCGATAACATATCAGGACAATGGCAAAACATTGCCCACTCCATGCAAACAGCCTCAAATTCAGTACTTGGATACCAGAGACCTCCACCAAGGAATCCATGGTAAGACCAGGAGTGTCGTGCTCCTACCGAAGAGAAAAATGCGGCATATAGGGCTACTTTACAATCAGTAGCAACGCGTAGCGCACGAGAGAGGTATCGGGAGAAAAGTAGAGAGGAGAAACGTCTTTTCCGCAGGAAAAAGAAAGAGATGGAAAAGCGGGAGCGTGAACAAATCGAGATGTACAGGAAACAGAATGAAGTCCGAAAATTTTACCAAAGAGTGCAACATCAAACTGATGGCTTTGGAACTGGCACATCTTTCTGAAGGTAATCTGGTTGATAAGGTGGGTGCATCAGCTAGTTAGCTCCATCTGGCACGAAGAACGCGTACCCGACGATTAGAACCTGAGCATCCTGTGTCCCGTCCATAAGAAAGGAGATAAGACTTTATGCTCCAACTATAGGGGCATAAGTCTACTCCCTATTGCCTACAAGATCGTGTCAGGGATATTGTGCGAACGACTAAAGTCAATGGTCAACGAAATAATTGCACCATACCAATGCGGCCTTAGACCTGGCAAGTCCACCATTGACCAGATATTTACCCTGCGGCAAATCCTGGAGAAGACCCAAGAGATGCAGATCGACACCTACCACCTTTTTGTCGATTATAAAGCAACCTTCGACAGCCCGCTACGTTCAAAGGTATTCCAAGCTATGTCTGAATTTGGTATACCGCAAAGCTCATTCGGCTTTGTAAAATAACTCTAACTGACACAAGATCTTCAGTTAAAATAGGAAAGAACGTCTGCGAAGAGTTTTGTACCAAAAGAGGTTTCAGACAAGGAGATGGCCTTTCGTGTGATCTTTTCAACATCCTGCTAGAAAAGGTTATACGAGAGGCATATGTCAAAAGAAGTGGCACAATCTACACAAAGAGCCACATTTTACTTGCTTTTACTTACTTGATATAGACATCATAGGACGATCAGTAAAAAAAGTAACCGATACCTTTATGAAGGTCGAAGGAGAATCTGCTAAAGTAGGTCTGGCGGTAAACGGCGAGAAGACCAAGCTGATGGTGTCGACGCGCAATGCGTCCATTGAGATCGGACCAAGTGTTGAAGTTAGATCCTATAATTTTGAGATAGTAAAATACTTCGTATACCTCGGCACCGCCGTAAACACAACAAACGACATTAGTTGTGAAATAAAAAGAAGAATTGTATTGGCCAACAGATGCTACTTTGGCTTAAGTAAGCACTTTAAAACAAAGCCACTACTCGTCAAACAAAAATAACGCTTTACAAAACACTGATACTACCCGAGCTGATGTATGGTTCCGAAGCCTGGCTACTTGCGCAAGCAGACAAGGCAGTGCTTGGTGTGTTTGAGAGAAAAATTCTTCGAGAGATCTACGGACCAATCTGCGTTGACGGTGAATATCGACGTCGTATGAACCACGAGCTGTATCTGATATACAACGACATCAGTATAGATAAACTTATCGAAATGCAACGATTGCGTTGGCAAGGCTATATCATAAGAATCAGCGATGATGAACCCGCTAAAAAGGCGTATAAATTCGGGCCAAATGGTGGTGTACGCAGAATTGGCAGGCCAAAGAATAGATTGTGCAAACAAGTGGATGAAGTTATGACAAGGCGAGGTATTCCAAAAAGCGAAGCACTAAACAGAGAGAATTGGAAATCTTTTCTTAGTTCGGTCTATGAAACCAATGTTCTTTAATGGGCCAGCTAAGTAAGTAAGTAATATAATGTAATGAGATAAAAACAATGGATTAGGGCTTCTGATCCAACCGCACTTCCGCACAATAGTTTACACAAGAACATCAGCGGGAAGGGAAAATGTGACACCATCTATGGTTGTGAAGTTCCTATTCCGTCGATCCACTGAGAAGAGTGATATCTGTTTTGTAAAGTATAAGCAGATCCCAAACATATGCAATGCACGCTAGAACTCTCATGCCATTCAAGCTTTTCTTGTGTTTAAGCATTTCTTATTGATCATTAGCTCAGTTTTCAGTTGTTCCGAACTAAAGACTTTTTAGAACTCTATTTCGCTCTGTCCAAAAGCTCTCAAATGCCTGACACACCCACTGGAAGAAATGAATCTGCAATTATTGGTGTTCAAGTTAGTTCGCTTCGCAAAACGCTTTCGATGGTAACAAGGGACAAACTATTGACCTAAGTAGATTAATTTTGAACGAAATAATATACGAATTGGTCACATTTAGGAACCTATATCGAGACGAGGACCCACGTCCATCATTTTAATTTTAATAAGCTTTTCTATTCACACAGAATGTACTTTGCAAATGTGAACAATGTAAGTCTACAGTGAATATTCTACTCCATACTACATGTAAACGTAGCACGTTTTGACCTACATCATCAGGAAAATGGATTTTTTTGCAAGATGTTATAAAACTGTAATACACACGTTAAGGTAATTCTACCACCGTGGTAAGAACGCCCACCTTGCATACCAAATGTCCGGATTCCAAATCGCAAAATATAATGTAGATGACATTTCCTGGGTACTTTTACACTTACTTACCTGGGTACTTTTACTTTTACATGTAAAACTTCTCTACAAGTAGCATAGTTATAAAAGGAAGTCCCATATCATTGAGAGAAGTCTCCCTAGTTTCTTCGGGGATATTCGTGGGAAAACTAAACATACATAGTTCATTTTGGGTGTATAAGTCTTTATCCAAATGTTGTGGGATAAGAATATAAAATATGGAAAAGAACTAAAATTGTAAATTATAATTTAAAACCCAATATTTCAATATTAGACACCAGTGGCGCGTATACGTTCTGACAACACTTATACGTACCAAAATAGTTAGTTATAAACTACGAATATTTTGGGGTATTGATAACAAATTTTAAAGACAGGACTTAAGACAGAATATCAGTCTATTAATAAAATACCTAATACGGATCCTTACAGAGACAGAGATCCTTATAAGGTCTTCCATCAACATAATACCTTTTTAAGATCTCTATCTATTGATAAGGTGAAGAGAAGATTTTTTAAAGGTCCCTTATTGATAGACTATATTTTTAAGGTCTTCTATGTACAAAAGACTTCTTCAGCATTCTTCTCCAGGTCTTCTATAGGCAGAAGACCTTCTCTAGGTCTTTTATGGAAAGAAACCCTTCTTTAAGAAGAAGATCATATAAAGTTCTTCTAGAGACAGAACGCTTTCTTATGGTTTTATATAAACGAAAGAATTTCTTCAGGTTTTCTTTAAACAAAAGAATACCTTCCTAAAATCTCCTTTATTCAGAATATCATCTTAAAGTATTCTATGAGCAGACAGCCTTTTCTATGGTCCTTTTGAGGGAGAAGAATCTTTTAAGGACATCTTAAGGTCTTCTATGTATGGAAACCCTTCCTAAGATCTTCTAGGGACAGAAGACCTTCATAAGGTATTTTGTGGACAAAATACTTCCTTACGGACTTATACAGACAGAAGATCATTTTAAAGTTTTCTGTGGGTAGAAAGTGACCGATTTGGAAAGAATACTTTCTTAATGTCTTCTATGCATAGAGAACCTTCCTAACGTCTTCTATGGGCATAAGAGCTTTTTGAGGTCTTCTATGAATAAACAAGTAAAGAACTGTCAGTCGGCTTTGCCGACAGCTATATACCCTCAGCCAATGTGAATTGAAACTTTCATCTACGGACAGATCGAATGTATTTAGGGTATTTACAGAATTTTTGATCATTTTTGGACATTTGAATTTGCCGACAAAAAAGTGGATTAGGATTAAAATTCGAAAGTGTTGCGGATTAGGTACTTGAAGGAATGCACCGACATAGTCCATTATGGAAGTGAATCTTATTTTGATAGTCATATCTCTTAGAAAGGTATCGCGCCCTTTAGAATTTTCAGTGGGTCATCGTATAAATTTTGGACTAGTGTGTTAAGAAGCATGGACTTATCCAAGGAAAACATAATATCGCTGTAAACAGGACCACAACGAACATCATCGGTATACATTTCCAAAGAATATTCGAACATACCCTAAACCGCACATAGACACAAGTGTCGAACTTTAGCGGGGGAGGTACCCTAAGGAGAGGATCGATATGGACCATTTTAGAAGTTAAACTAAATTTGGAAAAATAGTAGGAGATCCAAAGGTTGAACCAAATTGGTTGCCCCGTTCAAGAGATATCGTGCTCTCCAGCCTAGAGCTGGCAAAAAATCAATGGTACTATCGATAATATCGATTATTATTTAAAAATTCAGTATCGATGGATAGTTTTGCCTATCGATACTATCGGACCTAAACGTAAAATCCATTGAAATAAATTGGTCTGTTCCTTTACTTTTGAAAATGGTAAAACCGGCAAAAGTAGCAAAAGTTGTGAACTGCTCTCATATGAATTTTGTGGTGTCAGAAGTAAAGGAACGCTTTTCGAGTGAAAAGTGGTAAAACTTGAAGATTCTTGCACGTAAAGGAACAGAGCTAATAGAAATTTCGCTGCTTTTCGGTTATGTGTGTGTAAGAAAGTAAGTCCGTAGTCACACGTACATATTTGGTCTGTTCCAGAACCTGCAAGAATCTACTATTTTTTACAACCATTACATTTTTTCCTTTATGTTATCGGAAAAAATAGTAAACAGTAGTAGATTCTTGCAGTTCTAGAACAGGCCAATTTTTCCGCAAAATAAAATGTATATTTTTAAATTTTTTACAAAATAAGAGCAGTTGTTTATTATCCTTTACATTTCTGTGAACTACTTTTTAAGAAAATCATTGACATTTCCGCCATTTTCGTATCCAAATTAATGGCGATGACAACTTAACGATAATATCGATAGCAATCGATATTTTAAAACATTATATCGAAAATATCTAATGTTGGGAATATCGATGGTTTGCCAGCTCTACTCAAGCCACTACATATGGTGCCTTTCGGGCTGTTTTCTCAAGAAGTATGGACTTGCCCCTGAAAAAATGTTACCTTCGTAATTGAGGCAGCGAATGCAAGTAGCTAGGTCTTTAAATAAACATATCCGAAATTTTGTGTGGGAGGTGCCTGAAGAAGTGGACAAAAATAATCCACATTCGAACCTGATCTATATCTGGTAGATATATTAAGATGTGTAAAGTATGGACCAAATCGGTCACTCGCTTCAATAGTTATCTTGCGCACAATTTTTCCGAAAATCTTTGAATTTTTGTGGGGGCTCATCTTCGAACTTAAACAAACTTTGAACAAAATATTACCAAGGCAAAATTTTGGACCGAATCGGCAGATCCGTTCGAGAGTTACGTTTTGCTCCAACCACTACACACGGTGTCATAGGGAGTTTTCTTGCACCTTTCAGGCTATTTTCTCAGGAAGTATGGACTTGCCCTTAATGAAACTTGTACCGTCGTATGGGGGGTAGTGAATACAAGATGCTAAAATAAAAATCAAAGCAATTCGAAAGCGACTGAACTTTGCCGAAATTTTGTGTGGGAGTTACCCGAAGGAATGGACCGATTGGATTCATATTGGAACCTCATCCAAGTCTGGTAGAAATTTCACGATGTGCAGAGTACGGACAGAATTGTTTACCTCCTTCAAGAGTTATTGGGCGCACACATTTTCCGAACTTTTTTGGGGGAGGTACCGGAAAGAGTGGACCGATATAAACCATGTTCGAACTTAAAAGTTTGGACAAAATATTACGAAAGCCAAGTTTTGGAACGAATCGGTTGATCCGTTCGAGAGTTATCATGCGCTCCACCAGCCAGACAGACATACATACAGACGGACATGGCTAAATCAACTCCAAATTGTCTAAAACGGATATCGTCCAAACATAATTTGGGGGTCTAAAACCATTATTTCGATGAGACACATTTTGCCTCAATGAATGTGTATATACCCTCGTTAGAGTAAATGCTGAGGGTATAAAAAGAGGCCAAAAATCTGAAAACCCTCTAATAAGTAATTATGGGGGAAAAGGATTTTGGTTGCGTAGCCGTTATTCAATTCAATATTGTCCATAGATGAAAGTTTCAATTCACATTGCCTGACGGTATATCTCTGTCGGCAAAGCCTAATGATAGTTTTTTACTTGTCGTTAATTCAGTCTATGCTGTACTTAAGAAGCTCCATTGATAACAATTTTGTCCCGCAGAGTTGTTCTTCGGTAAATAAAACTAAAGTTTTCTTTTTTTGTATATTTATTTTCAAACGCATGTTTGTGAGACGATAACATTTTAAACGGCTGAAGAGTTATATCTAGTCATTAAATACTATAACATTGTTCTTCTAACCCACAATATTAAAATCTTCCTTTGATTTCGATTTAAATTTTGTTCTCAATTTTTGTCTAACTTCCATTCAAATTCACATTCATTCTTTGTGAATCAAATGGCATAAACACAAAAACAACAACTCCACCAAACCGAAGCGAACGCCTTGTGATATTTGTGTTGAGCAGCAGATACGTTTTTTTTTTCATTCATTCCTTTGCATGTCTCTATCAAAACCACTAACTAAACAAACAGCAAAACAAAAAATAGAACAAAAAAATCACACAGATTTCAAATAGTTGGTTGTTGTTGAATGAAGAGCATATTTAGAGATTCCCCATTTGTGCGACGTCGTTGTCGGCATAATACAAAATTTCGTGAAGTTGGTTGTGTTATTTTTTCTTGTTTCAAAGGCCAGAAAAAAAGTTGTGATTTTTTCATGCAAAACTCCATTCAATAGGAATATAACGAAAAAAAAAAAATACAAAACTACAATACGCGTATATATTAAAAATACAGTCCAGCATGGCTATAAGAGAAACCGGGAATGATAACGGGCTGTTCTCAGTTTCAGATGTTCGGGCTGTTCTTAGTTTCCGATCACAAAGAGGATTAATGGTGCCAAACTAGTTATGTATTACGGATTTTTACCCCATGATAATTGTTCGACAACACGTATTGATCTATGTGTCAAACACGTTCGGTCTTGGCGATAAGATGGATGACCCTTTTCACTGAAAACAAAAATAGAACTGGGTCGAATTTTTTGTTATGCGAGTAGTATCCTTTCTTCTTTTGAAAGTTGCCTTTTAATCTTTTAGCATTTGAATAAAAATATATCATTCAGAAAAAATTATAATCTCTTTAACATAGCTACACCGTTTTTATTTATGTATATAAACCCAATTGTTAACAACAACTACAACATCAACATTAACAAAACCCGAACCGCATATACTCCATATACCTAGAGAATAGATGAAAAGAAACTTTAGATTTTCTGTGCAACGATGTAAATGTAGGCGACTGGGCAAAAAGTTTAATGAACTGATGGTGATGGCGGTGTGTGTGTGTGTGGCACTACAATTGGAGTACTGCACCACGCCCGTTGTGTGCTTTGCTCCCCAGCCGTTTGGGAGTAATTGGAGTTGAGATAAACTACAAGCAAAACAAAAACACAGAGTGTTTTTAATATGAGAAAACAAACAAATGAACAAAAAATATATGTCAACGTATTTTCTTGAATGGTGCCTATCCTTAGGGCGTATGATTAATACTACAACGGATATTGCTCATACGTCATGGTTGTCTTAATTGTTAAACACACACAGAGTATAATCAGTTTTTCTTTTCGTTTTTTGTTCGCCCAGCCACTTTGTATGGCATTCAAAACAAAAGGGAAGCTTTGTATAAAACAAAGTTCACACATAGAAATATTCCATGGACTACTCCTCCTTTGTTTCGTAAGCATGGCGTTGTAAATCAAAATGAAGTGTTATAAAAAATATAGCAAAAATAATGCTTGAAGCTGATTGGTTTTGAACTTGTTCACATGGACTTTGTTGTTCACAATTAAAGTTCAATGATCGAAAAATTATGTTGTTTGCCTTTCATCTTTTTCTATTGAAATATATATTTACTTTTCAGGGATCTGTTTTGTTGTTTGACTCCTTTTTAATGCATTTATTTTATAATATTTGTATTGATTGTTGTATTTATTTATTCTGCTTTAGAATAATCAGATTTTTATTCTAGCATAGAACTAATAATAATGTCAATATCACAATGGCAAATCCTCTTGAAATGCAATATTATTGGAATAAATATGTATGCTAAGCACGATGTTGTTCACATATTTATTGATATATAAGCGAATATAAACCAAAACCATGTGATACATAAATGTGACTTATTATATAAGATGTAAAAAATTTTACTACTGGTAGGTGTAATATGGAAATATGTGGGAAAAGGCTTGAGAACATAGATTATCTGCAAGTTGGTTAACCGGCAACTTCCATAATCCGGTTACTGAAAGTACTAAATTTCTGTTTATTTTGCATCGATTAACATTGAAAACTTTGAATATCTATTAACAAATCATCCGCCATGTAGTTTGTCAACATATGATTTTTAAAGCTATTGGGTCATATACATAGTCTTGTCACAAAAAAAGAACCACAGAATCACAAGGACTATCTTCGGTGAAAATTTCAAAACAATTCTCGAAGGGCCCTTAAGTGAACCAGTAAGAAAAGAATCAAATACCCAACACCACTGTGAATATATAAAATTTATATGGGAGCTATATACAAATCTGAACCGATTTCGATATAATTTGGCACTTTTATTACTAGACCAAATCCGCTAACACACTGCAAATTTCTTTGAAATCGGATATATGTATATTAGGCAGATCGATTTGTATGGAAGGAAAAAAGTGTTATCGGGCGCCTGGAGATTCTGATTTTTGGGATTGTACTGAGCAAAAAAGTCAACTAGACCATATGTCTACGGTGAAAATCGAGTCCCCGGATTTTGACTTGAAGTTTTTTTCAAGGATTTTTTGATATTTTGGCATATAACAACCAAACCACTGAGATTTTCGATCCAATAGAAATACAACAATTGTAGCCAATACAATAATGAAGAACTCTCTAGTACATCGCAAAAGCATTGGAACGCTCCTTCAGGTAGTTATGGCCTCGAGAAGGTGCACATTTTTCGGAAAATATCGATAAACGACACTGTGCTACAAAATGGAACTCGAAGTCAGTGGGTGGAAAATTTCTTTTGGAGATGAAAGCCCTTGGTGAGTTTACTGAGAACCCAAAAGGAAATTTTCACCATAGGTCAAGTTTCCGAGATATTGCGTGATTAATGGTTTAATTTTGGCCCCTTAATTTGTGAACAAATAGCTTTATATCTCTCTAAAGCGTTATTGTAGCTTCATTTTGACATTACATGTCTTCAGTCAAATCGAATGGTGAATCTTTTTGTAGAATATTTCATCCCTCTAACTCAATTCCTTTCATGTCCTTTTCGTCCTTTAGTTTTTGAACCGTAGTAAAAGTACCACAAGGCGAGATTTTACAGCATCCAAATATTCTACAAAAATGTTGTTCAGAAGATTTTAGGTAGGTTCTCATTGATGACCAATCAATATTTCCCCGTTTTCATGGTCCTTTTTGACATTTTACCGGTTTTTGTTCAGAAAACTATGTTTTGTTTTTATGTATATTCGTTATTGGTCTGTGGTGCTTCAGAAATACTTACCATAAATAGCACTTGTAATGACGAACACGTTAATAACAAATTTTATTGGAGGAAAGATCCGGTTATCTAAATTTTTGAACCGGATATTCTGATATTAAAACCGATTTTGGAACCGGTTTTAAGTAACCGATAAACCGAATATGTATATCATTGGCTACAATTGTTCTCTTTGTGTTGGATCGAAAATCTCAGTGGTTTGGTTGTTATATGCCAAAATGTCCAAAAATCCTTGAAAAAACACTTCAAGTCAAAATCCGGGGGCTCGATTTTCACCGTAGACATATGGTCTAGTTGACTTTTTTGCTCAGTACAATCCCAAGAATCAGAAACTCCAGGCGCCCGTGATGGTGTTCAAATCGCCCCACTCTAATGTATATAGCAGGTTTGGTGCATCAGATACATGAAAGTGCACCAAAATATATATGGGAGCTATACTTAAATCTTAACCGATTTCCATATAATTTTGCACATTTATTTCTAGACCAAATTCCGTCCAACATTCAATGATGGAATCTCCCAAATAAAACTCTTGCCGTTTAATTTTGCCACCATTTTTAATTTAAATGCAAGCGTTTTATTTGAGAGATTCCATCATGAGAAAGAATATATTTATTGAGGCTAAGCGATAAATTATTTTCTAGTTTTAAGTGCATTTCTAAATAAAACACTGAAACTTAATTTGTTTAAATTATTTTTTATTTTTAACTTTTTAGTAAATATATTTTTTTTTGACCACTGTGAACAAAATTATAGTCAATTTAGGCCGAAAATTTAGACAAAAACTTTAAAAAGTCTGAAATCGTGTAGTGCCGTCATATAAAGGCTATACACAAAAATGGACTTATGTCCATAATTTTTGGTGGGGGAGTTCCTGTACCATTGGGAACTTTAAATGCCAAGTTACAGCCAATTCTGGCTAAAAGTGAAGATAAAATCCTTAAAACACATGAAATCGGGTAGTACCACTATATGGGGGATATACCAAAACCTGGACCTATGTCAACAATTTTTTGTGGAGAAGTTTCTGTACCATTGGGGACTCCAAATGCCAAGTTACAGCCAATTCGGCCTAAAAATGAAGATAAAATCCTTAAAACACTTGAAATCGGGCCGTACCGGGGGCTATACCAAAACCTGGACCTACACTCCACGTCAGTAGAATAGAACACCTAAATTTTTGTTAATGTTAGCTTATTTATCACAAAGCGAATGTATCTGCGTTTTCAATCTTAAGGGGATTTAAAGTCTATGATGTTCCGTATCAAACACAGAAAAAATAATTTTTCTAGCTCTTCGCGAAATGATTTTCTGATCAATTTTCAGATAGTACTATGAAAAATAGACATTTATTTTTGGTCATCAGGATAGAACAGTCACTTTATTTTCGCGAATTTTTGAGAGATTAACGCCGAAATTTCTTTTAGTCGATAAAACTAGGCTTTCTAATCATTTTCCACCAAAGAAAACTATAAATTATTTAGCGGACACCGAAATAACAGCGTTAAAGGGTTTAATTTGACAGATATTTGAAACATCTCGGAATATCAATAGCAGTCGCGCAGTCATGTCATATTTCTTCACAATAAGATAGAATATGACACAGACAACCTCGACGGATACAATCGAGTGCTTCGGATGCTGATAAAATGGAACATTTTCAAAATAATTATGAAAAGCGTCAAAATTTCTCATAAAAACCATGATGTTTTGTTGAATAAAACGGGTTTTCCGCGAACAAGTCTGCCGTTCAGCGGTTTGAAAATATGCTCCAGATTTGAAGGAAGATAGTCTGATACGAAAACAACCGTTATTTTCATACACAGAGAAAAATTGTAGTACTTTTTAAAACAACATACGAAACCTAAAACCCCAATTTCCATGACTGTGTTTTTCCGCGAAAACGGGGCTTTTACATTTGCGATTTCAGTTAAAAAAAACTACTAATTCGTAAAATCCGGCATGGAGCGCATAACCTGGTCCATTTATATTGGAGCATAACACTGTTGAGAACAGTCGCGGACACCGAAATAAGAACACATATAAAATTCATAGTCCAAAGGGTGTGTTCAATTTGAAAATGTGCTAAAATTTCCCTCAGTGTATTAAAATAGCGGTTGATTTCATATCACATTATTTTCCTGTAAATGTGGAGCATATTTCCAAACCTTTAAACGGCAAACTTGTTCGCGGAAAAACCGTTTTATTGAACAAAACATCATGGTTTTTATGAGAAATTTTGACGCTTTTCATAATTATTTTGAAAATGTTCCATTTTATCAGCATCCGAAGCACTCGATTGTATCCGTCGAGGTTGTCTGTGTCATATTCTATCTTATTGTGAAGAAATATGACATGACTGCGCGACTGCTATTGATATTCCGAGATGTTTCAAATATCTGTCAAATTAAACCCTTTAACGCTGTTATTTCGGTGTCCGCGGAATAATTTATAGTTTTCTTTGGTGGAAAATGATTAGAAAGCCTAGTTTTATCGACTAAAAGAAATTTCGGCGTTAATATCTCAAATAATTCGCGAAAATAAAGTGACTGTTCTATCCTGATGACCAAAAATAAATGTCTATTTTTCATAGTACTATCTGAAAATTGATCAGAAAATCATTTCGCGAAGAGCTAGAAAAATTATTTTTTCTGTGTTTGATACGGAACATCATAGACTTTAAATCCCCTTAAGATTGAAAACGCAGATACATTCGCTTTGTGATAAATAAGCTAACATTAACAAAAATTTAGGTGTTCTATTCTACTGACGTGGAGTGTATGTCCAAAAATTTTGGTAGGGAAGTTTCAGTACCATTGGGAACCCTAAATGCCAAATTATAGCCTATTCGGGTTAAAAATGAAGATAAAATCCTCATAATACTTGAAATCGGGTGGTACCGCTAAAAGGGGGCTATACCAAAATCTGGACATATGTTCACAATTTGTGGTGGGACAATGTCTGTATCATTGGAAATCCCAAATGTCGAATGACAGCTAATTCGGGCAAAAACGAAAAAAAAATCCTCAAAATACATAAAATCGGGTGGTACCGCTATATGGGGGCTGTAGGAAAAAATGGGCCCATATTCATGTATTGTCATCCAAATCTGAAAAGTGTGCAAAGTTTCAGTTCGATTGGTCAACTGCAACTGCGTTAAAAAAGAGTTATTAGATTTGAACTAAATTGGGTCGTACCGCTATATCGGGGCTATAGGAAAAAATATTTTATCGCGAATAAAATATGTTTCTACAATTATCTTGTGCTTTGTGATGTTAATTGTTGCGTGATATAAAATATATCAAAAACAAGTAAAAAAGTATCAGTCGGCTTTGCCGACAGAGATATACCCTCAGCCTGTGTATTTTGAAACAATTTTTTCCAAAATACATACGTATGTATTTAGGGAGGTTTAAAAATCGAAAAAAATCGACATTGACCGTTATGGAAATGGATCTCCGACCGCAACATATGGTGCCATAGGGGGGTTTTTACAATCTTCGGGCTGTTTGCTCAAGAAGTGTGGACTTGCCCCTAAAAAACTTTTACCATCGTAATTGAGGCAGCGAATGCAAGTTGCTTCAACAAAAATCAAAGTGATTCGATATCAGGTCTTACAGTGAACTTATCCGAAATTTTGTTTGGGAGGTACCGGATGGAGTGGAGAAATATAGTCCATATTTGAACCTGGACTACATCTGGTAGATATATTAGGATGTGTAAAGTATAGACCCTTCAAGAGTTAGCGTATGAATAATTTTTCCGAAATTGTTTGAACTTTTTGTGGGGAAGGTACCTGAAGGAGTGGACCGATATGGCTTATCTTCAAACTTAAACAATGTTTAGACAAAATATTACTAAGGTCAAATTTTGGACCGAGTCGGCAGATGCGTTCGAGAGTTATCTTGCGCTCCAACCACCTCACACGGTGTCATAGAGGTTTTTTTAAACTTTCAGGCTATTTTCTCAGGAAGTATGTATTTGCCCCTGATGAATCTTGTACCGTCGTACAGAGACCAGTGAATACAAGTTGCTAAAACAAAAATCAAAGCGATATAGCCCATCTTCGAACTTAAACTAAGCTTGAGTAAAATATTACGAAAACCAAAATTTGAAGCGAATCGAGAGTTATCGTGCGCTCCAGCCAGCCAGACAGACAGACAGACTGACGGACATTGCTCAATCGACTCCAAATTGTCTGAATCACATTTCGTCCAAACATACTTGGGGTCTGAAACCATTATTTCGATGAGGCACATTTTGCCCGAATGAAAGCATAAATGCTGAGGGTATAATAAATAAACATTTTTAACAATAACAAAATCAAGGCGAAATAATTTTTATTCATAGCAACAACAACTTTTGACAACAAATTAAGATGCAGTGTTGTATTTTTTGTTGAATTTGTCTTTTAGATGACTTTCTTTATTGGGCTATTGTATATCCCTAAAAGGATCTATCTCTATCTGGTTTCCTTTTGTATGTTACATAAAAATTGACAAAGGCATAATAACCCTTACTAAAAGGTCGGACCACTGTCAGTCACTCCTTTCGATAATTATCATGCACCCAAGCCATTTTAGTTGGTCACCGTAGAATTTTTTTAAGAGTTTTCGATCATTTTTTCAGGATGAACCCATGAATCCTGCACACGTAGATCATAATATCGATGTAAACAGGACTTTATCTTAGTTGATGCCGGTAGAGTTTTAGAGGAAGTATAGTCTTGTGCTCAAAAAATGTACCGTCGTAATATACACAGCGAGGGAACCTACTGCAAAAATAAAAACTATCCGACACATGCCCTTGAACTGAACTTTTGCGAAAAAATTTGAAATTTTGTGTGGGAGGATCAAAGAACTTAATCAATGTTTAAAACAAGTAAAAAAGAATCAGTCAGCTGTGCCGAAAGAGATATTCTCTCAGCCTCGCACCTAAAGACAACAAGCAAACACAATACTTCAGACGACTATAGAAGTTTTTTGAGTATTTGGTCAATTTCTCAGGAAGTGTGGTAGTCGGACATAATTCGATGCTGTAAGAAATACTACGATCTACAACGTTTGGACCAAATCAGTTTCTCCGTTTGAGGGATATCTTACGTACTAAACAGTTTAGTTGGTACCGGCAGATGTTTTTGGAGATTTTGAGCCATTATCTCAGTTAGTAAAGACTTGCCCCCAAACAAATGAAGCCGTCGTAACAGGACCCGGAAGAATAACTTTTTGGAAAAATGTTCAAAAACGAGGTTTCTTGTAGCTTTTATGTACTTATAGACTTGCCCTCGAAATAAGTTGTATTGTCGTAAAGGAGGCGGAAGGAAGGAGAATTTTTGCGCATTTTGTGTGGGAGGTACCCGAAGGAGCGGACCGATATAGTCCATATTCATACCCGATCTATGCCTGGAAGTAATATTACAATATGCAAAGATATGACCAATTTGGTTACTCTCTTCGAGAGTTGTCGTGTGCATAATTTTACCGACAATTTTTGAACTTTTGTGGGGAAGGTGCCGGCAGGATTGGACCGATATGGCCCATCTTCGAACTTTAACTTCGAGCTTACTCATAACTTAATAAGAAGTAATATAAGTAGTTATTTTTGTTTACATTACTTTGTAATGGGTTACATAATGACTATCCAACCCGAAGTTTTGCTGGGTAGTTTGGACAAAACATTACGAATGCATCGTTCGAGAGTAATCGTGCGCACCAGCCAGACGGACGGACATTGCTTAACCTAATCCACACTGTCTGAAAGAGAGACTATTTTTCCACAGAGGAATTTCTATCGAAGGACGTGGATTTTTTAAATAATATTTTTTCAAGGACGTGGATTTTTTAATAATATTTTTCCAAGAACATGGATTTTTAAAAATATTTTTTCATGGATCTGGATTTTTTAAGAATATCTTTCCAAGGACTTTAGTCTATGATTTAGTTGTAATTTGACATTTGAGGTTCCAGTACTACCTATAGTCCCCATATAACGGTACCTCCCGATTTCCTTGTCCCATCTGGGATGTTTGTGGAACAATTATTATATTACAATTATTACTACTATTACCTTGGTTTTGTGGCCATTTACTGTTGGACGCTTCTTAAAGATATCAGTTACTCCTTTTACTGATCGACCCAAGCTGTCAAAGTCATCAGCATTAGCAAGTAAAAGGTGTAAATTGTGTCATTTCGTTTGACATCTGCATCTCGTATAATCTTTTCTAACCGAATGTTGAATAGGTCACACGAAAGGCTGTATCTTTAGGTGAAATCTCTTTTGGTAATAAACTCTTCGGAGTGCTTCCTTCCTATTTTAGCTGAGGACTGGGTATCAGTTCAAGTCATCTTACAATGCCGAATGAGCTTTGCGGGGATAACAAATTCATACATAGCTTCGAGTACCTTTTAGCGTATGGGGATGTCAAAGGCTGCTCTATAGTCAAAGGTTGCCCTATCAACAAAACGATGAAAAAGTGTCAATCTACATCTCTTGGGGTTTTTCCAGCATTTACCGCAAGGTAAACAACTGGTCAATTATGAGTTTGCCAGGTCCAAAGCATCATCGATATGGTCCAGTTAATTCGTTTACCATAGGCTTTAGTCGTTCGCACAATATCCCTGACACAATCTTTTAAGCAATAGGGATAAGACTTAAGCCCCTACAGTTAGAGCACACAGTCTTATATCCATTTTTGTGGACGGGGCACGGGATGCTCAGCATCCAATCGTCGGGTAGGCATTGTTTCTGCCAGATGGAGTATGGTGGATGGATGGTGTTGCCCCCAGTTTTGAACACCTCGGCTGATCAGCTGCTCCTGCTGCCTTATTATTCTTCAGCCAGTTTATTTCTGTCATCACCTCATTTTGGTCGGACTGTATACACACATTACCATCTTCTGGGATCAGTTCTATGGTATCATAGTCGTCTTCGCAATTTGGGTAAATACTCTTTCCATATCCCGAATACATTATATGTACCTGTAACCAGATCACATTGCTCGTCATAATTTTGATGTTTAGCTCTTTGGTAGAATTTTCGGATTTCATTGTGGCTCCTGTACATCTCGATTTTTTCACATTTCTGCCCTTCCATTTCTCTCTTTTTATACCCTCAGCATTTATGCTAATGAGGGTATATACGGGCAAAATGTGCCCCATCGAAATAAAGGTTTTAGACCCCAAGTATGTTTGGACGAAATGTGTTTCAGACAATTTGGAGTTGATTTAGCCATGTCCGTCCGTCTGTCTGGCTGGAGCGCACGATAACTCTCGATCAACCGATTCGGTCCAAAATTTGGCTTTCGTAATATTTTGCCCGAACTTAGTTTAAGTTCGAAGATGGGCTATATCGGCCCACTCCTTCCGGTACCTCCCCCACAAAAGTTCGAAAATGTTCGGAAAAATTGTGCGCACGATAACTCTTGAAGGAAGTAGCTGATTTGATCCATACTTTGCACATCGTGAAATTTCTACCAGACTTAGATGAGGTTCCAATATGTACTCAATCAGTCTACTCCTTCGGGTACCTCCCACACAAAATTTCGGAAAAGTTCAGTTTAGGACCTGCTCTCAAATCGCTTCGATTTTTGTTGTAACAACTTGTATTCACTCCCTCCGTACAACGGTACAAGTTACATCAGGGGCAAGTCCATACTTCCTGAGAAAATGGCCTAAAAGATACAAAAAACCCCTATGACACCGTGTGTAGTAGTTGAAGCTCTAGATAATTCTCGAACGATTCGCTCCAAAATTTGGCCTTAGTAGTATTTTGTTCAAAATTAGTTTAAGTTCGAAGAAAAGCCACATCGGTCCACTTCTTCAGGTACCTCTCCAACAAAAGTTGAAAAATGTTCGGAAAAATTGTGCGCACGATAACTCGAAGTGACCGATTTGGTCCATACTTTGCACATCCTAATATTACTACCAGATATAGATCAGGTTCGAATATGGACAATATTTGTCCCCTCCTTCGGATATCTCCCACAAAAAATTTCGGATAAATTCACTTTAAGACCTGCTCTCGAATCAATTTGATTGTTGTTGAAGCAATTTGCATTCGCTGCCTCAAATACGACAGTAAAAGTTTTTTTAGGGGTAAGTCCACAATTCTTGAGAAGACAGCCCGAAACGTGAAAAAAACCCCAAGTATGGTACAAAAGCCCTATCTATCAATATCCCCCGCAAATATTTGCGCTTTAATCCAATCCCTATTTTTGTCGGTTCATACGCCCAAAATTTTGGAAACCTCAATAAACAACACACTGGCTGAGGGTATATTTCTGTCGGCAAAGCCGACTGATGCTTTTTTACCTGTTCCTGTTGCTACTGATTTTAGAGTAGCCCTGTATGTCGCATTTTCCATATTCGGTAGCATCATAACACTTCTGGTCATTCCATGGGTTCTGGTATCCAAGTATGGATTTTGGGGCTGTCTGCATAGATTGGGCAATACTTTGCCATTGTTTTGAGATGTTTGCTGCAACAAGGTGGTGGACCGAGACTATGCTTGTTCCTTGGAACGATCGTACATCCGACACGCTCGATAAGTGTTTTCAACCTATCACAATTTGGTCAGTTTGGTTTCTTGTTTTTTTTTTTGGTATGGAGATGCTTAAATCTGGTTCTGCTAACTACCATATTTTTTGCTGCTGATAAGTCTATCAGCCTCATTTCATCGACAGGCGTTTCACTGTGGACTCTGAATTTCCCGACTGTTTGGCCAAAGATATTATCATTTCCAATTTTGGCATTATATATCATGGCATGCAGTGCGTCACCTTTAGGTGTTGCTGAAACATCTTTCTAAATCCATGGCCAACTTTAGAGGGGTTTGTTTTTTCTTTGTTTTTTCATAGTAGGATGTTTTTTGAGGGATCGGTTACTAGCCAAACACCCAACCAAAGATTTTAACGTTATTATGGCGGAAGGCGCGGCACATTTTAGCTCACTACATTTAACTGGTGTTAACAGCATCTTCTCAGGTGACACCACTGAGAAGTCAGTGGTCAGGGCCGTTGCTATGAAGAGAAATATATCGATGTTCAAAAGTTGAACCAATGTCAGTTACCCCATTTCTATAATTATCGTGCTAACCACGATTTTTTATAGCTTTTGGGACCACTAGAACTTCTGTGAACATTTTAAAACGTCTAAACTTGTATTTAAATAAAAGTTTGTAAGCTTTTGTGAGGGAGGTACCCGAACGAGTGGTCCGACATATTCCATTTCCGAGCTTGATCTAAGTTTGGAAGAAATATTACAATGTTATTGGTTTGGATCAAATAAGTTACCCCCTTCGAATGTATCGTATTAACCAACCAGATAGACAAATGGACATAGGTCTATATCGACTCCGAGTAGTAATATGCAAGCCGATGAGTCAGGAATTTGTGTTTTTGAGAGAAAAACACTAGAAAAGAGTCCTGTGTCAATTTTCGAAATAATAATATCGCGCGAATTATAGTTCAGCTATACATTTTAAGGCAAAGGGAAATCCTAAAATCGGATTGACATGGTGCTCCGAAACAGAGCTTCAGCTCAATTTATCGAATCAATTGAAATTCTATATTACTTCCACCTCATACAACAAATACCTCCATAAACTCAATTAACTAACCAAAATGACGATACATAAAAGAAGTTAGATCTGCGTGCGATATTCCAATGTCCTACAATTTGTTCGGATGCAAACCAACGTTTAATTCTCCGAATCACTTAGTACACACATAAAATAACACTTGGATTTCATTGATAAATCAGTCTTTCATCCCTCCCCATATTTTCCGCATTTTATGAAAACGTTGTCGGTAAGTCTTCCTGTCATTCAATGCAATGCCCGGTACGGCAATGATGTCTGAAAATTCCATTTAAATGGGATTTTGTCTTTGTTTAACATGAATGACTTGAGTAAAACGTTGTGGAAACTTGAAATATTGAAGATGATGAAGATAACGACAACGATGATGATGGAGATGACGATGGAGATAAAGAAGATAGAAAACGTTTGCTTTAATTGGCAAATTTACTTTTTTCTACACCATTCACAAATCTCATCAGTTTAGTTTCTTTTTCTTCTTCTCGGTGTGTGTGCATTTTTTATTCACCGGCGATTTACTAGCATTAACTTTCTTCTTCTTGTTTTCTTCTTCCACTTCTCCTTTTTCTTGTCGAACTGACTTAAGTCAAAAGTTTCTTTCTTTTCTTCTTGTTCTTGTTCTTCTTTAAGAAAACAAAGGAAGAGCAATGAACTGCCACGTTGTAGAAATAAGAAAGTGGGGAATACTTTAATAGTTTCCGTTTTTTCGGCTAGATATTCGTAGTTTGTGCCTGGCAAAAGACAATCGACCAAGAGCTAAGCGAAAGCATTTTAGTCACCCAGCCTGCAGCTAAGCTGAGCTAAGCATCAGCAATGAGGTTTCAAGTGTTTGAGAGATATGGAAATAATCCACTTTTTGGTACTTGGATGGATTATGCTGGCGTAAAAGTAATTTGAATAATCGCTATGTTTGAAGTCGTATGCTAAAACGCTAAGAGGAAGTAGGAAGAGTAGACGACGCATTACACTAAATGGAATGGGGTTTCATTCAGCCCACCAATTAAGAACTCAGAATTAGAAATTCAATTAAATCAACAGCGATTTATTGAAGTAGAACAAAGTGATTAAATGAATTAATATGAATGGTGGGTGAAGGAAATTGCATGGGTTTAGTACTATGAGAGTGTTTGTCCTCAGGAACTACCGTACGCTTTATGGAGTGGATGTTAGAAAACAAGATCTTATTATAAAGAAAAGGTTCAATTTTTGATTGGGTAGTCATTGTGGGCCTGATTACAACGCCATAGGAACCCTACACATCTTAAAATATGGGCCCTAAAATATCCCAAATGGGTGACGTAGGGGATGGAAGATACATAGGAACGGTCTTGACCGGCTTTATCATGGCAAAGCCCAGGATTTATCTTGGTCCCTCTTTCATCTCAAGTGGACACTAACCTCCCCGTGGTGTCACCTGGGGACTGCCTTTAACACCCGTTAAAGGTAGTGAGCTAACATGTGCAGCGCGTTCTCCCATAAGAACGTTCAAAACTTGGGTTTGGGCATCGAGTTAGTAAGCCTCCTACTATGAAAAAAACGAAAGAAAAGAAAAACAAACCCCTCTAAAGTTGACGAACTCCGCAAACGTTTTAAGGACTATAATCTGCGAATCTGCACCTGGAATGTTCGCACTCTTTATAGAGAAGGTGCCATCTTCGCATTGGCAGACGTACTTGAAAAGTACTAGGCCGATATTACTGTCATACAGGAAATACGATGGATAGGGAAAGGCGTCATAACAACACCTAAAGGTGACGCACGGTATTATATAGCTGCCGTGACACAAAGCATGAGTTTGGTTGTGGATTTGTAGTAGGTCGGAGGTATAAACATCTGGTCTCCAGCTTCACCCCAGTGAATGAAAGACTTGCTGCAATTCGAATAAAAGCTAAATTCTTCAACATCAGCGCTCATGCTCCCACTGAAGATAAGGACGAACAGACCAAAGATATATTTTACGAGCTCATAGAGGAAACTTATGGGCAACGCCCATGACATTAAAATCATTCTAGGCGATTTTAATGCCAAAATTGGAAAGGAGAATATCTTTGGCCCAACAGTCGGTAAATTCAGTCTCCACAGTGAAACATCTGACAATGGTATGAGGCTGATAGACTTTGCAGCTGCAAGAAACATGGTAGTTAGCAGTACCAGATTAAAGCATCTCGATATTCATAAGGGCACCAAATTGATCACGTTGTAATAGATGGAAGACATGCATCAAGCGTGTTGGATGTACGATCGTTCCGAGGTGCAAACATAAACTCGGATCACTACCTTGTTGCAGCAAAAAAACGTACCAGATTAAACGTAGCAAACAAAGTGCGAACAGACACAACACGGAAGTTGGACATCGGTAAGCTGCAATCACAACAGATAGCCACAGCATATTCCACTCACCTGGCCCAACTGCTTAATCAAAGCAATCCTCGTCCCGACAACATATCAGGACAAACATTGCCCACTCCATGCAAACAGCCGCAATATCAGTACTTGGATACCAGAGACCTCCACCAAAGATGGTATAACCAGGAGTGTCGTGCTGCTACCGAAGAGAAAAATGCGGCATACTTAACAATGAGTAGCAACGCGTAGCGCACGAGAGAGGTATCGGGAGAAAAGGAGGGAGGAGAAACGTCTTTTCCACAGGAAAAAAGATAGATGGAAAAGCGGGAGTGTGAACAAATCGAGATGTACAGGAGACAAAATGAAGTCCGAAAATTCTACCAAAGAGTGAAACATCAAACTGATGGCTTTGGAAATGGCACATCCTCCTGTAGAGACCAGCAAGGTAATCTGGTAACTGATACAGGTAGTGTGCTAAAGATATTGAAAGAGCGTTTTCCCAAACTTTTGGTATCCAATAGTTGCGAAGTCGACGAAGGTACCACAGATCCAATCCCAGAAGATGGTATTGAATGTATACCACCCGGCCAACATGAGGTAAATACAGCAATAAACTGGCTGAAGAATAATAAGGCGGCAGATTGCCTACCAGCCGAGCTGTTTGAAACCGGAGGCAACACGCTGATAAGGTGTATTCAGCAGCTAGTTAGCTCAATCCGGCATCCCGACGATTGGAACCTGAGCATCCTGTGTCCCGCCCATAAGAAAGGTGATAAGACTTTATGCTCCAACTATAGGGGCATAAATTTTCTCCCTTTCGCCTACAAGGTGTGCGAACGACTAAAGCCCATGGTCAACGAAATAATTGGACCATACCAATGTGGCCTTAGACCTGACAAGTCCATCATTGACCATATATTTACCCTGCGGCAAATCCTGGAGAAGACCCAAGAGATGCAGATCGACACCTACCACCTTTTTTCCGATTATAAAGCAGCCTTCGACAGCCCACTACGTTCAAAGGTATTCCAAGCCATGTCCGAATTTGGTATCCCTGCAAAGCTCATTCGGCTTTGTAAAATTACTCTAACTGACACAAGATCTTCAGTTAAAATAGGAAAGAACCTCTCCGAAGAGTTTTGTACCAAAAGAGGTTTCAGGCAAGGAGACAGCCTTTCGTGTGACCTGTTCAATTTCCTGCTAGAAAAGGTTAGAGGCAAACGTCAAAAGAAGTGGCACAATCAACACCAATAGCCACATGTTCCTTGTTTGTGCTGATGATATAGATATCATGGGACGATCAGTAAAAGAAGTAACAGATACATTTATGAAGGTCGAAGGAGAATCTGCTAAAGTGAGTCTGGCGGTAAACGGCGAGAAGACCAAGCTGATGGTGTCGACGCGCAATGCGTCCATTGAGATCGGACCAACTTTTGAAGTTGGTTCCTATAATTTTGAGGTAGTAAAAGACTTCGTCTACCTCGGCACCTCCGTAAAAACAACAAACGACATCAGTTGTGAAATAAAGAGAAGAATTGTATTGGCCAACAGATGCTACTTTGGCTTAAGTAAGCACTTTAAAAACAAACCACAACTCGTCAAACAAAAATAACGCTTTACAAAACACTGATATTACCCATGCTTATGTATGGTTCCGAAGCCTGGGTACTTGCGCAAGCAGATAAGGCAGTGCTTGGTGTGTTTGAGAGAAAAATTCTTCGAAAGATCTACGGACCCATCTGCGTCGTATCGCCGTCGTATGAACCACGAGCTGTGTGTGCTATACAACGACATCAATACAGTTGAACGTATCGAGATGCAGCGATTGCGTTGGCTAGGCCATATAATAAGAATGAGCGATAATGAACCCGCTAAGCAGGCGTATAAATTCGAGCCACATGGCGGTCCACGCAGAATTTACAGGCCAAAGAATAGATGGCTCAAACAAATGGATGAAGAGATGGCAAAGCGCGGTATTCCAAAAAGCGTAGCACTAAACAGAGAGAATTGGAGATCTTTTCTTAGTTCGGCCTATAGAACAAATGTTCTGTTATGGGCCAGCTAAGTATGTAAGTAGGAAGTAAATATCCCAAATACCTTGCAGGCACTAAACTACTTTTTTTAAACAATTAATGAAATAATAGTTCATTCGCGTACCTGTGTTTTTTGCTGTTTAAAATAAAGATTGCGAAAGTACTAAAAATCTCACAATTTTTTCTCTCATACAACAACTTCCGGTTTAGCCACAATAAAAGATTTTTACAATTATTTTTCTTTCTTCAACTTAGTTTGCATTCCACGCTCATATTTAAGAATTAGACATATTTAACTGGGTCACCATATACCATCCCAGTTTATACATTACACCACAAAAAACTTTCTTAAAGCTACACCTACCTGCGTCCCACAACATTCGAACACCCAATCTCCTTTCAACATACAAACTAGGACACACAAAATTGTTCCAAATCGCAAAAGCAACTACTTTCGCATGACACAATTCCCGGTTGACAAAATCCCTTTTGTTTACCCGAATACCCGCACACCCATCCACATCCATTGTGATCTGATCTGATTGACATAAGGCATTTAAGGCTGTTGACACATATCTTTTATTTTAATTTTTATGCAATTTCCATTTTATCCACTCAAAAGTTTACAAAATGTAGATTACATCGACAATGTAATCGAATTAGAGGCGCCGAACAATAAAAAATAAGAACTAACAAAAATCCATGCTAACTGGAGCAAACATACAAAAACAATAACAAAACAAGTGAACAAAGGCTATAGTCGGGACTGGGCCGACCATGTGATACCCTACACCACTACCCCTCTGCATAAGCTTTTCACTGGTAAACATTTCATTTAGGGAATATAATCCGACTACCACCAATCATAATATTCCCTTTTTCTCTCTGAGACCCCCATAAGCAACCAAAATTTCGTGACCATCCGATCAAAATTGCGACCTGTAACGCAATTGCAAAAAAGGAAGAATTGGATGCATTACCCACTATTGTGGTATCTCCCTTGTTTGGCCACCTACCTACATTACTCCAATGTAAAGGTTATATTTTATTCTTCCATTAACAGGCTTTACCGTTGGAATACCCCTACTAGAAGCCGATGTATTCACAAAGAATAAAACTTTGAATTTGACTCCACATACGTTTTTCCCCATTCCGACCCCTAAATATTATCCGACTATCACCAAAATCAATAGGCTTTTTCTTCTGTAATGCCACCATCAACCCCCAAAAAATTCGTGACTATCCGATGAAAATTCCAACCTGTAGCGTGATTACAAAAATGGAAAAATTGAATATATTACTGACTTTTGGGACTCGGTTGTTTGCCCACTTACGCCAACATACTTTGCATCAATATAAAGGAGATCTTTTCTTCTTTCATTGACGGGCTTTCCTTTTGGAATACCCCTACCAGAATCGGAGATAAGAAAAAAACTTTGACTTTTCTCCACATAAGCTTTTTGCTTATTCCGACTCCTGAATATTATCCGACCATCACTAAACTTAATAAGCTTCTTCGTCTGTGGGACCCACATCAACTCCCAAAAAATTCGTGGGGATCCGATCAAAATTGCGACATGTAGCGTGATTACAAAAAAAATCGGAAAATGGAAAGTATTACCGACTATTGCGATATCTCTGTTGTTTGACCACCTATGACAACATACTTTACTCGTTGTAGAGGTGATATTTTCTACTTTCCGTGCCATGATTTGCTTTTGATATACCTCTTAATGAAACAGAGGCATTGACTTTGAAATACAACGTTGACCTTTTCCTTAAATAGGTTTTTGCCCATTCCGACCCTTAATATTATCCGGCCATCATCAGTAGGCTTTTTCCTCTGGTTCGCCCATTAACTTACAAAATTTCGTGACGATCCGATCAAAATTGCAACCTGTAGCGTGATTACAAAAAAATCGGAAAATGGGATGCATTACCGACGATTGCAATGCCTCCGTTATTTGGCCACCTACGCCAACCTACTTTGCATCATTGTAAAGATGGGATTTTCTACTTTCATACTCAGGCTTGGCTTTTGGAAAGTCCCCATCAACTTCTGTGATATTCGTCATTATGATTAAAATCGCAAAATTGAAAAGTTGGGTTGGATTTGCGACTATTGTGATATTTTCGTTGT